>NC_040243.1:7313014-7938014 GCF_001444195.1 Xiphophorus couchianus | reverse complement strand
ATTTGACTGTATGAAGAACATTTAGAAAGGTTTAATGGGGCTTTCTTTTCTCAAAGAGTTGAATTCAAACTTCTAGTCAAACTTTTTGGTGTCTTCTTTTCCTGATTTTTGTAAGTTGGATGAGTTGAAGGAAAAATTACTTCAGCATTGAATCATATATTTGAGAACACTTCTTTGTGTATTCATATAGAATCCAAGCATTGAGTGTGTATCCAACAATATTAGATTAATGGGATAATACAGTCCAGTTCAGTTTTTTTTCTAACTACAATAACTGCAGCTTACAAGAGTTCTTTCAATGGAAATCTTTTTGATAGCCAGAATGAATCTTTACAAGGTTTATATTGGTAGTATCTCTACTTGTCTCAGAGGTATTGCTCTAATCAGACACTTCAATATGAACTGTCAGTTATGAGTGACTAACTTCCAAATATTAAATTAAATCTTTCCATTTTTTGTTTCGATTTTCTGGTTTCTTTCCATGAGCTTCACTCTATCAGTCAGATTATTTTATTAACAAACTCCTGTATTGTAGCACAGACGTGTGGAAAATAAATGACAGCTGAAAGCAGTGCTGTGGTAAACTAGCAGTACCAGCCTGTGTGGCCTTGTCATCTTACTTGTAGCTCTCTTAAGCACTCAAAATGATTAGCTATTGCCCAACCTGAACCAGTGCCAGGGTCAAAGCACGGTTTTAATGTAGTACAGACTAAACTGGGCTTGGGCTGTATTCCAAAAGGACAATTTAAGGGAATTACTGGAGGCAAACAAGTTGTCAAGATACCATTCCATCAATGAAAGGCAGCAAAAAACATTTTGCTACCGCAGAAAATATACCCCTCTCCTGTGGCCTTTACTAATTAGCATTCAGGCATATCCTGAATTACCTTTAAGCTACAATTCAGTGGCTAAACGATCATTATGTGCGTAACACCCCCCTTTAAACGACCACTGTGCTTCATATTGTGTGATTCTCTTGTACATGTGACAAATGACTAGTGGGTTTGTCTGTGTGGGCTGATGCACAGAAATCCATAGTTACATAATAGCAGCAGTCCCCTGATTTCATTTCAGTACCTTTAAAGAGCTCAATTATTTGTGTTTTGAAAGAGGTGAGAAGAATCTCTAATGTTATTTTGTGCATCCTCTCCACTTCCACTGTCATTATCTGTAATGCTTCAAGAGACAGCACAAACAATTGGCTTCAAAAGCACCAAATGACCTGTTAGATTTTTAATTTTGTTTTTTATGATTTTGTTTATTGATTGTAAAATTGAAGTTACTGTTGGTCACAATGATTGACAAAATCAAACAAAAGTAGTTAGTTAGTTGTTTTTATGTCTCAATTGAATCATTTGTCTTTCATTTCTGTTGGTGTCAATGCAGGGATTTCAGTTATGTTGTTCCAAACCAATAAAACCATCCTGTAATCACCTAAAGACCTTTTTTAGTAAATCAAATATCTGTTAACCTGTAAATGTTTCTAATAAGTATATACTAAAATTATCCAATTTAATTTATGACCATATACTTACCTAGCTTATTCAATGTGCTGATACCACCTAAAATTGGAAATACATCATTGTTTAATTTCAGAATTTAACCATAAAATTTTCTTTGAAAGAATGCCACAGAAATGTCTTTTAGTTTCAATGCAGAATTGGTTTTCTGCTAATATATTCAATGATCAACATATCATATTCCATTGTGATGAATGTGACCTTTTGGTTGAATAACATAAATGATTATTACAAGTCTATTAACCGCCAGTTATTCTAACCACAAAAAAGTAAGAACATTGGTAATAGAAAGATGCGGTCTATGGAACAAGTTAGTTGAAAGATCTCAAATATTAGGCAAGTTCAAGGAAAATAATAGATAATAGCATAAATAATTTATGTAGCAGAAACATTTTGGAAGTATCTTTTGACCAGTTGTACAATGTATCAATTTTTAATCATCAACTAAGTACATAATCAAGCAAATGTTTGTCTTTCGAAACAGAAAACAATGTCTTGTGTTTCCACCACAAAGCAAAGTACACACAATATATACTTATTGCATCTTGTGAACTTCTTTTGAAACAAAAATGAAAAGAAAAAAAAACTTTGACCAAGACTTGTGTTTAATCAATGCTAAATGTCTGCACTATTTTTATGTGATCTGCATTACAGCTATTGGCACGGCTCAGGCAAAGGTTGTGTGTAGAGGAAATGATCTCTTCTGCTTCATGGAATCTTACTATAGTTACTGATTTATAATTGTAACAAACTCCCTAAAAAATCTTGGAGGTTTCTCAAAAATAACTCGCATTTTAAAAATCCTGAAATATCACAGTTGAGCAATTGGTCAGGAAGTCAGTTGGGGGCTGCTTTGGCTTTCAGTCTAGATGCGAAGCACATCATGTGTGAGACTGATTAGCCTCGTCAAAGGACATCAATGCCAGTTCTGATACATGTTAAAAAAATTATTCTACATAAAAGAAGTGAACTAAAAGAAGTGCTTCTTATCTCAGCTGTACAGCTACCTCAAGTAAAGTATACCCTTACCTCCACTGACTTTCATTTACCAAACCTTCTATCTTTTTGTCCATCGAGCATTGCATGTAAACTAAAGTCAAGTACTGTGTGAGAAAGTTACATTTTTATATATCAAAGGTTTTTTTCTTGCACTTTTCCACCGTTAATGCCGTGTTTGACCTATTATGAGATTCTGGTCTGAGCTGATGGACAACACCTGAGCATAAATATTCAAACGCTGTGGCACCATCTGTGCCGCCACATTTGATAGAGAGCACTCATTTTATGAAACAAAAGCTGTGATGCTGCACCTACTTGTAGAATGGCAGTGCTCTTGTTGCAGCTCCGTGAACAAAATGACATTTTTCAAAGTGGAAAATCATTCACACTGTTTTATTTATTTATTTATTTACACAGAGCAAAGATTTTCAAGGGGTACCTCGCTATTACTGTGGTTGACGAGACACACACCCCCACATATAAGACAACACCATCACAAAACTGAAATTAAAGAAATTTATACATGTTAAATATTTTTTGTTTCTCTCTGAGTTCAATTTAAGATTCAGAACAGAAACCACAACTACATAAATAAGAAATTCTGCCACATATTTGTTCCATTGATCTCTCAAACTGTGTCATATATTATCTAGAAAGGCATTTATTTCTGAATAGATACAAAAGCAGCTTAGATATTTAGAATTCTCACTAAGAAGTCTTAGATGTTCAACCCCAGAATGAATTGTTGTTGTGATTCGCCATGAATTCTGTGAAAGGTTTGGTATCTGAAACTAATATAAAAGTTTCCAACTCAGGATTAAGAATGTTTCAAAAGGAGACGATATGGTGCATTAAGAATAAAAGCAAAGTAAATGGAAAAAAAATACTTAAGAAATCTTTCTTTTTCCTTCATTTGTTGTGCAATGTCTTAATTGGGGGCCAAATTCAAACACTATACATAAACCTTGTGGATGAGAAGGTGTGGAAAATTGTGATAATATGAAGCGCAAGCTGGAAACAATAGTTTATCACAAAAAAATAAAAGCACTTACATTCCTGTAATAGGTAGTCTCTCTCTTTTTTTTTTTTTTACCAGGCATTATTTTTAATCAAACCCAAACCATTGTAGAAGTGTATTTTTTAAGAGACATATATGATGGCACCAAAATAAACCAAACCCCTCTTGTACAAGGATTTAAAAGGTATAGAGAATGTGTGCTCTTGGAATGAGAAATGTTTTTTTGCAAAACCAATCTTGGAACTAGACACAAGTGGGAAGCATTTTAAAAGCTTCAACAGATGTCTAATAAAGGAAGGGTTCAAAATATTCTGCAAACACAATGAACCACCAAGGGTCAAAAAACCGGAAGTCCTTCTTGACCAGTAGGGAGCAAAGTTGATCCAAGAGAAAATGGGAGTGAGAGAAGTGAAGTGTGTAAGGTTTGAATGAGGTCAGTGAATTTGGTAACTCTCAGATGGAGTCAGAGAAAACTTAAGAGTCCTGTTCCTTTCTACACATTAAAGATCAGCTCTGTTACAGGACAGTGCTGGGTTGGCAAAGCACACGACTGTAGTCATAGAATGAAAGTCCTAATGTTGCAAAAAATATTAATGGAGTATTAGAATGAGCACAAACTAAAATTACCTTGTGATGATGAAAACTTGCATTAAACTCGTATTTCTGTGTTAAAATGTTTGATTTTTATTGGTCTGGTGTAATATTTTAATTTTAAATGTAGTGTTTTCATTAGCTGTAAGCAGAAAATCATCCTAATTAACAGGAATAAAGGCTCGAAAACTTCAGGCTGTGTGTAATTCATCTGTATAATGTGTTTCAGTTAGTGAATTGAATTACTGAACTAAATGAACTTTTCAGTTTTATTCAAATTGATTGAATGGGTCTGTAATGCTCATCATGGATTTTTTTTACATTCTCACCACACTGAAGACTTATATTGAGATAAATTTCCTTTGTGAGCTTTCCAGTTTATCAACATGTAAAGTGATATTCAAAAAAGCTAGATGCAGTTCTGAGGAAACATCTGAAAAGATTTTTTAAACGTGATTTTTTTTTAAGGAATAGAAATCCAGGAAGCAAGAGTGAAAGTTTGTTCCTTTTATTCCTCATACAAGTCCTCTGCTGCTTGATATCCATCCTGCATTTCATTACAGAACACACGTATTGTCTCTGTTTAGTTTCTACGCAAACTGTGAAATATTGAGAAACACCTACCACCCAGTGATATCCTTAATTAAAGTTTAAAATGTAAAACATATGGCCCACTGCATGCTGTTGACACAGCAGGAAGTAATTTGTTTAAAGTATTAGCAACTGCAATAAACAGTCATACCTGCAATCCAAAAAATAGTACATTGTAAGCAGAGAGAAAATAAAACTGCAGATTAAAACACATTTAGCGATATGCCCTGTATCTACTCATTGTAGAAAGAAAACATCAAGGACTGCTTTACAGATGGGGTAAGTAACCTTACCATTATGTTATGGTGCAGCAAAAATAACATTTAAATCTCATTAGATATTCATAATTTAGCTTATTTTAAACCCTCACCAGTTATTTGTTTAAATAAAAAGTTCCACCTACAAATAAACAGCACAGTGGAGGATTTCTTACATTTAATTAGTGTTATATTGTTATGCCACTGTTATATGTATAGCTGATTAAGCTGCATAAACAGCCTTAAAATACATTCAGTTTTTATTAGCATAGCCTAATCCCACACTGGCAGATTTAATAAAAGTGAGCTTTGGCCATTTTTTAGCTGCCTTAACGTTCTGCTCGCTGTGCATGGCACCAAGACAAACCCGGGTCCCAATCCAGCCATATCTGTCACAGTTCCAGTTTTAATTTAAATTTTTTATTGCTTAAGTTACATATGGGCAGGTCTTATAACCCTCTATTCTCTTGTTTTCATTTCCTGGCTTATGAACATTAGAAACTATTTGCCTTACTTAAAGGGAATTTATTTAGTTTTAATTTCACGGAGTACTTTAACAAATAATAATGTGGATACATAATCAGTCTCAATAACTCTCAGAATATATCATATAATAAGGTATACGTAATCTGTTGCTATTTTACACTAAGGTTTATTTTCAAATGCTTTAGCAACTCATTGAAGAAAGACCAAAAATACTAATACTAATAGGATTAACTGTTTCCACAGGGAATTGTAGGATGAGAATAAATTTTCAATACGTTATCTAAGTTGATTAAAGATTTACCTTCATCAAACATTCTTTAATTTCTCTAACTGGAGTTGCATCTTGGCTTTTTTGAAAACAGAGGGAAAAAAGTAGAAGGAACTCCATTGGCCGGGACATCTAGCAAACTGAACGAAAACAACAGAGACAGAAAAGGAAAACAGTAGCCACGGTGTGTCAAACGGTGTGTCAGTTTATTTTCTCCAGATCCCTTGTGTTTCTGCTCCATGGGTTTCTTGGTTTTCTTGGTTGGAAGAACAGTCAGCTGTGGATCTAACAATATCTATCTTCTTGGAAGTCACTCCTAAAAAGGCAAGCAGGTTTTTGGTATATTTGGAAGCTCCTCGCTTTGGATTTGGAGACACTTGGTGACACTCTTCAAGTCACTCAGGAATATTGAAAGTCTTCCCAGGCATGGGAGCAAACCCCTTTTAATTTGTGAATTATTTTGTGTTCCTTCACTGTGTGCTACCTGTGTTAATTGGTCTTAATTGCTCTCCTCCACAAGCGGTACAGCATTTTCCCTCATTATGCTCTTCTACTCTCAGCATTATTCTCCAACCTTCCTCTGTATTCCTCTGGTTTTCAGGTTTCATTTACTAGTTTTTTCAGTTTATTAACCAGGTTCCATGTTCCGTTCTCCCTGTGCATTGCCTTTAGGCTTTAGTCCGTTTTTATTATGAAAGCCTTCAAATCAACATGCTGCTCCCGAGCTCTTGTTTGCATTTTGGCACTGCACCAAACTCACAATTCATGACAATTGTGTCTTGGAATACAGCCGTCCTTATGAGATATAGGTAAGATTTGTGGTGTTGGTAAGAAGAATTTCTTTTTTCAATTTTGAAGAGTGGCTAGGAGAACTGACCCCAATGTCACATTTTAGTTGTACCCACAAAACATAAACTCATAAAAGTTCATAAACACTGTGATCATTTTCACAAATGGAGGTGTTGCACATGTCAAAGAAGATAATGTTTGTTTACGAATAAAGTCCTCTATATATCCCAGTGCTTCTTTTTACCACTTTAATTTTGGAGAGGACCAAACGGAACAATATTTTATTTTTATCCTTCATTGCAGTGAAACCACCCTTTAACTTTTTTGTTAGCTGCCACTATCAACACACTTCATAAGAAAAAAAATTACATTTATGGTATAACTAATGTCGTCTGTTTACAAAACTACTAGCGATAGACATCATGATTATTTTTACGATAAGTTTCACCCTTCATTTGTACACTCACCTGTAAAATGTCACACATGACCATGTCAAAGGCAAACCTTTTTTTCCCACTCAATGAGGATCTGATAAAAGATTTGCACAATGAGTTCTGACAATTCCATTTAGACCCATGAAGCATGTTGAAGAATACACTTACCAGTCTGTAGCACAGTGTGAATGCTAATTGATCAAAGTTTATCACAATGATGAGCCTGAATGACAACAACCCTGTTTGGCAGATAAAATTATCATTTTAAATGTCTTTCTATTCTGCACCCTTTTCACCCTCATGACCTCCTCCGTGAGTGAAGATGTCCCATTGAATATTAAATAAGCAATATAAAGATTCCGATTGTTGAAAGGTCACAGGGTCTCATTTTTCATTTAGCCTTTGAGACCATCTCTGTCTACTGAATTACAGTATCATTAGCAAACTAACTCTCAGTCCAGCTCGCTCTGTCTTGATGTATATGATGACATTTAGTTTCTGAGTGTCACTTCAAATGTTCACTGGAATCTATGATCTTTTTTTATAATAGAATAAAAATACTATCTGTGCAACTAGAATTTAATGATTTATTGATTTAAAAAAAAAAAGAAAATTAAACATTCCTGAGTCTTTGAAAAGCACAATCGCATCCTGTATTTTTCACCCATCTGCCATGCTGAGTTGCCAGCTTCTATACACTAGTTTGTTGTTTTTCCAAACACATTATGCTTCAAATTCAAACTTTTGCCAGAGTAATGTCTGTCTTTGATTCAGAATAGATGAGGAAGACTGCCTGTTGAGAGTCAACCCTCTTTCAGAAATTAGAAAAATCCTCGCTTGCAGCAAATTTAACTCATGTGTAAATTCAGAATATAATTGGGTGCACACCAGCTGTTTCTCATCAGAATAATGAGTCTGTTTTCCTTTAAAGATAAGAATGGGATTTTTATTTTGAATGCAGAATGCTCAGCTTCAGTTTTCTGTCTTTTCACTGATAGTGTGTCCTAATGGCATCATTGCAGCCTGAGGTACCCAGAATGTGTGTCAGATTGCCATCTGCCAAGAAAGAGAAAAAAGGAAGGTTTTAACATGACAGGTTGCTCTCAGTTAGATCTGAGCTGTGGCAAGCCTGTCTTTGTTGGTCAGAACACAGGGGATTACTTCGTAAGTGTCCCAACTCATCTCGGTTTCTCTTAATGGCTCATTGCACTCTTTGATTGTATGCAGATGAAAGAACCTGATGAGGTCAGTTTTTGTGCACATGCATAACTGCAGGGTCTTAGATCTGCCACTTGAGTCCAACCTATTAATGATTTCTGGGACTCCAACTCTTACATATGCAACGAGAAATATAAAAGGTTAATAGGTATTTTATTTTCTCTGGCTGAATGATGGCTGGAGATCTTGGTCAAATCAAGCTCCTTTCTAAATAAAAGAGCCTTCCGGCATGGTTCATGATTGGGAATAATAGCTATTTAGTAGCCATATTGAATAGCAGATTTAATGTAATGCATCTGCTTTCACTGAATCAGGAAAGGGACCATATACAGTCTTTAACTGGATTCTTTCTCCTTTTGCCTTTTTAATGAGCAAACACCTGAAGAGACTTATCAATATGTGCTTTCTACTCACATTTGGTCAAATTACTGCCCCACATTTGAGAAATAAAATACAATCAAAATCAAAGAACAAATAACTGCGCAATATCTGACTAGTGATCTAAGTCCTCTCCATGGTATTTGAAGTGTTGTTTTTTTGTCCTTATTTCAACATCAACCAAACAAGGACATCCTACAGCCATGTTAGCATCTCTCTGAGGGGTTGATTTGGGTTAAAGGGTAATATAATCATGCTTAAAAGTATGAAGTAGAACAAGCTCAAGAAAAATTAGCCTCATCTGCACTCTATATTTATAAACCAGCTTAAAGCATTTCTACTTGTTTGTCTTCTCTCCCAGTAAAGCATATTTGTGAAAGCCAGCGGCAGGCAAATTTTACACCTGATTGTTTTGACATTTACCAGCATAACACTGCAAGGACTGAACAGCAAGATACAACAGATTCTTATGCAGTATGATGTAAAAGCATATTCTAGATACCACTGTAAGCCCTTATTGCTGATTTCCATCCCCAGCAAAATAAATACATCTTCAGGAGTGCATGCACTTTTATTGGCTGGGAGAAGTAGACTCACATGTATTGCAATAAACTGCCAAACATTATGTTGCTGCAGTTTGTCCTTTCTTTTGTCTTCCAGAAGAAAGGAAAACTCATCCCCTGAATGAGGTACAACATTTACTACTTTTCACACCATCATAATATGAAGGAGAAGAAGGTAAAATAAAAAGAGAACAATGTAGGTTATCTTGGAATAACATCAGACAAGTTCATTACATTTGGACAAGGAGAATATCTAAACATCTGTTATTTTCAATATTTCACTATTTAATCTGAGTTATAACATCGGAACCAAAAGTGTTTAGTTTACATTTCAAGCTGTTTCAAAAAAGTCATTTGTAATGCAAATGTATGTTTAATGGAATAAAAAACTTTTTTTTTAAAAATTACAAATAGATCTGTTATTCAAAAATACATACAAAAATTGCTACACAACGAGCAATTTGATAGTTAATTGTGTTGCTTTATGGGAAATTAAAAATATCCCTCAAAAGATAGCAAAACAATGTCAAAGAATCTATGAAAAAACAAAGTTTTAATTTACATTTTACTGTAAAATGGCAAGTTGAGAACTATTTAAACACTCTCAATAATCAAATTAAAAATCTTTATTGGCATTATGCTAATCAAGCCTGTCATATGACTCCTGACCAGCATTTTTCTCTTCTATTCTGACAATTTATCTTTTTTTGATGCACTTCAAGTATTTTAGGTTGGAAGATCTCCGTGTTGTTTTTTTTTTTCCTTTTACTATGATCTGAATTTTATTTTCTGTTCCATATTTAATGATTGAATGGAGATAGGCACCAGCATCCCTCCTGACCCCACTAGGGACAAGGGTGTTAGAAGATGGATGGATGGATGGATGGATGGATGGATGGATGGATGGATGGATGGATGGATGGATGGATGGATGGATGGATGAAAAGTCATTGGTGGTAGCATAGGTAAAAACACAAATAGAATCTCTTGATTAGACCTGTGTAGCACTTCCTGTCAGGTTGTTGTGGGAGTCATAAATCACAATACTGGATGCTGAATGTAAGGTGACCTCAACCTTGGCAAAGCAAAGACACCTGAATACGTTCATGTGTAGAACAGAAAATAAAATGTACTTCACTGAGTGTTGGCTCAACAGCTCAAAACTTGCCATCTCGTTCTGACCAAGCTATTTTGTTATTTATAAGAGCACTGTTTATTTCTGCTTTAGCGGCAAGAGAGTCGCAATCTTGCTCCTGTCATTTTGAAGGGTCTGGTTTTAAACTAAGCCAGAAAATGGCTATTGTCAGAAGGAGAGCATTTGTAATTTATCTCTGCTTTGTCTCAATGAAACCCAGAATCTCCCACATGCCTGTTCAGCTTGACACAGAGCAGTTTAAAAAACCTAACAATGAAAGCTCAAACTCCATTCTCCAGACAATGTTGCCAACAATCTACTTGGAATAATTTTGTAATGTTTGTACTTTATTGTCAGCTAACAAAATATTTGTATCTATTTTATGCTAGGCATAATTTCCAGATAATGTCAGTAACAGCGACAGTCAGTCTCTGCATGACAGCAGCTCGTTGCCCCTGCAAAAACTAATCAACTGCTGTGAGGACATAAATGATGTTTGCACTAGTTGCTTGATGTTTTTCCTTTGAATATTCACGTATGGAACAAAAATAGCAGCATAATGCAGTTTAAAACAATGGAAAGGGAAACAAAATTATCTGCCTGGGAGCTTTGTTGCTGAGGTTTATTAACAAGTAACTTGCTGATCCACAAATTTATTACAAACTTCTGCAAAGCCTTTAATGAGAATTCTTTAATTTGGTGTGACAGAGCAAAACCAAACACTCAAAGGGAGCCTCTGCAAATTTCATTTGGACTTTAATTTAATACCAAGACATTTATGGATTTGACGTTCAAAAAACAATTGAAAGAGGAAAGAAAACTTCTAGGTGTCAGAGGAAACTGTATAATTGAAAATGAAATCAAGAAGCCCCTGAGGAGACCCAGTAATTTACATAATAATGAATAAGCATGTGTTATTGTGTAGTCTGGTACATGCTGTTTAACAACATGAAGACTTTGAAATGGTCTGTTCCCGGGCTTTGAACCTCTTGCTGCAGAGCTGATGACTTTGCTCTCAGCAAAATGACAGGAAAATAATGAAAAACCATGTCGCTCACATCCGAGTTCTCTGTAAATTCATTTGAACACATCTGTTCCCCTGGAGTGTCATCAAGTGATGCAGCTGTGAAATGTGAAAGCATCATCTCTTAATGGATAAGAGCACAAATGGCTAACATTACCCATCAGCCCCTCATTTATTTAGAAATAAAATGGGCCTATTTATGTACTCAGTCAGCTTTCTCTCTTCAAGGGCCGTCTGAATGATAAATAAAATGAAATTGTCCCAAAATGTTGAATATAAACCGGCTATCTAATTTATCAATTAAAAGAACATACTTTGCAAGGGCCATATGCCTGTCATTAGCAGTCTGCTCCTCATTGTGTTGGCGAGCGAGTGTTTTTTGCCCTTGACCTGGATATAAAACACACACACGCTGAGTTTGTGAAACATGTGCAGGTGTTAGCTCGGGGTGGGAAGTGAGTAGACGTCTTCATCACTAGCAGTCAGTCATCAGGGTTGTCATTGCTCCTCTCTGACCTGCTCTGGGCTACTTGACGCCTGAATCATTTTAATAGTTTCATCTTGTGGAGCCGCAGACGTACAAGGAAAGATCACCGAGATTGCATCTGCCTCACTCCAGTGATGTCTGTCTGTGTCAGGCCAGTGAAGGGTCAAAGAGGTCTGTGGCTGAGGGAGCTGCAGTACGGTTTGACAAAGTGGCAACAAAGCCAGAGTCTGGAGACAAAAAGGAATCTGGCCTTTTCAAAGTCATTGCACACACAAATGTGTGTGTGTGTGTGTGTGTGTGTGTGTGTGTGTGTGTGTGTGTGTGTGTGTGTGTGTGTTTTTCTGTGCTCCAATGTTGAAACACATTTTTATGTTGGTAATGAAAAAAAAAATCTAAAACAGGGATTCATGGGATGAATATTTGATCATATTTTTTGGTCCTTTGGAACTAGTTGTCAGAAGTGGACTGACCAACAAAAAACTTCTTACAGCACAATGAAAACAGTACTTTCTGAAACATCTTGATTTGTCTTGTTTGTCAGATAGGATTCTAATTTTAAATGTTATGTTTTTAGCTGTACGTAAAAAAAAATAGCCAACAGAAATAAAGGCTTTCAAACATCAATCTGTTTGTAATTAATTTATATAATATGCTTTACTTAGTGATAAAGTAATTGAAATAAATGGGCTTTTCAATAATATTCGAATGTAGTGAATAGATCTGTCAAACAGCAACTGATGATACAATCTGAACACATTACTAAAACTGGCAGGTTAAAGTGACTTATCTTGATAGAACAATAATGCAATGTTAAGAAAATTACTTTTTAACATTTGATATATAACTTTAACCAGATAGCTTCTCCACATAAACGAAAGCAGTAGAATCTACTAAAATTGCAAAGGATGTGCTCCGAGCAAATAAAAAAGGAGCTGAGGTTCATTGGGCTTTTACATATTAGTCCTTTGAGATCTCATCAGGGGAGAGAAAGCTCAGTCTACAAAGAGCCCACAATACAATCAATAAGACCCCAAGAATCTATTGCTAACATGACCAAATGCCCGAGGAAGTCCTTAAATGTGGTAGAGACTTTGCTTAGTTTGATTTACAACAGCAACGTTAGAAGCTTAAGCATTATATATATATATATATACACATATGATTTTTGTTTTGTCCTTAGATCTTTCAGTTATGGAACAATCTTATTTCAATAGCAAAATATTGGACGTAGAAATGCAAAAACAATGTTTTGTTTCCTTCAATCTGCAGTCTTCCCTTGCTTCCTGTTAACTAAATTATCTGTAATGAGTTAAATAAGGATAATGAAGCTTTTGATGTATCCTTGTGGAATTTCTGCCTTCAGTGAAATGCAGTGAAAGTCAATAAATGTGATGTGTGAGTGCAGTTGCAGTTTGTGTGTAATATATGATGCCTTAATTAATGGTCTTGGAGCCCTTGGACAAAGTAAGGCAAGCTGTTCCTGATCCTTATTTCAGCTGTCTGTGCTACTCATGCGAACCATGGCCTCATTTGGAAAATGGCTAAACAAAAGGTAGGTATGAGTGATGCCCTTTGACTAGGAAAATTGAATAAACACATTCCCAATATCATGAAGATTAAAGGTGATTGTGAGGTTACAGAAGGCTCTGTATGTACAGTATATATACAGCAAGGCTCTTTTCAGATGAATACCCCCATATGCTGCATGCTTCACTCATAAGTGCTGCGGGCCTGAAACAAGCTTGGAGCGGTCCTCAGCATGCTTCACACATGCTGCTCTGTCTCTAAGGCTCTTGGGTTTGCATGTGTGAGACCAAGCACAGGCAGAATTTAAACAGATTTGGAGACACCCTCATTTCTGAGAATCAGAACACATTTAGCCCTAATGAATATGATCCTAATTTTCTAGCTTTTTCTGAGTTAGACTTTCTGAAGTGCGCTGGGAAGGAAACATTAAGTATTTTACAATTTTCTTTTTGCTAACAGCTTCTAGCCATTATATCGAACAGCAACACCAGCTGCTGCCCTTAGCTAATCTGTACTTTTGATGCTTTAGTAAATAATGAATGTGGAAGCATTTGACGCTCTTCCTGCCACACCGAATAGTTTCAGAGAACTAAAGCATTTTTCCTAATGTGCAGCAATTATTAAAATGTCACTTCAGCAGAAGAGTCTTTCTGATCCATTTTCCTTGTACCTTTGGAATGCTCTTCTTAAAGAGAGTCAGCATTGATGTAGCCTCTTGATTCAAAGCGGGTTCCTCTAAGAGTGGCTTCTTTAAAGAAAAATGTGACTTGTGATTATCTCCACTACTTTAAAATTAATTTTGGATGTAATGGGTTGCCAGCATTATGAGGTGCACACAAGTAACATAAAAGGTTTTACAGTATTAATGATACTTCCATGAAAAAATGATGCAGTTTAATAGAAGTAAGACTCCAATATGACATTTAACATTTATTTGAGGTTTGGGGTCTGAGAGTGCTTCTCCAAGTATTCATTTGAAATTTTAGAAGAAATACATAATTTAGATGACTATGAGGGAGGTTACCACATAAGTGTTTGTAGCACAGGCTTTCAAGTAGTTAAAACCTCATAAAACAATTCAGTTACAGGTATATAGAACCTGAGGAATGATCCGTGTTGAATGGTACTGTCAACAAAATGCTTTCACAGTTTGGCTCAAGTCAAATCATAACTACAAGAAGTAGCATCGTTAGCATTAGCCAATAAAGCAATAAAACATAAATGGCTATTAGGGTCTTTTTGTCAGATTTAGATGTTTCAGATAATCAAACAAATCTTAATAACAGATATAGATAATACAAAATGCTGTTTAATATGATAATTTCCTTGAGGGGAAAGTGACAAAAACCTTGAGGGAATCAAGTGATTTAGATTCTGATGATCTGAACTGTCATAACAGCCAAAGATGACAGGCCTGACAACCAAATGAGAAAATAAGATGGTAAGAAACAATTACCATTTGTAATTACAATTTGTGGATTTTCTGCAGAAATTTCAATCCTGGTAATTAAGTGCAGCACATAACTCTACGACATGAGTGTGGCGGGGCTCTGACTTGGACATAAATAGTTAACTTCAGATGGTGCAGCTCATCTTCAGGTAAAGAAGCTTTGCAGAATATTTACAATGGATGTCCTGGCAGGTTAAGAAAAATAGACCACAAAAACCCCAACAACAAACAAACAAGCAAACAACAACAACAACAAAATGCAATACCTTCATTACAGTTCAAAAAGCCATCACCTTTAGTGTGACTTGTTAGGACTCTAAACTCAGACTGACTCCCTGCATTGCGGAAACTAGTCACAGACTCCGCCCACAAGATGACAAAAACACAAACAAAACAAACAAACAGACAAAAAAAATAACTAAACAGTTATTTCTAACTAAAGTAAACTCTTATCAAAGTATACAAAATAAATAAAATAACCACGGAAAATAAGAGACATTTAATAAAGAAACAATACTCAGTTAGAAAACACAAACTTAATGCAACGTATTGATGACGTAATTATTATGTCATCACGTGACTCCCTGCCGGCGCGCTTAGATCCGGAAATAGCTTTGTTTGAATATCTGAACTGGGAAAATGTTTAACGCTGGAAATTACAAGCTGGAGGAACATGACGCCTGAGGCAAGAACACCGTTTGTGCACCCAGTCGAACCGTGATTGTGCTGAAACCAAAAAGTAAGTTATGTTTGGTGTGCCGATGTATTCAAGCATTTGTGTGTTGGCGTGTGCGGGTGTATGCTTACATGTCGCCACGGACTTTGCTGTAGCACTGCGACCAAAGCCATGACGGCTCCTCCTTCACAAAGAGACAAAGAGTAAATTTTCTTCTATGTGTGATGCCCACGGGTGTGTGCTCACAATAGAAAAAAAAGGAGCATGCATTTCTTTGATGATGGGTGTAGTAATGGTGTTTCACCAATAGGTGGCGCATGGAGGCTCTGAGCTGCCTGTTGCTCTTCCGTTTTCTCATAAGCTGAGAGAAATTGGAGTAACACAGACTCCGTCTCCCGTGTGCTCATTTCCATACATTTTTCAGGTGAGAATAACCTTCAAGTTCGTTTTACTAAAACACTTTTTTATTATTTGGTACTGTTCGAGAAATGTTTAAGGAAATGCGTCAAAGTGTAAAGATATCGAAAGAGTTTTGTTGTATTTCGGAGCCAGCAGTGGCTAGAGGGAGTAGCTAACATGCCGTGATGCTAGTTGGTTAGCACACTGTAGCGGCAGATAATAGCGGGATATGTAGATCAGGCTCCAGGGTTTATTTGTGTTCTAAACAATGGTGAAAGGTTAAATTGTGATGTAATGCATTCACTTAATTAAAGTAGTTTGAATTCTAATATAGTTATGCCAGTTTACAATAACTTTAAGATACATGCCCATTAAATATGTCACTGTGTGTGATTAAATATGCATATAAAGTGCAGTGAATTGAAGGTACATGTTACCTGAGGGAATTGGGACAAAATATGATGTTATGGGATTATTTCTGGTTTAAGGAAAGCGAATGTTGATGTTTATGTCAATGATGGAATATGTCTAATATGTACAGTAAATTACTGAGCTATAAATTGGGCTGTATTGACAGTTAAATGAGCTGGTTTGTTCAATAGATAAGCTGAGAGAAATTGGAGTAACACAGACTGCGTCTCCCATGTGCTCATTTCCATACATTTTTCAGCTTTATCTGCTGCTGACGGGTCCGGAATCCTGGTACCAGTTACATATGCCATGTTTGATACAGCCCGTATTTTTATAACTGAACGTAAACACAGTTACTTGACTGTGCTATCAAATTGGCACTATGAGCCTGGGAAATACACTGCTCAAAAAAATAAAGGGAACACTCAAATAACACATCCTAGATCTGAATGAAAGAAATATTCTCATTGAATACTTTGTTCTGTACAAAGTTCCATTTGCACAACAGCAGGTGAAATTGATTGTCAATCAGTGTTGCTTCCTAAGTGGACAGTTTGATTTCACAGAAGTTTGATTTACTTGGAGTTATATTGTGTTGTTTAAGTGTTCCCTTTATTTTTTTGAGCAGTATACATAATATCGTGACCATCCAAGGAAAAAAAAACAAAAACAGGAGTGGATCAATGAAAGTCCTTAAATCTTAAACCAATTCATCATTTGAATGATGAAGTGCTTTTTTAAAAACTACATTCTCTACTTAGGTATTTTACTTAGGTTAGCTCCAGAAAACTCCAAAATAGCAGAAACATAGTTCCTTTAAATCAAGGTTTAAAACCCACCAGAGTGGGTTGACTAGGAGGAGCTACTAGCTAGAAAACTGCTCAACATATTTGATTTATTTGCTTGATGATGTCAAACATCTTGAACTGTCTTGTTGCTGAAATGTGGTGTACAAATAAACTTGGCTTATCTTTTCTAACTGTCTCCATGTGTTTTGGTGTGACAAAATACAAAAAAATCAGAAGTCTGTACCGGGACAAATACATTTTCAGTGTTGTTTGATGTCCATTGTAAACTATCAGTTCATAAACCGGAACTATCTGAAAATCCTGCTGTGATTTCAGCGTAATCTCAATATTTGTCAATTTTTTTTAGTCTCCAGATAAAATATATTTGATCCACAAAATACTCATGCATGACTTCACTTGCAGTCATATCATGTTCAGCCAGGAGTTACAGTCTGAGACCCATATCACTACAATATCCATCCATCCATCCATCCATTTTCTGTTCACCCTTGTCCCTAATGGGGTCGGGAGGGCTGCTGGTGCCTATCTCCAGCTACGTTCCGGGCGGGAGGCGGGGTTCACCCTGGACAGGTCGCCAGTCTGTCGCAGGGCTCACTACAATATTCTAGTTTCATAATTCATCATTTAGTTATTAGCCATTTCCTTATGTACTGCATTTGTAGGGTATTTAAGTTCTTAATAGTCAGTCTGTTTTCAAATATTACAAGGTGGCTGTCCTAAACAAGATTTGTTTTTGTCCCTAATACGAAAGAATATACACTTGTCTGAACTATTTCTGACTCTTAAAGTCCAATAAAGTAAAATTTTAAAGAAATCTTACTGTTCAATAAGCTTTGGCATCTATAATTAGAAGAATATTGCTGAAAATCTATTTCTCTAACTTTAATTTTCTGTGAAAATATTTTAGCCCAAAAGCAATATTGACATTTTTATAAGTCAGCCTACAGAAAACGTATAGATGCACATGACAACGTAGACATGATTGCTGCTGGTTTTGGGTAAAAGCATCATGTCATTTTTATTAAAGCAGTGATTCGCTGTAGAAGGACATTTTGAAAAAGATTCTTCTGAAAAATGTACAACTGGAAAAAAATTTTAAGATTAAATTCCCATGTTCATGGTCATTGATTGCCATTTGAAGCTTGGTTTATTTTATGTGGCATCAAAACCATGGAAAAAGTCAGCAAGAGAATGGTGCTGTCATCTGTCAGTGTAACAGTTCAGCTTTGTATCTACCCCCTCATGTCAGTGTGCGCAAGTGTCACGCTTTTATTGCTTTATAACTCCTATAACAGCACCTGTAATAATAGCTGAACATGTGCCTGCCGTGTATGCGTGCACTTCACTTACCCTCCCCTCACCTTCACAGAACAAACAGTGTTCAAAAAGAATCACGCTCTTTTGGCCTGGGTTTATCAATCAGTCCCTTTTCTGTTCACCATCGGTCAGGAATTGCAGACCAAGTCACAACCTTTCAACCTCCTTCTCTTCTATTCAAGCAGCTCTGAGGTGCAGCAATGAAAAGTTTCAGAGGAACTCAGGCTTCTGTTTTTCTAAACTCATTTTCAACCTTCACTGATTTCACAATCTACTGAGCTTTTTTCATGATTACGTGAGCTGGGGAATCATTTAGACAACATGGTGTAGGTGGATGTCCTTTTGTCAGTATGCACAGCATCTGTGTGGGCTGCCTGCTGGCCTCAGCTCTCTTATGGATGGGGCACTGGAAGGCACAGGCTCCCTGGCTGCAGTCTGACAGATGCAGACTGGTGGGCGCCTGATTGCTAACAGCCCGCAGACAGACACACAAACAGTGGATGCAGTGAACCAACTCTTGGTGTGAAATCATGGCCACTGTGGGGAAGAGATACCACACATGTGTGCCTGAGTCCTCCTTGACCTTTGACCTGGCATCACTTTGTTTGTATAATGAGTCATATGTTATGAATGAAAAAACAATATTGTGTAGGATGAGGAATGTGTCTACAGTTTTGATGCATATGTTAATGATATAATTACTTTATTTGTTGCTTTCAGAATTTACATGAAAAGAAAAATATGCCTTTTGTTTGGTAATTAAAATAATGTCATCCCTTTGGTTATAAGCTACAGTGAACCAATCTTGGATTGCATTGTCTATACTTGTTGCATTTAATCTTGAATTACCTAAAGCACAAAGCCTGAACTTAAAATTGCATCAGTTTGGATCTGTTCTGTTTTGGCAATCATTTAGTTTACCCTTCTTTAAATAGAGCAAATAAAGCATTGCATGTACTGTATGTTGTTTTGTGTTAATGTCTGGTTTGTAGGATTTTTTTATGACACCAAAATGCATGAATGCACCATTTGCTCTCACAGAAAGTTTAGGCAGGTTAATTGTATAATTTGAATAATAAGGTTTTGAGTTTTCTGCATTTAATGAAGTAGCCAGAGAGAAGGACGTGGCTAGATAGAGATGCTAGTGTTGGATTTCAGGGCATGTGTGATTATCAGAATTAGCCTTGCCTCCCACAGGTAGGTTTCTGGCACGGGGCATAGGTTGAGGATCCTGTAGAGGCTTAACTTGATGGTGGGACAAGTAGGCTGTGTTTTCCTTTGCAGGTTTGCTGATGGCGTTTTTGGGATGGATGAATAAGAAGGAGAATGTTGGCTGGTTAATCAAGTATTTAGGTCTAGCAGTGAAGAAATTAATAATGAATAAATGAATGAAGGCAGGATCCTGTAGTCTAAAAGACCAATATTCAAGTGGTCTGAATCAGGGAATAGTTTGTAAATTCAGAAAGGAGACCTAAGGAGAGTTTCAGGTGGAATATTGTGACCATGAGAGTAGAGCTAGTGAAGTTTAACTCGGGCGTCCAAAAATGTGGTTATTACAGTTAATTCATAATTTAAAAAGGTGGGCAAACACTTTTTCACATATAGGGCCTGGTTCATTTGGGTCACTTCTTTAACCTTACTAAATTAATAAATAATGTTTTTAAAATGACATTTTGTAAAAAGAAATCTTTATCAGGGTCAATACTTTTTAACCACGCTTTATGTCAAGAGATGGAACCACACATCGAGGAAATCGTCAAAAAAGGAAAGGAGGAGCATTTTTAAAATATCACAATGTTGGATAAAAGCCATTAAAGGCAATAAAATGCAAATATCAGTTTTTACAGAGTTCCTAACTAAGGAATGTCAATTCTTGTTTTTGTTTCCTTTTTATGTGAAGGGAATTACTAAATTATTGCCAGTGAATTGGTATGATGTAAACTAATAAAATCCATAAATATTGCCATTTTAACAACAAAATAAAAAAATAACTAGATTGATTGAGTTGGCGTTATGAGAACAAAACCAGTGCACACCCAGAAGACCAAAAGTGCTTTTTGTACAGTTATGTTCTTGCCTTGACTCAGGGCTAAAGTTTCACAATGTTAGGGACATTGGAGAGTCTTATTCAGGCAATTGGGGTTAAGGAGAGTATCTGTGTAATCTGTCTCTCTGTGAAATTTAGTCTACTGTGACCTGCCCATGTTGTAACTGATTCATGCTTGGTACAAGCTAGGATTGGCTAGGATGGATGGGTGGATCTTTAGTGGTGTCCCAATTCTACAGCATAATCATTACTGGACCAATTTTTGCTCAGTGTAAATGCTGAGTAATGGTTGCCCCATTTAGTTTCTCAGGGTGTAAAAGTGATGTGTTCTGGGTGTATTTATAAACTCAGAAAGTAAATGTGGAAGTGTCAGCATTTTCATCATTCTGCAGACGTGAGTTTGACATGAAGTATCAGGATTATTATTTCCTAGTTTCTTTTTATATTATCCATAATAAGTTCTGAATAATCTTAATGGGCAGTACATCCTTCACAACTGAGAGATTTTCCTCTCTTTCACATCTCTGTTGGTGTGTGTGTCTGCACTGTCTGGTTGAGATGTTTCTAAAGACATTTTGTATGATGAAAGAAGGCATCGGTTCCACTGGATGAATAATTAACTGGTTATTTTTACCCTTTTGGGGGTATGAAGCGGCTGCCAGTACGTGTGCAGACAGGTGAGAGGATTGCTGACTGTATAAACGATGGCATTGAGTCAGAGGATCTCATGGCTTCATGGGCGTGCAGCCAAGCTTGTTAATAAAAGGCTCCATGAGCGGCTTGTGCTGAATTCAGAGTTTCAAGTTTGAATAATTCAAATGCAAATGTATTGTGAGTTTATGCGACAAACTGCAATGCTGTTCTTGTAAATAAAGCCATTAAAACACAGAGGTATCTAATCGAGTGTTTGTGTTGTATCTGCTTTCTGTAAAGATTTCTGCATCAAAGTTAAAGTAGTTGTCATCACAAAGAAAGTAAAGAAAAGTCACAATATCTCTTGTGAAAAAGAGATAGCCTTTATGCTCAAAAGGTTAACACTAGCAAACACTAGGATTTTCTTATACTGTCTAATATACACAGTTTTCTTTCTAATTTAATGGATGTGGAAGGAGAGGAGGGTAAAAACAGACTTAAGGGGGGATAGAGGCAGTTTTAATTATATTTGTTTTGAATCCCCCTGTCAAAATAGCCTCTCATAGTAATCTCAGTAAGCACATTTGAGCTGGACACTATTTAGAGCTCCGTTCCCCTGGTAATGGGGGAGGGCAGCCAACCCTAAACCTAAACTAGAGTATCTCAGCTGGGAGAGCTGAGAGTGCCACCATCGGGTATTTTCAGCCTTTCTTCCATCAAACCCGTAAATAATCCTCGTTCATTTCATAGTCACAGGGTGCAGTCTGCATGTCACAGCTGTTAGAATAGCCTTGTCTTCTTTGCAAGGCTTTTAGTGTAGGAGGTGTGTTTATACCAGCGGTCATGCTGAGGCAGCCACCATAGGAGCTCGGCCTTCCTCCCTGAGTGTTGGCTGAGTTTGCCCACGCTCCCCTCTCCACTTGTGCTGTCTGTCTCTTCCAGCACCCAAACTGTCAACTATCTACACAGGGAACATGTAGGATTAAGGGTGCCAGGAGTGGACATAATTTTACAATACAACATAGCAAGTTATGCTGTTTTTCCTCCCAAGCTGTTGGGGAAATTATGGTGTAAGCTTGACACCTTGACTGCTGGATGATAAGTGCAGACGCAGGGAGACAATAAACATCATGGAGGATAATACTTTGGTTTAAGTGACATTTCACTTTCCCTGCAGAGCCACTGATAAGATGATAAAATCTTGAATTTTTCCACTTGTCTTTGTCGACAGCCGATTGATATTTCAGAAGCACAAACTGCATTTCAGACCTGTGGAGATGCGTGACATGAAAATAAGTTCATTGGTTGTTCACTTGGTTGCTCACTGCAGACCTCTTTGTAGATCAGAAACGGAAAGGCTTTTAGAGTCTTGACGTTTGTGCTGACTAAGTATTTAAATGAATTTAAATGGCACTTGCACAATTACTCATGGCTTCAGATCAATGTCATTCTGTCTCACTCAGTGGGCTACTCAAAGTAAAGGTTACGCCAAGGATTAGTAAGACTTCAGCGGTTCACTGCATTTGGTTTAATAAACTTGTCAGAATATATTATGATCAGACTTCCCTTTGTTGTTTTGATGTTTTCTTGTATCATGTGACTCATAATGAACAAGAATAAGACACATGTTAACTTCAACTCAGATTTCTTATATTGTGTGCTCTCCACAATTATTGACTCACTTAAAGGTGTCTGAAAGTCATTAAATATATTACTGTGTAATTGCAGTAGTATGTAGTTTGTCACATGTTGAGGTTTTTTAAGTTTCACTTTAAGTTTCACTCTGCATAGACTATAAAAAATTTAATTGTGGATTATTTCTTGAAAGCACAGTGTTGAAGATTCTCTCTTGTCTTGCCCATTTTGAAGGGTGTCTAGGAAAAATGCACATCTGTATCATGTTGTTTTGAAATAATAATTGGACTACAGCATCACAGATCCTCCACCGTATAAACAGTAGACATGATATGTTTTATTTCCGCAGATTCATTTTTTGTTTTATGCCAAATCCACTTGTTTATAATTGTGCTAATTGGACAGAAAAAGCTTCATTTTGGCCTCAGCAACCATCAGTCCTGATGGAGACTGTAATGTCCCCAAGGTGCCATTATTTGCTGCAATTTTCTATCAGTCGGCTTTTTAACTTCCCTGATAAAAAAAAAAACCTGGGTCCTCATCTAGCCTGATGGCTAGTGGCTAAAAAAAGGGCGTCTTAATTGTGTTATATAAGAAAGAAAGTCAAACATTACTGATGAAAGGTTCATTGAACTCTGTTTAATTTTTAAAAGTAAAGTGCAATTTAAAATGTATATCAGTTACATTAGTTTTCAAAGCATCGTTTGGGGTTCCAGCAATTGTACCACATGGTATATTTTCCTAAGTTGGATTTTTTCCCCCCAATGGATGGTGTATCCAACTTGAAGTTGTTTGTTTCTCTTTACGATCATACTGTTGCGGTAAAAGAGTAATTTATTTTATGGAGTGTTTTTTGACCCATCTTCATAGGGGGTGCCAGTAACTGTGGAAAACGCATTACAGAGGCTAAACAATATGTTCCACTCTTTAGCCTCTAAAATGGGTTCCCCTGCACTTCACAAACATCGAATATCCCATTATGCAAACCAGCAGTCACTGCCTCCTCCTCTGAAACCTGAAATATTGCTTGCCCTGTCACTTGTCTCAGCACCAAATTGACTTAGCCAAATTTAAGATTTGAATAATGTTTCCCATCTTTTTCATCTCCACCTAAACTGAGTCAACTCCATTCAGTGACACTGTAATGCTTCTTTCATTTCTGAGCATCATCTGTCCTCTCCGGTACAAAACAATTCAACCTACCTCAAGGTGAAATCAGGATTATTCTCTATTAAATCAATTCAAATGACAGGTAGACATCCTCACAAAACCACAAAAATATTTTAGAGTCTGGGTCTCCAGCTCAACTAAGCATCCTCACATAGAAAACTTTATAAGTGGTCATATCTATGTTTAAGCAAAATGATGTATGGTTTTTATGTTATTTTTAAAATGAAATCCATTGTCGTCTTGCCATATTCAACAGAAGGGAAAATGTTGTTTTATTAGTCTCTAAAAGGCCCATGGTAACTATGAAGGAGCTGCAAAGATCCACAGTTAAGGTGTGAGAATCTGTTGACAAGACAACTGTGAATAGCTGAAAAAAGCCATAAGAACTCGCATTCTGGGTTTTTGACATGCAATGTAGTGGGTACAGCAAATGTGGAAGGGGAGACTTTTTTGAAATATACTGCTCAAAAAAATAAAGGGAACACTTTAAGTGTTAAACACCTGTTTAAGTGTTCCCTTTATTTTTTTGAGCAGTGTATATGGGAAACATTTGATGTGGTGCAAAACTAACACTGCAGATCACATTGACACCCATGGTGAAATATTGTGGCAGCATCATTGTGTGGGAATATTCTTTTAGCAGGTCAAAAAACACCAGCCCTAGTTGATAAAATGGATGGAGCTAAACACTGTTTAGACCAGAGGGAAAACAAGAAGCAGACTGCAGAATCTGGGGTTGTACTAAACATGCAGCCAACAATGGAATGGTTAAGATCAATGCATATTCACACATTTTAATCATCCACATAAATTTCATATTTGATAATACATTAGCAAGAATATCTGGCAATACATGGAAATTCATTTTCAGAGACACTCACCATCCAGACTGAACTTGAGCTATATCATAACAATGGGGAAAAAAAATGTCTTACTTCAAAAACCTTGCAATTACAGTAATGCAAACAATTATTTAAGTGGTCTAAAAACAAATGAGGTCACATTTCTTGGATTTTCATTAGTTACAATCTTGAAAACCCTATATGGTTTTTCAAATGTTTTCCCAGCACCACTTTTGTTTTGGTCTATCACATAAATCCCAATTAAATGCAATAATTTGTAGCCATAACATGACATAATGTAAACAGGTTCTGGGGTAGTATAGATTAAACAGTGAACTGAGAGGCTATGGTTCTTTTAGCTTACATGAAAATGTCTTTTACATGTTTCTTTATTGGCCTGTGCATTATGAATTATGAGTGTGTCATGACTTTGACTTATATACATAAAGGGAGTTAAACCTTATAGATAAATGTCATGAGCAATTGTGTCCTCAAGGTAAATTTAACTGGAAGATTAATCATTATAAATCTTCCCCACAACCTGCTTCAATCTTTGCGCTACAAAAGCCTTAAGTTTCTGAATTGTCATATTTAGATCATACCTGAACAATTGCAATAATTTAATTAATATTTTTGTAATAGAGGCAGTTCACTAATCATCTTTTTTATGTAAATGTTTTAATCTTTACATTTAGGGGATTAGATGTAATTGAAAGTGTTAAAGTTTTACTCATTTTCTGTGGCTGTGCCTCTTAGCAAGAGAAAAATGACTTCTGAATACGACTAAATCCTCTTCAGTCTTCCACCTGTTTGTCCTGATATCATTAAAGCTTTGCTTTTTTCATTTACGGTGTTGTTCAGTGACAGTGCAGGGCTTTGAGGCTGCAGTGTTTGTATGAGGCTATGTATCATGGGTTGTGAAGACATTAGGGGGCATGATACATTGCGTCTGTCATTCTCTGAGCTGCAGCTGCATTGCTGTGACTTTCTTGGCCAGGCCGTCCATCTCCACATTTCACAGCTCCAACGTGACTGCAGCAGGGAGATGAGGAATTTGCCTTGTCCTTGCCAAGTCCCCCGTGCAGTCACTTGCTTCCTCTCAGAGAGGAGCATCTGCATCCTGTTTGCCGCTTCCTGGCTTGCTTGGGTCATCCCCCAGACTACGTCATTACAGAGGACATCAGGCTGTATTCTCCATAAATTAAATCTGGTACTGCATTTGCACAGGGACACACAGTCTGAGTTTAACCCTTGAGGTGCACTTCAAGTAGCTGCTCTGTTATTGTTTCTCTTTTTATTTATGAAGCCTATGAATATGTGCTGTCAGTTTGATCACATCTATAAATACCCCTATGGTGTTGTTTCTTGTTTGCACACAACATGTAGAATGTAGAAAAACTGTTTAAATAAATAACGTGTGCAGTATTATGAACTTTAACTTTTTTCTAAGCAATATTTTGTATCATATTTTGTTCATACAATTTCACATAGGTTGGAACATGAATTCTGAATTATTGTGTTAAATAATTTATCAAAGATCTCTATTGACTTTGTATCTCCGGGGTGGCGGCATGACCTCTCTTTGAAGTGAAGGCTTTTTCATTGGATTCTGTGATTCTCTAACATTTTAACCCTTAACTCTATAAACCACAAGCTTTTATTTTGAGTGTTCTTTGACAATCTAAAGGGGGCCAAGTTATGTTTTTGTGTACCTGTTCACTGCTTGGTGCAAGTCTTTATAATATTTTCTTGAAAGTTACAGCTGAGGTCAATAAGAGTGGTTCAATAACACTACACTGCACAGTTTGTTGTCATTCGAAACCAACATTTACCTGCCACTTTATTAGGTACAGCATTTGAACTCCATGCTGGCAGTACAAGGAAAACTTTACTCATTTAAGTATCTAGATTTGGTGGAGATGACTTACAGATATTTAAACTGACTATCAAAATAGTCAAAAAATTCTCACAGAATCAGAAAAACAGACCATTTGCTGTTAGATAATAACAGTAAAATATGGTTGTAACTCACACAACTTTTTTGGTTGGATGAATCTCATTATGAGCTCATATGCTAGGGTCACAATTTAGCAAAGAGAATTAAGAATGGCTTTATTGCTTCAACTTTTGTCTTACACCAAAAGCTGAAGCTGGTGATAGTAGTATTGTGATATGGGGAATATTTTCTTGACACACGTTGGGCCATTTAGTACTGGATGAACATTATTTAGATGCAAAAGCCTATTTGGGTAATGTTGCTGACCAGGTCCAACCCTTTATCCATCTTTTGATGGATAAGGCTTTCAGAATAATTCACCAGAATGCAAAGTTAAAATCTTCTCAGAATGGTTTCTTGAATATGGCAATGAGTTCAGTGTGTTCCAGTGGGATCGACAGTCACCAGATTTGAATTCAATAGTTCAGCAATGAGGTAGAATGGATGTGTTAATAAAATGCAACTGTAAACTCTGGAGCATCTGTGTGACACTGTCATGTCCAAGAACCAATAAAGTTTCAGAGGAAGGATGATATTTTGCTAAGACTATCCTACAAGAAAATAACACATTTTAAAAGCCAATTTTGGGATGGATTTGTTATTAGCAGGCTGTACCTAAAAGATGGCCACTGAGTGTGGAGCCCATATTCTCAGACAGATGTGCGTTCAACAGGCTCGTCTTTTCATTTTTCAAAACACAGTTACCAAATAGTGATAAA
Organism: Xiphophorus couchianus; assembly: GCF_001444195.1. NCBI lineage: Eukaryota > Metazoa > Chordata > Actinopteri > Cyprinodontiformes > Poeciliidae > Xiphophorus > Xiphophorus couchianus. The sequence continues at coordinate 7,910,625 of NC_040243.1, read as the reverse complement.
CGATCATATTAAAGTGGCTTTTGATTTTAAAGGAGCCCCCTGCTGGTTGCACCAGTAGGCTTATTTTTCCTTGAGGAAGAAACTAATCACTGGCTTGCCATACCAAATGAAACACACCCCCGACCTATGTGAAATTGGATAGTTTGAAACTATTTCAAGTGTGGAGAAAAAGTTTGTTCATTGATAACAGTAAGTTATTGGAGCTAAAAATCAATGAGGCATAACTGTCTTTTTCCCTTGTGACTTGAAAATGCTCTTTCTTTCTTTCTTTTTTTTTTTTTAATCAAAGGAAAGTTTCTGAAGCGTTTTTTTTTTTTCACGATGTCAACAGGGGCTGCTGCTATAACCCTCCCGGCACCCGTCTTCAACCAGCAACCATTTATAGCCTCGCGGTGACAAACAATCTTATTATGAGATTTAAACTTTGCCTCTGCCAGTCTGGAGGATCAACATGCGCTCCCCTCCCCTCGCACCTATTCCTCGATGTTTCCCCAACTGATACTGTAATATCTGCCTACCTACACGCCTCCCCGTGACAGTGGTTAAACGCCGGTGTCAGCTCTCGGTGTAATAGAAAGACCCAGGCAGGGCTCTGGGTCTCTTCAGAATAACATGAAGGCGAGCGACGAGAGGAGCTCAGTGCTGAATTAAATCAGTCTCCGCTTAATGGATCTCCTAGTCTCGCTTCAGGCAGGCAGTTGCTGCTGAGCCGTCCTCAAACCGACAGCAGCAAATCTGGATCTTTTTTTTTTTTAATTCCGATTATTAATTTTACTTTAAATCGTTGCTTTTAATTTTCAACGCCGTAAACGACTCAGTTCTGTTTGAAAATGTGCTGTGCTCGTGGTGAGATACAGTAAGCCCTCCGCTTAGTATCGGGACGAAGGTTCCTGCTCTGCTATCACTCAGCAGGTAAGCTGAATGTTTTTTTTTTCTTTTACCCAACTTTAACGTTGCAGACTTTGAAGAGCATTTATTATGATCTGCTTCTATGCTTTGCATTCACATGTTGCTAGCGGTAAATCTCCAAGCCCCATGTTGTGATTTGAATAATAACGCGGCTGAAGTGCTTTGGCAGTTGTGTCAGTGTGTGGAACAAGTTAGTAATGCTTACCTCTTAAAAATTAATAGTTCAACTTGCGCACCAGTCTGCGCAAGCCGGTGCATTTTGCACTAGTTTCAGTGAGAGCTCATGCGCCCTGACATCAGATGGATGGAAACAAGGCACGTAGAGCAATTTGTCGCGCCTGTCGAACCATCGACATTTAGTTTCAATTTTTGTCACCCGAAATTGTTATTTACTTTGAGCATAAGATTTGTATTTGTTTTTCAAGTCCGTTTAAAGCATATCGGGTACTTGGAAGCTGTAAACCTCATGCTTCAGCCGCTTCAGCACCATGGCCAGCTCCAGATCGCTCTATTTGATTTACTTTACTAACTTTATTTATTAGATTTATAGAAATAAACAAATATCAGATAATGGGAGCTGTTTTCAGAACTTTGTTTTCTTAAATATTTATTTAAGACATAAATACTGCTATGTTCCTGGGCCCTCGCATATCCTAACAACGCATACAAAATGAGAGCCTGCATCACAAATCTGCACTTACTTTTGACACCGTCAAGAAAAGTCAAGGAATACAAACTGAGGCAACTTTAACAGAGTCGTTTTAAGCGATCAAAATATTTCATGCAATGCTATGCACTATTGGTGCCCTGTTCTCAGAGTTGCCTTGTGCAGTCTCATTCAGATTAGCTGAGGATTTTGCTGCATGTGTGCCATCTGTCTGAAGAAAGCACACTCATTGTTGTATCCTGGACGTGTCGCTTAATTTTAGCAGTGGAAGTCTTCATATGGAGTGATTTCTCTTTTTGTAAGTCAGTACAGAATTAATCTCATCGATGTTGAGCCTGCTGGACAGTCTTTTCTACAAATAAAGAATTACTGGTGAGATTGAGAGGGGCATCAGTGGGGTCTATAACGCCAGGTTCACTGTAATGACAGGTTACACAAAATAATAAAAAAGGTGTAATCTTCTTTTATATATTTTTTCCTTAACTAATTCTAAGTGATATCTATTAGTGGTATTAAAAAAAGCTAGACTTCCTTTAAAGATTCTAAGCTCATTCTAAGCTGTTGTCAGTGTTAATCTTCTTCCAATATTTTTTTTAATTATTTTTGCAAAGGATACACCCATATTAGGATTTACCAGCCAAGTGAATCTTCCAACTTTTGATGGTGGGAGTTGTGACAGTTCCAAAACATTTCCGTTTTGCTGTTGCTGCTAAAGATGTCTCCTGCATTTGCCTTCCACATCTCCCTTTTTCTGTCCCCGTCTCCCTTATCTTGATTATACAGCTGGATGATTGAGTCAGCTGTTTTGTATGCAAGCTGCCTTGGCTCGGCTCTTTGTGGAGGAGAGAGAACGAGATCGTGCTGAGGATACTGAGAGAGAATTACAGAGGCTCATGACCATGAGAAGCAGAAAAGACGAGGCTGCCCTGTTCGATAAATTGCTATTTGAGGGAGACCGATATCCTGGGGGGGGACAGTGGTTTTAGAAATATGACTAACCTTTCTAAATGGAAATGGCATTGTGCATTACAGTTTTCCACAAATCTTCACGTGTATTGATGAATCCAGATAGAATTAAAGTTGACAGTTTTCGGCATAAAATCTGGTTTTGTAAGTTAAACGTATGCATTAAAAGTGCTGTGCCGATACAAAAAGTTTTATTCATGTATGCATATTTTGTTCTCCTATCTTGTCAGTTCTGATCTTACACTATATACTTTGCCCAATAAAGCTGATATAAACATTTTTAATCCGTTGATCAATTTATAAAACTAGAGTAATATTATAAAAAAGTTAGAAGGGGCTAAATAAATCAATGGAGCACTGGTTGTTTGGTTAGCAGTGTGCAAAACTGTAATCAAAGGGACCAAGCAGGGTTTGTAGACAAAGCTGTGAAACATATGGTACAACAGCATGGTCTAATTCAGTGGCACAGTTCTTGACAACCATTAATACTTATTGTGCTGTGAATACTGTGTGCCATTTTACAAGAGCAGTTCTGCCACCTCAGTTGCAAGTGTCACATGTGACTCTCAGCTGTTTTGTTAAAAGGAATAATGAGGCAAAGCTTCTTGGTTTATGATGAAAGGACGGATCATAGAATTAGCCACAGGAGGAAAGCGAATGAAAGGGACAAACTGTTTATTTGGCGGAAAATGAATAAAAGACGCAACATTTCACTGAAGCCTAAGAGCATATAGTGGTTGCATGATCCCCTGTAACATTTTTCTGTATTACAACCACAAACTTCAATGCATTATTTTAGGATTTTATGTGCTTGACCAACTCATGAACAGAAAGATAAAATATGTGTTCTAAATGTTTTAAAAATTAAATTCTCGAAAGTGAAGCCAGCAGTTTAATTAACCTCCCTTTATCTCTAAATAAAAAAAACATTTCAAACACTTGCCTTCAGAATGTACCTAGCTAATAACGATAGTCGGAATGTGTCAAATTCAATCGCTTAATAAATACAGCTACTCTCTGAAGGCCTTGGAACTGCTGTATATCAGAAAACATTAGTGAACATCCAGCATCGTGATGACAAAGGAACCCAACAGACAAAATCAGAAATAATGATGTCAAAATATTTTAAGCACGATTATGGAGTAAATATTTGGTAACTAAATGTACCAATTTGCCATACAGTACTGTGATGTCCAATCATCTGAAATGGATGACCAACAGCGTTTCTTCACACATACATCGTTTTCATATAAAGACTTTTAAAAATGGTGCCACAATTCATGCTGTGTGTTTTGACAGCAGCTGTTAATCAATCCATCAGCCTCTAAAAGTCTAATCTAAGAATTGTTAGTTTTCATTGCTTTTGACAGAGTTAGCCCTTTATGTGCAGAAATCATAGTGGTTTTATAGTGTACCACACTTCACTGGAAGCAATGCAAACATATAATCAGTTACTGTTCCTTTTAATCTTACCTCACTGGTATCAGTAATGAGTGAGATGCTTGCTATTTTGAGGACACACAAGATATGAGTGAGCACAGTGCAAAGAAGACAGAAATGAGTTTGATAAGAACCACCGGCTAAATGTTTTTTGGGGTCGTATTATAAAATGTCAGCTTTGAAAAAGCCTGTTTTCCACATCCTTTGCTTTCAAATTTTATACTGCAGATTTCCATCCTTCCTATCAGGTTTTTCACTTGAGTCCTCTCAACTAATTCCTATCCAAATCAGGGACGTCCACGCTTTCTGTCCTGTGGCCAAAATTGTTGAGTCAAAAGTACTCAATAACAAAATATATAGGAAAACTAAAAGCAAATAAGGAAGTCAGATTTTGTTGTTGTTTTGTAGGAAAGGGATGTTATCCATCGTAGATCCAAAATGCCAAAATTTGTCTGGGTTCGATTGAACAGGTTTATTTTCAGTTTTAAGAGCAGGATTTAGATCACTTTCTTTCAAAACACAATGTATTTAGTCAAGTTTAAAAAATTGGAAAAAGGCTGATTTGGTTGCAGCAAAGTTGGCTTTTCAGTAAAAGTCTTTGGATATACGTGTTTTTTTCCTATTATAAGAGCTTGGTTATAAAACGATGAGTACTTTGTCTTGTACTTATTAATTCCACTGTAGGAAAATTATGTCGGTAATTTTCAACCTGATTTAAAAAAAGCCTCCATCTGCATTCGCCACCTGTTCTGGACAGACCAAATTAGTGTCACTCTTAAACTGCAGTTGAAGGCCTCACAAAATCACTACAAGGTCAACAAATGGTCCCTGGGCCACCCTTTGGAAGCCTCTGATCTAAGTAATAATACAGACAATATCTGAACATATAATAAGGGGGAAAACTATCATGTGAAAAATTGTGATTTGAATAGTAATCTCTCACCTGCTTTAGTGCAGAGATTCCTGTTGGACCATCTGTTTAGAGATGCTTGTGGTAAAGGACAGGCCCACCAGAAACGCCCTCTGAGTTCTGCCTTGGGACGATTGGTATTAAACGGAAGTGTTAAGGAAAGTAATTTAGTGCTCTGTATAGAGGAACTATTTGCTGAGGATTTCCAATGTTTAACGAAGGCTGTAATGAACAGATAAGGCTGAAAAGACAAAAAAAAAGACTACCTTTCAAATGCAACCACCCTCAGGCACATTTTCCTTTAGACAATGCAAAACAAAGATGTGCTGTTCCTGAGATTATATCTCCTTCAACTCTTAGAAAAACATTAACAAACTCCATCTTGAATCACCACCTTATGAGTATCTGCAAAGAGTAATTTCAGACCTGGGATTTAAGCCTATTTAGGGAAAATATGTATATAAATTTACCCGGAGCTGTTGATTGAAAGTGGCAGAAGTATCACAATAAATTCAAAGCTTGTCTCAAGAGAAAGGAAACATGGCAGATGCAGCTATTATCTCTTAAAATTTCCATTTATTTACCTGCAAACTTGTTCCTTATTTCTTTTTAAAGAAAGTACAGTAATGTAGCAGAGGAGTTTATATTTTAAAAACTGATCACCTAAGACAATATGTATTGTGCACTTGAGGGAAAAAAATGTTCAGCAGACTGTAAGACCGATGAAATGAGGGGGGAAATGTTGGAATGTGCAGATTCACTCTGGGATGTGAATCAGTCATCATTCATTTGGAAGTGAACAAAAATGAATCCACCGCAGAATGCCAGAAACGTTCGTGTAGTTTCCTCAGCCACCTGCTGGTTGCCTTATGATGCACAAAACCCTTTAGTAAACAAGCATCATGAAATGGCAGAATGAGGCATATTGAACGCTGCTCTGGCTCTTATTTGCTATCTTTTTGCAGAATAATTAGTTGCTGGGTTGCATAGCAGTGTATCTTCAGGCACCTGCATCGCTTGATGAATATCCTTTAGATAACAGCCCAATACAGCTGGCCTGTGAAAGTCCTGTCAAAACCTAGTTTAGGAACGCTGTTTCAAGTGTTAGGGGATAATCACTATCACTGAATGACTTTTCTAGCTGCAGATTATGCATGTGTTAATAAACATAGAAGAAAGAGTTGTGTTTTATGGCATCTCACTTTTATACGCGCTGTGAGTATAATAGTAAATGAGACAACTGAGAAACCTAAAAGATGAGCATAAAAAAAATCTTACCAGAGAATAGTCTTTAGATTATTAGAAACGGAAACCACACATAAATGCAGTGCTTTGTGGCTCCATGGTCCATGCTATTTGCTGCATGTATTTGGCATAAAACAAACACATAGTTGAAACAGATATGCATAAACACTGCGTTAGAGGACACTTTTTTTTAAATCTGTGTTTTATTTATGGCTAAATACTTTTTTTTTTTAGCTAAATCATACCACAGTGTTTCATAGCTTCACATTTCTAAAACAATTAAATATGTTTTTGTTTCCACATTTGTTGAACTGAAATTATTCTACAGGCCTCACACATTCTAGATCCCAACATGACAGCTTTTGAGTGCAGTTTTGACTACTGGCAAGTCTTTTAAACACTAGTCTTCAGTCCTGTCACAATACCTTGTGAATCAGAGTATGGATAGTTATAAATTACATTACAAACTGCCATTACTGTTTTACTTGGGTATCTAATTTTTTCTTTTTACAAAAGTCATCATGTGACTTCTTTAAAAGGCTTCTTGGACTGAAACAGAGATCATATGAGAAATTCAGATTATTCAGAAACAACAGAGTGAATGGTATGGATTACAGAGGCACTCAGTCTTTACCGCAGCTTTATGATGGAAAAGGATGAACATCTTAGATAGGATGCTCTGCATAAATTTTCATCAGCTATACTTGCAAGGACAGAGGGTCTTTTTTCTATGCGGTCGTGATGCTTTTCTTGAGCACACTTGAGCTTGAAAAGCAACACATTTTGCCTGCTCAATCAAACTGAACCTAGAAGAAAACCCCAAAGGCTTCCATGAATTAAATTCAACAGAATGAGTGTGAAGTGCATCACTAGGCTTGAATGTACAAAGCATATGCTGTTGGTTTGGCAAAACTGAAGAAATTGAGAGAAGATAGTATTTCATAGTCCAATATAGATTAGAGTTTAAGGACATCTTCAGAACAATAAACATGCTTTCCGCTACATTTTCAACTCAGATTTAATGATCAAGTTGTATTTAATGGACATACAGAAAAACATACTCTTTATCAGTAAAAGTATAAACAACACAAAACTAATTGGTCCTAAAATAAAGTTTGTTCGCACCAAAGCCACTTTCCAGTTTGTTTTGCAGACATCTCTTAAGAGCAGTGACAGTGTAAAAAAAAATCAACTGATTAGATCACTGATTGGTAATGCAGCATGATTAAGCAGTTTGTAGTTTCATACCAATTAGAAACATTTTAAACCATCAGCCATTGAAGATGACAGATGCTCGATGAATGAAGCAGCTTCCATGTGCCACAAAGACTGCTTTTCATCTAACAGGAACATCGTGGTGCCATGAGTTGCTCGATGGTAATCAATACATGGCCTCTCCTGTCTATAAATGCTGGGAGACTCTAGTCTTTGCTTCGTTATGATCTAATGCTGCGCTTGAGAAAATTAACCAGTTACATGGTGTCAATAAACATAAAACCTTAATTATAACATTTCTCATTCATGCCCTCCACACAAGAGTTGATACCTTCCTCATCTGTTGAATCATATTCTTTGTCAGCTATTCAGTCGTTTAAGGGTTTTTTTCAGTATTTCTTTGCAGTCAGTGAGTTTTTAATGCAAATAAAACTACCTTGAAGGTTTTTAATTTCACACTTCATGGCAACTCATTCTACTTCATTCATGCTATGATTTGAGACAAATGTGTTGGAGTAAATTAAAATACTTAACATTAATAAACCTGAGTTTATTGCTAAATATCTCAATACTAAAATTTGTCAAATTTGACTGAATTACTCCTGCCTGTAGCTTCATGTTCCATGGTTTGCCCTGTCATGAAGGCTAACAAAATTAGCGTGCTTCTGAAATTTGTAAGAATTAGAAATGCCATAGGATTTAGAAAGTTTGGTGGATATCAGAAATGCAGCAGTAGTAGACATTTTCTTAAATATGTTTGGCTTTGTCGCATGTATAGATAGAAACCATACTTATAATCAAAAGATGCAAAAAACACATTCTAAAGATGATGAAATGAAGGGGATTTTGTGGAACATTAAGTTTTATTGAGACAATCTTTAAAACATAAAATGGGTGTTGCTTTTGGTGAGCTACTATTACTAACAGTGAATGTAAACTGGGATTAATTGTGTGGAATTCAAAATGGTTTTGACCGGGAATGTTACGTTTTTCATAATATCACTTATCTAGTACAACTTACTATATGTACTCTATTTTTCATCCCTTAGATGTTTCACATGGCCTAGAGCTATTTTGTTTAGCTTTGTTTCTGTCTTGAAGAATCCACTGGCAGAGCTAGTGTTGCTGTTAGCTCTGTTTTTCTTTTCCATATAAAGTACACTTGGACCAGTGCTTCTGTGTTTTTACTGCGTCTGTTCTGTTGTTTCAACCACCAGTTGACTCACAGTCACTCAGCCTTTTTTTGGTGGTTTAGGACTGGGACAAAATATGATCTGCTTGTATTAAACCAAAAAAGAAAGACAGTTGAGAATGCAGGGAGTCGTTCCTCTTCACTGTCGCCAAGCGCTTGCTTAGAAACAGGGATTGCTGCAAAGTCAGAGAGTCAATGCAATCCTCTGCTTCCCTTGATAGATACATTTATGATAGTGGCTATTAAAAACTGAATATGTCTGCACAATAACTCAGATCCAGGAATTACTACTTTATGATATAAATCTATCATATTGATTAGAGTATAGACATATATGTGTTTTGGGGATTTAATAATAATTGTTCAATGGTTAATTGAATCATTTGTCCTGTGAAGTACCTTGAGATATTTTTTGTTGTAAATTGTTGTTGCATTAATAGATTAAGTCCAATTTAATTTAAATAAAATACGATAGCTCACTCCTAGCTGCTCTTTTACAGCAAAATCAATAATGAAACACCCTTTTGTGCTGAGTGCTGCAAAAGATTTATTCTCATTAAGGAAACATACATAATAATGAAAACAGAACAGTGCAAGAGGGAATACATATATACATACTTTTGGAATTAGAGAACAAAAAACACATCAGATTCTCTGATGTTTTAATATATATATGTATCTCTCTCTCTCTCTCTCTCTCTCTCTCTCTCTCTCTCTCTCTCTCTATATATATATATATATATATATATATATTCAAAACAATGTCAGTCTCTGAGACTTCTGGCGTTTTTCTTCTTCTAAGCTGTCACAACATTATCTATAAGGCTGTTTGTTTTAATCTTTGCACACCTAATTGCCCTTTAACAGCGGAGCAAACATTTTTTAAGTGCACAATCATCCGAAGTGAAAACTAAGAAAGCGAGTAGCAATAAGATGAACCAGCCCAGGATTCATCTCCACTTTGATGCTGTGCGAAGGTCATAGCTTAATCTTCCTCCGCACAACAGCCCAGCACAGTGTAGAAATTTCTGATGAATAGCCTGAGCAAGTCTATCGCTTCATGTTGAAATGCCTCGTTGAAATGCTTCTGAGAGCTCAATAGCTGTTGGGGACTCTTAAAAAAACATTTATCTGACACGAGAAACCGGATTACTCTATAAAGTATCAGTATTTAAAAAAAAAAATCTGATTAAACTAATTTGCCTGAGTAAATTTATTCAGTTGTTACCATTTTTTAAGTCATTTAACTTAAATGAATAATTTCAGAAAACATCCTAAGCTAATACGTTTGTGGTTGTTTTATCTATTGTAAAGATAATGCTTTTTAAGTTTTATTTCTACTGAATTTAAATTTTAAAAAGCTTGGCACTTAAATCCATATTTTAATTAAAAAGAATGTATAAAAGTGACTATTTTCATTTCTTGCAAGTTAAATCTCTTGGTTGTCTTGCATGTGATTTATCCCATAACAATCCAACCATATGTTTTTCCTCATAAGTTTGTTTTTTTCTGCATTCATCTTTATTACAGCTAAAAAGATTTAAACTTATCTCCAGTTAACTTTCATTTAGCACTTGTGTTATTGTTGGACCAACATGATTAAACCCATAAGATTTGTGCCTGAGCTGAGCTCTTAAAATGGGGATCAGTGACTTTGAGACTTACATGGAGAACTCACAAAGTCAATCTGCACCAAATATTAAAACATTGCAGCTTTAAAAGTCAGGTCAGAGGGGCATTTTGTACACAACAGTGTGAATCACTCATCAATAATTCTAACAACTGTATATCAAGCCTTTCCAGCCTTAATTTTACCTTGGTTCTTCTAGTATTAAGCAGTAGAAAGCAGTTACTTAGGGTATTCCTGTGAGGAAAATATGTTTTAACAACTTCTGAGTGTGCAAAATGCCACAACACCTGTAATGCATTTGTACAAATAAAGCACAGTTTTGGTTTGTGAGTCATAACTAGTCCAACTAATTACAAAAATAATGTAAGCCTGTGAAATAAGCATTAAGAGTTAATGGTCATTTCAAAAAGAGATAGTGATTAAATCTGCAAATTATCAGCAAGCAGTGAACATGGAACACTGTTACCATAGAAACTGCTTCCAAACTTGGACCAAACATACTAGCAACTACTTATAAAAAATGTGCCAGTATTCACACCATTTGCAGGCCATGGTGTACTATAGCACTCATTTTTGGAGAGAACTGCTGAATACTTGACTTAGTGTTCATTGACACTATCTTGAGGCTTTAGTAGTAATGATGAAGCAAATTATTCAGATGTATTTCTACACAGTCACCCCAGTAAAGCCTCAGTCAAATGTCATTTGAAAGTAAAGCCTTCAAATGTTAGTTTTGCATACCGACTTTACTGAGACATATTACACTGTAGAAAAGCAATTTTTTTTTACAATTCATACAGTTAAGTAATCTGCTGTAAAGTTGTTGAAATTGTCTGAACTACACTGAATGTAAATTCCCTAATAGGTGTGCCATGACATCTGTCTTGCTCTGATAAATGTTTTGGTATATAACGAAGGTTGTGATTCAGAATATCTGAAAGTCCTTTTCTTGGCAGATTTTGTACAGCTTGTAGAAACATCACTATTTACCTTGATAACGGTTGTGTCGGTGTCGGATGAATGAACAGCAGCAAGACGTGAACATCTTGTGACCCCAAACTCATTCGCCATAGTCTTGACAGCACGAGCACTTCTGCTAACATCCCCTTTTTGATTATTATTATCTTCAAGACCGACAGCTGGCAAGAAAAATGGCCCATCCCCAGCTGCAGTGCATCAATCTGACACCCCACCTGTTGTTTCTTCACTCATGCCCTCCATCGCTCATTAAACAGCACTGCCTTCCAGGCCGAATCAGCTCAGGCTGGTGATTACCCACTGGGAGACCAGAACAGAGAGATGGGAGGGATCTGGGGTGCCAGATTGTCTGGCCTATGAGGTGTTATTCCTTAACTAAAAATTGAGATTATGTGGAAAGTTTACATGCCAATTATGCTTTCTCACTTTATTGAGGCCACTTAGAGTTTGTGTGAAGTCATGCACAATGAACACAGCAGGCGCAGTCCTTTGAGATTTATTTCAAACAAAATTGGGAAATAGAATAAAGTGGAGCATTAAGTTTATTCAATAGTCAATTGTGTTGGTTTTACATTCCACCCTCAACAAACTACATTTCAGGGACAATAAGAGTTATGAATTAGTCCCGCTTATGTAGCACAGGTTTTATGTGGGTTTTCAATCATACCCATTCAGCTTTCAGTCATTGTAAAATAAACCCCTTTTCATTGATTAATTAAATTTGCTGTTTATAAAGATTTAATCTTTGGAAAATCTGGATTTTTTTTTACCAGTGTTCTCCTTGGACTGCCATACTTTAGAGTGGTATGAGCCTGCCGAGGACCTAAAATATTGGTATACTAGCATGTCTTACAGATTGTGTTTAGTGAGATTTTGAATGTAGTTCAACTCCCAGAAGGGTTGTTTTAAATATAATTTTTTTTCTGTCATATATAATTTCTTTTTAAGAAAAGAAAGGTAAACAGGAAAAAAAAACAAACAAATGGAACATGCAATTTCAAAAGGCATTATAGTTTCCTCTCACTGCGGTGCAAATAAAGTCTAGAGATGTGATTGGCAGTAGTTAGCTTTTGAATAAGTTAAATGCTACAATAAGCAAACACATTTTGCTTGGGGGATTTTATTCCTCATCTTTACAGACATTGACTGCATAATAATGTGCTTTATACCTATGAAACACTATTCAATTTTGTATAAATGGGTATTTGTTTATTTTGTAATGCTATGTTATTTTTGACTAGGTGCAATGTGCATTAAGGTAAATAATGAATTAAATACAAAATTATCTGCTCCTCACAGAACACATCTTTATTCAAAAGCCTTACACCTGTCTGCAGATTACTCAGGCAGTTTTTTGTTTTCACTTTTTCTTATTTAAGAAGTAAAATATATCCGGTGTTAAGGTAGTCCCTCTGCTGAACCCTTCTTTTAACACTCATGTAAACTTGTCTTTTTCTAAAATCTCTTCTGCAGATTTTTCCTTATCTAAAATTCTGTTACAAGCAATAAAATTCATGAGTTCTGGTCAAAAATCAAAGCCTGCCCGGCTTAACCTAAATTATTATTATCAGGCAGCTTTTGGTCAGTAATTTGCAGCTGCTAAATAATGATAGTGTCTCTTGTATAGCAATTTCAGCAAAGTGATTTCCAGGGAATGTTTTAAGACCACAATTCGAATACATTTTCATTCAACACACTATACAAAGAGATCATCAAAGAGCACAAATAGTGGAGTGGAAAAGTGTTTAAAAAAGTTTTGAAGTGCAACAGCAAAAAAATAAAATAGTTACAACATGTTTATACCAAAAAAGACAACATGTGGTTCTTACTTTGTTTATCCAGTCCCCAAAGGCTGATGTCTTTCAAATAAATGTGTCCTTCTTGGTCAGTGCAAAACTTGAGAACGTCATTCAGCATTTGAATTAAGATGCTAGCTACTGAGACCTTGAGTTTAACACCACTACTTTTTAGCCAGATTTTACAATTTCACATCATACTTTTCTATAACCTTTAATAATGTTAATGTTTTAGGGTCAACTTATGAGGCTGTAAAACCATTATGGGTACGATAATGTTGCCTTCAAAGATGCTCAAGTTACCGATGTGATTTGCACTAATGAACCTCTGTATTGGTGATAAAAAGCCTTTTTATCATTTCTATCCTGTTCAAGTTGGGCACCTTAATGAAGATGGGTTTTAATTTTGCCCACTTATTATGTTTCTGGTGTTTGCACCAAAGAAATACACTGTTTCAGATTTTTTTTGAAAGTGTTTTTTGTTTTTTTTAGTTGCAATGATCTCACTTTGTTTGTTTTAGTTGTGTGTTTTGTGTTACACTTTCACTAGGAATTTTAAAGTCTTGATATATCAGCATCCCCCTAAGATTTGTTATTGCTGTGACTACATGAGTGACATTTTCTGTTAAGATGCTGTATGGAATACCTGCACTGTTACAACCAGTCTACTACCACAGTTACTGACCTGGACGAGCTGTAGATCTGCACCACTGGTGTAAATTAAAACTAACTTATGTTTTTTCTATCATTAGGTTGAGAGGCCTGGAAAGTCTAGCCTTAGTTTTTAGTGTGTTTGAGTTTCTTTGTGAGGTGAGCTAGGACAGCAGGGAAGAGAAAAGTGGCTTTAGATTTCTTTTCAGGGCACCAATATGCCTGGCAAATAGAAAGCTCCCTGTTCTATCAAGGGCAATTGATAAAATCTTCATAAGAAAGTAGAGAAGTTTATATGAAAATATTTAATAATGAGATCGGGAGAAAGCTATACAGTGAACAAAGCTTGGCTCGGAGAGACAAGGGCAGTCAGAGAGAGGATGAGTCTTAGGTAACTTTGTTGATCTTTTATCAGTGTTATGAAACATAGGAACCAGTTTTTATTATAAAAGCAAAAAGATGACAGACTTTGTGTGCTGAAATACAGTGCTTTGTATGAATATGGATGACATCTTATGTCCGTTCTGACAGAGAGACTCGGTGTAGTGGAGCATAAGTAATCTTGAGTCATCATAGAGTATGCCCACTATTCTTTTGATCCGCATCAATTTCAGTAATTTACAGCTATTGAACTGAACATCATCTCTCCCTTTTTAGTTCTAGCGCTGAAAACACAGGTTTTTACCAGACAAAGACTGTATATTGTTTCACAGTTTTGACAAAGAAAATGTTTTAGAAAAATATTAAACAAAAGCTGTGTAAATAAAGAATATGATCAATCCCCTTTGGACCACTATGCTGCTGGCCACACACTGGTCAGATTTGAAGAGACAGATGGAAGGATTGGAGTCGGGGAAAATAGACTTGGAAAATGACAGCGTAGGGAACAAGAGAACAATGATGAAAAAACTAATAAAGCAAAAGTATCCCCACAACACTTGGTTCTAAAAAAAGCTTTTATTAATTCATTGATCTCAGCTCTTGTTTCTCTTCTAAAATAATAGTTTTTTTTCATACTGATTTATTTTGATTAAATTATTTAAACATGTAACATTATTTTGTTTAAACCTGAAAGAAAACCACTATAATTGTCTGTGAAATCTAGTATTTAAGTGTTACTAAGCGTTGGAATTTCTTATTTTTAAAATTCAGTAATTTAAATTAGTAAAACAGAAGAACTCATTGAAAAACTAAGGTCTGAGCGAACAAACTGTAAAAATGGAGGCTGAAGACAACCTTACTTTAAAACAGTTGGAAATTTATGGAATGAAATGTTAGAATAACAATAGAAACAAAAATAAAAATCTGGATGCTCTCCATGATCTGCCTGAATTTAGAGCCGCCTTAGGCAAAACACAGGTCCTCACATTCACAACTTGTTGCCAAAAACGCACATGAAATCTTCATAGACTTGAGTATGAAAACCTAAAATCATTTAGATGTAGAGAATAAGGAATAAAGTCCGATGAATTTTCTTAAGAAACACAAGCGATCTTTTCCATGATTTGGGATAAAGTGGGGATTTCCGACAGACTGGGTCAAACTATTGTTTTACTATTTTGCTTTGAAATCTTTACAAAATACCCACGTATACAAACAACCACCTTTTCATTCTTGTGGATGCAATGAAATGATAGTTTCCATTTAGAAATCTAAAATATAAATTTCTTTACCCTTAAAACTGTGACTCTAATTCTAAGGATACTTCCAGGAGAGCGGGTGGTAGTGTAGAAATATGTCTGAGCAGTTATTACAGCTATATGTATTTATATATATATTGTATGTTTTATTTGAGGACAGGGCTTCCCTTGGGGGCCTGAGAGCCTATTAGCCCTGCGGGGGCATCTGCTCTGGCTTCAGTCCGCCTCAGGCACACACCCTCTGTCAGTTCTTCTGTGCCCTGCCTCCGGTCCCTCCTTCAGGGGGCTTCTCAAAGTTCTACATCTGTTATGTCACCACAATGTCACTGTTAACATGATAGAAAACTTGCTTTATTGCAATTTATCTTAATAACTCAGATGCTGTAGCTTCACTAAACAGTTAAAACAGATAATTATAAGGAAATATGATCAGAGCAATCTATCCATCATATAAGAAGCATAATAAAAACCATAATTTGTATCGGAATTGGGAGAATGTATGTTGGAGATTACCCTTTTAGTACAGCATGAATAGTGAAAAGAAGCTTAATCAGAACATAAGAGACTGAAATTTCAATTAACATTTTCTTGATAGTCTTTAAAGATACGAGCCTGATTAAAAAGTATAATCCATTTTGAGTAGCGTACAATCCACATCAGACAAAGAGGACATGTCCAGAAGGAAAAGTGCACACAGCAGGAAGTGTTGGGCTCTGTACCTTGATATTAGCAGTTCAAGACGGAGTAAATGCTTCCATTTCTGTCTAATCTGATTTACAGACCAAAATGCATGTGCCTGAGTCTATATTTCAGTGTCACAGTACCTTTAATTAAAATGTTCGATCTTTCACTTTTGATTATTCCCAGTGTTAAAGGGTTTCTAATGGCTCTGTTAGATCTGATTAAGAAGAGCACCATGCTCTGGTGTGAGACATGGAATACTGTAAACAAAATAATGTTTTGCTCAGATACTCCCTTCCCTTGTGGGACTAGTAATTAGAAAACGGAAATGAACACTGTCACTATTGATGTTTTTCATGTCTTAGCCAAGAATCCAGATTTTACAACTTTCCCAAAGTTGTTCCCTGAATGCATAGATTAAAAAACAACAACATCAAGAAAGTGCATCAGAGGAAAAAAAGGTGCACCATGTTACAAATGTGTTTTTAGGAACAGATTTCAAAGTGATTACTTTGCAACTTTTGTATAAAATATGCAGACTTCATCTACTAAGCTGTAGAAAACAGAAATAAATGAAACATAGGAAGGCCACTTGCACATGAAAGCTTTTAAAGATTTTTGCATCTGAATGCATCAGTCACCATGAGCCAATAGACAGCAGTCAGGTCCCTTGGGCGATCTTGGCTGTCGTCCATGCAGTTCGGACAGCTGCCAGAGTTTCAAATGAGTCAGTGGTTGCGAAAAATTGAAGGGACCTCCCTATAAAGCGGGCAAATTTGAACTTTCTCTTTTATTGATTCAAAGTTAAGCTTACTGTGGAAATTAACTTCTTGTAAAGTCATTTGGAGCTTCTCAGCTCTGATCTGGTGCTTTCATTTTATTCTATAGAAAATTGATTACGTTTAAGGCAATGTAATTTTGCAAAACCCAAAAGAAAGAAACTTTGCACTCGTGCATTAATGCAGTTATGCAGTCAAAGGGATATTTTGACCCTTTCAAAGTTAATCTTTTCATTCTAATGTGAGCAGCGATATCCAAAAGGGGCTTGTGTGATTCCTGCAGTTTATTTAAAGCAAATCCTTATCACTAATATAATGTATATTTTGTTAATTGTATGTCTTATCAAAACACCAATCTGTTTAAAGAGGAATATTGATCATCTTTGGAAAGATTTTATTAATATCTCTATTTTGACTCCAGATTTAAAGTCTTTTGCCCCACTCATTCATCCTTCATATATTTTTTGTGCATCAGGCTACCTGCCTGCTGCACCCTACGCTGCACTACCTTGACTCATTTGCATTGTATGCATCAGAACAAGTGCAACCCATGTCCACACGGGGCTTTATGCTGACCCAGTGTCACAACACACATCCTATGTAACCCACAATGTCCTCAGTAGGATTTTGGCTGTGGGGCTTCGTCAGTTGTCATATCATGTTCTCTTCCCCTCATGTCATTATTCTGAAATGTCATATTAATGCAAAATATCACTGGATCTTAAATAATGAACTCAAGTACCTTAATAAATTGTGTATTTTTTAATAAATGTGGGAGAAAAGATTGACGATTTAGAAGTTATATAGATTTATATGTTTTTTTATTATTATTGTTATTGATTTACTTTGCAGATCACTGCCTGCAGCGTGTGTGGCAATCATGTTGTATCCAGTAATTATTCTGTCAAGCTGGACCTTCAAAATGTTCAACTGCTGCTCCTCATGAATTTGCACTCAATTTACAAGTACGGCTGACACGATGAAGGATTCGGTGACGGCAGACTGTAGGCAACAGTACAGCTCTCTTAGTTTTGCGACAAAAATAAATTACATCCTTCAGAAAATACGAAGCATTGATTTTTGTTGTTGCTGAGCTTAGAAGCCTTCTGGGACTAAGTGAACTAAAGTTACAGACCAGTGTTGAGTAAAAGAAAGAACTTAACTTGCTTTGCTTTTTATGTTTATTGGCAATTTTCGCTGTCTGGTTTAGATTCACATTTTGGCTGCTAATCAATTCAAGAAACCTTGAAAATACATGTTCGACATTTTTCATCTTATTATAATCATCGTGCTGGCAGATACTCTGTATTCACCACAATCATGTTAGTTTTTGCGGCACAGAATGAGGAAACAGGTTCGTATAAAATTACACAAGAATCCTCTTGCAAAACTGGATGGATGCCAGCGGCAGCTTTTAAGGGAGCAGCTAGACAGATCTTCTCTTTTCTTTTTAATGTGCTCTGGATACTCAGCCATGAACGCTTCCAACACTTGCCTACATACACATTCTTTTTTTATTTTTTGTATTTGTTTCTCTGGAAGTGGCCTTTACATCTACATCTCACTGTCTTTGACTTTTCCCAAAACACCAATGGTGGTTTTAAATGGCCAAGCAGGTGGAGTGCTTTCCCTTGTATATTGTTTTTATTGACTCAGACAGTTGAGGAGCACACTGCGAGAGGCTTGAAGATGGAAAAGGGAGTGAGATAATATGCTGGGGGTAGTTTCTGTTTAGAGCGTTGTCAGTTCTCTGACACTATACATAGATAAAACACACATTTGTCTTGAATTCAGTGGCTTCTATAGTATTTAGTTTTTTCACAATAATTAAAATACTTTAGTCATCTACTTCAAAAAAGAATGTTTTAAAAAAATCCCATGCCTGATAACATATGAACAAATAAATGACTTCAGTGGAACCTGGAGGGGATCTATATGTGTTTTTAGCACGTCCAAATCCAACACTGGACTCTAACTTCGGGGACCTTACAGTTTTGTTTTCTTTCCATTTTAAGCTAAATATGAAAGGAAATATTCAAGAATACTTAAATTTTATAATTTAATCAATCATGAATCATGAAGAATGTAATTTCCATGTGTTTTACTTTACAACAAAATAGGCTGCATGATGGTCAAGCTGTTAGTGCTGTTGTAGATGTACTATTCTCCCCAAATCAATGTGGATTTTCTCCAGCCATTATGACTACTCAAGTTTCCTTCTGTAGCCCAAAAACATGTTCATGAAATAAAGATAAAAAGCCATTTAAACCAACCTGGCCTTGTGTGAAAATAGATTTGTCACCCTTATTAAATCATGAATAAAGTGTGAATAATCACATTGTTCAGATGGCTGAATTCCATTTCACCAGCCACACCCAGACCTGATTAGATCCAAACCAGGAGATTATAACAATCACACACAATTAAACATTCTAGTTGTAGTGTGATGGTGTGAAGCTACTTTGTTCCTTTGTGACAGTCGTAAAATGGTTATGTCCTTCAATTCAAACACATTCAGGTTAACAAGGGTGATAATGCAAAACACAGCCATTTTGGTTCCAAAAGCACAAGATGAAGGTTTTGGAACATCTTGGTTCAAGTCGAAACTGAGATCAGATTTAGATGTTTGTCAGGACATCAGTCAGTCTGTTCATACAAAAAAAAAAAAACCTCTAGTTTTGTTAAATTAAAACACTCCTGGAAAGAAGATTGGGGCAGAATTTGCTTTAATTTAGTTAATTCTTCTTCTCTTTTTTTATTTGTCAGATTTTCACCATGGCGATCGATTTAAGTAACTCATGCAGTTGTTGCCACTAAGAGTTTTGGAATGGATTTTTGTCTTTGTTGTGGTTTATAAAACCTCCTTAACTCTGTTGTTTTGATTGTGCATCATTTAATCCTGCTGTGTGTTGCACATAATGATCTTGCAAATCAAAAAAAATCCACAGGTTATTTTTTATCAGCATTACTGTGTATTAATGGGCTCCAGGCTAGACTGGGTCATTATAACCAAAAGCTTTTAATAATCTCATCCCGAACAGCCTCCATTTAAGGGCCTCATCTGATAAAATGTAAACAAAAACAGCCTGAAAACAGTCAGGGGGAAGTAACATTAATTGTATTAATGTATGTTGTATTAATGGATGGATTGATGGACCACAAATGTTTTTTAAGCCTTTTTTTAAAACACAAACTCTATTTTGCAGTGTGTTTGGCTGCATCTTTTTTTTCAAGAGATCTTTACTTTGGAGAGAAGGAAGCACATTCAAGATCTTTTAAAGCACCTATCTTTTTGTTACTATCTGAGATTTTTTATTGCTGATCTCAAAAGCTGTAAAAAGAAAGAATATATGATATAATGGAGAAAGTCAAGTTCTAATATCACTATCTTAAATTATTTTTAAAAAAAAATAATTGCTTGACTATTAAAGAACTAAAAAACCCAATGGCATTTACTAAATATTAGTAATTAGACATTTTTATGTAAAACAAAAGAACATGAGGGAAAAATGTACTATTTTTAAGATTTTTTCATTTTAAAAAAATCTATTTTTACATGATATTAAAACATAACAATAATAAAAAAGGTATTTATTTGAAGACATGTAAGAACTGCCTGGTGCTTTTATCGCATGGATTGTAGATACCGAGGCCACACAAACGCCCTGCCTCTCTGGCAAGCTGTGAGCTCTCCCATGCACTCCTCTGAATTACCTGTCAGCATCGATTACAGAGACTCTGTGGATGGGATCTTGGATTTTCTCTCCCTCAGAATTAAGATAAGCTCCTGCCTGCCTGTTTGAGTTGCCCCTTCTTGACCCACCTGTTGAGTGTGATGTGAGATGTGAGTTCCACCACTGTGGCCATATTATCCTCCAGCAATGCACACACATGCACTTGTGCCAAGCTGGCAGCACTCACTGTCCTCATCTGTTTCATTTCTCATCGCCCATGTTCCTTGTCTCCTCCTCTCACCTTTTGTTTTCAGGCCATTGTTTTTCTCCTCTCATCTCTAACCCCTCTTGCTAAGCTATCTGTCTGCTCCTATTCAACCTCATCTCTCTCCCCACACTTTGTTGACAGCAAATTTCAAAGAAAATGTTCTCCTTCTGCTCTTATCCATGCAGAAATAACACATTCTGCTTTTTGAAATTGGATATATAAGAATTTAAATGGGCCATATCACTGATAGCTGGGGTGCACAATATTATCTGCCATTTCAGCTTAGATCTGAAGTATCTAATTTATTTTTTTCCTTTGGATTTAGTTCAAGGTTGCCAGTTTACACCTTGTACATCGTAGTGATTGTCCCCAGGGTGTTTTTACATCCTACTAAGCTTTCCAAAATACTTCAGTTGGCTTCCTCTTTGTTGTTCCTTTCTTCTTTTTCTTTAGATAGATATTGTACATGTTCTTACAAGGTTAAACAAGAAGTGGAAGTCGTCAGTGTCCTTGATTAGTACTGTATATCTTCACTCCACAGTGAATCCACTGCAAAAGAGCTAGCAGAAGTGCTCATTTGAGATTTTAATCAACTATTTGATTAGATGAATGGATGGGGTAAAGGGGGGAATGTTAGGGGGTGATAAAATGTATGTTATGATGGATTTCATTTGTGCCCTAAAGTTGAAATTTACAGCTTGCAAGTCATAAAAATGTACTGGGGAGCCGTTTAAGATCAGAAAAAAATGACTTAAAATGTAAGTAATTTTATGTCATTTTTAAATCAAAATTTTATGTGGTGATACATGGAGCTATTATATAAACTGTATACTCCAATGGTTTAAATCTCATTAAATCTGTTTTACAGGCACTATTTCGCAAACTTTGTTTGTGGAAAAATATATGAAACTCTTTGGATGTGTTTCTACCTGGCAATCAAGATACACATCAGAGAATAATGCTCCTGAGTCTGGCTCTGTACTAAATGAGACAAGGCAGGTTGCCATGGATTTCTTGAGTATGTCAAAAAAAAAAACAAAAAAAAAACTCTAGCACATAAGTGTTGCAACTCTGAGACTCCATATCAACATTTATAGACTGGTTGAAAAACCTAAAACCTGGGAAATGATGCTTGCTTTTTGTGCCATTGGATCATAAAACAAGAGCACAAAAAAAAAAAAAAAAAACAGCCATCCAAATGTTGAAAACAGTGTGTAAAGTAAAACAGACATTTTCATGAGCTGATCAAAGTGTAAGTCCATAACTCTTAGAGTCAAAGTGTTCATGTAAATCCAGCTTTAATGTCATTTTTTTACAGGCATTAGCATAATCATCCTCTGATTGCAAAGGCAAAAGGCTCTCTGTCTTTAAATGTGGCCAAATTGTCCAGAAGCACAAGCAAGGTCTCTTCACTTCATAAAATAGAATCAGTAAAACAGTTATATTGAATTTCTTAGACAACCCTGAAGGTTATGGGATAAAAGAGCATAGTCCAAAATTTTCAGCTGTGCCAAATCCAACAGCTGAATCCAACAGTTTGGATCCTCATACCAAAGTAAGACTCTTTCTGATGCTAACTGCAACCCAGCAGCATAATACACATTTCTTTTAACTCATATGTAATATATGTAGCCCTTTTATAACAACTGAAAGTAACACTTACATGACTATGCAAAAAAAAATTAGCATTTGGCAGTGCTATAAACTGCCAAATCCAATTGTTTTGTCCCTTGCTTCTGTTTCTCCCTTTTGCATTTTGAAGCTCAATTTACAACATAAATTGCAATACTTCTAACTTGCTGCCTCTTATTTTGAAATAAATAAATAAAAAAAACACTTTGTGGCCTGATAATTTCTTTCTATATAAATATATGTTGAACTACCAGTGCACAAGTGAAAAACAATATAGAAGTGACCTTGAAATCAACTATACTACCATAAATTTAAACTATTATTTCAATTTAAACTAACTCTTATTTTCATAAACACAATGCCTGATCCATTAAATGATCTAAAGACGGAATAAGAAACAGAAGCAGCCCAGAGACTTTTTTTTTTTTTACTTTGGCACCTCTTTGATCAAATTTGTAACATCTGAATAATGTAAAGCTCTTTAATTTGTGGTTCAAACAAACAATGTATGAGTCTTTCAAGTTCATTTCCTATTCATTACCAATGAGGGAGCTCCAGGCTGTGTATCAGTTTGACACTGCAGTAAAGTATTGGTTCTCTGCCGTGGAGAGGTAGTTAGTCAGCTCTTGGAGTTTGATTATTCCCCCTAACACCCTTGGAAAATGATATGTGACTTTGTAGTGTTCCTAAACCATCTGGAAAGGTTTCATCAAGGAAAAGAAGTTGGTCCTTGAAGGAGTGCTTTCCATAATTTGTGAGTCTTCAGGTCTAATGTTGAGTTGATGAGAGATTTGTGAATGGTAGTCTGAGATCTGATATAATTTCAGCATAGGGCTGATTACATTCTCAATGGTGTGCTTGCTTTTCAATATGTTGGGTTAAGGAGACATGGGGAAATTGCATCTTTAGCGATCTCAGGAGGAATTTCATTTTTACTTCCACTGATTGGACTTTTCAGCGCCAGAGGAGACACGCTAGGACTTCATAATGTGGTTTTCATAAAATTGAATTTTGAGGAAAGGCTTTTCAAAGAATTGCAAAACAAAGGTGGTTAGAGTTTAACGAAAGCCATTTCACTGAAAACTATGACGTAGAACAATATGGAATGTTTGTAAAAGTTTGTTCTACTTTCTATTTGAATTGTAATGTCACATTTTTTATCTATTTTTTCATGTTAACATAATTGTCCCTGTGTCCACACAACACATGCACACTATATATAGTGGAATTTATATTGCTTTACTGAAGACTTTTAAGTAGTATAACATATTTTGAGTAACTACTGCATGTTTATTTTTCAGCAGAAACCAATTTTCAAGTGTAACAGTGAGTCAGGTAAAAAAATTCTCATTCCCCGCCTTTATCAGCTTGTCTCAAACATGGCATGTAATTGTGTCCTCGTCGAGCCATATTGTTATCGTACTTAGAGCTCCTAATCCCCTCTGGTAATCCCATCGACTTCACTACGACTATAAACCCCCTGGTTGAGCTTTCCTGAACAGCTGTCAGCTGCTCACATTTCACTGTCAGACTGTTTCTGACAAAATATGAGTTTATTAGCAAGGTGTAATATGCATTTTCTTTTCTTGTTAGCTTTGTTTGACTGACTAAGTGTGCCCTTATGAAGATGTGAAAATGTGTGAGGTGTGAGAAGAGCAGCTCTGTAATTGGATTCATATGGAGATGATCATTGTACCCATTAGTGCCATTTGTGTACAGTGATGTAGACTCCATCTTTCATTGCCTCTCATTGCCTCCTGCTTTCCCCTTGGAAATGAACAATTATCTTCCGTAAATTGATTTCTGCAACACACCAAGTTGCACATCAAATACAGGCACATAAAAATCACTCTGTTCATCTAATTTTTTGTTTTGTAGCATGTAAAGGTGTTCATTTTGGGCTTTATCAATTCATTTGTACAAATAAGCATTTTGATAAAGGGAAAATTCAGAACATACAGTTATTTTTATGTTTGCTGGCCTCTAAACCTGATAATCTTTATGCTTTGATTTTGCCTCCTGCGTTTGAACTTTAGTAGAATTGAATAAAATAGATAAAGAACCCAATAACTGTGTTCCTAAGGGTCAATGCTTGATTCAATTGCTAGAAAAAAAAAATAAAAGCAAAAAGTCTTAAAGTAGAAAAAACACAAAATTTAATCTTTATGGAAGTTAAATACTTATCAGCCCCTAGTGAATCAAAAACTAAACTACTTGGGGTTTGAGCTGCTGAGGAGATACATTTACTTATCTTGTTAAATAAACTTGGCCAACCAATGGCCGTTTTGCACTTTCCCTTAATGGACAGATTACCAGTCAGCCCTTATATATTCACAAGTTTCTGAAATAGGAATGGGAAATTTTACTTGGGCACAGCAGATATATCCTGGGGCACATGCCTGAATAAAACTGCTGATTAGAAATATTTGGATTATTTATGTGTTACTAATTTACATCACCATTACCAATGATCTCCTGAGTCTTTAAGAATATAAAATCAGCAAGCTTGTATTGGAAGGAAAATCACCTAGTACTTCTTATAGCTGACATTTATCTTTAATTTATGTCTTTTTAGAGACAGCAATGCAGATTCTCTTCACTTCAGATGTTACCTCAGCCTTACATACTTTTGATGAATCCTGCTAAAGCTAAAGCAACTGCAGGAAAAGTGATTGTCAAAACTCTTAAACTTTAAATGACATGCAGTAAACACAAAAAAATCATGTCAATGTTAAAATAAAAATATTCAATTAAATAATTGAGTTGTGGAAAGCATTCAGGTTTTTTTTTTTTTTTTGCATTATACATTTTTAAAGCAGATTAGCATACAAAACCAGAACTAAAGAAAGAAAATGAAATCAATTTGTTCATGCAGTGCTGGATTGGGAGTGCTTGTAGTTTGATCTCCACACATATTCAGAAGAACATTTTTCTTGTGTGGGGTTATAGAAGTATGAAAGTGGTGTGCTTCTCTATACGAGTTGGTGTGAAGTATAATATGTTCTGGGAAGAAAGAACGTTGTTCTTGTAGCCTCGGGTAAATTAACAAATTTCTCTGGTCTTGCAGAGTATGCATTGGTCTGTACTGGGAAGGGTGGAGGATGTGTTGCATTTAGACACAGTAGCACAATAAGAATTTGTTTACATATATATGTCAAATGTATGAAGGTAACATTAGTTAAACATGAATAAATTAATGTTTTCTATAGCTTTCATGAAAAAAATATGCATTTCCAGTGTGGGGTTAAAATAGCAAAAATACATTTCTCAGTATTACTTCCATAGCCTCCAGCAGCATGAAATTTTGAGGAAAATATCCCTGCAACTTGTTTGCGTGGAGGATTAGAGAGGAAATCTACAGGAAACTAGAGCTAAAACTCAACATTGTTTGTTTCTGATCTTGAACAGCTTGAGATTTCATTACATACAGCATGTTCACAAATGCTGTCCAAATGCTGAAAGAAAGCCAAGTACCTTAAGTACATCCACAAAGACTGTTGGTTGACAAGTCCCATGGGAGAGGTAAAGAAGCCTTTCCTCAAGGAGCCAGAGGCAGGACGTGCTCTGTGGGTGCATGAGCTTCCCAGGTGGTGTTTAGGATGCAGTTTAGACCTCGAGTCTCCTTTCTGCTGCTGCCTCCAGGCTGCCCAGGCTCATCTCAACTCCACAGGCTCTCTGTCTCTCTTTGTTTATCCATCCTGCCTCCACAGATTCCCACAGCAGAGAGAAGAGCCCTGACCAGCACTCAAAGAGATGATGTTTTATGTAGCTAGTTACATGCATTGAGACCGGGTGTCTTTAGAGACGACTGTGCGTTTATGCTTTTAGGAGCATCTATTTCCAACGTGTCTCATTCTGACGGTGTTGCTTCTTTTCTTTTATAGTTGGTATGTGAATGTGTTGAGTAGACAATAGATATGTGCTTTACATAGCCCCTGTAAGGCATCTTCATTGGGCTGACAAAAGTTGAAAAAGATTGCATCATTCAAAAAAAAAAAAAAACCCTACATGTAAGACTACATGGAATGTAAGAAGAGATCCTCGGATCAGAGATTTGTGGCCAATTTCCAATCACCTTGGACCTCTGACGTAACAATACCAAATCTTTTTGATTCTGATTTCTCTTTAAAGAATTAGATTGAACGAAAGAAAAAGTAAAACAATTCTACACTTTCCCCCTGTGAGTGTTCATCAGTTATTTATATTAAAAGGGAACTGAGTGAGAGAAAGCAAACAAACTGATTTGAATTTATCTGCCTCATTTAGTCAAGCTATTTTTGTCCCACCTGTTAGTAGGTATGATGCATTCACTGAAAGAAAAAGATAGGATTTTTTAATCTGGCTGCTCCCTCATCAGGTTTGATGAAGTTGAAAATCATTCAATTCCAGTCAATAGCAGCCTCCTCAATGCTTGTTTGTCAAATATTAAATAGGATTCAGCAATCATTTTTATATTCACAGTACAACACAAACATCGAGTAAAGACCTTCTTCAAGGAGACTTTGTTTTTGTTAAGAGAGCAGGTTACTTGAGTCTATTTCTATCTTTACTCGTCCCATCACATACTCAATACATTGATGTAAGCTAACCTCCTCCTTGCAATTTCTTTTTTTCTTCAGAAAACCCAGAAAATTAATAGTGTGCTTTCTTCAGTCAGTAAAAAAAGAAGCATGAACCCATCCTATTAATGTTTCATAAATCCCTGTGTAGCAATTAGCTACTGTGACTGATACTGCCAAAAAGCAAGCAAGCCAAATAAGCTTTGTCATCATAATAAACCTTACCGTGTCGCTGATGGTTTGTGTGGTCTTTGGGGGACTGGCCTGGCTCTCACTCAGGGGCTTATTCTGGCTGCTCTGTTGGGTGTCTGCTGCCATCATCTTTGCTGTCTGTCTTACTCACAGTCTTACCGCTAACACTGGCATCTTCACTGCAGAAGTCAGAGGAGCAAGCCAAAATATGTAATTCTGAGATTTGTTGTGCATCTACCTCTAGTGCCATTAATTTATTCATCGCATTTATGGCACCATTTTTACATGGGGGTACATTCAGTTGCATTTATATCTTCATGCCCTACCTCTCCACATTGTGTTTTGCAGGGGGTATCTGGCATATCCATAATAAACATAGAACAGAGACTTTGATAAGATTGATGTCATCAAGTGTTACCTTGCTACAAGCTGGGACTCATCTTACTTGATTTGGTTACATGCTAAATAGCAGCAGAACTGATGCAGAAAATGTTTGTAGTAGAAAAAAAACCTTCTGCTGCTCATTTTTTTCTCTCCTTTCAACAGACAGATTTTTCACTCATGAAGTTGTTTTCTAGTGATATCAACCACATTTAGGTTACCATTCATGTTCACCCAACTGCATTCACAACATTTAAACACTGCTACACAAATCACATCGAGCTCTTCAACATATTTTAGTTGTAAGATAACCAATGTTTCAACTGATCAACAGCAGGCCCACAATTATCATTGCTGCCTTTATTCTCACTTTCCTTTCCTTTCATTTTAAGTTTCTGCTTACTTTTTTTTACACAGAGACAATTACAGTGAAACCTACAAAGACAAATTTAATTTCTTTCCCTGGGATGATTGTATAGTTTAAGTTTGTATTTGGAAACAAGCTACCCAAAAATAATAATGGAAATTAAAATGGTTCAATCTAATTCCCCACCCACACCACTGTCAAATGTTTACACTCACAATCACAGCTGTTTTTGACACAATTAATCCTACACTATATAATTGCTACAAGCACTGTCCAGAGAAATGATGATGAAAAAAATAAATATGAAAAACAGTTTCTCTGGAAAAAAACAGATGGATAATTAAGGGGAAAAAATAAACAACTTCTATTATGACTTAAGGGTCGACATCATGGCGTGTTTGCTATCCCTGAGCATTCTGCACCCAAAACCCAGCACACAACCACAAATTTGGTGTCACCGAGGTGCCATACATACGCTTTAAAGTGTATGTCAAAGCTTATAAGTAAAAAAAAGTGCACTTCAAAGACACTGTTTTTGTTGCACTTCAAAGTGTTAGATAAATTACCAGTATTTTGTAATATTGTTTTTATATAAAGTTTTGCTGCAAGAAAGAGCTTTATTTGGGTGATGCTACTCACAGAAGTATTGCTCTTTTTAAAACATCGCACTCACTTCTGATGGCTCTGAAAGTGAGCATCTGCATCATCAGCTGTATTGCATACAAGAAGAATCAAGGGAAGAAACAAAACAGAGAGTGCATTGTAGAAGCAGCACATGGAGCATATACTGACAAAACAATGCCCAGGCAGCAAGAGGGGTGCCTTGGGCTGGCTTTCGATTTGGATTGCATGCCTGTTGAAGTTATCCTACACATATTTTTGAGAAAAATGTATTTTCAAATCCACTGTATTTAGTGGTTATACTGTGATATATATACATATATATATATATAAACACGTCCAACACTTGTTGCCATGGGTGCCAAGATTAACAGATTTGTGTGCGTTGTTTGCAAAATCCACAGCATTGTTATGCTGTGGATATAGCATAACAATGAAAAACAGCACCTAAATACAGAAAGAAGGTAGTTGAAAAAAACCTTATAAGTTTCTTTTTTATATGAAAAAAACGTATAAAAACTAAGGTCCAGAGAGGAATTCAAAATAAACCACATAAGACCTACAAGGGAACAGGGTTATACTTGGTAGTTTGATTAATGGACTGCACAGGTGAGTTAATGAGCAGATGGGAGACTGCTTGAGGGTGTGGGAAGCTGAGAGACTGAAGAAAGCTACTGGGCAGCTCTGGGAACACAGACACTAAGAGAAGTAAACAGTAGCAGTGATATAAACCTAGGAGTACACAGAAACTCAAATACTACCGATCCTGAACAGAGTTAACAAAGGACCAGGTAATCAGGAACTAAGATAAAGTAAATGAAACTGTCAACTGCAACTCTGAGCAGAGAAAAAAACCCCCAACATATTATATATTAGAGTTGAAAACAAAACAACACTGAATCTTAAGACTAAGGTTTTAACTAAATATGAAAAGGCAGAAAAATACTAATATAAAGAGAAGTCCCAAATATTTGATAGAGCAGTTGTGATTAGCTTTAGGTTTTGCATTAAAACTAGGTGAATAATTATTTCAAGTCTGTCCAGTAAAAAATTATGAAATTAAGCTAAACATACCAAATGCATTGGTAGTTTTTATAGTACACCTGATGCCCCTGATTAAAAGACCTTGTGTTTCCTCATGTGGATTAAATATTGTGCTGCACTTTCATGTATGACACTTTAATTTGCTTGGTGTTTTACCTGTATTTCAGGGCAGTGGGGGGCTGGGTTGTCTAGTTTAAAAAAAGAAATCACAACAAAACTATGATATTCTGTATCATAATTGTGATTTTAACTAGACTTTTATTTCCTTTACATTTTCCATTTGTGAGGAGGTATAAAGTCCTTGTGTTGAAATATTTGCATATTTTTTATTAATCATAATCTAAAAAAATGAAAAAATTAAAATTCTGGCCAAAGTTGTGTTACTGAAAGACTGATAAACTTATCTGCTGCATGGCAGACGTTTCATTTTGCACTTAGATATCCCTGCAGTGGAATTATGTAAAAAAGAAAATCTACAAAATGTTTCCACTTAGACGAAAGGCCTCAAGCCTTTGCTTGATTTTATTTTATTATATTTTATTCTACAGTTTAATATTCCACTGAATTAAAGCACCTTATTGGGGTGAATCTTGAGTAGTAATGTATTATTTTATGACATAAATCCTCAGAAAATGAAACAGATTTTTGTATAAGATAAATATAATCTCAGTAAACACAAAATGTTGTTTCCATATGATGACTGTATTTATTAAAAGAAAATTGCTTCCCAATCCAGTTTGATTATATGTGAATAAGTAATTACAAATTTTGCGGTATTATGAATATCCATCCATCCATCCATTTTCTGTTCACCCTTGTCCCTAATGGGGTCGGGAGGGTTGCTGGTGCCTATCTCCAGCTACGTTCCAGGCGAGAGGCGGGGTACACCCCGGACAGGTCGCCAGTCTGTCGCAGGGCAAGTATTATGAATAACTGTAATTAATTATACTGTTTCAGTTTTACTAGCTACACCCAAGAATGTTTACTGCCTGATACAGTGTGATGGTTTTGGACTGGTTTGGTCCTTCGGGGCCTCTATGAAATACCATATTTGATGGAACCATGAATTATGAAACTTCTGAAGGAGAACGCTCACCAATCAGTCCATGACCTTGGGCTCGAGTATACTTGGGTAATATGGGAAGACAAAAATAGAACAGAAGCAGTCCACTTCTTAATAGTCCAAAAAAATAAAATAAATGGTTTGAAGTGGCCTAATTCATAAATCTGAACTTAAATCGGGCTGAGGAGCAGTATTATGAGTTTAAATAGACTGTTCAAATCCAAAGCCTTTAAATCTTTCTGAATTACAATAATTCCACAAAGACGACTTCTTCCACAGTGACAGACTGATTGCCAATTATAACAAACGCTTTTTGCAGGTTGCTGCCACTAAGGGTTTCACAACCAGTTATTGGGTTTGGAGTAATTACTTTTTTTTTTAAAGTGTGTTGATTTTTTATCTCTAAATGATCATTGGAAAACTCCAATAAGCATTTCCTTTGGTTATCTCTGTCTGATATTAACTTTTGTTTGTTTATTACAGTTATTATTTACAATTGTTAATATCTGTCACAAAAAAAAAAAAAAAAAAAAACTTTCCCTTTCCCACCACTGTGTATCTAGTATATCAGACTGTTGGCATATAAGGTCTGTAATGTAATAAGATTGTGATTTTTTGTTACCATCTTAATGAGATTTGGTCTTGTTACAATGATTCTCTGTGAAATTACAGCATTTTGACCTGTCATAATTCTGTAAGATTATAATTCACATTGACACATAATTACTATATTATATTGGCAAAATTAGAACTGAAGGGCATAAGGAGTAAGCACCAGTTCCTCTAAAGTTACTTTTCAATTACCTGCTCAATATTGCCAAAAGTGCCGTCCACTCTCAGAGGAGTTTCTTATTTTCAGTTCTGCTAAATAGGAGCTATTGTTTCTAACTGTGCAAGTGGATTCATCAATTTTTTTTGCTTAGTGATACTGGCAAGGATCTTACATCGTTATCACTAAGTAGCAGTCCTGTCCTGAGGCTCAGAGGGAACATAGGCCAGTTAGCTTGATGCAGTGTAATTTTACAGGATTTTGAACCTCTATATGTTAAGCTACGACCTGCATGTTAAGATAACATGCTTCCTCTCCAAGGCTTGCTTGGGTCCACATCGGCACACCGGGTTAACACAGCCGAGGAGTGTGGTGAAAAATAAAAATGCAGCAAACTGTGCATGCGTTTTCAAGATTTTGACAAATGTGCTGCATCTTCCTGGGTGCTGGGGCATGAGTCAATCACAAGTCTATAAGCACAGTACATCTCTGCATGTCCTATCTTCCCCGAGCTCCTTCAATACATTACAGGGACGGACGTGTGTCAGGTGATGAAAAAAAAGTCAAGCGACTTACACCAATCATTTGCTGCCTGACATCTTGGCAGTTCAGCAGCTTCATGTAAAAGGAAGGATATATTGAGGTAAAGTGTTGCTCGGGTTTTCTTGGAAAGGACGGACCTCTTCCCACAGATCAGCTGTTAAATTCACTGAACTGAAAATGAGTTCCCTTCCTGCAGTGCGTGCCTAGCTAGTATGTGTGAAAATATTCCATCTTTGATCAAGTGTTTCTTGCACTATATTCCTCTGGGTGCTCCTCATATTTGGAGAATGCTTTGTGTTCCAATAGCTTGTAGTTTTAGGCTCGAGTGTTCTGGCAATTTGTACACCCATTCAATATAATCATACACTATTCTACAGCAGATGTTTTAGCTTAGGCAGGGTTGGCCTTGAAGGTGCCAACAAACATGAGTGCTAGCATTTATCTTGGACGAGTTTAGATGAGCAATATACCTTTTGAGAGACAGTCTCATCATTTCTGTTGTGCTTGTGGGAGGTATTCCATGAGTAATTGCACAAACAAGCAATAACTGGATAATAGCAACAATAAATGTAAGACTTGTAAATGTCGAGGTATATCATGGACAGGCTGAAAGCTCATCTCAGGGTTTGTAAATGTTTGTAGTGGTAAAATGATGTTTTAATTATTCAAGATATAAACCTGTTTTACAACTGTTTTATTCTAATAGATTTTTGCAAGAAGAAATTAGAAATTTCAGGATGTTGAATTAACTTTTTGTATATTTGTCAGAAGGATGAGGACTGATGTAATTTTACTTCACATTTTCTCAACACTTTGTTTCTTAATCTGAATAGAAATAGAATAATGGTCAGTCTGTAACTTTTGTTATTAAACACAAATAAACTAACTTAAAATTACTTTTTTTAACCAAAAACAAAGCATACATTTCAAATAAGATTGTTTTAAATAGAAGCAGAACAATGATCTTGGAGAAATGTGATTGCTGACAAGCCTATTTCCATCCAGACAGAATGATTCATAGAGGTCTATCTATGACGTCTACACTTACATGTATCATCAAAAGCTCATACTGACCCAGTGTTCAAAGGAATATGCATCCCTCTTTGATCTTTAGCTGGCACATTTTATTCATATTTTCTAGTTACACAGATGCATCGTCACAGAACCGAATGTTTCATAATGTGTACTGGGGGGTTGAGTCATTGTTTTGAAGGTGAACTCTTGCTGACTTTCATGATGTTCATAGATCCATTCATTTGGTACAACTCAACAAATTAGCCAGACTGATGAGAAATTGCCATGAGGTTCAAAGTTGAGAAGCATAACTGCAACTGAAATCCACACTCGGGGCCTTAAAGGCAACTTTGCCTCAAACTTCTGCATCTCGCCAAAGTTAAATCAGCATGTTCAGTCAGGCAGGAGCCTAAGTCGATCCTGCGGGAACAGATTGAAAACTCCTCTTTGTTACAGTTTGTGTAGTGAAGTGCAATTACAGAGCCCTCTGCCCTGACATAAGAACTGTAACAAAATTATGCTTTGAAGTTGGTCCAATACAACTTGCATTGTTTAACCTCCAGTAACAGGTCAGTAGCTGTGGCCGGTGTGTTCCAATACATCTTCAATCATAAGCACATCTCCTTTAAACCTTGACCAGAAAACTACATAAGGGGCCAAACAGGAGCAAATCAGTATCCTGATTTGTATTTTTGTTTGCTGAGGAGTGGACCTTTTTTAATATACATGCAGATCTTATGTTTTTATAAAATTTAAAATGTTAATGCAGCAATGGCAGTTCTATAAAAAAATAAAATAGTGCAGGTAAATAATCTAAAATACATGTGGTAGTGTTTATTTTATTGCATCCAACAATAATATATTTTAATTATGACTAATTCAGAAGACAAAACTGAAATTTCAGAGGTAGGTCCTATGAACATGCTGGCCATTTATTACTGATATTTGTATAACTCCCGCTACGATTCACAGATATTTTTCCTACACTTCTCTCACACTGAACTTGTTTTATTCATGACAAAACCTCAATGAAACATTAGAGGGCAGAGTATATTGAATATGCATTAGGGCGGTGTACCTCTTTATGAACTGTGTCATATAACTTGGTTTAAGAATCTGGTAATTCTGCACTCTCAGGTAATTTTACACGTTTCCTCCTGGCTGGGTGTTAAATTTTGCAGAGATTTCCTCCTTGTTGCACACTGATGTAAGGCTTTCAGCTGGCTGGTGTGTATCCTGGTAAAATGACATATGGCAGAGAGGCAAGCATGAGTGATGGGCAGCAAATCACATTTAGGTGAACGCAATCTCTGCCTCGACTTTCGTGTTTCATAAATGATGCAGCAGACAGAGGAAAACATTTGGATTCCCCTGAAGCAAAGACAAATACCTTTTTATACCTCACTTTAGAGTGCACTTAAACACGATGGGGATATTTTTGTTGACCGTCAGTGCAGATAGTAGAGGATTCTGTCCAAGCATTTACCAGAGTAGGTCAAAAATACCACTAGGCTTGTTTAACTTTGACCTGAAAAAACACTTATCTATTTTAAAATGGGGCACAAATCCACCACAAGCAGATCTAAAGCTTCAGCTTTAGTAGGGCAGTGTGGGGATAGAGCAGACAGGTTTGTACTGGGGGTCAGGGTTCAAACAGATTGTCAATGAAGCAAACCTCATTTGTGATGGTTTCTCTCGTGACAACTGTATTTCCACTCTGATTTGCTGAAAATAATTTGTAGAACATTTGGGAACAAATATAAGTTTTCTTTATTATAATTGAAGGTGCCACAGAATTGTGAGGAATAGCCTGAGTTACTTCAGTGGCAAAATATACATTTTTTTACAACCTCCGTAAGGGTATAATGTAATAGAATAGAAAAGGCCTCTATTGTCCCACAGTGGGGAAATTTAGGTGTAAAGATAATAATAATAGAATACTCCACAAGATTATTTTTTGTTTGCTTGTTTTACTAAAGACACATTAAGAGTATTGAAAGTGGAGGATGTCACTGTCCTTTTGTCACTAAAGAATTTTTTTGTAGGTTTTATTATTTTATTTCTTTAAGGACAAAGAAGACCATACATTTTTACAAACCCTTTTACAGTTAAACTTGACTGACAGTTGCAGAGCACAATGTAAAAATGTGAATTAGAAAGGTCTGCTAACACTTACAAGCGATAATACTATAATTAAGAAGCATATTAGAAGAAAACTGTGGCTACTGTGACTTTTCTGCAGTAGTATAAATTAACTATTTTACTTTCATTTGATTGTTTTATATGAACACCTCAGACTGACTTGTGTTAGACTTGCAGCTGTGTATGAATACACATAGCTGGCTGTCTAACACTAAATCAGGCTAAACTTTGCAAATAGATTTACATTTGTTAAATGGAGGAAAAAGGAGACTTTTTTATTACTTAGTTAAAACTCAGAAGTCTGAAGGAAGCCCATGTCATGATGCCATGGTTTAATATCCCTGTGATTGTTAAGTTGAGGCAGCTTCTCAAACATACTGCGTTAGTGAAAAACGTCATGAAAAAAATCAAAAGTATCCGACATTGTGGAAATTCCACAATATTGGATCATCCTTGGTTTGATGTTCCAAATGCACCATGTTCATCTTGCCAAACTCTTTATAAATATGAAAAAACACCATGGACAAAAAGTTATGCATCAACCTCACAACAAAAATTAGATGTTGAAGATGATGAGAGAGACAAAAGTGGGACAAAATTCCAACAAACGTGAAAGGATAACACCACCTTTGGTAAGTCATGCACTTATAAAAAAGCAATTCTACCACATAGTAAGGAAATTTTTGTAAACTTTTAAATTTGAAGACAGTAAAAAAATAATAATAAATAAATTGTTATCAGTTCTCATTTGTGAACTTAAAACAGAACATTCTTAGTTTGATTTGATCTCAGACAGCAAAAAAAAAAAAGGTTACATGCATATATGCAGTGTATGTAAATATCTGGTTTCTACTGAATATTGGTGCTGCTTTTGAGAATTAGAGTGATGCATCCACCCACTCTGCTGCACTGGAGACTAGAAAATGACTAAATGAGATGCAAAGTGAAAAGCACAGAGGAAGATAAAAAAAGAGAAAAAAGAAGCCAAATTAATGTTCTTCTGACTCTGACAACTTTTGGGCTTTTGTGTGATAGCTGGTGGCTGCGAAAAGATAAGGTTTACTAATGGGGTGCTGAGGAAAATGTTTCATTTGTTACCATACATTACTTATGAGACTGTAGAGTAATATAGTGGTGGCACAATTCATATAAGCCCTGAGAGCTTTAGACTGGGGAACCTGTTGTGGAACTTTCAGAACGCATTAGTGAGATACTGAAAATACTTTATTATTTACTAAAAACACACACACACATATATATATATATATATATATATATATCCAAGTATGATCTAGTTCTCCAAGTTATCAGTCTTCTTAAATAGTTTGCTAGATAGATTTGGTTTGCATCTACATTAGATAAAGATTTCTACAGGTAGATGACATAATAATAATAATAATAATAATAATAATAATAACAACAGAGATTATTTATTTATTTATTTATTTTTGCATGGTTGTTCAAGTTACTAATTAAATGTAGCTGCAATGAGACTTTAAGACAATGGGTTTTTGGTCACATTTGGCTGCTGTGTAAAGATATTCTACGTTTCAGAGACATTCATGTTATAAACTAGATTAAGCTAAACTGAGCGAGATTATTATAAACTATTTACATCCAACATTCTATACATTTCACAGGCTAATAAATCAAGATCTCTCGGTTTCAGGAATATGTGCATAACATTATCAGTCAGAGCATTGATTTAAAGTTTACATACTGGCCAGAATCCAGAAATTAACTCACTTATTTCTAACTTCTATAACTTCTGAATTACATGTTGTATCTTGAAGGCAATTAGACTATAACGTATGAATTCTAAAACAAGATATAAAACATTGCTTCTAATATATGAAGCTGTGCATAAAAGCATCAATTAATTCCTTCCTGGAATATGTGCGCAATTTTCAAAGGATATCTTCAAACTCACTGGAGAGGCTACAGTGAATCTGAAGACATAGAAGACCTTGAAGATCAAAGTATTTTGTTTATTAATGAATCTTACTCACCTAAAGCCAAAAATGTGGCACATATATGACACCACCTCTTTTCTTAATTACTGCGAAAAGACATAATATTTTTGTGTAGTCACAGCTCATATAGGAAAGAGGAGAAATATTTCTGGACCCCTTGAAATGACAACCTTTGAGTTTTACCGGTATACCACTGTAAAAGCCTGAGCTCTGATTTATTTCTGTTTTTTATCCCATAAGAACTCTTATCACCATATAAATTTCAGCTTAATTGTTGAGTTACTTAACTGTCCGGAATATTAGAATGATCCTATTTTTCGACAGTAGGTTCTTATCATAGACTTTGTAAGTGTGTCATAGTGAAAACAAACAAGCACACACACAGACAAAAAAACAACACTGACAGGTTCTCAAAAAAATCTTGATTTCTAAACCTTGGACCAGTTTATGTTAGATCAAGGTAACTGCTTCTATACTCTGTAAAGGGTTTAAAGTGAATAACATCGTTTTATCCTGAAAGGATATAAGAGTGAGTAATCCCAGTCGTTAAAAAAAAAACATTCAGTCATTTTGCAATTTACTTTGTAATTAATAACTGTTTTATGTCTTTAGATTTGAAACATGATATTATAAGAATAACCTTGAATGTAAACACATCATAATGTTATAGGAAAATTAATGTCACCACAACATTTTATTTGGCATTGTGCAAAATGTAAGAATGTTTTTTCTTGAATGTTGCACACACATGCAGTGCTTTTTAAAAATGCACACCACCCCTGTTACAAATAACTTCAAAGGTAGTGAGAGTATGGTAGGTCAGTATATTAAAGAACTACTGAAAAATTAAAACAAAGAGAAAAAAACCCTAATCTTTAGAGACTTGATATTAAATAAACCAATATCCCACATCATAAGACACCAGAAAATGATCAGCAGGTTAAAAACAATGCATGTACTAGTAAATAAATCTTTTACCTTTTTAATGACGTATTGAAAGAAATTCTGGAGACAAAGAAAAATAAAGACCAAGAATGTAGCTAACCAACAGATGCTAGAAAAGGCACCAAAACCCATCACAAAGGAGTGATGTGTCTGAAAATGCCAATGTATTTCTCCGATAAGTTAAGACCCCAGTTTGTGGCCACTTAACATATTAAAGAAATAGATTTATATTTTCTTAACTCAAATGAGATGCATGCAAACACAGCCTGACTTCTATCACATAATAACATAATAATCCCCCTGTATGCAGCAGTATTGAAAACTTTCACTCAGTCCATGTATTCCTCCCAGAGACACACATTAAGTCCAGCTATTTGCAGCAGTCCTCTCATTCCTGGGAACTGTCCAAATCCTGTTGCATTAACAAAGCTGAATATGAGCTCTCTCCCACTGATGCTGCGTGACGTTATGTTCCTACTTTTCCCTATTGAGCAATTTAAAGACGTGGAGATAAATGAAAGCATTACTTCCTGTCAGTGCTCTGAAACCAAACAGATGAGTATTTCATTGAACAGAGAGGCGGCAAAATCTTTATCAACAACTTTGTCTGATATCACCAAGTAATCTCAGAAAGCAGCTGCGATGAACCTTTTGGGTTTTATTATTTCTCAACTGAGATGATAGCATGTCACTAAACACCTTACTGCTGTCCCCCCTTTTGTCATTGCAGCTCAAGTTCTATTAGACATTAAACCCTCTTGAGAGAAAAGAAGATCTAGAGAAGATGAGAGAAAGAGCCAATGGGGTGAAATGGGTCTGCTTGTGTCTCAGGATTACTAATGAGATGTTAGCTTCAGTGTGCATGGAGCTGTCAGGTAGCCAAAAAACCGTCATAGATTGATAATGATAGCTCTCACCATGGTGGTCTAATGCATTCTAGACATAAAAGAATGCATAATCTTCTTTTAAGATAAGAAGATTATTTAAAATATCTTGTTTTATTATCTGTCTAAATATAGGTATTACTACAAATATGCAATTTATTTCAATGGAACATTTGTTAACTAATTATACTGTTTTGTTTTTGAAAGAGCTGGGATACGGTTGGAATTTTTGATGGGTTGTGGAAAAAGACATATTTGAGCTCACACAATGATTGGAAAATAAAAAATGGCAGTACACACAGTTTAATCATTTATATCAATGCTCTCCAGTTAAACAATGTCAATTAACTGTAGAATGGTCACACATGTAGAAACACTTGGTGGATCCATTGAAGAGCCATGTGTAGATGATTAAATCAGTCCTATAATCAGTATAAAAGTTTAATCACTCATAATCATTACATTTTGACTACAGTCCTGTTCAGCATGAAAGAAACAGACAAACTGGGGAGAACGTACTGCAGGCTGTTAAATCCAGACATGAGTGCGATTAGCTGCATTATAGACAGTTGCATCAAAAAAACAGCAAATCAAATCGGAAATCACTGATGTTTCTTGTTTCCCTGATCTAATTTTTAATTAGCGTATTCAAATCTGCCATGCTCAATGAGCTAAATGTACTTTTAAACACCTTCTCTTTTGCTGATGTCTTCCTGACCTTACATTTGTAAATGAATACTCACCGAATAAGCATGAATGTCCCTCATTGTCACTGTCCTGCATCTTTATATTGTTAGATTTCATGAAAGCTTTTAAAATATGCTCTTAAAAACATTACACTCTCGCATTACTATCAGCTATCAAACTAAAAAATTTTTTTTGAAAAGTATTGGGTGTACATTCAAATTTATGTACATATCTGTTGTTTTCGTGAACTCTTAAGTTTACATGGTTATATTTAATGTACCTGCAGTCAGGGTGCAGACAAACAAGAGTCAATTTCCTTGTTTGTGCAAAGAAATGTGGCACAAAAAACTAATTCCCTTGCAGGAATTTCCTGGTCCAAGCAAGCAGCACTATACACAAACTAATGAAGATATAAAGCCAAATTAACATGCCTAAAATAGATTTGGGGATAAAAAACAAAAAGCATTTTGCAAAAGCACTTAAAATCAGATGTGGTTGTCTCTTAATTTGTTTTCATCCATCAAAAACGAAGAAATTACAAGATATTCCCCATTTATGAGTCAAAGCCTGTCCTTACCTCAAAACAAAGCATTCAAAAGAACATATACATTTTTAATGTGTTTATAGACCAATATATTGGGTGTTTTTTAGTTTTGAAGCATTTATTGCCCTGAAAAAAAATTTCTAATTATCTGCACTTAACCTGCTGATTACGGGTCAGAACCGACAGAGAGAAAATTAGTCAATTTTGATCACTGGCCAATGGATTTCTGCCTCATTAGTTGTAACAGAATCAAGCTTTTGGAGGCAGACATTTTGAAGCGAGATTGGGCTGAAATAGTAAACAGCAAATTTTATTCTGTAACTATCTAAACAGATAATAAATGGAGGAAATTATTATTTTTGCTATACTTAATATTTATATTTAATTTAAATGTATTTAACATTCTCTTCAATTATGTAAACTGATCTATGAAAAGCATAACAACATAGCTATACATGGTAGGACTGTGTTTTAGTATTATTTATTTAATTTTTTTGTCAATGTTTATTTATCCAAGATGCAACATAAAAATCTTTGTGTTAACATTAAACTGAGGCGTTCTGTCCAATACAGTGAGTGGCAGGCTACTATACAAAATTCAACAAAGTGAGTTCCTAGGTGAGTCAGATTCTGTAGATAATTTGAGTTGGGACCATTTTAGTTTTATTGCTTCTTCCTCTTCAGTGATCTCCGGTGATTGTTAAAAGACAGAAAAATCCCACAGCAACGACTCACACTCACTGCCTTTAGCTCCATCAGACTTCAAAGTGCATTACCAGTCGCACTGAAACTCTTTAATGAATCAACACTGGCAAGACTCATCAATATGAAGGCACTGAATAATGCCTTTAGTGCAGGCGCTTAGCTTGTTACCATATTCATTCTTTCAGTGCTGATTGAGGAAACAGGGGGAGTGTATAGCCCATATAGATGCAGTACTCATTCATAGCATCAACCTAATTGAAGTCTTTGTAATATCTCAATTTGATTAATTATTTATAGAGATATCGACACCATTCTAATGATGTGGTGAAACTTACATAACGCTGGAACAATCCTGCATGAAATGCTTCATGAAATAATTTCCCACTTATTGCACATTGTAAATGGAACCATGAAATGCAACACCAGCTCCTGAGCAGGTCTCTCACAGTCAACAATACCTGTGCATGTACGTAGCTCGGGTTGCTTTCTACTCCTTCTATTATAGATGATCTTTGTTCATTTTCCCTTTTTAATTATTCATATGATTTAAAGGAGCAAATTACACTAATCATCCCTCATCTCGCAGTAAAAGTGAAGAGGCCAAGATGGGCCTCTGTTGTATTTTTTGGTTTGGAGTTTGGTGGGAGTGATTTTGCATATTTTAACTGAATTCTTAAAATAAAAAGCAAAAGCAGACCTTCTTCAACCAAGGGTTTGCTGACTCATGACAATTCATCCTCACAGCCAGTGACATTGGTGTCTTAGCTGCAGCGTAAAGGCAGCGCTTTGCACTGTGATTTATTGAGTGGGCCCGCTGCAGCGGGAAGCAGGGAGAATAAAGTGCTCTCACCTGGAAAGTAAGGCTGACTGTGGTCTGAAGAGTTTTTTTTCCCCCTTGGGTTTCACTGCTCACATTACTGTAAAAAGAGCCAATGAGGTCTGGATGATTCCATATTCATGAGTGAATTAATGAACAGTTGCAAGAATTGTGTCTTTGGAGGCAATTTACTTCTTACATTTATCAGTGTTGAATATATATGAATGAGTAAAGAACTAGAAAAATAGCAGCGCTGATGGCTTGTTCTCACTAGTGAACACAATCGGTTGGGAATGTGTTCTTTTTTGTTAAATATGCTTAGCTAAAAACGCCAGATATGTAAACTGCTAGCACACAATTACTGCCAAAAGGTGCTTCTTGCAACTCGGCCTTGCAGGTTTCTGTGTTAACATATCTGCTGTGAGGGCCCCATGGCTCTATACGCCTCTCTGCCTGCTGAGCTACGTGAGTTGAGCAGGGTGGGATATCTTCTGCAATTTTTCACGCCAGATCATGTCCACAATATGCATCACCTTTGTGTCCTCCTTTTTCTTTCTTACTTCAAGCAATACAGCAAATTGTTCATGCTGGGCTAGCTGATGCATAATAATAAAGTTAAATATGAGGACTTTCTCACACTTTGACAGTTTACCCTTTGCAAACAGCTCAAAGGTGCTAACTGAGGATATTCACACTCTGTTAAGTTTCCTGTGATCCCATCAATTAAAATTTAGCTTCTTTTGTACAGAAGGCTTACACCTTTTGTTCTTAAGACTGCAGAGAAAAGCCTGCCATAAAGCTGTCCACACAACCTGGATGGCATTCTCACCAAATTGACACAAATACATCAATTTGAGAAGCACAATAGATATTCGTAGATATATTCGTAGATATTATGTATGAAAAATAGGAACCAAAATGTATCTTTAAGGTGTAATCTAAGGTTAGCCATTTACAGCATTGATTTGATTCTAAAAATGTTTTATTTGTGCTTGGTATTGTGAAGAGTTTTTATGAAAACAAATATGTGAATAATAAAAAAAACACATTAAAAGGGATAGCCCAGTCTTTTTCAAATACTGAACTTTTCTTTTTCAAAAAATGAATTCAAAGATTGCCCAACATGTCAGCAATCTTTGTGGCTCCTGGTCTCTTGTTGACCTTGGACCTGAAAAATTACTTGAATTCTCACAAGACACAAGCTTTCACAAGCTCATGAATTCAAATTAATGCTTTCATACTTTAAATTGTATGCAAACATAGTCATAATTTTAAGATAATTTAATAATTTATGCAGCTTGTATCCAAGTAGGGAAAACATTTTATACACACTGCAGCTGGTTGTAAATAAATCAGCCTCATTTTTACTTCTTAGCAGTTCAAGGTCATGTTATCGTCATGTTTTCTTAATTTTACAAA
Source organism: Xiphophorus couchianus (assembly GCF_001444195.1). NCBI lineage: Eukaryota > Metazoa > Chordata > Actinopteri > Cyprinodontiformes > Poeciliidae > Xiphophorus > Xiphophorus couchianus. Next base: position 7,867,683 of record NC_040243.1, on the reverse strand, counting down.
GAACATTTTATTTTCAACATGTAATGTGTATAGTGTGTGTACATTACTTTTGAGCTAAATGATTTGTTGCTGAGATACTTTGGTGTCAGGAGCCAATTTCTGTAAACTCAATTTTAGAAATGTAGCAGTTTCCCCCTTTTTATTTTTTTTATTATTTACAATTAGAACTAGTGAAAGCTAATTCAGCTGAAAAAAATTACCATATTGAAAAAAATGCTTGAACGCATTACCTCTTTGTACTCTTTGACGTACAAAGAGGAAATAATAAATTATCGTCTCTGATCATTTAACCCTTGGGTTATGCAGCCTTCCTCGGGGCTAAAGTACTTCCACTTTTTAAAATGCTTCCACATTCAGGAATAAGCTTTTTGGCATGCAGGGAGTATAAAAGGTTAACATAAATAAAACAGAAAATAAATTAAAATGTGTACTTTAAAAACTTTTTTTTTTACCAGTATAACAAAAATAACCAAGACAGAGTCTGCCATGTAGTACGGTAATTGTAATTCATTGTTTGTTCACAAGTAGCTGTAGAGAAAGATGTGTTAATGCAGAATGCAAGGATGGAAGACATGATTGGGGTCATTGGTGCTAAAGTGGCGTGGAGGTTAATCTGGAAATGGCCCCCGCACTTAAAATTCTGCCTAAAGCCTCATATAACTTTAGTCTGCCTCTGATTGACTTTACTTGCTTATTCTGTTAAAGAAAGGGTTTTTCTAAAATTAGCTGTATGAAATAATGATACTGCAATAAAAAATGATTTATTTTAAGATTTGTTACACATTATTAACAGGGTTTGTAATAAATGTGCCTTACACTGCAAAGAAAAAGGAGAGAAAAGGTTTTTTTTATCTTCCCTGCAGCAACATTCAGCACTTATTCTGCCAACCTTTCTGTGTCATGGTGGAGCATGTTTAATAACATATATTTATTATATTTAGCGATATACCAATAAATTGTTTTCTGCATATGCAAGCATATTAGTGATTAATCCAAACATATACACTAATTGACAGACAATTTTTAATTAGGGTTAGTGTATGATCTCAGGTTTTTCTATTAGGCCACAAATAGCTGTTTTACTTCTTTTTCTATTGTAATTATATATTCATAGACTTCAGCACCAGACATGAAACAAGAAATAAGCAAACAAATGGAATGCTAAACAGAAAAATGATTTCAAAGAAGAACAATGAAACGACCTTTTTAGGTGTCAAATTTAGTGTGTGATTTTGCTGTTGCTGCTCATTCTTCCACTCCCTACTCTGTTATTCTGTTGGGGTTTTGTGTAAGAGTGAGCCACAAGTTATTTGGCACTGCTGGTTTTTGTGCTTTGATGAGCATGTGAAACACTGAGTAACAAATGGTTGGACAAGAGGGAAGAAGTCTGTGGGATGTTATTATCCTGATTTTGCTGACATGTCTTTGTTTTTCAGCTTCATTCAGGTTTTGTAAATAAATCTGTGTGCAATAAATCCAATTCAGATGTTAATTCCAATCATCAACAAATTAGTTCACAAGTAAGCGGAAGGACAGTCAAGACATCTTGGCATCTTTCAAATAGGATTCTATGGTGATTTAAGCCGTGAATTCTCTCTAAAGTCTAATACAATTGAGATTCAACATTTTAGTTTTATTATCTAAACTCTGCTGAACTAAATTACACAGTTTAATAAAAAGTCTGGATATATTTTGTTTTGTCTACGCTTCTGGCCTAAATATTTTTATTGCAATTTTTAACTTTAGGCTTTGGTTAATTGCTCACAGTTAAGCACTGTGTACATCGTAGACTTGATGTGCAAGTCTCTGACTCACAGCTGGAACTAAGGAACACGCACTGCTGCATGGATTTATCTTTAATTATTGCAGAGGCTGTCAATTTGACAATTTGACTTCTACCAATACGATACGAGCTTTATCAAGGAACAGCTTTATCTAGAAAAGGTAGTGCACAGGAGTTTCACAGCAAAATCAGTGATCCATTGCACCAAGTTTTACCTGAGATGACTTCACCATTTATTGTGGAGTCGTTACAAGTGTCATAAATTCATATTTTGTCATGCTGGCACAAGATCTTTAAGATGCTGCTGAATCCAGTGTTCAGAGATACTGAACATCTGTGATAAAAGCAGAACACAGCATGCGTTCTAGTCTACAAGTGCACAAAGTAGCGGGGATCCTTTCTCTTCCTGAAAGAAGCCTTTGCGCATTTGTCTGTTTTTCACATGCACACATCTCTCACAGTTTTAGAGTAGCAGGACAAAATAATGCCCTTTTTTTGCAGATCTTACCCTAAAGACAGTCGGCAGAAAATATTAAAGGAAAGAGCTAGTGCCGCATAGAGGCTCTGATATACTGGTCACCCTTGACATTCCACCCTACTTAATCCAGATAATAACAAATAACTGCCTGTGTCACTCAAGACATCAGTCTTTGAGTTGTGAGCAATAATGTTTTTGTAACCTACATGTGTGCTATAAGTCACTCTAAGCGAGACACATGGTCACACTTTTAGTACTCATCATAGCTCATCGCTGTCATGAATGGAAAGGAGAAACTAAGAGACAAAGACCAGCTATTAAATGAATTCCAAACCAAAGCCGCCTGGGAATGTGTGTAACAATAGCTTTGTAGCTATTTTGCCCCAGGGTCCAGTCTGCTCACAGAGCACAGAATGACTTTAACAAAAGCACACAAATGCATCTCTGAAATGAAGCAAACAGCAAAACGTTCTTTTAGTTTATCAAATGTTCAAAAGATTGAACTTTTAAATGCTATAACAATGTAAGTTGTACTACATAAATGTCAAATCCTTACATTAAACTACATATTGAAATGCTGATTATAGACGTCTGTATCTCTAGTGCACTACTGCAAAGTTATGCAAATCCTCTTCCCGCTCAAAATTCTTCTTCTGAATGTAAATGCAGGGTAAAAAAACTCCTAACTTATAAATCCTTACTGATTTCCTCTCCAGCTCGAGGTTTTGCCTTTCATTCCTATGCGGCATGACGACATCAGCATTGAATGTACAGTAGCAATCACTGAATCTTGGCTTTGCATTTAATTCATAAACATTTTTGCTATTTCTAAACTTGATTTTAACCTGCTAGTGTATTCCATAAATATCTCATTAGAATAAATTTCATAATGACTGATTTTACTGATCTGTAGATTGGAATCTTGTCATGTACGCTCAGTTGTATATTTTTTCTAAACTTTAGTAGCAAAAACATGTCCTATTTTATTTGAAACCATGACATCAACATGTTTACTCTGGACTAGACAGTATACTATCCCAGTTTAATATTGAATGACTGAACACAACACCAGTATCTTGCTTTCAAGAAACTATTAAGAAACCTGTTCTGTCTGTAAATATACGTTCATTCACCTTGTATGGCATCCACTATTGTTAAATGTAAAGTAAGCACACTTGTCTTCTATTGGAAATGCAGTTTCATAGTTTATTCTTAGATATTCACTCATGAGCACATACATACATCTACATATAATTTTTTGACACCAACGCTTATATACATCTACATATAAGTCTTATTTGTTCAAGGCTTATATCTGGGTTTTTACAGGTAACTATGTTTTTGTATTTTCAATTAGAGAAAGAAGATGCAATGTTTCCTTGTCTTTGCTTTGAGAAACAGCCATTCAAATATTAAATCAGGAATTTCCCCTGCAAAGTATTGGCAAAGCAGTATGTGAATCTAATTACTTTAGTTCAGACATTTTATGGGCAGTTGGAAAATCGCCTGAGTTTGGATTCCAATACAACCTCATTTCCTTTTTTCCTCAATTAAATCCTTGTCAGACACCAGCACAGGTTGAGTCAGCAAGTCTAACACAATGAGCCCACCTAGCAGCGTGCATGAGAGGCATCCAGTCACACGGCCAGCCGCTTCACATCCGAGCGGACCTTTCAGAGAAGCACTTTTAGCCAGCCTGCAACTGCAGTGGGCTTCAAAGATTCATTGCGCTTTTGTACTCCCTCCTCCACACCATCTGTCATGCTTTTAAGGACAGCTAGGTACTTCTTGATTGACTGCTCCACTGAAGTGAATAACAGGAAACATTCTCACCAGCATAACCTCGTCATAGCTTTGCCAAAATCAAAAATGTGCAAATTTATTACAAATTTCACAAGTGGTAGTGATTAATGCAACTGCCACATTTTCTGAACACACATTTGGCTCATAGTATTAATTGAGTGTTTTTTGTAGTGTATTGTACAGAGACTTATAAAAGTATAGCGATAACATTTTATTTGAGGGGATGTGCATGAGATTGACATGACACTGTCATAAACATGACATAATACCTGTCATGAACATGTGGGAGTCTTGCTAAATGTTTATGACTGTTGTCATGAAGTGGAATTTGTTAAATAATTTAAATTATCTGAGAATATTTAGATAAGGTAGAATAGCAAAACTGAAGTCAGATTGGAATGTCGTCTTTTGTTAAAGGCAGTTTTGAGTCATAATAGGGAGAAAAGAAACAATGAACAATATTGGTGTATGATGAAAGAGAAATGACAAAAAAGAAGTGCAATTAGCTTAATAATATTCCTTCAACATTTTTGTTATGTACCAAATCTATTAATAGGCTAATCTGCACAGAAACTTTGGCTTTCCCATTGATTGCCCCTTGGAGAAAAATACACTAATTAAAAGATTGTTTAATGTTTTTTTTTTCTTTTTACAGCTTTACAAACACAACATTTATAAAGTTACTGAACAGACTGTGGAGCAAAATGTGAAACAGAATTCTGGCACCAGGAACATATTATGTAATATATTCAAGTAAATTTTGGAAACTTCAGTCTCTTCATCAACTTTTGCTGTCAACATATTTATGTCCCACAAAATGAACAGAAAAACTTTTTTTCTATATAAACTTTACATGTTTGTGCACTGTAGCATTCCTACCTTTTATAGAACAGCTGTAGATTGTCATCCTAAATTACATCATTAAAAGTTATCATGGGACAGAATTACCTGACAGTGATTTAAATTCGGTACACCAGCACCAAGCTGTGGACCACAGCAATCTATTTTTGTCCTCATAGCTGCGTGCACTCCTCTGCACCTCAACAGCTGTGCAGAATCAGTCAGATTAGTGCCAAAGCTCAACCTCTGAATGCTCCAGGTCAGCATCACGGATGTGTGCCAGACACCCTCTGCTCTTTCAGACCATATTGGGTTTGCTGCTCCTCACCACCTTGACCACCCTGAAGCCCCCACCATCACTCCTCCTGTATGTCTTCCTCCATCCTTGCATTTCTAATTATTTCTGAAAAGCAAAAAAAAAAAAAAAAGAAATAGCAAGATGAAGATGTCTTTTGAGAGCAATAATGTATTTTAAAGTGCATCTTCATATTGAGTAGGCTCTAAGCAAAAGCAGATAAAAGCAGTGATCCCTGATACTGAAAGATTGTAAATGTCTTAAAATTTAAGATTTTAAAGAAGTAGGAAGTTTACAAGTTAAGTGCAAAAAGTGCTGTACTAACATAGAAAAAATATTGAGTAAACTGTTCTTGAGCTCAGTTTGTTCACAAATACATGTAATAAAATAATAATCAATTATATGTGACTGTTTTTTTCATTGGTTTATTGTGTGTCACATCATGTGACATGTCTAATTTAATACACCTGTGTGAAATAAAAGGCGTTCTCCTTCAAAGGATATGTAGCGCATTAAATGTGTTTAATGTGCGTCACATTTAATGCTCTGCCAAAAGTGAATCTGCTAACAAAATTAAACTTAGTCTTCTCTCCTAGATTCTATCAAATCTGTATTAAATGCTGTTAATGGTAGCAATATTCTTAACCGAAAGAGTTGAGTTTAATTCAGCTTGAAGCCCCATAAAACCTTAGACCAGCTCTGACTCCAAATGGCAGATAAGAAGTAATAAACATTATTTATTATTAATATTTACGTACAGGTAATGTGATGTGTATGATAGGCAAAGACATTTGATACAGAAATGATCTATGAGGTTTAAAAGACTAATCAGAAACAGTAAAAATAAACATTTCTAACAGCATCACCTGGATGTGCAAATAGATGTTTTTCTTTCATTCCAATATCGTTCAGTATATTCAAGACTATAGAGCCGATGGAAAAAATGTAAGCACAAAAGTTTATATCTAGGGAGTATTCACCTGATGGCTGCCCAGAGCAGTACAACATTTCCCCATTTTCATCTACAGCATCGTGAGTAGTGTGAACCAATGAAAAAAACTGGTGCTTCCAAAATCAATAATGCTGCAGGATAACAAGGTAGCAGTTGTGGAAACTTAACCTCCCCTGCTAAACTAATGGTGGTTTGTTGTCGTACCCTCATGGGGATAATAAAATTACAAGGGTAGATGATGCAAAAACAATTTATCACAACACAAAAATCCATTTGCACTCATGTAATTTGCAAAAATCCTTTTCACAGTTGCCAAGAAATTCTCACTTGCCTTTCATCACCTACCAAAGCTTTGTTGCACCCTTTGGTCATAAATGTTAATGAACAGACAGTCCTTCCATGCCATTCTACAGTGAGTATTAAGTCTAGTTATTTTGTACGGGTTAGTTGCTTGCTAGCGATGTTCGAAAATTTTAAAATAAATCTACACGTGGAAAATGGATTGGTTATGGTTGAATAAGACACACAGGACACATGGGGTTTGATACCTAGTGGACAAGAGTTAATGTCCAGTGCTGAATAAATTGCCTTTTTAATGAGCCCACATTCAGATAGGCTAAGGTATATCAAAAGTCTTGGTTTCAGTTCAGAATATAATGGTATGAAGTAAATCCCATCATTTGAGTAAAATAATCACAGAATAAAATAAAACAGAATCCTGTCATCATCCAGACAGGATTCTGTTAAGACTTGCTGGTATATGTGGATGTTAAGAATATAAAGACCATTGGATGTTGGTGTGTGTGAGAAACTGACATGTTTTAGCACACCAGAGAATTTTAAGCTAGGATCTCTACACACATTATTGAAAATTAATGAATGCTTTCTCAGTTGATATTTACCATTATGATTTTTTAATATTAATCCATTGTGGGGATCTCAAGGCATTCCTACACCAAAAGCTGTCTATAGTTCCTTCAGTGTGTTGGTCTTTTCCCTGTCTCCTCACAATAGTACATGAACAGAAAATCTCAGAAGAGTCACCATCCTAATGAAATACGTAAATCACAGCAGAAGACTCCTTTCAGTGAAGAGGAGCAATGGCTCTACTCAAACGTAACCCGTGGGTGACAGAGCTTGTTACCTATTACTCTAAAACCATGCCCAGCAACCCTAAGGGAAAAGCTTATTTCAGCTACTTGTATGCAGGATCTTGTGCTTTCAGTCAGGATCCGTTTTCATGATGATAACTGAGGGTTGGAACATTGACAAAGCGTTAAATCAGTAGCTCTGTTTGTTGGTGCACTTTCTTTTCTTCACCACAACAGAGCAGAGCTGTGTCTGCATTCCTAGAGATGAGACCCCAATCTCTCTGTCTCAAGGAACTTAAGACAGAGATATATCCTATACTTGGAAGGAGTCGGTTGAGAACTAGAACTGACTCACATCTTCCACACTTGGCTGAAAACCACATTATGTGCAAAAAGCAAAAATGAGACCCACAGGTTCTCAAAATGAATAACCAAAAGCCAGTAAAAGCATCCCTGGCACACCCCACTACCAAAGAAATGCCTCATTTAATGCTGTTTTAAACATGCAGAAAGCACATCTGGATTAGACAACTGAAACTGCGTAGGCCCCTGAGCAACTCTGCAGGAGGAGGAAAAGGACAATTTTTGAAAATTGTCTTGCAATAAAGAAAACCCAAAGTCATGAGGTTTTAAATTTAAGAATTTTTCTTCTTTCACAATTGGAGTTGAATCCCAAAAGACAATATCTCTGTGAAAGACAAAAATAAAAAAGAAAAACAGTTTTACCCATGTTGTATATTTGTATACTTGTTTTTTACAAAATAAATGTTTATAGAACATGTTCAAAGTATGATTTTCTAAACGTGTTTTTGGGATAAACTCTGTCGCAGTGTGCCAGGTCAGAGCATACAATGAAGAGTAACCTGCTCAGATTCCATCATGTTATTGTGTTGAGTATTTCTGTTGAAAAGTGTATGAGACTGCTATGCTAATGCTTACAAGGAAAGTCAATTTTTTTAAGAAAAAATATATTTTGTAAAAGAATATATCTACTTATATGCTAATATCTCACCTGTTCATAATGATAATTTTTCATACTAAGATGATTATATGACAGACTTTTTCTTATCTGAAGCCCTGCAACATTCAGGAAGAATAATTACATTTCTTCCATATAATGAGCCCCTTTCTGAACCGAAGTCCCTCATGGAGAAACATTTTAACCATACCTAATTTGTGGCGATGATTTTCATGTGTAAGTGTGAATGTGTTTGAGAGAAAATGACAGAGGAACCTGCCTCCCAAAGCCCAGTGGAAAAAAAAAAACATGGCAGCAGGGGCAGCTGCAGAACTGACCCTGCCAAGGACGGAGAGCTTCCCATGTCTGTTCAATGCTGTGAAATGGGTCATTGAACAGCTAAATGGTGTCATTATGATGAGTAATTAAAAGAATACAGCTGAAGACTCCCAAACTACCCTTTTCTCTTGGTTCAGCTGTGTTGTGTTGTCATGGTTCTTTGCAGAAATGCAGCTGCTATAGGCCACTTTAACTATCACCTCTTTCACTTAAATGCAAATTGGTAGCTAAGTGAATTGCATTAACTATTGTCTTTTCAGTTAGCAAAAACCTGTAGATTCACATTGGTGATTGATGAAGATTGGATTTTGCCCATGCTTTTCATCTGGTACACGCCGCCACACACTATGAATCAAAAGACATGAGAGCATCAAGCTCTTTTGCTTGGAAGAGACACAGTATAAATACTTTGTGCCCTACGATGTGTTTTGAAGACATTAATATCTATGTGAGAAGGAAAATTGCAACCTTAGATTGCAGCTTCCGGAGCTGGTCTGTAAACAGAAATACAACAAAAAGGATAAAAGATAGTCAAGCAATAAAGGATTTGTGTTTCATCTCCATTAAGCTTATTTCAGGAATTCAAAGTCTCCATATTTCTTTTGTGCAAAGCTTATTCAATGTCGTTACTTCAGCTTCCAATAAAAATGCATGAAAGATGTGCCAAGGTAGTCTTCCCCAGGGCAGCATATGCATTCTTACTCTCTTTGTAGGGAAGTCATTAAGATGATGGAGAGGTAGGAGGAGGTTCCATGTTTGATTAATTAGTAAAACTAACTTTGGCAAGACCAGGAACTGAAAGAGAGGATTTCATTAGCTTACGCTTGTTAGATAAGGTTAATGAGGTGACTCCCACTGCTGAAAAAACCTAGTACTGAATCCGTTTTTGACTCTACAAAGAGAAAGAAGAAGTTTATCCTCTGAACACAGAGTTTTTGGGGAAAATCATTGAGATGTAGAAGGAATAGAAGGAATGCTCTTCCTTCTACAGTACAGATGCTTTTCTATCTGTAGAAGGAAGAGCATTTACATGCATCTTTATCATTCTTTGTTTGCAGAAATCAGCGAGAGAAATCCGGAGAGATCTGCCCTCCTGGAGGCTATCAGGGATGTGTTCTATAACTGAGGAGTTCAACCCAGATTCCAGCAGTAAGTACAGTGCAGGTGTTTAGCACAGATGTGTACATAACTTAATTCAGCTGAGGTTCTGCATGAGCAAACGTACCCCTAAGAGGATCACATCACTAATCCGCTGGTCAATACATATGACGAGAACAGTACAGTGCCAAAGCCAAGTCATTTAAAGGACATGTCATCCTGAGTGTGGACAGCATGAATATCCCTCTGTGGGATTTAAGCTGTGTTCACATTCTAAGTTACACAGTTACAGTTTTAGCATAACGTTGAGCAAAATAACAATTTTACCAAATTTATCTTTGTTTTTTGACAGCTTAAAAATGTACCTTTCCTCTTATGAATGGTGCATTTGCTGTACATTTCACTCTTTAAGGACTGAATGCACATTTATATCAGTTCTGTCTGGCTATAAAAGTGAAGGGCAAGTAAATCAATATGTGAAACAGACCAGAGTGTGTAATTACTTTTGTTAATTTGTAACTAATTAGTCTTTAATCAAATTAAGTTTTAATTCAAGAAAATGTTTCTAATTACAATATTTGAGCCACAGAGAGACACGAGTCATTAAAGGCTACATGTCTAACACTCTGCCTTTTTTTTTATTTGTTTGTTTTATCAAATCGGAAATTCTGTTGTACCTTGTATTTTTTTATGGAGTAGTTTTCAGTCTCTGCGCCATACTAAATATTGATCTTTCATAAAGGATTCAATAATTTTATAACCAAGCTGCTTTTGGTTTTTCAATAGATTTAAGAAATCAGTTTTAGCTCTTTTTCCTTTTTGTATTTGGGCAAAATTGAAGGCTTTCTATGGCTGGTGTAGGAACTGAGACAGTAGATGCATGCGCGCTCCTAACAGTTAGTGCTAATTAAGTGGACCTTACTAAAGAGATTTGACCCTATGAATCACCACAGACTAATTTTCTTGCAATATATTTTCCTAACTGGTACAACCTTTTAGCTCAGCTGACTCACATGTTACTCAGATGTCATGTAACAAAAAGCAATAGGAGGTGCCCTTTGGATTCATTACTAGATTTGTCATATGGTTCAACAGAAATCAGAAAGAGTTTTTTGTTTCTCCAATCAATTATCCCCTTGTGTTATTAACTTCACCAATGACTCTGAACTGTAAAAAGTAAGAAAATACGCCTTTTTTGGTTATACAATATTACTTAATTTGTTGTGTATTGTCATGCAAATAAAAAAAGAGAATAATAAATCTTGTTAATTGGAAATGAATTACAAAGATGTTTCAACTTGGCATGTGTACGTCTACATGTATGTCTACACGTATTTTGTGTTTTGTGTCCTAATTGTATAATCAGAGTGAAAATTACAACTCATTTCAAGTCATTAGTCATTGGATTGAATGTTCTTCGGTCTGAGTTACAAGCGTTTTAGCCCTATCATGCTGTATAGTCCCCTGTCCTCCATCAACCTGAATTTCTAATCGATGACACTGGAGAAGAGTTATTTGAATGGATTACCGTAAAGAGCACCATGGATTAGCCTCAGAGAGACTTGGATCCCACAGGGAGTTTTAAATTGCTCACATAAAGTGATTATAAAACATCTGTATGGTCGGCAATTATACAGCTTGGTTCTCATCAAAGTAATGCCAGCCTTCCTGGTGATTTGCTGGTGCATTTATAATACTCCAGCTTGTTAAACCTCATTTTGGCTGCAGTCCATGTTGGTAAAAACAACTAACTAGCTAAATTTCTACTCAAGGCTGATGCAACTGGCTGGTTCATGTTTTAGATTGAAAAGGATGTTTGCTTTTCACAAATAATGGAAAACTATAAGTGTTTTAGTTCTAGATAAACGATCTGCTTTAATGCTCTGTAAATTTTTTTTATAATTTGTCTCACTTTTTCACTATATACAGTTTTTGGTGAGGACCACATCTATCAAAAATGTAAACAGTATTTTACTGACTTAGATTAAAGGCTTTGCTGTGCAATGGGGGGAAGCGTTATTAGCAAACGCCCCACAAGTTATCCCAATTTTAACAGTGCCAGACATCTTTATTGACGCCCCTGGTAAAGCTGTGTAAGAAGCTTTAAAGTTAATTCAACTTTTATTGCAATTCTCTTGTCTCACAAAAAATACAGAAAAAATATAGAAAAACGAAACCTCTGACTTGAGTAAATCTAGGAAAAAATCCCTAAGAACATACAATTGTTTGTAATAAAGTCAACAATTGCACAATTGTTCGGACTGTTTTTCGACAATGCAATCTTGTTTAGTCAAAAAGACAACACTCAGTCTTTGAAGACATTTCACATGGCTGTTGGATACAGAGAGATGAATCTTGGGCTGTTTCTCAATTGCACAAACAATAGATTAAATTGTCAAGACAAAACAAATCTAATTCACAGATTTTGCACAAGTACGGGGACTGTGACAGGCATGAAAATACATTGATTTTTATGAATAATTTTAATTTAATTGTAATCTTTCATTTATAATCTTACTATAGTAGTAAATACCCAGTGACTAATTTTATTTTAATTGCTTTGTTAAGAGAAGCATTACCACTAACATACTTAAAAGTGGCCACAAGCTCCTTTTCAACATATTTATAATTTTTTGACACTAAAACTTGTTGCCAAACAATATGGTCTGACCAAAACATATGGTGCAATTAAAGTCAGAGAAGAAAGTCTTTTGAAAACTATAACTTTAAAAGTTATATTTTAAATAAAAAGTTCTTTAGCTATGTTTATTTTAATTAAAGCAATAATTTTCCAATATGAGTTGTTTTTCCTACTGAATAAAAAGTCTAAAACAAGCTTTGTTTGTTTGTTATGGTTGTTTCTTTTTACTTTTCTGAAACTTAAGTGTGAAATTTTGCTGCAGAGAAAGAACCAAAAAAAACAAACAAAACTTACAGCTTCATTGCCTTATCATGAATGTGAAAGGCAAGAAATCTATGGCAAATAGCTCAGACAGGACGCAGCATGTAAAAAAAAAAGAAAACAGGAACAGAAAATAAACACCTAAATGTTAGAAAAGTGACGTCATCAAAATCAAATGTTGGAAACATAACCAAAGACTCGATCATCAAATGTCCTTTTTGAAAGAAAAGCGTTAAATCTTCCACTAGTTATTGACTACCACACATCCAGTATTTGGCTTCATTGAACAAAGCTCCTTTATACCAACGTAACAGAAAAGAGGCAGCGTTTGTGCGAACTGAAAATGGATGATGTAATTCTGAGGGTGTTTTGCTAGTCTGTAATTAGACATCTGCACCAGCCATAACCGAGGATTGGCACTGTAGAGTTAAATTCTTTACAGATTTACTCCAGCTGTGGTTTTGCATAATTCTTCAGAAAAGCCCGTGTGTTTAGAAAAAAATGCACAACTGTTTCAAAATTAAATGTTACTTGTGAAAATTAGACATTGTTTTCTTTTGTTATGTTTCTGTGACACAGTTAAAGACCAATTATGTAAAAAAGAAAAAAAAAGGACATTTAAAAAATGATATCAGGCTTTTGACAGACAGCTGTCAGAGTTTTACTTCAGGCTCCCTAATGACTTTCTTTCCACACTGCTGATAAAACGCTGTGGCACCTTTTTTTCCATATGACAGGATACTTCTCTCAGATCAGGACACCTCAGTTCTCCGCTCTTATTACATGCCATTTACTTTGTGAGGCAGCACAAGACAAAGTCTTTTCTCTCATCTGGAATTTAGACATCGAAATTAAATCAGAGCTCAAAAAAACAGCATGTTTGATGTGTTGTTTCCAAACAAACTGAGGATTAATGTTTCCGCTCACAATGCAAGTTATGTTTCACAGTATATCCATGGCAAATCAGACATAAGGATGCATTATTTAAATGTTCTCAGTCATCTGGAAATAATCAAAAAAGAAACCAAAAACATAATTCTAGTGTAAAAATAAGATAAAGACAAGAAATTTGATTTGTTCCCTAAATAGGCTCTGAGGTGCCATGTCCATACTATAGTGACTTATGGATCACCTCAAAACATAAAGTCTACACCTACAGAGGGCAGAATTATCACCATAGAAAAACAAAGATCACTTAGGCTTCGGTTTATCGCCTACAGAGTAGAATTAAAAATCAAAGGCTACTCGTCCCTAAAGTAGATTTTTCTTTTGGCCATCCGCTTTTGTTTCTTTCTTGTAAAAGCTGCCCTTTGTGTTAATGCCATTTTCTCCCTAATGTTTCACATTAATTTATTTTTGTAGGATGTTTGCCAGCTCATTTTGACATTACATAATGCATTTTATGTAATGTCAAGTAAAAGTATTATTTCAAATCAAGATGTTGAGAATTGAGTCTTTGGAACCATTAAGGTGTTTTTTTTTTCTGAACCTATCAAACTTTTGCAAATCAATGGTAAATGACTCACTGTCGACAATAAATTGTAATGAAATCTGTCAGGTGTATAAGCCTCCCTTGGCATCTCCACTCGTGTGTAGTGTCTTTCATAACTCTTTTTCTGGTGTGAAAGATGACAAGACTGCAGGATATGAGACAGCAGGCCACTGAAATGAGAAAACTGTCACAGCATCATTAGATAAACCATTTGCAAAGCGCCTATGTTATTAGGTCTTATTCTCTGGTATTTCATTCCCTTTTTTGTCAACATTCTCCAATAACTGGGAAAAAGTAGACATCTATTTAAGAAAAGGCTCTATTATTTTCACATTTTGTAGCCTTATTGTCTCTCTTAGTTTTTTGGGGTTTTTTTGGAGAAATAGTGCGAAAGCTTATATTTTCACATTAGAGGTGTAAAGATGTGTATCAATGTTTGACTCCTGAACTGGGTGGCAATTTGTCAGGGTAGTGGTGTAAGTTCCACAACAAATCATTCTGGCAGACTGCTTTGAAAACCCACCGTGGTTCACGCCTTAGTAATCTATTATGTGAAAAAACATGTTAGTGATGTACGTTTTTATAGCGTCAGGGTTACTGTACAGTAGTTAAATACTGTGAACTAGTTACATTTAATTTATGACTGATCTTTGGCAGAACCAACACAAGGACTACATGTACTACTATAATGTCTTTAATATTGTAATGACTGGGAAGGTGTGTAGACAAAAGTGAGCTTTTGCCGTCACAATCATTAGTCATTATTTAATAAGGCTGTGAGCTTCTGCCTTACGAGCCTCTGTCATGAAGTCATCTATGAATCCTGAACTTTATAGGGGTGTCAAATCCATTTTTCACCAATATTTTTCTGGGGGATGTTTCCATCTACAAACTAAGGCTGTAGGCCTGTTCGCTTCAAGATGCCCACACCCTGCTGCTTTCTTTCTGCTGCTAAAGAATTCATTTGCACGTTGTATTCTGGAGAAAGTTTGCAGATTTACCCTGATAGCAAAAGTTATCTTCACCAGATCTGAGCCAAATATAGGTGAGCATTTCGCCCAAAGCCATAAACATACATGAGCTCAGATCTCTTTTTCCAATGGCCTGTTACATCATTGGTGATGTGTTGACGTTGCAAATTAGCCATACATTCTTTTCAAATGTCCATCTCGTTCAAAGACACCATCTTAATTAGTTGTTAACTTTCCCCACTTCCCAAAATGGCTCATATTTACTCTGTAAGCAATCTTATTTTAAACACAAAGTTCACCATTTTAAATCCTCCAAAAATGCAATTGAAAACATGTTTTTGTTCAAAACTTCTACTAGTTTATTTAGCAGAAATATATTTTTTTCTTTTTGTCAATTTTCTGGTAACTCATTAACTCATTCCTACATATTTTTAGGCCATCAGATTCACATTTCTGTTTGAACAGCCTTCATTAATACAATACACGGCAAACCAGGTTTTGGAAAGCTGCTATTATGGTCTAACTTCCTTTTGAATATTGTTTCTTCTGACTTCCTTTTGCTATTATTTCTTCATTTATTTCTAAAGGAGTCTTAGAATATCTACACAGGGCTACTTAAAGCCTTCACTACACCTGTGTCTTTCTTCTGCTGGTGATCTTTGCTTATTGCTGAGGCACAAAGTGAACATTAACTTCCGTCTTCAGATTAGCTTGTTTCTTCTCTGTTTTGATGTGGTTCATTGATAATGCTGCACGTAACATATCTGGATGGCATATTTGGAACTTTGTAGTTCCAAATCATTGTGTGTGGATAAATCCCATGGATAAAGTTGTTGTCCTCATGCAACACAACCTAAACACTTTGCTTTGAACATTGTTATTATTAATGACTTGTGTTACAGCAGTGTGCTCCACTGTTTCCAGGTTTCTCCTACAAGGGTGTCATTTTGCTTGAGCTGCAGCTCAAGCTAAACAACCCCTTGTAAAGGGTACACTGACAATAAGACTGTTAAAAAACCTGAGAATTGTTCAAAATTGCATCCCATCAAATATATTATAATTCCCATATTTAAAGTATTTGCCCCACTTTTATATTTCTGTCCACATTTGATGCATTGTGAATATCATAACGTCTGAATCATAATTATAAGACATGAACTGGATTCTAATTTTGAAATTGCTGACTTAGAGTGTAATTATCTGCTGATAGTATGAAGAGTCAATCGAGGTAGCAGTTAGTTAACCTGTTTGTTTCTGAAAAACCTCTTAACTAAAAAAAATCTGAAAAAAAAAAACAACAAAAAAACATTTATCCCATATTTGCACAAATAGTGGGGCATTTCAGCACAATGCATATAGGATTGTTTTTTGTTTTGGTTTACATTGGTCAACAATAATAAAATCACACCTAACTAAGCTTTTTGGAACTTTCCCTTAGAAATAAGAAAAACTAAGGGTATTTCCCATTAATTACCCCTTTTATCTAAATCACGGTCTTTCGAACACAATGGCTTGGGCAAAGTAAACTAATCCACAACCAGATTGGCAGCTCAGGGGAAAGTATCAGTCATCACTGGGTTTGAACCCTTTCTCTCCAAGGATTGCAGTGATTTCAATACAATTTAATGCCCATTGTCTTTGTCCATTATGCAAAAGTTACAATTACGATCAAAGTTGCTCTTCTGGAGAAAGAAGTAGATTTGCCTCATCAGTTCTAGGAACCCGTTTACATTTAGAGGATTGTTTTAAAGTGAAACATAATCTACCAAATCTTTTGAAAATGTTTTAATGTTGTGAAAAACTCTCATTTTCAGCAATTTGTGGTGTACTCTTTAGAGAATCTGCAGAGGTTTCAAAAACATCATATTCTATCCTGGACACTTTTAAGGTGTTTTTTGCCACTGATTGAATTTCAAATGTTTGATATACCACTTTTAGAGCACTTGGAATAAATATAAAAAAAAAGGCAATGATATCTCCCAATTCACCAAAGAAGAACAAAAAAATTTCCCTGAAGATGAGCTCTCCTATAGGTCAGTTTTGTTAAGATATGTTACCGAAGACCAAATATTTATGTGCAGAGGATATTTAGGATAACTTTTTATGGTTTTCCAAAATATACCTTGAAGTAAAACAGCAACATTAACATGTAATAAATAAAGTAATGTATGTACATATTTTCTGGTACTTTTAGTATAATGAAAAGCAATTAAGGAATTCTCACTTTTGAGGAAAGCTTCAGAAAGATTATGCTCATTCTTAATGAGCTATATCTTTCCTAAGTGTCACAATGTACACTTATTTTTTACGCAACTATGAACAGTTTCATGTTGTAGGAAAACAATAAATTATCAGGTTAGCAGATTTAAAATATGATGAATATCTGAAGGAATGAAAAGCAACACATGCCGTTATAAATTAAACTGAAATTAGAAGTGTTTGAAACACAGACGCTTGCCAAGTGCCAACAGAGCAATAAAAGGAGTAAACAGCACCCAGGTGCAGATAATAAAATTCATAGACTGAAAGATTATTTGGGAGTTTTAACAGCATTATAAAAGGAGAACTTTTGACAGTTTCATCAGGCTGACCATGTTATCTTCAGTATATCAAGTCATTGAATGATTTGTCCAGTGAAGTGATTTAGTGAAAGGCATAAATTAATACCTGCAACCTCAACAGCTTGAAGCAATATTGTTTAGAAGAGTGAAGAAAAACTGTTTCACAAACATGGCTTCATAATAATGTCATCTGAAACATGAACAATTCAAGATTTTGTTGTTGTTTTGTGTTGTTGAATACACACTGATATTGGGGTTGTTTAGAGGGCTGTTTTAAAGTGAAACATCATCTTGGCTTAGATATTTTTAAACTAATACAATAAAATAAAATGTTTACATATTAGATTCTGATTAGGAATGTCTCTCAAAAATAAGTCAGTAAATCTGACCAGTCTTTATTAAATACATTGTAAGTTAAAATAAATGTATTTATACAAAAACACAGCTTATTAAGCATGTTTCAAAAAAATTGTAGACAACAACTAGAAAATTTCAGAAGAAATTTAAAGGGGGCCTGCCAAAGTGTGCCCGTCGGTTGGAACCCAGCATTCTGATGCTATAAATTAGCATCAATGCTAAGTTTAGCTAAAGTGTAGTCAATAGCATCTGGATGATCAAAAGCATGTTGACATTAGCAAAATGCTAATGTTAGCCTAATATCCTGTCAGTGGCATGTGGGGTATCACTAGCATGTTGTCTGACATTGGCTTCCTCCATTCAGTATACTAAACATGGCTAATAAATAAGAAAAAAGTTTTTTTAGGGAAAAGACTAATGCACTAGTGGGGGGCAGTGCACTGCTAATGTTTGTGCTGAGAGAAAATGTGTTAATGTAACCTGAGAGAAAAAGATATTAAAGGCTAATATTAGATATTAGTGCACCGCCTAAGGCACTAAACAACTCACTGCTTCGCAAGTCAGTCACTGCCCTCCCTATGCATTGCTATGGCAGGCCCCAATAAAGAGGCGTTCTATTGGGTGTAGAACAATAGGTGCCTTCCATGCATTACATGGAAGTCACTGCTCTTCCCTATGCATTGCTATGGCAGGCCTCAATAAAGAGATGTTCTATTGACAGAAGAACAATAGATGCCTTCCGTGTATTACATAGGGAAGGGCAGTGACTGCTTTGCAAGGCAGTCACTGCCCTTCCCTTTGTAATGCTATGGCAAGCCCTAACTAAAGGTTAGACATCACATAGAGCACCTGTCCATGGCCTCTGCTTAGTAATTGTAGAACCTTATGCCACATAAGAGGGGTAGTAACTACTATTTTTTCCTTTTCTTTTTTGCAAACAAATGTGTTATATAAAATAAAATCAAAGATAACTGGTTACAGGTTATGTGGTCCAATATTGACATTTTGATACCACCCTTAAAAACATCCTTACTGATCTTTTTTTATTAAATAAGAAAACATATACCATAATTAAAAGTACAATAAACACACATTGTGTTCATGTGAGAACTATTCAGTTCTATTAAATTCAGTTGATTTATATGCATTGGCACCAAGTCACAACAAATGTCATCTCAAGGCACTTTGGAAAAAATAAAAAAGTGACAGTGGACCAGAACTTGGCTCAGTGTGAGCTGCTATCTGCCATGACTCAGTGGGGGTTTGAAAAGACAGAGCCTACATGCAAAAAAAAAGATAGAAAGAGAGAAACACAAAAGTTCTGATCCAGAAGTATATTCTTTGTTAAACAAAAGTAAAAAGTTAATGGCAGTAGTAACTCCTTTAGTTGCCTTATCAAGGAGAAGCACTCAACTAAGTTCTTGGCTCTGAGTTTTTAAGTCAATACAATCAATTGCAGAAAACAAGGGTCACTTATTAGGAAAAATACTTGGGAAACATAAAGTAAATGCTTTTTCAAATAGACATGATAAAAAACTACTACTACTTAAATGTTTTACATTTAGCAACTGCATCCACTAAACTGACTGGAAAATATACCACTAGTGCATTTGTAATGTGCTGAGCTGTCTTTTAGGTGTACTTTGATTTTTAACAATGGGCCTGTTAAATCTTCACTGTCAACCTTAAACCCTGGTTGCATCCTCTGCTCCATATTAGGCTCTGACAAATATGCCCTGTCAGGAAAATATACCTTTTATTTTCAAATCACAGACAGTTTTATTTTGGAGGTGAAACTATCACACAAGGAGGTTGTTTCCATTTGCCACCCTTTCACTTGGAGTTCCCTTTCACTTCTGAACTTAGAGCAGATGGATCAAACTGCAATACGAGGCAGGCTTTCCTAATATCCTTTGCTAGGACCAATTGATTTTTCTTCCCGTCACCTTGCTTAGCTGTAATAGCCTTTTCTTTAAAACAAGAGCAGGTTGAGGTTGGAATATGATGATCTTATTGCCTGCCAAGAAAACTAATCTGCAGCTGATTTTCCAGAAAATCTGTACACCTGCTTAAGAGAGAGACATCTGTTTAATTAATATGTCACTGAAGTTCCTTTTTGCTTTCAAGAACCACCATCTGCTCAAATGTTACATTCACTGAGGGATTACTAAAGTCTAATACAACGAAGCAAATCTGTTTATATGATTAACCCATATTTGAGTAAAGTTAAAACTACTAAACAGTCAGTAAGTCGAACTTACTCTTTCAAATCTCATTCATTTAACGTAAACCTGTCTTTATGTCGGTTTTTTAGGGGAGATACTAATCTCAAAGTGATAATGTGCACTTCTTAAATGTGTCAGGTAGCCCTGCAGGGTCAGACAGATCTGCACATTAATGCTCCTCTTCACAGCCTCTCAATCAGAACATGGAGGGATGCTGAGCTGTCAGTCAGACACATGGCCCTGCAGGCCAGTATAATTGAATTAGCTCCAGTCTTTCACTGAAGGTTAATTGGTGTTGAAACTTTGCCTGAATGTGGCTAGGTAATTGACAAAGATAAGGAGGGCTGTCTTATCTCAAATTTTTGTCAGCATGCATGAACTTTATCACTTCACTAACAATTAGACATTGAAACTATAGAGGAAGAACTCCCTTCACATTGTTCGGTTTAAATGCTTACAGACTGACGTTTCCACAACTTCCAGGCATAGTCAGGCCTGCACAGGAGCTCCCACTTTTGTTCAATATGTCATGAGTCAGCAGCGGCAGACATGGCTGGCAGACGCTTTGGCTTGGAGGGCAAAATAACGTGGCACGTTGATAGTCAGTTGATGGCCTGGAAAATTGCATTTAAACCTTCAGGTGCTATTCTAAGTTGTAGCTTATTCTCAAACATACTGAATTAAATTAAACTCTACTTTGCTCCTGTACCTTTGATAAATGTTCTCTATATTCCAGTTACTTCAACCCTGCTAAGTATGCATCCTGTAAAGCTGAACTGTTATGGTTTTATTATAGATTGTCATTCCTTAAGTCAACAGCAAAGAGATTACCACAGAAATGCTAAGAAGGTGGTGCAGAGGGCCGTGCAGGATGGACTTATCTTCGTTCTGGTTAGTAACGATTGCAGTCAGCTGCTTTAATTCTCCTCCACGGTTTCACTTATGCATCTTTTTCAATCAGTGCACCATGATTCAGTACCATTCTCCATAGCTTATCATTTTCATAAGAGGTGTCACCTAAAGTCGAGCCTTTTGTTTGTAATGAGATTTTCTAGCTCTTGTCTAAGCTTAAGTCATACTAGGTTGTGAGGCTGCTGAAGGACTCTTGATACAATGAAGAACAATAAAGGAAGATATAGGGGATTTATAAGAGATGGCAGGGCAGTAAGTCATTTAAAGTTTCACAAAGTATGACACCTGCATAGAATACCAAGTAAGCTGAAATAGACCGAGAGACAATTTCAAATTCAGATTGCCTCAGGATATATTTTTATCAGCCAAACCTAAGCTCTCAAGGTCTCAATTATCCAAAAAAGACAGTTATCTGACATTTAACACTAATGTATCATCAGCATTAATTGAGATGGAGCAACTATTCAGCAATACTTATTATCTAGATCCTGATTTGACGCTTATTGCTGTGGAACTGACACTAATTGGCAGCAGAAATATTTTATGACCCACATTAATTTAATGGTTTCCAAGAAATACCACAAAAATTACAGAGGTACTATTTTATTTTTGAGCATATTGTGCTATATAAAAGTCTCAGAAATTATATAAGGATTATATGCTATATAGTAAGAAATCAGCAACTGAGGAAAACAAGCACTTTATCATGCCACTTTCAATCAAGTTAGTCCTGCCTTTAAAAAAGGGATTCATTTTTATTTTTTTTAACATTCTTACACACACACACACCCACACACATTTTATATTCAGGTGTTTTTCAGATACATTACATTGGGCTCTATAATCTTGCACTGTATACTTGCAGGTGACTTTACAAGTGTTAATATTATATATACATGCATGTATTGTTTGTTGCTATGGCTTCTTGGTTTTGTTTATTTCTTATTTGGTTGGTGTAGAAGCAGATTTCTAGGGTATTGACTTGTATTCACTCTATCTTTGTTTTTCTCCCCCACTATCCCCTTCTTTCCTTTAAAACCTTTTTTCCCATCTTTCTCACTTTCTTTTCTCCTTTCTTTTCCATCTCCATGTCCATTACATTTAAGTTAAGCCCAAAGCAATTTATAATTGTGTTTTTATATACAGTATATCAAGTGGTGCAATATAGCAAAAGCTTTAATGCTCCACTTGTCAAAGTAAATCTGTAAATCTGTGGAACAGGACCTATAAAATAAAGGGAAAAAAACGGGAATTTAAGTCAAGCTGAAAAAAGTACAGATGACAGTATGATAAAACCATGTAAAGAAGTTCTAAGAGGTTACATTTAATCTTAGAAGTGATGTAAAAAAATCAAAAGTAACTTGGAAGCTTACTGTAGAAAAGTAAGACTCTTCTGACAGCATTTGATGGCTCATCACTTCAGGCAAGAACACAAAGAATTTAAACTGAAACTAAGTTGCTAACAGAGGCTGCAAAGCCAAATGATACTTTGAAGAACTGAGTAGCTGAAAAGAGGCATAGCCCTGTGTAATTGAGTTTAGATTGCAAGGTACAAGACCAGATGTCACTCTGATGGCAAACAATAGTGACTTGAATTTGATAGAGGGGTCAAGCACAGGTTGGTGAGCGGGGGAGTGAGGTGCCCTGGACCACCCACAGGTATAACTCCATGCTAGCAGACTTACAAGAGGAGCATTACTGTAGACATAAGAAAAAGTAACAATGTCTTGTAATGGAGATTTGATGGTGTAGCAAGCCTGTAACAAGCTGATTTCTCCTTGTTTCTGGTGTGCAAAACAACATGACCAAGAAACATAAAATAAAGGTTAGGATTAAAAACTGATCATCAGTCACAGAATGCAATAGGGACCAAGTAACACTTTGGGTTGTGGTGCAACCTTGAATATGCAGGCATCACAAGCAAGAAATCTCAGCAAAATAAATTCAACAAAGTGATAGAGAGTCTAACCTACAACTTTATAAATTGCAGTCTGATATCTGTGGCATCCTGAAGACTTACGGTTCAGTAGGAAGGTTAACTTGACTTAATACGCTCATGCGAACCTGAGGAAGTTATAAAAGATTTATTTTTTCTCAAACATTGTTTTGCTTCCCACACAGACATGTAAGACAGTAATCAAATCTTTCTGTATAGAAATTAAGGCTTTTAGAAGGAAAACACAAACGCTGTGTCTTGATGTGGTATAGGTTTCAATTTCAAAATAAGGTAAAAAAAATTACAAAGTCAGACTAAGTAAAATGCATAGAATGCATAACCTCAAGAAAATACTGAAGCCATGAGAAATGCATCACATTCAGCAAATTAATAATACATTTTCTAAATATATTTTCAGAGTAATTAATGCATAAGATAAAAGTTGTCTGGTATTCCTTTGCACATATGTGACCCTGTTCCTCTGCTCTCCAAAGCAATTCAACACCTCTATGAGCACAATGTTTTTCTGCCCCAAGAGAAATTCTTCCATTTCAACTCAATTGATTCCTCTATTCCGGTTTCCAATCTCTAACTTTTTTTTTTTTCATTTCAAGCAAGAGGTGCATGCATTGTCAATGACATCAAATAAAGGGCAGTCATTGGTATGGATGAGGAGGATCCTCGGAGATTGAGGCACCTTCACTGTCACAAAAGCACAAGATAGGAAGCCAAGGGAGAAACAAGAAAAAGAAGAGCCTTTAACAGTGAAAACAAATTCTTTGATATAATGTTTTTATAGACACTTGGAGGCTGAAAAGAACAATGGTGGCTTGGTATGCAGCGGAATGTTTCTTTTCTGGACAGGCTCATTGACAAAAATAGGAGGGGACTGACAGGCAGAGATAGCTACGGAGAGAAGTGTTGTTCATTTGCATACACAAAGCTCTTTGTTGGGAGGGTGGGCAAAGTTTTCAATCTGTTTTCTACATGTGGTGTTCTTGATTGTCAAAATTACGGTACCTTGAAGACTTGGTTAGATCATCAATGCTCAGGATGTCACTGAAAGAGAACACACATTTCAAATCTCCAAATGTGTTTTTTGATCTCTCCTACTCATGACGAGACATTTTAAACTGATTGTACACCATTTAACATGCATTTTCAGAACAGTGGGAAGAATCCTGTTAGAACAGGAAAATGTCCAAACTCCATGCAAGAAGGTGACCTGGATTCAAACCCCAAAACATTCTCGTTACAAGACAACAGTGATATCAACTTCTCTACCGCACAGCCAAAATAACTCACATCACTTCTTTAATCTTTAATTCTGCAATTCAAGTGTGATTGTGAAATTTTAACACTTAAAATGTTGTAATTTCATGTACCTTTTCTCATACAAGGTGAGTAAATTATTTACTGTACGGCTCAATACGAAGACCCTTTGAACGGGTAAAACAGAAACCTTCAATAGATGCTTCAGTAGGTTATCCACAGAAGGGGAAAAGAAAAGAAAAGGCTTCATTACCGAGCACATAAAGCCTAAATGGAAAAGAGTCTGTGGAATGGCTGCCTGTGTGTGATAGAGGCATACACTCAGCTCTGATGCCTTGGGTGTTCTGGCCTGCTGCACTAAGGCCTCACACTGGACCATACAGATTGCTGCCATTATGGAAAGTGGGTCTGTGGTGGCAAATAGACCTAAGCTTTCACAAGGCAACATGCACACTAGGTGCCTCAGGCTCATTTTGTAATCTGACTGCAGACTTTGGTGTAATTTGCATGAAACTGAAGCTCTGAAAATTAATTTTAATGTAGCTAGTTCTTTTGTTTATCCCATAACAACTTAAGACTGTAGGCATTGTTTTTATTGCCATTTGTTGTGTATTCATTAGGTCCCAAGTTGGATGAGTTAAATATTTTATCATATTTAACAGCACATCCTGTGTTTTGCCACCCAAAAGCTAAAGTTTATCCATCAGTGGAAGCATGGCAGTGTGTTTCACTCTAACCCTTACATAGTTTCAGTGGTAATACAGTGACTCACTTAAGAGTGAGTCACTGTGGACAAACAAAACACAACCAATGCATTCTAAATGAGGGGGAGGTGGGAAACTTCTCAGGTTTAACTTAAACTTCCATTTAATGGCTAAAAGCATGTTGTCACGCTGTGAGCAAGCGGAGGCCAGGTCAGATGTTCAATCTCTGCCATGCGGTATTTGCAATAAAGGTCATAGACTGAGAAACAGTAACAAGGCCCCCTTTTCCCTAAAATATCTTTTGCTTGGCTAGATATTCTGCAGAGCTGTATTTTTCATATTCATTTCATGGAACATTTGATTTGGAACTTCTTTCCTCTCAGGGGTTTTCAGAGTGTTTTTTCTTTAGTGCTCCTGTGTCACTGCTCTTTTGTCATCATGAAGGTGGTTTTATAATGGCAGCCTTTGGCAGTCTGTAGCAGTATTCACGGCACCATTTATTCCTGCACTTTAACTGTACTCGAATAGCTGACCAGTGCTTTTACTTGATTATCTAAGCATCATTACTGATAATTTCATTGCACTGTGTGAATTGAATAGAACTGGACTCAAAAAATGTTTGAAAGCTGCTTGTCTGTTTTAGCATTTTGAATAACAACTGGAGCATCCACTTATCAACAGTTAAAAAGAAAGCTCAATATTTCCCTCTCGTTTTTCCGTTTTTAATCATAAGCATTACTCATGTTACCCCAAAACTGTATTTATTACACATTTGCTTTATCTTATTAATTCACTCAGTTTTATCAGTAGAAATGCATTTGCTGTCATTATCTAATACAGAAATACTCCTCTAACATTGCAGCAACTAGATACCTCGGTTTTTCATGGATAATTTTGTCTTCTGTTAAGTACAAACATTCATTCCTGCATGATAAAATCAATTCAGCGGATTGCTTTAAATGACATGTTATTACTGTTGATTGTAGTGTTTTACCCATAGATATCTGTGCAACAAGAAGTTGTTTTTTTGTTTCCCTGTAAACAACACTGCGATGACCTTTGGGCAGTTAAATGGTGCTATGAAGTCTGCAATTATAACAGCATTGTGATGTAACAGAGAAAAGTTGATCTCAGGATTATACTTTCAAGCACTGACAGTCAAATATTAGTCACAAAACATACCTTCCAGTATAGTCAGACATTTTACTGCTAACTATACAAAAGACGATGGTGTTGGTCAAGACTGACAATATCTAAGAAAACTAGATATTGCTGCAGAGCACAAAGCTGATGTGTTGATTGTGGCTCTAAAAGGATGGTTGTTTATATTGATACACACATTTAAGTATATGATGTTCTCTAAACAGTATTCAGACAGGAAAACAAATGTTCCTGCACATTAAGAACATAAAACTCTACCTAACATTAGATAAGTAGAATGTTGCTTAGTTGTAAAAAACATTGAAACAATATTGCTAACAAATCAGACAAAGAGAACAATAATAAGTCGGCTGCAGCTACAGGCACATTTCAAATTTTGACAAGAAAAATATTGAACATTGGTCATATGTTGTCTTTGCACAAACCACAGATTCAACCTCATCACCAGATTTTTCTCACAACACAAAATGTGTCTTAGTCAGAAATTGTGTGAACACATTCAAATCTTGCTGCTGCTCTCTTTTCCATTCAAAAACTCATAAAAGTAAAAAAATATATATCTGAAATCTTTCTGGAAATGCCTCCTGATTGATTTACAGCCTTTAGAAGCCAATGCCTTTAATTATTCAAATATTGAGAAAATAATTTTATACCAACACTACTATGAAATAAAAACTACACGCTCTGCTCTGCTGCTTTTTCTTCTATACAGTAGTGACACTTAGCTATATAGAATCAAATACATTTTAATTTTATGAAGGAATAAGAGTGCACCTAGTGTAGTTTTCAAATGATGATTTAGTTTATTATAATAAAAAAAACCTTGCCAAGGCGGTTCTATATGAATTACGATACTCTTCCATTCTTATGTCATGTATTAATTATTAGACACCTTCTTTTGAGTTCAGTTTTACTTGTTACAACCAGGCCTGACTGCCTGACCTGCAGGATCAAATGTACACTTCAATAGAAACTGTCTGACAACAAAAAGTTGGTGAAAAAAACTAAAATATCCAACATAATGTCATAATCTGAAGAAATTCAGACATTTATTAGTCTGGAATCAGTAAGAAAGCTACTTCTTAGGCTTTGGTTCTGCAGCAAACCACAATCTGAGCCATTATCTACAATTGGAGAAAACATGGAAGAGTACACCTTCCCAGGAGTTACCAGCCTCCAAGACTGGAGGCTGGTAACTCCAGTCTCCAGTCTTGGAGGACTGGAGACTGGAGTTACCAGTCTCCAGTCTGGTAACTCTGACTGGAGTTACCAGACTGGTAACTCCAGTTAGAGTCCCTGGTTCCAAGGGACATGAGACAAGGGACTGTCTCATGTCCCTTGGAACATGAGACAGTTCCAAGGGAAAATCTGTTATTTCAGTGTCATTTTATAACATGTTTAATGATCTCCATCATTTAGGTCTAACAAATAAGTACAAGTAGAACAAAATAACTAGGGGCAATTACTTCTTCATTGCATTGCTTATTTTTGTTGTCAACCCTTCTTGCACAGGCCAAATTCATGGGATTTTTAAATACGGTATATTCTTTTCATAAAATTTTGATTGAATATATGATCGATGTACAAGATTTATCTACTTTATATAATACAATACATTGATAGATTTTAATTCATGCATAAGGTAAAAATGCTAAATACATTGATCCAAGCTGTCAGTTCACATGGTGCTGTGTATGTGATTTAACACGGCTTCTTAACATGGACCTCCTGCCTGACAGTCCTCAGGTTAATGGTGTGAAAACAGGGACCCTGCTTTACTCAACCTGTCAAGTGGTAATTGGCCTACAGTTTCCCTTAATAAGAGGGTGCCACAGAGACTGCAAACACTTCTTAAACTGTGTACGAAATAATTGGTGAAGAGCAAATAAGAAGGGCTTGAGTAAACACAAATCATGTCTTTATATATAACATTTTACAGTCAATATAAATGTTTCATTTCTTATGATCTAGGCTTATCATCCACTTTCTGCTCTTGTTTTTATATTGCAGGTTATTCATCTGTGCACATGAGAGAGACAGAGAAAGGAGAGACTTGTCAAAATCACCAAGATGAGACGGTTTAATGATGGTAGCCTCTGAGGACAAAAGCTCAAGACAAGCCGAGGCGGTGAAGTCTCCCTTTGAACATCGCCTCAAAATTGACGCAAGCATATCTCATTGAAAAGAAACTGAAAAAGGATAGTCAGTATTTTTTTTTTATTGGTATATGGGGACAATATGCATCATCTCACACCCATCGATAAACACAAAACAAGTAATCGCAATTATTGTGGCTCTGAAAACAGCTGAACATCCTGCTGCATCCCCAACAGAATCAAATCAAGGTACTGAAACAACTGTAATACTAAACCCCTTTGGTTTTTTTGGATCCATACATGACTTTAAGAAAAGCACAAATGGCCTGTAGATCAGACGGGGTGATGAGTGCCTTGTTTTGGTCTATAACTCTTATATGTTTGACTCACATTGGCAGAGTAAGTGGTGACTGCTGGTTGATTGAGGGAGAAAAGGGCTTTGTGTGGCTTGCAATTTGCAGCCAAAATCAACCACCCTACGAAGCCATCCCACAGCATATCAATAACACCATTGTTGACCTTCGTCTGAATGAAAACAAAATCAAAAGTATCCATTTTTCTTCTCTCAGTCGCTTTGCCAACTTGACCTACCTGAACCTGACCAAGAATGAGATCTCATACATAGAAGACGGAGCCTTTTCTGCTCAGTTTAACTTGCAAGTTCTCCAAATGGGCTTCAACAAGTTACGAAACCTGACAGAGGGGATTCTCCGGGGTTTAGGAAAACTGCAGTACCTCTACCTCCAGGCGAACCTGATTGAAACTGTGATACATAATGCCTTTTGGGAATGCCCCAACATAGAAAATATTGATCTCTCCATGAACCGAATCCAACAGTTAGATGGGTCCACGTTTACCAGCCTAAGTAAGCTCACCACTTGTGAGCTGTATACAAACCCTTTCAATTGCTCATGTGAGTTGCTGGGGTTTGTGAAATGGCTTTCGACTTTCCCAAACCGGACAAATGAGCGGATGGTCTGTGACTCTCCTCGTGGTGTTGCCGGTTACAGCTTACTGAGCCAGAATCCCAACAACCCCACATACCGAAATGCACTTCACATGCTAACAACTGTGTGTACCGATGACTACGTGACCCCATTTATTACTGTCTCTATGGAGTCCACAACACTACCACCTGACTCAACACTTTGTGGGCTGGAAGACTGTTCCTCAGGCACAGAACCAGATGACACAACCATTGGTACAACTGAAAACGAGGTGCAGGGAACCCCTGTCATGAATCTAAAGGCAGTAACAAACACAGTTGCTACCGTTACAGTTCAGTTTCCTGATCCCTTCAAGAAGCTGTATTTTCTGGTTCTTTACAACAACAACTTTTTCACAAACCTGGACAGGCTCTATAAAGTACAGGAAGATGTTGAGATTAAAAACCTTCAACCCCACTCCAACTACACAGTCTGTGTTACTTCAGAACGCAATTCTCTGAAACAAAATCACACATGTCTGACATTCTCCACTGGCCCTTGGAATGGAAAAGACAGAGTTGTAAACAATGCAACTGCTACTCATTATATTATGACTATTTTGGGCTGCCTTTTTAGCATGGTGATTTTTCTGGGAATTGTGTATTATTGTTTGCGAAGGAAGCGTCAACAAGATGAAAAGCAAAGAAAATCAGGAAGTCTTAAGAAAAATATAATGGAACTCAAGTATGGACAAGAACTAGAAGGAGGGACTATTTCTCGAATGTCACAGAAGCAGCTGCTGGCTGGAGAGAGCATGGCCCGTATGCCCTACCTGCCATCTGCAAGTGAAATTGAGCAGTACAAGTTTCAAGAGATAAGTGAGACTCCAAAAATGATGAAGGGAAACTACATGGATGTCCGGAGCATGGATCATCATGAGCGCAGAGAGTGTGATATGGGAATGGCTGGGAACAGTCAAGGATCAGTGGCAGAGATTTCCACAATTGCAAAAGAAGTTGATAAAGTCAATCAGATAATCAACAACTGTATAGATGCCCTAAAATCAGAATCAACTTCTTTTCAAGGAGTTAAATCTGGAGCAGTGTCGACAGCAGAGCCCCAACTGGTGCTAATATCAGAGCACCCCCAAAGTAACCCTGGCCTTCTTTCCCCAGTGTATAAGGACAGCTACCATCACTCTCTTCAGAGGCATAGAAGCTCTGATGTCTCGCCAAAGAGGCCCAGCACTGCCACAGGCGGGCCCATGCGAAGCCCAAGGCCTTATCGCTCCGACTCCAAGTACATAGAGAAAACCTCCCCAACAGGAGACAGCATCATTACAGTAACACCTGCTGCAGCCATCTTGAGGGCGGAGGCAGATAAGATCCGCCAGTACAGTGACCACCGGCATTCATATCCCGATGCTCAGATAGAGGAGCTGGAAGGACCTGATAGCCACAAGCTGTTGGAACCCCTTACGCACTCCCGGTCCAGAGACTTAGCCTACTCCCAGATGTCCTCTCAGTATCACAATCTAAGCTACTCATCCAGCCCTGAATACTATTGCAAACCTTCACACAGCATCTGGGAGCGATTCAGACTCCACCGCAAGCGACATAAAGATGAGGAGTACATGGCTGCCGGCCATGCTCTGCGTAAGAAAGTTCAGTTTGCAAAGGATGAGGACCTGCATGACATATTAGACTACTGGAAAGGCGTTTCAGCCCAACATAAATCATAATTCATCTAGGTGTTTTTAAAATGGACCTTCTGTTGCTAAAATGACACAAGAACATCATTTGACATTTGAATCAATGGATACTTCTCTACCATAATTAACTAATCTTTCATGTATATCACACTCTCTTTTGACTGTGAAGAAGATGAGACAAGGATTCTAAAACTTCTCTTATTATATAAAGCATTCATCTTGGAAAAAATAGATTGCAAATTAATTATATATATGTTACAATGGATATTAGGTTTTTTGGGTATCGCATGGCCAAGTCCTGTGACAGTGGATTTGCTGTTGTGTAATATGAATCTACTATATGAAGAAAATGAAACTTTAAAATTTTTTGAGGAACTATTGGGACCCACACAAGCAGAACACTTTTTTTTCTTCCTCCTTGCATATATTTAATTGAAAAATGTGTACAGATATGGGTTTCTATATTTGAAATGTTTGCTGTGTAAATGGTGAAGTATTAGTAGATGAATCAGGTTTATCAAACTGACTGCTGTCTCTTTTGAAAATAATTTGTTAACATCTAACTTTAGCTCTAGAACCGCAGTTGTTCCAGTACTCCTCAGAACTGCCATAGGTTTTATCCCCATTTCTAGAAGCCTTAAAAATGAGAAAGATTAAATTTCAACAAATTGTATTATGATCATTTTAATAGTTTTATTAACTGTATGGAGATAAACTATTTCGGCAATTTGTTGTATGAAATTGCATCAGGCACACATTTTCAATCATACTTGATAAGTAGTAACGCAGAACTCCCTTTTTATACATCATCCCAAAATATTTTTCTAATATCATGTCTAATATTTCTTCTGTGTTTTTCTTAACTTAGCAAAGGAATGAAGATATTAATCAAACAACAAACAAAAATAGATTAATAAATAAATAAACAGAGGAATAAAAATGCTATGCGAGGGAAATAACATTTTTGATGAAAAATGTTTTTAGATTAATGTTACCTTCACACATTTACAAAGACTGATTCTAACATTCAAAATCAGTCCCCATGCTGTTTTATAGATGCAGTCAAAGTAAAAAAAAATGGAAAGAAAATACACCTTCTAAACTCTAATGTGAGAGTTCATATCTGATCCAGTCTTTACTAGGTTGTATATTTGTCCGAATATGATCTTATATGCCAAAAATGCACAGCAGATTCCACAATGTTTAATAATTTATTAAACAAAGACAAAGCCAAATATAGACTGGATTTGTGGTTTGGTTTTCTACCAACTTTCTGGGTTATTGCACAGTTCTTGTTCTTTTATTTGCAAATTACAGAAGCCAATTTGTGATGGTCCAAGGATGTACACAATGCAGTCAAGTAATCTGCAGAGCTCAAAAATAAAATTAGAAATAGAAAACATGCAAGCAGCCCCAGAAGAAGATCCACTGGGTCTGCTATAGTGAATGTGAGCCAGCAGTTTATGGCTAATGGAGATTTGTCCTGGACTTTACTCACACATGGGTAATATGGCAAGAGTGTTTTATTGTATTTCAGGCAAATATAATGAGCACTGTATTTGATACCGTTTATGTTAATTACTTACTTTGCAGCCCTTGGTTAAAAGGTAAAATATTCATTCTCCCACATCGTACACATCCCA
Organism: Xiphophorus couchianus; assembly: GCF_001444195.1. Taxonomy (NCBI): domain Eukaryota; kingdom Metazoa; phylum Chordata; class Actinopteri; order Cyprinodontiformes; family Poeciliidae; genus Xiphophorus; species Xiphophorus couchianus. Next base: position 7,835,177 of record NC_040243.1, on the reverse strand, counting down.
TAACTAATGCAATGCTAACGAGGGACATTTTAGTAAAAGCCATAAAGTAGTAGACACCGTGGATTCAAGTCTTACTAAGAGCTGAGAATGTATAAGGAGTAAAAATAACCTCTTTGCGGTTCTAGTGTTAAAGTAAATTCAAAGAATTCCACCAGTTACATTTTTGTTATTTTTCATTCAGTTTTGAGCTTTTTACATGATTCAGATGGATTCAGTTTTTTTAAGTTCCCTGAATCACAAAGTGCAGTATTTACTGGTTGGATCCTGAAAGACACCCTACTGGCAAAAATGCAGTATAGAACATGCTAATGTTAACGTCTGTGTTTCTGTTCCATGAACCGCCATTTGTATCTTTTGTACCAAAGTAGAAAAAGCTAAAAATGTTTACAACTTTCCTGCCTAGTCTGGGGATCAAATTACCATACAGTAGTAGAGCAATATAATTTTAGTTATTTATTTTTATAAGCTCCTCCTTTAAATTTACAAATTGGGAAACCGTTGTATTCAGAAACAGGATTTTACTTAAAAGCCTGCTGTTAAACATTAAGACTCCAATGGAAAGGCAGCTGTACATTGTCATTATTTAGGTAGACAGAAAGCTGCCCTGCAGGGGAGCCCAATAGATGAATGTAACAGATACATATTCTGATCTGTCTATGGCAGCTTTTTCCATGTATTTTCAAAAAGATTTTTGAATCATGCTATTATCTCTTGTGGATTTCACTTTTATTTTTCTTTTGCTTCAATATTTCTTCCAGCCTGCTATATTGCATAATAGGTGATCGTATACAGGAACGAAGATAGTTTGTTATTCAGATTGGCCTTGTTGCTTGCTGAGAAGTTTAATGTGAATTTTATCTGCTTAGGCTGTTAAATCATTTTGTATATTATGAAAGCAAAGTACCAGGCACACATCAACATGCTAAAGTATAGTTTTTGAATGTGAAACTGAATCCTCTGACTTAATGGCTGTGAATTTATAAATCATGATTTTTTTAAGTAAATATGTTATTTCAATCTTTTTATTTGTAAGATGTTTATATATTTTATTCCAACAAGGCTCATGATGATTCATCACATAGTTAATAACATTTAAGAAATATATTTTCTGTCACATAATGAATTGTTGCAATGTCAACATGTATAAAGGAGCTAAATATCTTTCTCATCATTGCTTCAACATATTAAAATACATTGTATAGCAACCTATTTACTCACATTTGAAAGAAAAAATAATTTAAATGTCATCAAAGCTCAAATTGTTTAAAATCTAATTTTAGCTCATTCTCTGCTACTTGGCCGTAGTGTTAACTATTCCAACCTCATGACACCAAAGTAAAAAAAAAGATATTAAATTATTTAAAACTAATTTGATGTTTATAGCTCAACACTTGAATACATTTATTGTGACTTTTATTAGATTCCATTGTGGTTATTACCAAGCTATTAAATATAGTAACGGACAATAAAGTAACAGTAAAAAACATTGATTCCAGTTTTACCCTGCTTTCTTAAATAGAAACTCCAACTTCCCTCTAAACTCTGGCTAGAGTAACATTATGCAGTGACCTGAGGTCCATCCAAATTTAAACATAATACACAATCTAATTAATGGATTAATAAACAAAACAGCATGCCAGACATGTGTGTACAAGTTATGTATAGTTCTCAGACATGAGTTAAGAACCTTTTCAGAAACATTATTAAGTTGATTGTTTGCATTTGTATTTCAAACCCATTTGTACATTTTCTCTTACATGCCTCTGTCCATCTCATTTAAATGTGTCATAATATTATTATTTTACTCTATGATGAAACATTCATGAGCCTGATGTGAATGTCTTATTTACCTTGTTTTCTGTTAAATGGGTTGTCTGACTTAATATTTCAACCGCCTTAAATTTTTTGAGATTTAAGTAAAAGTGTAAATTGTTGTATTATTTCTAATGTTTATATTGTTGTTAAATCTTCATTTATTATTTTTATAAAAAAACATTTCAGTATGTTTCAAGAGCTGTCAGGGTTCTAGTTTATTTAGCTACTTAGAACCATGTTTTTTATATTGCATATTGTAGCACTTCTGTGTCTAATAAGAGTTCTAAGTGATGAGGAAAACATATAGAGAGTGCAACAATTGTTTGAGTGCATCAAAACAAACAAGAGCACAAAGATGTGTTTTTTTATTATTATTTTTAATTCTTAAAACTATGTTATCTGCTTTCAGACAAAGTACTGTGAAATAAAGTTAAGGGTGCACATACAGCAAAGTCAGTATCTTTATTATGATTTTAACACTTTTTAAAATTATTTTTACAATGATAATAGCTTAGTTTCAAGATTGTGTGAAATTATTTGTTGAGTGTACATTGAATGATTTGCATAAAAGTGGATATAAAAAGCAAATTACTTTAGGTCTAATGTACGGCCTTCAACTTTGGCCATCTACAGCTGACATTAGATTGTACAAAAGGACACATCATTACTTTTTCTAATTAAAATCACAACATTTGTGAAACTCTGGATATATTTAAAGCAACATCTAAAAAAAATAATAATAATTTGTGTGAGCTTTGTTGTTAAATCAAAAGAAACAGATACTTTGCAGAACTTTCAAATTTGGTGAGTGCTTGACTAATTGCTATGGCAACAGATTGCTTGCATGTGCTATGGATTTCTGCACCTCCCACAAAGGGACCATGGGCCCCTCAATTGTCAGTTTATGTAAGTAGGCAAAAATGTAACAAGGCTTTGTGTTGCACATTTAAATGAATCTCAAACATATGCTTTTACTTGGGCTAATTAAAAACTTCATTTTTGAAGCCTTTCCAGCAAACTGACACCATGGTGGATCTATCACAGAGCCAAATCACAGCTGAAATATGTTGTAGCGATGCCAGACTGATAGCAGAGAGAGAAGGTGATTATTTTTCATGTCCATCATTCCCGTATTTACAAATAAATACACACTTGAGAATGTTCTCCAACATATGCCAAGACATGTCATGGTATTCTAAATCATTAATGGAGAAATTCATGCTTTAACATAATTAAATCTAATTAGAAAATTACACTGCAGATCAAATACTAATTTATAGCTTCCTTGGGAACTGAATCTCTCGTTTGATATATTTATTTCAAGAATGAAATCTTGTTCTCCCCATTCACCACAGCTCCCTTTATGCCTTATGCATATGATAATATTTACAATAATGTCTTTTAGGTATTGTGTTATGTCGTTCAATATACATCAAGTTGACAGCTGTTAAAGGTGGACTAATGGAAGCTTCACCATTAGTCCGCCTCTCCTTTAGTGATGGTCACACTTGTCAGACTAATTTGGATATCAATTCTTCATCCAGCAGATGTGTCGTCATGGACACCTGGTCACAAATTTTAACATAGTGAAGGCAGAAAAGGCAGCAATGTCTGAGTGATTAACTGATCTCATTTAAAACTTAAAACTTTAAATAATGATGGTTTCACCGTAGAGTAGTCTTTTTACCAGAGAACAATATTTAACAATATATATTTTTACTGGTTCCTTTCCCAGCAGTAAAAAAGCAGATGGGTGCGATGCACCACGAACGGGTCTCTAACCTCTCATTTGGAGACTCCATTTCCCAGCACATACATACATGCACACTAATGAGCAATGTACAGTTGGCAAGTAAAATGCATGTTTTTTTATTGAGAGAAAACCACAGTACTCCAGAAAAAACAGAAACTCTGCAGCACGACCTCCCAGACAACATTTGAATAGAGAATCGTTTAGTTGCGAGGCAAAGCTGCAAATCCCTGAAGCCCCGTCCAGCCAGTTTTAGCTAAAACTAATGAAGTTAAATCCTATAATAGCCTAAATGTAAAGTGCTTGTTTCACTCATTAAGCCTCGTTTGTCATTTTTTAAAATTGTCCCCTCATCAATTCTTATTCTTTTTCATTGGTCAGTGCTTTATTAATTTTCCTGGTCCTTTTGTTCTTTCAATGTTTCCTCCTAATTCATCAACCCATTCACTTAATTCCAGCTGTCAACACATCCCAACCCAACTTATCAATTTCTTATGCCTGTTCTCAAAACGTTTCACATCTGATCAAAGCATAAGACTGGGTTTTCTTTTGTCAAGATATGTTAAACTTCTTATTTGCAAAAAGTTATTTTCCATAAAGCATTTAATACATTTCTGTAAGTCTGTACTGCATCAATTCAATTTTTTACCAAGTACTTCATTTGTAGACTACTTTTTATTATTATTATTACTTTGCATATGGGGATTACTTGGATTGTTGGCAGCACTTGTTGAGAATTTTATGCCAATGGCCCCATAAGTAATATTCAGACTAAGGAAAAAATTGCAGTGTTCAATAATAATTTTCCCCTCTGCATTTGTCTAAGGTGCAGTAAACAGCTACATTAACTTTTTCAGTGTCCTCTCTTGAATTTTATTTAATTTTACTCGCTTGTGAAGAAATTAAATCATCTTACTTAAACCAGGGCATAAGTTAAATTGATGTGATGCCCAGTAACAACTATAACTAATCACAAATAGCTAGACCCCCACCCATAAAATTCAGAAACATCACAAAAATAAAATATTTCATCACTTTTTGAAGCTTTACTGAAATCCAATTTAGCAGTCGGTAAATACAGACAAGTGAACAGGTGCACTGGACTACATCCAAAAACTTTTAGGGGGCCAGATTCAGCAGTTGATAAACTGCTGAGAATTATTGTAAATGGAATAAAGGTCCTAGAATGAGTCCTCTTCATAGTGAACACCATCTGTCAAGCTACTTTTTCTGTGAAATCCACCAAACTCATTTTACAATTTCTGAACACATATTTATACTTTTTGGGCACTTATCACAGTTGGTAGGCTATTTGTGGTGTCACTCTTGCTTCTTTTCTTTTGTAAATGACTTGTCTGTAAGGGAAATGAAAGGAAGAAACTGAATGCATCAGTTTTGGTTTGTTGCTGTGATGAATACTTTTGAACAACAGATGGGAACACCAAACCAAAATTCTTCAGTTACTCTTTAAAAAACAAAAGTACTGCCAATACAGCTTCATTTTAGTCACTCATAACAAAAGCTTCATAGTAGTTGTGATCTGTTTAGGAAAAGGAAACATGGCTACAAACAGCATCACTAAGCCCTGCATAATTTGTTTAAAAAATACTTAAATAAATAAAAAGGGCACAACAATAAAAACATCAATACCTTTACCAATGGTTCAACCTGGAAAACAGTTAAACATGGTTACACACAAACACTGATGTAGAATTGTTTTGTATGGAGCAGAAAAGCATAAATAGCTTAAAAAGTTCTGCTTTTGACTTTGTCTATGAAAACACAACTAAGCAAAGAAGCACCAGACCAAGAGTACTCTATATGGGAAATACAAATCAGGAGAGATTATTGAAGTAATATTGATGTCAGTGGCTCCATCCAGGAGATGAACTCCCATTGAGCTTATAGTTCTAGACTGTCTTGGGAAAACAGTGTCTTTAGTCAGGGACTTCTTCAAATTCGCTGTAATACAGACTGCTACAATAGATCTTTCCTGCCAACATTTATCACCACCTACAGTAACTCCCTGAATAACTTCAATTAATATGAATTACATTTAGTATGAGTTTAATTGAATTTCTATGAGAAATAAAATATATATAAATATGGCCAGGCATATTACAAAATGAACAGAGAGGAAACACAATTAGTGGCAGCAATGACTTGTAATGAATTTTATAAACAGCACAAAACATGCATGTAAAACCAATATTTTTGTTTAATAATATACATGACTACACATGTTTACTGTGACCCTAGTAGTTGTAACATACTGTACATTTTGGTTTGCTTAATAACTGCAAAATTAAACGTATGTGGGAAATCTTAAAACATAGGACTGTATCTAAAGAGTCACTTGATCCTTTGGTAAAATTCAGCTTGTTTTTTTTTTTTTTATACAGAAAAGGAGCTTAATAATAACTCTGGGAAAGAAAGTAAATTGTGCTTATTCCCTAAGGATTTTAATGATCTTTCCTCCAGACATTGTTATAACATGTAAAATCTGTGTGAGATCAATTGCTGTTTGCCTGCAAGTACTCTTTCTGTCATCTTTTCAGCAAAGTTCAGTAAAGAAGATCAAAAAATCAGTCGTTTGTACCGCTTGCAAACCCTAAACTTAAAGTACTCCAAGACAGCAAACACCAAAGTTCTTCAGCCCTTGTCAAATTCAGTGCCTAATTGGATATGGGCGATCAACTTAGAGGAAGAGCGTATCTACAGTTGGCTCTAAAATGAGATCAGCTCTAAAGATCAAAGCTCAAATAACTGGTATAATTAACAGACTGAGCTCAAATGAAGCTGTTTTGGAGGGTGATAGAACAAGCTAATAAACTACAGGTTAAAACATTTGACAGATTCAAATTGGGAATTGTTTTACTGGGAGGCACTGAGATATATCTGCATATCTCTAGAACTACCTAGCAATAGAAAAGAAAGGAATCGAATTAAATTACATCAGACTTGCATCACACTTTTCATGACCCTAAAAAGACTCTTTTACATGAAATCAGTCGCAAGCTGATGATGGCAAACTACTGGGTTGTAGCTACCGCTGCCCAGGGCAGTGTGAGCAAAGCAAGGCCGTTCTGAGCACCATTAGCAGGCAAGGCGGGTCAAGCGTCTTACCCCAGGACACAACGACAGAGGGAAATTAGCACCTACTGGTGGTACATATAAATCAGCAATAAAAACGTATCCTAAGTACAACTGGCATATGTCTTCTATTTTTCCCTTAACTGTTCATAAAGTGCCTTGTAATGTACCGGCACCCTGTTCAGGGTGCACTCTGCCTGTTACTCAGAGTTAGGCATCAACTCCCCCGCAACTCTGCATGGACAAGAGGAAATAGAAAATGGATGGATAGATGAAAATGGATGCTCATAGCATCCCCCAAACCAAGCTGCTCTGGGCATTAAACCATTTGTCCATAAAAGAAATTGCTACTGGCTAAAAAATATTGTATTTTATAACTGATCAATTCTCTAACCAAGAAGACATGGGTTTGTTATTTTCAATTTTCAGCATTCAATTGCATCATATGTCTGTCACATATTACATAAAATACATGTAAATTAAAGGTAATGATTTTAATAATTTCATGTTTTTATAGTAATCGGGGTTTCAAACTGGTTTAGTCGAAGTTATTTGCAAAAATCTTCCATATCGGTCTAAAACACAATGTTTATGATGATTGTTATGAGACCTGTGCTTTCAGACCTACTCTCATCAACAACATTGTAAAAATCTATATTACTAATGTGTTTCTAAACACTCCATTGTGACACTCAGAGATTTTGTTCTCAATGTCTAACATTAATACCTTAAGGACATCTGTAACTGAAAACCAAGGGCAAACTGTATGGATTTAAAAGACTCCAGGGCTTTGATTAACCAGCAGCATTCAACTCTCCATGAATAACAATATATATAAATTTATTTGTGGCAGCTCCACAACTTTGCACATTTTTACTCCCTCTTAGGAGCTAAAGACTCTCATTGCTCTCCTACCTTTTGGTTAAACCAGTTTTCTGGGACCAACTAACTGCATGTGGTAAAATTTGATTACTACAACCAATATCAAGAGTATTTTTTATTTATCTGCCTTATGTATATTTCATTCACAGCTATTTTCCACATGTATATTCAAATGTAGTTACAGAAAACAAGCAATTAAGTTTGTTTGCTGCACAAGGAAGAGTATTGTGTGTGCTTTCTTCTTGTTTTTACCAAAGGGTTTGAAGCCTGTTATTTATGAGCACCTCTACGTTGATGGGCTGTAACTCTTCAATCTTGTTATAGGAGATTTATGCTGATAGATTACTCTGGAGCCAGGAGGAACACAGAACCCACTCATTAATTCAGAGTAAAGCCCAGGTGATCTCCAAGCAGACCAAGGGAATGATCCTTCAAATGACCAATGTGCAGAGGCAAGTCACAGAGACCACCTGTCAACAATGCTGCCAGTGAAGGGAAAGGGGAACTGCTGAGCACACTACATGTATAACCAGAGAGATTGAATAGCTCATTATTATTCGAGACCGAGTGCAAATCAAAGAGCCTGCATATAGCAGAAAAAACAGAAGTCATGTGCCCACACAGGCCACATGACTTTTGTTCATAAAACTCTTGCTTCTGGCGATTAATGAGCCAACCTGTCTCTTCCCCACGTCTTCTGTTCTTTTTTCTTCCCTTACTCTGCCAAACAGAGACTCATGTGATTATGCTAGAGGAGACTGAAGTAAAAAAAAAAAATCTTTCTTTTCATTCATGTGACAGATAAAAAGCTCTTAGGCTTTAAGTAGTTCCTCCTTGTCACTGTAAAATTTGGTTATTGCTCATTTCAGAGGCAAGAAAGCTCTTGAACATGAAATAGACTAGATAACTGCACTCTTCCATCTTCAACATTTTGAGGTTAGGAGATTTTGACATGCTTTGTCATTCACACATTACATTTGGTACTCATTAAATCAGAAATTATTATATATATTATTATTATATATATTATTATTATTATTATTATTATTATTATTATTATGTTTAATAAGCTCATTGATTAAAATTAATATAACACCACATAGTGTAACAACCCTACAATGCAGTACTGCATGAGTGAATGTAATTCACTTTAGAACCAGCGCTCTAGAAAGTTCTGCACTGTTAATTTAAAGTCAAACATTTATGGAAGGCATAGATAAACTTTTGAAACTTTTTAAACAGATTCAAAGGTCACACGTGAGCTTACTTTCGTCAGCTCTGGAGATGAAGCCTCTTAGACCAGCACAGAGCATAAACATTGGCTGAAGGTCAAGCTCCCCCTTTGCAGGTTAAAAAAGATAAAGCTTATTGTAAAGCTGCTCCTCCTGGAATGAATATATATATATATATATATATATATATATATATATATATATATATATATATATATTACACATAGAACTAAAACATTTCAGCACGTGGCTACTTGAAAGCTACATTAGAAAAATAACAAAGCCTGCGACTGTATGCACCGCCATTCAATGAAGGTGTCAGAGATTTCTCAGAGAAGGCTACTGAACAAAAACCTTCATGGCAACCTAAGAACAAACCCGGCACGTGAGGTATGAAGTTGTGGAGAAGTTTAAGGTGGGATTAAGTTACAAAACAATATTTTAAACTTCAGAAAATTCACAGAGCTCTACTTTATATCAGGGTAACTGTGGATAAAATGTAGTTTACCACCATCAGTGTATTGGTGTGTGCGTGAATGTGTGAATAACTGAATGTAGTGTAAATCACATTGGCTTTGGGATCCTCTGGAATTGATAAAGCACTTTACATGTGCAGGCTAGTTACCATGCATCTATTATTTGAAATAAAAGTGCCTGGCATAACTGCCAACCCACAGATATGTGGTTGTCCAGTAAAAAGACCAAACAATGAGAGGATTATTCACTGAATGGTTGATTTATTGGCCCCTATTTTCTGTCCTTTTTGTTTTGGACTCAGTTTTTTCATGCTCCCTGCATCAGCATTTTGAGTTTTCAATATCAAATTGGTTTGACTGCTTTTGAACAGGATTTCACTTATAATAAATGTGCGCAGTATATGGGAATAATTCTTTGACTTTACTTTTGCCAAGCTGCAAATATGATAGATAGTGCTTTTTAATTACTGTATGAAATTGTAGGTAAGTAAGGCTTAATCTTCTTGTTTAACACTTTGCAACTAGGAACAGTCAATCTTATGAACACCAGTGCTGCTTTTGAAGCCATTTGTAAATAACTGGACAATGCTCAATGCCAGTCTGTAAAGGTACCTTGATGCTTGACCTCCTGATATCCTATAACCTCTAACACCCCTCAGAGATACAGTAAATTTCCAGAAAAGACAGATTAAGAATAGGGTAAGCCAAGCTTCGATTGGATTGAGCCTAAAGTAACTAGCCTAGACAATTGGATAGAAAGGGCTTACAGCAACTAACTAGGAAGATGATGCAAGGATGGATAACAGATTAGATAGTGAAAACTCTGGATTTGGATTAAGTAGGTTTAGAAGATTTTGGGCATTCACAACAACACAAACCTGTGTTGCAGGTAAACATTTATGGTTAATGTTGCTTTATTGTGCACGTCTTTAATTTTTGCACTGTGCTTGTTGGTAATTTGGGTATAGTAAGTATGAAACGTATTAGGTCAATGTGAATTATGTGTCATATTAGGCATAGCTAGAGAAGAAAAGACGCATTTCATTTTAATCATTTAGTATTCGTCAGTATTATAATAAATTATACTTTACTTCCATTGCTTTGTTGCATTGTAATCCCAGTTTCTAGAAGGAGGATGTTACTCTGACATTACTTTCACAGTGTTGCTGGCCAAGTAAAGGCAATGGTGCTCTTTATTACTTCCCTCGAAAAAGACAATGAGCCCTGTCACACAACAATTGTTCTGCTAAGTTTGTATTTTGGTTGTAAATGGGCATTGTTGATCCTGTCAATGTTGATCCAATCTTGCCAACCTGATGAGAATCCAGCTTACCTGCAAGGTAAGCAGAAAGAATCCTGACAGCTAAACACTTGTACACATAGAAGTGTTCTGTCTTGTTTGTATGCTGTACAACAATGAGATTCAGAAGCCAAAGGAAGCAAAGCAAAACCTGGAAGAGAGCGGGGAATTGGAAAGTTTGAAAAGCAATAATCACCCTTTTTTATGCCCCCCTCCTCCTAAAAGAAGCTGAAATTTAGTCTTCTGCTCCAAACAATGTTCATGTTGACTAAAGCTACTTCAAACAACTTCAGTGGTTAAGTTCACATGTATTTGAATATTTTGGTCATGTTCATTGAGTGTGAGTCAGTCAAACAGTGTGAAACAAGAAGAGACAGAAGTTACATGATTTACATGTGAATACTTTTCACTGTATATAAAAACATCCTTATATTCAGATTCTAATATTACATGGCTGCATAATGAATTTACTATTTTACTCAAGCCTCTGCTTCTCCATTATGAAGCTGACAGTTAATACATGCAAAGTGCTTTATTAAAAGCACCCACACATAATGTAAGAGAGGGTATCTCTACTCCTGATTTTACATTTTTGCAGATGATTATTCCCAAACAAGGTCCAACTTGTTCTGTGTACATCAGTGCATCAAAATATTTTATTGTTAATTCAAATCTAAAATCACTAAACATTTTCATTGAACATGACCAAAATAATCAAATTAAAATGTGGTTCATATTATATTTTAGAAAGGTGTTGTATATTTTACTAAGTCAAAGACGAAAAGGAGTCGGACAGATTATTCAGACAAACTTTAGTGAATAAAAAAGATGAACAAATCATGCATATAATATACAACAAATACTAACTAAATCTATGAAATAACAATTATTACAACTCAAATAGTTACTTATATTAAATTATAATATCTCAAATAATAAGTCATAAGCAAATCCTGGTTTAACCCAAAACAAATTATCAACAAAATGCATGGTTTTTCATAATAATAAGAGTTAAAAAGTCACAGAGAAAGCAGAAGGTGTCCTCTTTTTCAGTAGAAAATGCTACATATTTTTGCACAAACGTAATACTTCTACTGTTCTTTTCACCAACAGATCAGTCCACATAATGTGTATGCATTGTGGCAATAAAAGCAGCATTTAAAAAGAAGCTGATAAACCTGAATGGAACATCTGCACACAGATGTTTTGTGGGCTGTTTTCCATTTGCATCAAATATGTGGATTAATTCTGATTAAATTATACTCATTTGGTTTTCTATTATGTTTGAGAATATACTATATGTGCACTAAATCTTAGCATCATTTACATTTTGTAGATTTAGAAGGGGGAGAGGTAAACTTTGTACCTTGAGGTTTAAATTTAAATGTGTAGATTCAAATTATGAACTTAAGTGGCATTTTAAATATTTTCTAATGCTTGATAACATTTGTCTGTTGGCATAAAAACTTGGATATTTTAGTCTAATGTTGTAAATGCTTTTTTGTGCAGATACAGTTTATTCTTGTTCTGCCTGTTTTATGGTAGGGTTGTTAAACTGTGGGACCAGTTGGTGATAAAACGCTTCCCTGCCTGTCAAGATTTTCCTGAGCTCCTGTTGAGACCTGAAGTGAGCAGCTGAGCAGGGGCTTTTCTTTGTCTCCCTTTTCAGTGTTGGTGAATAAACATCTGGTTGGTCTGCACCTTATGTCTGCCTCAAACCTCCTTAATCCATCCAGTCATGGCTATTTTAACACTTATCTAGCCAAAACTTAAAGTCAGTGAATCAAAATATTGCCATAAAATAAGACACTCACATAGACAATGATTTCAAATGTAAGAGATTATTAGGTCACATTGTTCATGACATTCTACACAAAAGCTTTCAACCTAGAGTAGAGTAGAAATGTAACCTCCGCCATTTTAGTATTCCTCTTTAAAACAGCACTTCTTGTGAATAAAGAATGACATGCATTACACCAGGACAGACTGTTAATATTGGTCTTGTGTGAAATCAAAAGTTGTTCTTTAGTTTACTTTCTTGGCAAGCACAGCTATTAGAACTACAAGGAAACAACTCATGTAGGTGACTGTGAACAAAATCATTGTCTTGCATTAAGTGTTGTCAGTGATCCATGAATTCTCTTCATGCTTGATATACGTAGAATGGGACATCAAATTTAGTACTGACATAAAAAATATATAAATAAGGGGAAAAAAAGACATGCAATTACAAAAAGAGGTTTTATACAAGTACAATCAGTGTCCAAGTGTTTAAGTAAAGCAGTTCATTAGAATATACTGTATCTGGCTAACCATTAGTTGGGCTTTACATGTGTTCAAAGAATGCTTTGGTTTCCTCACACAGTTTAAAGAGATGCAGCTCAGGTGAAAGAATCTTTCAATTGCCAGTAGGCATAGATGTGAGTGTGAGAATGTTTGTGTGCCTCTTAGTATTACCTCTATAATGATCTGGCAACTTCTGCAGCAGTAAATCTCAGCTCCCAACCAACACATGCTAGGAGAGACTTATAGGCCACTGCAGCTGTTAGCAGGAAAAGGGTTGGAGAGAGGGTGAGAACTACCTGAAAGACTGCAAATTGCAGTTTTCATCTTGATTGAATTGGTTATTAGAATATAATTTAAAAATCCTTCTCAAAAAATGAAGTACTGTTTTAATTTTAGTTTTTATTTCACTGTTTTGTCTCACAGGTAAAGCTCCTTGAGACACAATAAATAATTTTCAAGAGTAACCTATTTTGAAAAAGATCCAAAACATGTTAAAAGAGACTACACGGGTATGATTTTATATAAGTTAGACTTCATCATACTCTTTTTCAGACTCACAGTCACTGAACAAGTGGTGTATTGACATGTATTTGAGTATGTATATTTGGCAGGAATGTATTGTATCTTCACTTAGAAATATGAAAGTCTTTATTATTATGTTTTGTTGGTGAAATGTCTGTCTGAAATAAATTTTTCATTATCATTATCATAGTAAGTACAGCAAATTAACTAAATAATACTGTAGAATAGCTACTGTTGAAAATAAAATAAAAGGCAATGGGATTTGTCTCAAGAAATTGAGAAAAAAGCCAGCAATGCATTCTTCATTAACCTCAAAATATTGCTTTTTGAAAATTGTAAGCCAGCTTTGACATCTACAATGTAGTGGAATTGGGTAGTTTAAAGCAAGCCTACAAAAAGATCCATTAGTGATACACCGACATTTATATATTCAGCAACTCTGTGTCTGTACAAGTGTTTATGGCTGAACTGAAAAAGCTTATGTAAAAAGAAAGGAGTTAGGTATGAATAATCCATGACTACAAGGCCAAGCTGTATTGAGGCACTTGCTATGGCCCAGATCATTGTAGTCCTCTAAGGAGTTTCATTGTTAAAACTGGTAGTTTTATTTGTGACGTTATTTCTACGCAAAACTCATCTCTCTTTGGCCCTGTTTGACTTGGAGAACTATTAGTAATATTTAGTGTGGAGTGAAGGAACGCAATCAGACAAAAGCAACCATTGAGAGTTGAACTGAATAACACTGTTCATAATGTAATTATCTGTTTCAGACCAACAGTAATTATGAGAGAACATATTTTTAAGCAAGACAAAAACTAATTTTTGACAATGGTACAGGGTATGATTAAGACTATTAAAGTCCATCTGCTCCTTGCTGACCTGTCTGCCCTGATTGTTTTCCAATTAAACTGTGGAGTGTAATCAGAATAATGAAGACGTGAAATGAGAATCACTCATTTCTTTTCCAAAGTAGTATATCTGCTTATGGCTTTTTTATATAGATTTGATCCATCCCCTCCATCTGAGAGGGTCAGGCATCCATCTGGTGTGGGACATTTTTATCAGAGGTCTGTCAGTATTACGGTACATATAAGCATGTAAGTGTGTGAATGGTTGAATGACTGAATGTGGTGTGAAGCGCTTTATGGTCCTCTGAACTTGGTAAAGTGCTATAGAAGTACAAGCCATTTACCATGTAAACACGTGCAGACAACATGTACTGTTTGACTTTACTAATATTGATTTGATTTTTGTCCAGGTAAGAAAAAAGCTTGATTCAAACACTATTTAGCTCTCTGGGTATTTTTTTTTTCTTTCTTTAAAGGTTCTTGGGACATTTCTCCTACTTGGACATTAATTTATTTTGAGCATCCAACGATTTTCACTCGGGCTTGTCATACAAAATCAATACCTGTCGTAAAAAACATTGACTTTTTTTTTAATTTGTTGAATTTCCTTTCAGAAGTACTCATAATCTAATGAGCACATTCAGATTTTTTTGCTGAGACACTTATTTTAATCTCAGAAGGTTTAGATAATAAAGATACTTGCTAGGAAGTTCTGACCAGTTTTTTTTTATGATGATATAAATAGTTAATGCTTGGACAATTTAAAAAGTACCTCTTCATTTGTTCAAAAAAGAAGCAAAAATGTTGTATAATGTTTTAAAAGTTGCTTAATAAACTTTCCCCTATGGTTTTAAGAAATAACAATGATCATTCTGCTGATGATAATCCTATTTAGTCATGTACATTTATGCTGTTTTGTCTCATCTGTTAATCTTAACTTTTAACCAAAATAACAGGTGCATACATGGTCAAAACTAGCAGTATTATTCAGAATATCAATGTAAACAGCTAGATTTGTATAAAATTTATGTAGTAACAGTTCTGAAATATTCATAATGCTTTCCAAAGGTACTATTTTCTACTATGAATTGCAAATCATATTATAGATACATCCCTGATGATAGTAATTCATGACTTTAAAAATACGTAATGTTGACTACAGTAGAATTAATAAAATATAATTAGTATAGATCAGAATGATCCTTCAGATGCAAATATTCCCACTTAACATTAAAGCTCAACTGAATTAGAGATCCAGGCTATAAAAACAAACTAAAGAAAAAATCTGACTTCGTTTTAAACAAAAAAATAAAGTTCAGTGCTGCAGTACAAGCAAGATAGAAGTTACTCTATGCTTTAACTATTTAAACAAACACTCTCAAGTATACCCAAGTGTAATGAAACAAACCAGCTGAGAAAATTTCTGCTGCATCATGAAACTATTACTAAAAAGCAATATTTTGGTCTATATTGCATAACCTCGCACTCAAATGTTGTTTAAAGGTGCAATGTTTATTTTAACTAAATTTACACCCCTTATTACATTGTTTGTGGAGCTACAGGAGATAAATCCTAATGACATGGGGGCACACTTTTCTGCACTGAGACACAAAGTGATTTTATATAGACATTGTGCTGACTGTAGGATGGGCGATACCCCATTCTGTGCTTTTTACTGGTTTGAATCCACAATTTTTTCAGCTCTTGGGGAAAGGCAGACAGCCCCCCAGAATATTAAATGATTTCCATCCATCTTTTTTTGGCGGTGGACTTAACAACCCCGTCATCTCTGCTTAGAATCTTGTCTGTGCCAGACAAAGCTGGGTGAGTACTGCATTCTGTTGCCCCTGGTTGTGCTCACAGTGTGGTAACACTGGATAAAACCCAGCTATCAGGACGCCAAATTACACATAATGGATACAGAAATAATATTCTACAAAGCCAACCTTTCTTTTGCATTCTTATTAACAGCAATTTCAATATTTAGTGTTTAACTTAGATTTGTGTCTAAGTTTTTATTCCATTGGTGATGTTGTGTTGTATGGAAAGATGACAAACAATAAAACAATACTTTTTTAGTTAAGTACTCTAACAATAATGATGCTAAGTTGAGTTGAGATGAAATTAGCATATTAATCTTTATTAAATGACCCAAACAATAGCAAGCTCCTCTAAACTGGTACCAAAATTCAAGCACAAACAGACAGTATAAAGTTGCATTGAAATTAAAATTTTTTATTTTTTTCCAGCATGAGCAGCAGCTAAACATTTGTGGTATAATCTTACAAAGAATAGAAAGGAATTTGAACACACAAGTTGTTAGCATAGACTCAGCAACTGTGACTTGAAAAGGAAAGCAAACTGATCATGGCCAAAACCTCAAACTGTGTTTTATTAGACTTTAGTTACAGTTCAAAATTATATTTAGAACTTTATACATTTTTGTTTAACTGTAATCACTTGGAATAATCAGTGCTAGACACCCTGTTCTCCCAGAAGCAGTAGCATCTGAAGTTTAAAGCAATTAGGAAGAGTTCTAGATCAAACACAGAGCTGCATTTTAACAAGATGCACCTCACACAATGTTCTACAACCTCAATAAAACAAGGGACATTTGTAAGCACAACCCTAATCAAATTATTTGTGCTAATGAACAACACCAAAACAAAGTGAAGCTATATTTATGCTAACTGTCCACAAAACAGTACGATGGAAATCAATTGAATACTAATTAATTGATTAGGCCATCCTGTTAGTTACTGAGAAGCTTTGACTCAGCTTTGCTGCCCCTATGAAGCAGCGCAGATTCACATTTTACTATATCGCTACAGCCTCCCCAAAAAACGCAGCTGCAGTTGGACTGCGTTGCAATGTGCTGGAATGACCTTGCAACTCTTACAAATTCTTAAAGGTTGGTTGCCATAAGAAATAAACAAATATTTACTTGAAGAAAAAAGCCAGTATTATCCCTCTATGCATCACTGAAAGTAGAGTACTGACTTTTGAGCTTTTCTTTCAGGATAAGCCCTATTGTCAGATATAATTTAATATCTGAGGTTTAAACATACAGAGCAGTTGTCATTTTAACACCAAGTTTTTTTAATAGAACAGTTTCAGTTATATTATTTAGACAAATATGTAATTAATTTTATTCACAATTTAGTTATGTGGAGTTATTTTAGATGTAATGAAATTTCTATTTTACTAATAGTACATTATTTGACATTTTAGTCAAATAATTTAACTTCTATCTAGGAATGGTATTGGATTGACTTACTAAATAAGTTTGAAAAATCTAATTAAGTTGTGTATTATATATTAAAATATTACTTCTGTTGGGAAAACATATACACTCTAAAGCTTAAATATGCATTATGAATGTGAGGTACTATTTTCCTCTTATCTAATATACTCCAGTGTAGAACGAGGAAAATTCTTTCTTGTTCAATTGAATTTGTTCCTCACTTGCGTTTTGTGGGAACTTCCCACATCTCCCCTGTGTTCTGGAACCATAATCTAACACCCACCACAACAAAAGCTCGTGATGGGAATAGCTGTATATATGGGGGCAGCAGTGGATGAGCAGTGAACAGGAATTGGTTGAAGAAAAATACCTGCTCAGATTTATGATAAGGTAGAGCAGTTCTTTTCCCTCTCTGCCCGTGCTCTCCTAAGAGACAAGAGGAACGATCATTCTCTGTAACTTTATATGTTTATGTTTAGGGACAAATGGGAAAGACAAAGGAAAAAAACAAATGTGCTGATACATCACCAGAAACACAAGCAGAGAAGGGAGGAAACATTTTCTTCTTCTTCTTCTTCTCCTGGTACAATTGTACATTCAAAGCACAGCTCATGTTTTTTTCCTTCATATTCAGATTTAGTGTGTCCTCATCATTTACTTTTGTGTTGCTATTGAGGTCCTTTTAACAAACTTTGAATAGTATACAAGCTTTCTTTAACCTTTTGAACATCAGTATTGCCAAAAACAGTACTAGAGAAAGTGCCTCGTCAACAGAGATTAAAGTTGAACTTTCTTTATGAGATGTGTCGTAGCTCCTCTCACTTTTACAAAGAGAAAAAAATAGACAACACACAATGTGAGCAGAATTTTCTGATTTAAGCAGAAGAGCCAATCTCACACAGGCTCAGTCTGCCTGTGTATTACTGCTATGCAAAGCAGTGCAACAGTACCAAAATCTGTGAATCTGGCCTACAGAAACAACACAGAGGTGGATCAAATTCTATGCCTTAAATGTATCAGAATTACTAGAGAACATGTCTATTGCTCACATTATCTTTATTTAAACTCAACGTTATGCTTATAGATGTCTACTACTAATCTCCATTTGAAAAGGATGTCTACATTTTTAAGTACTCTAAATTCAGTGCCAGTCTTGAAAATCCAAATTTAAAATTTCAGTTGGGTATGGCTTCATTCAGCAAAACGCCTTCAGAAAGATTTCTAAAAGTTGGTCAGAATCAGGCTCACTGATGATCTCAGCAGGATAGCCATTCAGCCATGAATAGCTATGCCTCCCTAAACCTCCACTCCTAAACCATCCCTACTATTGCCACACATAAATTCTGCACATTTACCTTGGTTAAAGTTATTATTTTTTTTAAAGAAGCAGTGTGCTACTATCCAGGATACATCAGTGAATAATGAAGAAAGAAAGGGTCAAAAGGTTGATGACATTACTTCATTTTATTTGTTTTGGTTTTGATGTTGTATTGATGCTCTCTGTAGCATCTTTAGCTGTTTCTGCTCAGATTTGCTGAGAATGCATTCAGGGTTCAGTACTCAACATAACCAATCACCAGGTAAAGACAGACTAGGCTCACAACATGTTGCCAAATGAATAAAGAAAGGGCAGTTTCTCTCAACACAGTTAGTGTAGTGATACAGGCCACCAATTCACAACAAAACTCATCTCAAAGCCTTACCAAAAAAAGCAAATTACAATATTATTCTATTTTGAAGTTTAAATATTTGCTTTAAACATTTAACAGTAATAAATGCATAAAAATGTTATGGAAAGCATTATTTGAAGAAAAAAAACATGGCAACAAGCAATTCCGCAATTCCTGCTGTGTTAAAAGCTAAAATAGAATGGTGGGAGTCATGATAAGAAAAGAAACATTTAAGAGTCATAAGACCTGATACTCTGAGAGAACTCAGCACACCTCCAATCACTAGGCCATGATTTAAAATCTTGGGTTTCTGAGTGTGGCACATTTAGTATTGAATTAAGTTTAAATGTGGTTGCAGAGCAGTTTTAACTACCTGCCACACTGCAGTAATTTCTCACACTGAAATGACAGCTTTAGTGGCAGTGCTTACTCTTGTTGTCAGTTATGGTGCTGTCAAGCTTTCTTATTGGACTGAAAGAGAGACAATGCAGGCCTCCAAAGGGAACATGTTAAAAAGTAATATTGAGACATTCACCATACTGTAATTGTGTTGTTGTTTCATTTGCATTAATGACAAAGTGAATCTCCTCTATCTCCCAAAAATAAAGCAGAGATTTTGTTCTGAAAGCTAAACATAATGTATTAATCAATGTCAAGATAGAAACAGTCAATAATCTTTAAAGAACAAGCATGCAAAGATTTATTCAGAGCAGTCGATTCGACTTTCTACACCTATGGTAGCCTTTAGAATTGGAGCTCATTTTCCAGATAAATAATTTATACTGAATGTGTACTTTGGACCCCTAAATCTCCCAATTGAAAAATAATTAAGCTTGTTCAACAACCCATAGACATGATTACTAAACTAAGAATGCAATGTTTATGGTGTGAACACAAAGCTGAGCAAACAATTTGTAAATGTAAGGGTAAAAAAGATTTTGCTTGATAAATTATGAAGACTTTTAAATCAATTTCTTTTAAGGTTGCATTCAGCAAGGTTTCAAAACACTCATAAATAAATCAGTAAGACATGCTTTGAAGTTAAAAGCTCAAAATGTCTAGAAATCTGTGCTCTTCTCTTCTTTTGTGAGTCATTGATGTGCTGTTGTGAATTACATTATCAACCATAAATGCTCAGTGAAGCTGTTGCTTTGTCAAATTAGAAAACAGGGTTAGGTTTGTTGGACATGCAGCCATGAAGAACTGAAACAGACTTAACGCTGGTATGACCTTTGATACAACATACTTTCTGTTTTAACTATGGTTCCATAAACAGGAAGAGGAGGAGATTCAGAAGGAAACTGTGGCGTCATAATAGCTTAAATGCTACACCAGAAAAGGACCAGCAAATAAAATGTTTTGTCTCTGAAGTTGAATTCATCTGTTAATAAAATTGTTAACTCTTGCGTATTTGAGAGAGATTGGCTGTATTTATTCCATACACAGTGCTGCAGGACTGATGCATTCATTTATAATTATTTTAACAACTTATAGGCCTTATAAAGCAGATATGATTTTACTTTTTATAGTTAGTATATGTTTGAATAAAATGAGCATTGTTCTTTTATTCTATAACTATTGATAACATGTCTCTGAAATTCCAAGAAAAAAATTTGTATTTATTAGCAGAAAATGAGAAATGGTCAAATTAAAAAAAAGATGCACTGCTTTTAGACCGCAAATAATGCAAAGAAAACAAGTAAGTATTCATTTCAAAATATTTTAACTCAGGAAGAGCTAAAGTTGTATTTACCATCTGAATATTCATATTGCATTACTAAACAATAACTGACATTAAATTATCTCTTTAGGATGCTTTATCATTACATAGCTTGGCCACTTTCTGCAGGCAAAATCTTTTTTTTTCCATTTCCCACAAGAATGGTGACTGTAGTTTATCCTAAGACGCTGTTCCAAGCAGAGGACATAAATTTGGATATTCTGAATAAGGTCCCTTTTACATCAGCTTGTTCCTCTTCTCAATAACACATCAGCCAAGAAACTGAAGCCTGAAGCTCATTTAGATCACCATGCTTCCTGCAGCAGTTGACAGGGTTGCGGCTGCCGTCCCAGGGACTTTTATGCAACACCTGCACTCTCTCCAGATTGGAAGATGCCACTCTGACAAAATGCCAAGTGTCAGCTTTCATGAAACATGAGGAACGCTACTTCCAGTGTTCTCAATAGGCCAATTCTGAAAAGCATCATGAACTTTAGGTTTAGTCCTATTCTAATTATTTGAACATCAAACATATATGCTGGTAATGCTGCACTCATTGCTGTCCTCAAGAAGATTAATGGCTTCAAGGCGTGACGGCCCACCCTACCTCAATAAGGATGACGCAACACGAGCAGACATCAACATAAACTCACAACTCTGGCACTGCTCTTTGAAATGATCTCAAGCCCTCTGTGAACAGATTGGGCTGTCAGAAGAACGAGTGCGAAGCAATTTCAATCACAGAACATCTGTAATGTTAATGGACAATTCACATGAGATAAGAGATCTATAATCGGTTTCAGAAATTACACAGATGGTTGTGTCTGCTCGATTTATAAAGGTGTCTGCTCTATTTACACAGTACCTTGACATCAAAACTCTTCACACTGAGGGTCACAGCAGGACAATAAAATATGGCAGGAAGATTTACCCTTTTGACCATGAATGCATAGCCCACAGTGCATCTAGCAAAAGTCAGGGGCATATTTTTATATTTTTGTTACACAGCTTTAGCAAAGGTGGAATTAGATTTTAGATGAGCCAAGTACATCATTCCATGTATATCACAGATATAATTGGTGTGAAAAGGAGGAGGGTTTAAATAATTGCATGATAATCAGCTATTGCTGGCTGGATTTTTGTGCACTGCCTCCGTTTATGAAAGCTTTTATACTTTAAAGGCTCACGCATAACAGGTTGGTCAGTGATAAAAATTAGCTTAACGGATTCAAATTTGTAGTATTTGATAAAATAGAGAAGGTTAAAGATTCATCAAGTATTTTGATTATGGGATTAATGTAGAGGATTTTTATTTTGTTTTGTTTTTCAGTTGTTGTTTTTTCTGGGGGTGGGGGGGAAATCTGCATATTTGGTCTGGTGTTTGTAAGGATTAAAATAATAGTTCTGTGAAGAGTTTGATCCATTTCATTGATCCCCCTCACAGCAGAATGAGGGTCTCCAGGATCTTTAATACCTCTCAAATACAACATATGAAAAACCTTGCACTAGAAAGCTTTCGTAACCTTGTCAAAATCTGTGGACCTTTACTTTAAATTCAAGATCTTACTATGGTTCTGCCAATAGCAACTCAGAAAAAAAGCAAAAAACATGAGGATTTATAATCTCACCAGCAGCATTAATTCTTGTAGACGGGCAGGATTTTTGTCCTGGTAAGTCTATCGTCTTGTGCAATTATTTTAACTTGCAGTCAGTGTGCTGATCATATCATTTACTATGCTTGCATCTGATTAAACTGATCAATAAAATTTTCAACTGAACTGAATTAATATTTATTCAATACTATTATTTCCGCATTACCTGTTATAACTATAATTATAGTTATTCTACCTTCTAACCTGAATTTCCCAGATGCTACAAAAATGTCAACCAGCACACATAACTGCACTTACAGAGCAGCAAACAAGGCACTAGCGCAATAAATATTTCATCAACCAGCTTCATGCAGTAGTCTTCAGATGATTGTGTCAAAATGACAAATAACCAGGCAGAATAATTTGTGTGTAGATCTCAGTCTCATTTAAGCCCAAACACAGTAGAACTGCTCTGTAATTTAGACTGCAAAGTTGTAAAAAATGCCATAGTTTTGAATCAGAAACCAGCTTTTAAGAAAAAGAAAAGAGCAGTAGTATCAGAAATACAGCATGTTTTGAGCAATGTAGCTACTATTGTACATTGTATTAGTAATACAGCATTTACTGATTTTGCTATGAACTAAAAAACAGTTAACTTCAGACTTCAGAAGTTCATAAAGTGTTTTACTTATGAAATCTTCACCCGTGTAAAATGGTTAATATTGTATCCCCATTGAGCTCTATTTCCAAGACAGAAATACTAAAAAACCATAGCAGGTAAAAAAGGGGAAAAAAGACTAATAGCACCGTACGTGCACAGCCATTCATTTTGAAATTTCCACTGTATTTTAACTTTCTGTACTACAAATGTTTCAACATTAAGGATAATGTTAATTTTCCTTTGGGATGATTTCCAGGGAACATCTATTTCAGGGATTTTGGTGAAGCCTCTTAAATCCAGATTTACAAATGAAATGAACAAGATTGTGGTGGCTCAAACATGGTCAGATATTTCATTTCACAATACAGATCACAATAATTCTTCATTGTTGTCAGACAGAGCTCCATTATGGTATCAACATGCTTGACAAACTGCTCTGTTTAACACCTGCGACTACAAGTCTGTGGAGATATAATGTATATATGTTGGCAGATTCCTGGGCAAATATGCAACGAAAAGCTCATTTACTAAGTCACTCTAATTCACTCTCAGGTGGATGTTTTCAAAATGAAAGCTTTGAGTCTTTGCAGGCTAGTAGCTCTATTAGTGACTCTGCCTGCAGCAGAATTTTAGCATCTGTATGTGTTCCCGCCCCTCTGCTCCCAATAACAAACACCATAAAGTGTCGATTGAATTATGAGCCTGCTTTCTGCCTACTCATTTTGATAATAGATTTTGAGATAAATCACTCTACTTTGTTTGGTGAGTAATGCAGTGCTGACAGGGTAACAGAGGACAAAGCTCCTATACTCTGCAACCTCTGCATCATGAAAAGCACTAACAAGATCCTGCTGGATGTTTCTCACAACATGCTACACAGGAGACCATGAATTGAATTTTTGTCCACGTCGTCCAAATCCATGGCAGTTATCTGGAGAGAGAGAACAGGGGCTGAGGCAGTAGCTTGGCTTAGAGGGGGCCACAAAATACAATTACGAAGCATATAGGGATCTATCCTGTCTTGGTAAATGGATCCTGTTTAAATTGTTGGAATCCTCCATCTCTGCAGTGACAGCTTTGCATTGTTCATTTTACAATTAATAACTTTACCGTGAAAGGTTTGCAGATAAACCTCATTGATTGGGTGTCAATAAAGCTCCCCTGTGGTTCCAATAAAGACTTTAGGTCCTTGCTTGGCTACTGTTAAACAGGAAGACCCCCCACTTCTATCAACCACATACACACACCCAGACTCAAGCACCGTCTCCTCTAAATATGGGCTATTTGCTATCGATATCGATCAGTTGTTGACACTCCCTTCAGCTGGCCTGTCTGTGAGACCCTTCACTGTAAGTCATTGCTCAACCACATGTCAATTACTGCAGATGGAGAGAGCACCACTCTGTCTTAATGAAAGCAGATGGACTGAGGACTTAAACAGTTTTCCTCAGCTCCTAATTTTAAAGGTTGCATTAGGGAAGTGAAAGTAGGTTGCTGTGGAAATGGTGCTCAGCTATTATAACAAATGATAAAAAACTGTAATGTGCTGTGATTACATTGTCAGCTCAAAGTGTGCTAATTTGCAACCAAAAAATAGGGCTAAATGTGATATACTCAGTATGTTACATGTCAAAATTATGTATTAGAAATGCTGACTTTACTTGTGTTGTCATTATTATCTATTTAATTGGCTTGTGAGTGATGTTTGACCACTTCAACAGATGAGGGCTGGAACCACAAACCTCTACTACTGTTATTTTCTGGGTCATGATCTGAGGCGACTGAACTATTACAATATTGAGTGGGCATTTATCAGTGCTGCATAATAACATTTGATTCTATTTATTTATTTATTTGTGACTAATAGAGATGTGGTCAGAGTTCATGAAGGCAAGATCCAATGCAGGAAAACAGATAAAGTCTTATTTTTATATACAGTTCCTAACAAGTGCTTTCCAACACAAAAGCTTACATCTAAGATGCATACTAAAGCTCACAAAAAAGAAAGAAACAGCTCTGTCAAATAATGACACATGTTTTCAATGCACAATGTCTTCAATGGGTGCAACCAAGTCTGCCAAGTACAATCACAAATTGCCCTGGAGCTCACTTTCATTTGGATTCAGGTGCGGGAGAAGACTTGCGAGGAAGCCATCTGTTGTTTCATAGGGACGTTGCCAAGATGTAATAGAGAAGCTAGAAAAGCCTGCTAAGGTTAAGCATATCTGAACAATGTTGTTACTTGATATGACAAAATTGACTAAAGTTGTGATCCTCAGTGAGGACATATATTTTTGATGTCTGATAAGGTTTTGAATTAAGTGTCCATCTATCCATCCATCTTCTTCCGCTTATCCGGGGTTGGGTCGCGGGGGTAGCAGCTTCAGAAGGGAGGCCCAGACTTCCCTCTCCCCAGCCACTTCTTCGAGCTCTTCCGGGGGAATCCTGAGGCGTTCCCAGGGCAGCCGAGAGACATAGTCCCTCCAGCGTGTCCTGGGTCTTCCCCGGGGCCTCCTCCCGGTGGGACGTGCCCGGAACACCTCACCAAAGGTGACGCAGCGTCCAAGATGCCCGAGCCACCTCAACTGGCTCCTCTCAATGTGAAGGAGCAGGGGTTCTACTCTGAGTCCCTCCTGGATGACTGAGCTTCTCACCCTATCTCTAAGGGAGAGCCCAGCCACCCTACGGAGAAAACCCATTTCGGCCGCTTGTATCCGCGATCTCGTTCTTTCGGTCATGACCCAAAGCTCATGACCATAGATGAGGGTGGGATTAAGTGTCTTTCAACAAATTGCATAAGAAATATAACTACAGGTTTGCAACTGTGAATTTAATGTACTCTTGGGTTCTTTTGTTTTGTTTTGTTTGTGTGTGTGCAAAGTAATGCAATTTACCCCCTGTCACATTGTGGCTTAAACTATAACCTGCTTTGGAGAGCAACCAGAAAAACGGATGTTTGACTCCAAGCAATCAAAGTGATATCATGAGGTTGAACCAGCTTCTCTCCTCATCGTCTAGCACAGATGAGTGAAATTCACAGCCAAAGAGATGCAGCCAAGAACAACAGCCAGCGCTGCCTATTGAAGGCCAAATTCGATTTAAGTGCAACATCCACTGAACAGGAAAACCAAAGCAACAGCTGTTGGAAATAAAAGCACATGAATTTCGATCTGTTAGAGAACTGTATAAAAGTAAGAATGTCGGAGAGAATGAAGTGCCTTTATCCAAAAGCAGCACAAGTTTCACTTTTACTGTTTCTGATTACGTGTGAATCATCATGAGAATCAGCTAATGTCTGATAAATGCACGACTCAGGATTTAAACGTATCCCTATTAGGCAGCGAGACCTTGAAGTATGTGCAATCGTGATCCCTGAAAGCATTTATTAGTACAATCTAGCCTGATGAGCTATTAACACATGTCAATGGAGATGATTGCTGAGATGCACATTTCCTCACCACCTGCTGCATCTGATTATCACAGACAGGGAGGAGGAAACGCCATGCTGATCTTCAAATCAAAATCCTAATTTGAAAACTTTTGAAACAGGTACAGGGTGTAGAGCTGCTCAACAAAGCCCATACAAGTCCACACACTTTCTTCATACTGTTTTCAGTATTCAAAGAGATGTTTGCCATTTCCTCTGATGCGGGGGAAGCTACAATGCGCATGAATTAGTTGCCAGAGATAGGAGACTGTTGTAAAATTTAATGAGGCCATTTTCTGCGCATCCTATCTTGGTGCAGCAGCTGAGTGATGGAGCGTCATGCATGAACAAGGTTGATTAACGGGGAGGAGCTGCATTCAAAGTAAGATGACTAATGTGAGGAGACATGAAATATTTGTTCAATTTTAGATTAAAACCGAGTGCCCTCTGTTATCAGAGAGGATCATGGACATGAACACAATGTGGATGATGGGATTGCTGGTGCAGGTGCAGTCCAAGATAACAATAAAAAGAAAAAAGCTGCATCGCAAATTACTCTTTAAAAGTACCCTTGTCTTCTCTGTAATGTATCTCAGTAAAAGTACATCAGAGGGATGTTGAGACCTCAGAGGGGACTGAGATGTTGGTATATAATGTTAGAAAGGTCTCTAAGAGCTCTCCATACTACCACATGATGGATAATAGCGCTTCAACCAACTTCTCATCACTACAGGCTTGCTGTATTCCATTATACCACACTCATAGGCCCCATAAAGAATATTGTGCAGGTTTTATGGCTTTTATATGACAGTTATCATCTCTTCAGCATATTCACTGAATGTCTCAACAAAGCTGTAAACACATAAAAGAAAAAAACACACCATCAGGTAGGAGAGGCTCTTATCTGCTTCAGGTACATATGAGCTAAGACATTGCATTCATTATAATTATGACTAAAGTATTAAACTGTGATTCATAGTATAAAGAACAAGAAGGTGAAACAATATAATTTAGTTGTAAAGCTGCTTGAATTTTGTCTGTTAGTACTGCATTTTTGGATAGCTTTAAATAATAAATCATACAGATATTTCAGAGTCAGAGTTATGACAATCTTTGAGCAGGTATTAAATATATTTTTCATTAAGGCTACATTTCTGTATTTAAAATGTCTGATGTTCTAATTATAAATTTCATGTTTTAATTTTCTGTAAAATCATATGATTAACAAAAAAAAAGGCTTTCAAAAAAGTAATCTGTGTGCAACTAAACTATATAGTGAATTTCACTTAGTGATGGCTGAAATTACCAGCCTTTTCAAGAATATTCCAATGTATTGAATGGGTTTGCATTTATGAAAAATGTGTCAGACATTTAGCCTAAAGGAAATTAAGACATGAACAACTCAGTTTCCATTTTGACACCTTCCTAGTTTGGAAATGTTGTTCAAGTAGTTTTGGAAAAATTATTTGAGGGACATTCAGGATAAATCCATTGAATGAAAATACTTAGTTTGCTCAGAGTCAGCTTGATGGCAAAATTCAATTGTCCAATATGTTACCTGACCAAAATAACCACGCTTTTTACTGGTCAGTGGTTTCACACTTCTCTGAGTTCAGTTCAAGAGAGTTATTTTAACCAGTTAGTAATTTATTTTAGGCACTCAACTAATAAGTGCCTGAAAAAAATTGTTTAAACAATTCTTGAAAAAAGAGAACAACTGAAAGCCATCTCCATATAATTGATTGCTCTTATGAAAATTAGCTGCAAAAGAAAAGTCTCTCCCAAAATGGTTCTTCTGCAAGTACTTAAGTTGACTATAAATAATAATAAAATAAATCTCAATACAATTCTCTTCTGCAACAAAGTCCAGGATGAAACAAACTGCTCACTAAACATTTTTGCCAATAAGCTTTTGTTACTGCTGTGATAAAGGTCTGATCATCATAAAAAGGAAATCTATTTTGTTTGCAGGGTTTTATGAATAAGGAAATAATAAAACAAAAAAACATGGTCTTTACCAGGTAATAAAATTATTCAAATGAAACCTCCAGAGTACCAAAACCACACAAGCTGTTAAGCAAGAATGAAAAATCAACATGTTGTTTATTCAGTTATTCCCTTGCTAGTGTCAGAGGTTTAAGGAGGGGGCTGTGAATCAAATGCACTTGATTAGCCCGTCATTAACAAGTATGAAAACTTACATGGACCCAGAGCTTTTGATGGTTTGCTGATCTGAAGAGCTCTGTCATTTTCTTCAGTATAAAACACTTAGGGCAGTTTCTAATTTTCTCAAAAGATAAGATCTGACGTAAAAAAATGCAAAAATAACAAAACAATACAAGAGCCGTATCTTACAATATTACAAACCTATGGCTTGTTCTGAAACACTGCTAAATTGAAAGTCTTTTCTGTTTGAAAAAACATAACCAAAATGATGGGAGTTGTGGACAAAGGAGTTGACATGAACATTTTTAGAAGAGCAGCTCATTTCTTTGAGCATTTCGAAGTAAATTATGTTGCTTTATAGATGGCAAATTTGAAGTGACCAAAGAGATTCCTGATTTATCTTAACGCTTCTCATATGATGGTGGACCAATTATTTGCATTTAGTTTTTTAGACGTACACTTTGGGTATATTTAGCAGAAAAAACATTTTCCCTCAAAGTGAGCCAACTGATGTATGTGCATGTATACAAGCAGGGAGTAAAAATGGAGTTCAGCTCTGGCACAAATACAGAAGGGTATTGCTTTCTTTGCAGGAGTCTGATGTGTTTGCTTCTCCCTTCAATTCATACTTGACTATAATGACTTATTTTGCACCTACAGGATTTTGGCATTTTGCTGTCACTGAGAAAAACAAAAATTCCTCTGTATGTCAAGACATTCTTGACTTAAACGTGAGCACAACTGTCCAGCACCTAAAGTAGAGCTGAAATTGGGTCCAGGCAAGCAGTAATGCTATGTTGAATGAAGATGTGAGAAGTTAGATTTCTCCACCATAATATGTGAGTCTGATTAACTACTTCATCTTATTTCTGCTAAAGTGAGTTCATAAGCATATGGTAAACTTTTTATTTTGGGCAACAGCGCTATAGTAAGCATCCCTAATGTATTGTTTTTTTCCTAGGTTTATGTCTCTTTCTGTTGCTTGCAGCCTCCAGCTGGTTGAAGCAGATGGCTCCCCTTCGTAAGTCTAGTTTAGGCTGGAAATCTCATGCTGGTTAAAGGGAATTCTACTTCCCCACTGTTTACCCCCACCAAGTGAGTGTTGAGGATTGGGGATTAATCTGAAGTGACGTTTCAGTGCAGCCTACTACATTGGATTCTCTTCAGCTCTGTCAGAACAACAAAAAATTACTCTAAATCTATCACATACATTGTTGCTTGTGATAGATTCCAGGTAATTGAATTAACTGGCAAGCAATCATAATATTTTAATCAGTGAATGCATGTTTATAGGTAATGCATCATGAGCATGTTATTGTTACCAATGTAAGCCCCTCCTAACAATGAAAGACATTTTCTGACACATGTTGCAGTTCTCAAACAAGCATTAATCCTTGCCACAAGTCCAAGCATAATGAAGTTGTTTGCTCACTTGCTCCTCTCCTCAGTTATAGATCAATTTATTCTGTTGTTGACTCAGCTACTGACTCAGTTGCTCAATCATTTTGCCAGGATTTTGTCACTCGGGAGATTCTAGGAGCCTCATCCATTAAACAATGTTACATATTTTAAATTATCTCCAACTTGTGGGAGCTCGTTTGTCATCTCAATTTGCCTTTCACATGCCATGACAGCCATTATTCATGTTTTTATTTATTTTATTGGTGAATTACCAGTTTGTATTTTACCACCATTAAAGCTTTAGGAGATAGAGATATAAAAACCACAAAGAAAAAGCTACGTACTTTAGATTATGTAGCTTATCCACATTCAGAAAATGTGGATTTTGGATGAAAATCATGGTCACATAATTTGCCAACTGCTGTTTGTAGAAGCATTTGAGTCATTTTGACTCTTAAAGCAGTGTCCTTCATTAAATACTTCTGCACAAAGTAATAGAGGCTGGCACAATGTTCATTTTATGTTGGCATTTCCTTACAGCTAGCAGTGTGAGACCTCAGCGGGGAAGGTGCATCAAATCCCGGAGTCCTACCTACACTTCAATAAGAATGAAAATCATTGCACAAAAGGCTGCAGTACATAGCTATATCATTTATTCAGTGCAAAGCAGTTGACGCTAAAGTCCAAATGATCTTTTTCTGCCTTAAGTTCACTAAAGAATGTCATAAAATATTCACAAGGCCTTTTATTTAGTCTCATCCACTGAATTATTCTCAAAGAAGGACTGAAGGACTAATACTGTTTGAAAAACACGACTTACCAAATTCTGTGTATTACAAGCAGACCACATTAAATGAAAGATATACAAAACAGATTACATTTTAAATGTTCTATACATATTAGGAAGCTTTTTAAACCATCATACTTTCTACAAAGTGAATTAGAACTGCAGGTCAGTTAAAAGCAGGTTTCAAGCTTAATTCATATTTGTTAAAAAGTAAACTGCTACTTAAAAGGTACATAAAATGAACTTTGTAAATGTAGACATAAAAAAAACATATGCATGAATTTTATTTCCTTTAGGACAATATTACACACATCTAGTTTACAACCTTGCTTTTAAATACTTTTACATTATTTTTAGCAAATAATATAAAATATAGTTCTCCTACATTCTAATGTGCCATCACAAATATATGAAAGTGGAAGATGGTCAGTATCAAACATTACTGCAATAAATATTCAAAAAACCTGGCTCACCAAAAAACCTTTTACCAAACAAATCAAGTTTTTATTAAACAATTATAACATGAATTCTTAGAGTGGTACAACTCATCTATTTTTTACATTTCTTGCAGTCCAGGTCTTTGCAGAAAAGGTCTTCATTTCATCCTTACTCTTGTGTAAGCACACAGACCATTCAACACAATCCTGTTTAAAATATATATATATATTTCATCTAAACAATCTGTTCTGGTCTTGCTATATTTTATCCATACATGGAAGTGTACACCCTTCTGTTTTGATTTCAGAAAAAAAAATCTAATAAAACTAAGTACATTTCAGGAAAGAAAGTTATATTTATTTTACATAGTTTTTCTCTGTTAAAGTAGTCATTCATTTTAATAAAATAGAAATAATTGGCTTGCAGAACTCATTAACTGTGAAAGATTTATAATCATTATTTACAGACATGATGACCTGCTGAGCCACGTGAGAAGAATGACCTTCACAAATGTTCATCCTGTGCTGGCACCAAGGAAACCCCATATTGGTTTTGGATTATTCTTTAATTCCTAATTAGATCATCTGGGTGAAGGGTAAAGCAACCATGCATTGAAGAGAATTTGTGCTATCATCCATCCATCCATCCATCCATCTTCTTCCGCTTATCCGAGGTCGGGTCGCGGGGGTAGCAGCTTCAGAAGGGAGGCCCAGACTTCCCTCTCCCCAGCCACTTCTTCCAGCTCCTCCGGGGGAATCCCGAGGCGTTCCCAGGCCAGCCGAGAGACATAGTCCCTCCAGCGTGTCCTGGGTCTTCCCCGGGGCCTCCTCCCGGTGGGACGTGCCCGGAACACCTCACCAGGGAGGCGTCCAGGAGGCATCCTGACCAGATGCCCAAGCCACCTCAACTGGCTCCTCTCGATGTGAAGGAGCAGCGGCTCTACTCTGAGTCCCTCCCGGATGACTGAGCTTCTCACCCTATCTCTAAGGGAGAGCCCAGCCACCCTACGGAGAAAACCCATTTCGGCCGCTTGTATCCGCGATCTCGTTCTTTCGGTCATGACCCAAAGCTCATGACCATAGATGAGGGTGGGAACGTAGATCGACCGGTAAATCGAGAGCTTCGCTTTTTGGCTCAGCTCTCTCTTCACCACGACGGACCGGTACAGCGCCCGCTTGACAGCAGACGCTGCGCCAATCCGCCTGTCGATCTCCCGCTCCCTTCTTCCCCCATTCGTGAACAAGATCCCGAGATACTTAAACTCCTCCACTTGGGGCAGGACACCCCCCCTGACCCGGAGAAGGCACTCTACCCTTTTCCGGCTCAAGACCATGGCCTCGGATTTGGAGGCACTGATCCCCATCCCGGCCGCTTCACACTCGGCTGCGAACCGATCCAGCGAGAGCTGCAGATCACGATCTGATGAAGCCAAAAGGACCACATCGTCTGCGAAAAGCAGAGATGAGATCCTGAGGCCACCAAATCGGATCCCCTCAACACCTTGGCTGCGCCTAGAAATTCTGTCCATGAAAGTGATGAACAGAATCGGTGACAAAGGGCAGCCCTGGCGGAGTCCAACTCTCACCGGAAACGAGCCCGACTTACTGCCGGCAATGCGGACCAGACTCTGACACCGGTCATACAGGGACCTGACAGCCCGTATCAAAGGGCCCGGTACCCCATACTCCCGGAGAACCCCCCACAGGGCTCCCGGAGGGACACGGTCGAACGCCTTCTCTAAGTCCACAAAACACATGTAGACTGGTTGGGCGAACTCCCATGCACCCTCCAGGACCCTGCTGAGGGTGTAGAGCTGGTCCAGTGTTCCACGACCAGGACGAAAACCACACTGCTCTTCCTGAATCCGAGGTTCGACTATCCGACGGACCCTCCTCTCCAGGACCCCTGAATAGACCTTGCCAGGGAGGCTTAAGAGTGTGACCCCTCTATAATTGGAGCACACCCTCCGGTCCCCCTTTTTGAACAGGGGGACCACCACCCCAGTCTGCCAATCCAGGGGAACTGCCCCCGATGTCCATGCGATATTGCAGAGTCGCGTCAACCAACACAACCCTACAACATCCAGAGCCTTAAGGAACTCCGGGCGGATCTCATCCACCCCCGGGGCCTTGCCACCGAGGAGCTTTTTAACCACCTCGGCGACCTCGCCCCCAGAGATTGGAGAGCCCAACCCAGAGTCCCCAGGCTCCGCTTCCTCAGTGGAAGGCATGTTGGTGGGATTGAGGAGGTCTTCGAAGTACTCTGCCCACCGGCCCACAACGTCCCGAGTAGAGGTCAGCAGCACACCATCCCCACTATAAACAGTGTTGGTGCTGCACCGCTTCCCCCCCCTGAGACGCCGGATGGTGGACCAGAATCGCCTCGAAGCCGTGCGGAAGTCTTTCTCCATGGCCTCTCCAAACTCCTCCCACACCCGAGTTTTTGCCTCAGCAACCGCCCGAGCCGCATGCCGCTTCGCCCGCCGGTACCCATCAGCTGCTTCCGGAGTCCCACAGGCCAAAAAGGCTCGATAGGACTCCTTCTTCAGCCTGACGGCATCCCTCACCGAAGGTGTCCACCAACGGGTTCGAGGGTTGCCGCCGCGACAGGCACCGACAACCTTGCGGCCACAGCTCCGATCGGCCGCCTCGACAATGGAGGCACGGAACACGGTCCACTCAGACTCCATGTCCCCCACCTCTCCCGGGACGTGTTCGAAGTTTTGCCGGAGATGGGAGTTAAAGCTCCGTCTCACAGGGGATTCCGCCAGACGTTCCCAGCAGACCCTCACAACACGTTTGGGCCTGCCAGGTCTGACCGGCTTTCGCCCCCGCCACCGGAGCCAACTCACCACCAGGTAGTGGTCAGTGGACAGCTCCGCACCTCTCTTCACCCGAGTGTCCAAGACATACGGCCGCAGATCCGATGAAACGATGACAAAGTCGATCATCGAACTGCGGCCTAGGGTGTCCTGGTGCCAAGTGCACATATGGACACCCTTATGCTTGAACATGGTGTTCGTTATGGACAATCCATGGCGAGCACAGAAGTCCAGCAACAGAACACCGCTCGAGTTCAGGTCGGGTGGGCCGTTCCTCCCAACCACGCCCCTCCAGGTCTCACTGTCGTTGCCCACGTGAGCGTTGAAGTCCCCCAGCAGAACAAGGGAGTCCCCAGGAGGAGCACTCTCCAGTACCCCCTCTAAGGACTCCAAAAAGGGTGGGTAATCTGAACTCGGTCGTTCGGCCCGTAAGCACAAACGACAGTCAGAACCCGTCCCCCCACCCGTAGGTGGAGGGATCCTACCCTCTCGTTCACCGGGGTAAACCCCAACGTACAGGCGCCGAGATGGGGAGCAACAAGTATGCCCACTCCTGCCCGACGTCTCTCTCCCTGGGCAACTCCAGAGTGGAAGTATGTCCAGCCCCTCTCAAGGAGACTGGTTCCAGAACCAGAGCCATGCGTCGAGGTGAGACCGACTATTTCTAGCCGGAACCTCTCGACCTCACGCACTAGCTCCGGCTCCTTCCCCACCAGAGAGGTGACATTCCACGTCCCAAGAGCCAGTTTCTGCAACCGAGGATCGGACCGCCAGGGTCCCCTCCCTTGGCCGCCACCCATCACACAGTGCACCCGACCCCTTTGGCCCCTCCCACGGGTGGTGGGCCCATGGGAGGGGGGGCCCATGTTTCCTCTTCGGGCTGAGCCCGGCCGGGCTCCATGGGTAAAAGCCCGGCCACCAGACGCTCGCCATCGTGCCCCCCCTCCAGGCCTGGCTCCAGAGTGGGGCCCCGGTGACCCGCGTCCGGGCGAGGGAACACCAAGTCCAAGGTTTTCCTTCATCATTGGGGTCTTCGGGCTGCACTTTGTCTGGTCCCTCACCTAGGACCTGTCTGCCTTGGGTGACCCTACCAGGGGCATGAAGCCCCAGACAGCATAGCTCCTAGGATCATTGGGGCACTCAAACCCCTCCACCACGATAAGGTGGCAGCCCATGGAGGAGTGTGCTATCATCATTATCACAAATCTGAATCTAACCAAATAAACATATGTGCAAATATCTTGCCCTGCGACAGACTGGCGACCTGTCCGGGGTGTACCCCGCCTCTCGCCCGGAACGTAGCTGGAGATAGGCACCAGCAACCCTCCCGACCCCATTAGGGACAAGGGTGAACAGAAAATGGATGGATGGATGGATGGATGCAAATATCTTTGTTGGTAAAAATTTTAAAAACATGATTAAAGTTTCATTTTGAGCTGTAAATTTAAGGCTGAGTTCTACATGAAAAACTTTCACTAAAAGCAGGCATCAGAAGGAGAAATATTTTACCATTTTACATTTATGAAAAAAAATTGTAATCTTAATGTCAAGATTGGTGAGTAGTTGATGTTGGACCCAACAGACAGAAGCGGCAAGTGAATTTCAAGATTTAATATAAAAAAAGATGAAAAAGACAAACTTACAAAAATCACAGGGAACCAGGACAGAACACAAACCATAAATCCAAGGTGAAAAACCAGCAAGGACACACAAACAGGCTATGGAGTCAGGCGGGGAAGTAATGGGATGAACCAGCAAGGAGTGACTGAAAAAGATATGCTTAAGACCTGGGAGGTTGAATGCTGAAACATCAGACCTGAGTTGATCAGCTGATTGCAAATGTGAGGGGAGAGAGCAAAAAGCAGACTGAGAAGAGGGAGCGAGAGAGAAAGTAGCACAGGGAGCGAGAGAGAGTACACAGGGGACTAGGAAATGAATCTAGCATTAAATCAAATTAAACATAATTAAACTAGAGTAGCTAAAAAGAACTAGGCAAAAGAAATACACATCATAAACTAGAATCACTAAGAAATTACAGAACTTAAGAAAAACAAGAACAAGATTGATCTAACCAAAATAAATGACAAGAGTGTCTGTGGTAGTGCGATCCAAAAAAAATCACATCCAGAAATAACAAAAGAACCTTATGAAAAATGAAATGAGACAAAATATCTGAGTAAAGATATCCACTTATGATTGTAACTATTGTAAAACATGGTCTTAGGCACAAGATCAAAGGTCAAAATGTACCTCAATATGGTCAATAAATTATTTTAAATCTACTTTCAGCCACTTATAGAGCAAACTTCCCCGAGAATAGGAAGACTAATAAAATAGACTTGACTCATAAAATGAACACCAGTAGAATCTCAGATACTTGACCTTGCAGGGGCCTCTTAATGAGGGAAACCATTTTAACACAAAGACCAGCACTTCAGGTTTATCAAATGTCAAATCTTGCTTAGCTTAACTAGTGTGAACGCTGAATTTGCCTGCAAAGTTTTCTAAGACATGTTTAAATTTGATTGCTGAAAATTACAAGTGATTTATAAAATTTACAAGCCGAAAGTTGCTGCTGATAAGCATACTTGACGACAACGTAACTGTAAGTGCTCACTATAAATTTTGTTACTTCTCCTTTGTAACTCTTAAACATTCCCTTTTTATTAACAACTATTTTGATGATAGTACAGGTATGCGCACACACCAGCGCACACACCCCTACATGTATGTACGTACATACATACATGTAGGGGTGTGTGCGCTGGTGTGTGCGCGGTTGTGGAGGGGTGGGCGTGTGGGGGTGGGTGTGCGTGCAGGCATGCACGTGTATGTATGTGAGTATGTGTGTAGGTATGTATGTCAGTAAAGCAAAGTATAAGCGTAAGTAATATAAAGACATATCTGCTTATATAGCATTTTATTTATGGACCTTATTTATAAAGGGTCATTTTTACATTTTTACCCGTAAGTTGGAGATGACAAACTTTGCTAAGACAAGCAAACAAGGATAGCAGTATACTAATATAAATATCAGCAGTATTTTTGTGTCATACTGCCATCAGTGTGGGTGTTAATCGCTTCAACTTTTCTCTGTGATGGGATTCAACACATACATTTTTTTTAGCAAAAATGCTTTACTAGAAAGTTTTAACCTTATCACTTAACCTTGGCTTTTATTTTCTTTATGCTTCATGAGTTTCATCGGGCTTTTCAACTTCACCTTTCCTCCTCCTTTGGATTTCAGCTCAACTCCGACACCCGTGGCCCCTTATTCAGGTGCATTATCATAGAGTTAAGGTAATCACTGCTTCTCATTTAATGTGAACACACATTGTTAAAGAACTTTCCATTAGCATTGGGAGGTAGCATTCTGAACTAGTGCAAAACACTGTAACAAAAAAAAAAAAAACGCCTTTAAAACATAATTAACAAAACTGGGAATGAAGATGAGAATCTAGCCAGGAATGAATGAAGAAGGGGGTATAACTAAATTGAACATGATTAAGTAAATGCATGATTACACAATTTACTATTGTGTAAAATAAAATAAAAAACAGGAAAAATAGCTCAAAAGCATTTGATTGTCAAAATACTTAGACAGACAGACAGACAGACAGACAGACAGACAGACAGACAGACAGATAGATAGATAGATAGATAGATAGATAGATAGATAGATAGATAGATAGATAGATAGATAGACAGATAGATAGATCACTATTTTTTGTAAATTGATACTCCTTTTACATTATTCAGTTCCATCTGTTGAGAGATGTCTGCCTCATTTCCTATCAGAAAGAAACTTTTGAATCTAAATCTGTGAGGGGAATAAACCATCCCTATAGATTATTTGATGTCTTTGGAATGTAAAAGATTCAAATCCTGTTAAACATGGATTATTTTTGATATTAGAATATTTACAGTGCGTTTCTCCAGTTCTGAAATCAAGGTGATGCTATGGTGAATATTTAATGCATTAAGAGTGTAGCAATATCAGAACAGGTAATAGGTGCCAAAATCTGTGAAATGAAGCCTTTTACTTTTATAGCGAATATTTGTGTCCACCTTCTCAACAAATATTGTATTTAGAGAAGCCCCTGTACAATCGTGCACCATCAGTTTCATTTCATGGGGCTACCGTTATTGATTCGGGAGGGAAAAATCTAGTTGAATGCACTTCAGTGCTTCCCTCTGAGCATGTATTTGCAGAGGCTTTGCTGTAACATAATTTTGTTCTCACTAATGTCTGCTTGTCCATCCACTTTCAGACTTATGATTTCACTCGAGGACTACGGCCTGCCTGTAATTTGTAAAACTGTCAACACATCACACTGTAATCGTTCTCCACTCCAGTGAGCTAGTTCTTACTTTGCCTGTTGCAGTAAACATCTCTGAACTGTAGTAATGTGCAACCAGGGAGCAGCTGGAAATTGCAAAGCATGCTTTCTTTACTTGGGGCATACACATCCAATAAAAGCAATGTCAACAAGAGTGATAGTGTTATTAGACATTTATAAATAAGTAAAGAGCTGTTTTCCTTAGATTTATCCAATTAATTGTCTCGCACAGATCACTTCAACTTTGGATTACATTAGGAAATAAATGTGGAGTCAAGAACGGCTCCAGCTGGCCTTTCGTTGCTTAAATGCACCACAGAGGATCTGATTAAAATGAAAGGATTTTATGCAGAAAGCATGGGCGTTGCACCCAAGGAGGACGTGGGTGTTTCAACACCCACACTTTTCTCTGTGATGGGATTCAACACCTACATTTTTTTTAACAAAATTGCTTTACTGCAGTTACTCAGTTTCTCTGGATCCATAGCATCTGCGATGAGGCTGCCTGCCTCCTCTCTCACTCCTGATGTTTCATGAAGCCAGACACCGGCTTTGAGTAGAACTGGCTGTTGATTGACCACTGCCTCTCACCCGGTGTTTGTTTATAGTTGAGGTGAACAAGCTAAAGGTAACGGTTCAGACAAGTGTTATGCCAAAGTAGATAGCCCCAATAGAATCCGATTCACACTGGGAGCGCGCACTTGGCAGGAGGAATGGCACATCTTCACTTAAAACAGGGTTTATGTAAGGCCTAAATGTTGTTATTGTGCTAGTACAGTTTAGCAGTTTCACAGCCCTGTGAGCCAAACCCAGGTTAATATAAAGTTTACCTATGTATTTTTGCAAGGCACTATCTGCAAGGTGTTGAAAAGAAAAAGGCAGAGGAGACAATGTCCTTTTTTCAACAGAAATCCCTAAAGTGCAGTTAATTGCTTTCATCAAATTATTATTTCAATTAAATAATTGTGTGTCTGGTATGCTTGAAGGCCTATGAAAACATTTAATTTTATCTGTCCATCCAACCATTGTTTATATACCAACTTATCTTTCCAAGGTTGCAAGGGTCTAGTGCCTACTTATTGCTGCCATTTGGGCAAGAAGCTGTGTGCACCCTGGACAGGTTATCACATTTATATGAAATTCTGAATTTCATATAAATATTTGAATTGAGGTTTATATTAGGATAAGAGCAAGAATTGAAGAAAAAGCAGACAGAGCAGAGTGAGTGAGTGATGCTGAGGAAGAGGATAACTTAGTTCAGGTAGCGTTATTGAACTCAGATGGGGTGGATACTTACCCTCTTTAGGTCCAACCAACTAGATTGCAAATTAATTATAAACAGTCTTTATCAAATAGGACACAGAGGCCATAAGACTACCAGTTACATCTGACATACCTGATACATCCTCTCATACGTCAAAACCCACTCTCCTTACACAGGTGGCCCACAATCCCCTCAGTTTTGAAAAACCTGCAATGCCACTGAATGCAAGCTATAATAGCAACCATTAGAAGCAACAATGGAGTAACAATGAAGAGACGCTCAGTTCTTGTGCCTGTTTTCACGTGTCCTTTCCCATCTGTTTAATCCCTCACATGTAACTGATGGTTTCCTGTCAAGCAAGCACATTTATAAAATAAGATTAAATAAATTAAGCATTATGTAGGGACAAATTAACAAGCTATAGCATCTGGTGTTTCATCTGAAGTGATGTAATGGAAGACAAACAAAATGTTACAAGGTATAGTGAAACTAGCAAGAGATCATTTCATGCAGGGAAACAAGAGGAAATATGTATTACATCTTTATTGACAATGCATAGTCCTGTGTATAAAAACAATAGGCAGGTACTTAATCTATCATGAACATGTGCTCTCGCAAATGCTCTTACAGACAAAAATCTAATAATGGATATTATTTCAGTGGATATTATGAGCTTTTTTTTGTCAATCTCACACCATAAAGGTAAAAGCTTAAAATCCCAGAGGCACAAGGAGGAACCACTAAATTGTGCATACATAACTGTTGATCTCTATCTGTTGTTTAGAAACAAAGTCTAATACAAAGTCTGACCATTGCAAATTGTTGTAATGGATGCATTAAGCTATGATAAGCTTTCACCTTTGTAAAATATGAGATGAGGTCTATACTAGTTAGGTTTGGAGTTTGACTACCAACATCTAGGCTGAAAAACTGAAACGTTTGTGGAAACAATAAATTTGAAAAGTGGATTTAACCAAGACAATGCAAAATTGACCAAATAGCTTGTGGAACACCACTTATTACTATCAAAACATGCTTGATGACAATCTTTTTTTAGTCTAATCTCTTTTATGTATCCAATCACAGTTCTGCACAAGATTTTCCATTGGCTCAATCACAGCTTAGTGGCTCCAGGCAACCATGAATGTCAAGCCCTGCTTTGGACTGTGATTTCCCGGGGCCTTGTTCCAGAAAATCCAAGCACCAAGCAGCCATAGCCCCTGAGGCTATGTTTGCTTTTGGATCTGGCTTGTGCATAATTGATGCAAGGCTGACAATAGTTCATGCAGCAATTTGACGACACCTGAAACAAATGACTAAATTATTCTTCTCTATGTCTGCCTCTAAGCGCCAACATCTTTTCTTAGCAGCATTTCTGGCAAATATGTGAGTTCAGGTTTTAAAATTACAGAAAGCGTCTAAAGAGTAAAGGGCTCGGTTGATAGCAGCTTTGTATTCTTCATAAATCACAGCGGAAGTGAAGCAAATAGAGGAAGGGTTTAGTTTTGCAGTCGAGGGTTATCTCACAAGAAAAAGGTACATGCAGTTATATCATTCCTCCACGGATGTGCTGAGACATTAGGATTACAGGATAGCTTCACTCCATGACAAGTCATTTCTTCATCTAGAAGATTATGAGGATTTTTTTTTAGAGGTCTCACACCACAAACATTAATCAGAAGAACTTGCTCTGCATCAATATCATATGGCAAAAGAATCAGATTTCTTCTTCATCTTTTAGTGGTGCATGCATTTATTGTATATTGCACAGCTGCAGTTTTTTAATTTTCTAATTGCTGTGTTCTCTTACCAACCAACACTTTAGACTTGGTTGTCTAAAGTGTTAATAACTTATTCATTATTTTACTATTATATTTTAATATTTGTTGCATATGTAAATGAAACTCATATGTCCTGTTTTGTTTTTGGAAGCCTTTTGCAAGTTTCCAAAGCTTATAGTGAACTCCTTCTCGTGTGCTTTGATGCTAACAGTTCAATAATACTCAACCTCTGTTGAACCTGACCAGGTCATTGGTTCAAACCAGGCCTTCCAATATTCTTTGGATTTATTAACGCTGTGGTACATTGACCTCTTCACAAAAAGCAAAAAAGTTGAATTTCAGTGTTTGTTCTCTAAGAAATCTCACTACGAGCCTTCCCTTCTTTTTGTTCACACATGATCGCATTTTTTTTTTTAATATAATTTAAGGGTAGAATATTAATATGTCAGATTTTATCATCACAAATTGAGCATGTAGACAGGATGAGCAGAGATTTGTTAACAGCCCACCATTGCTCATTTGCATTCTTTAATTCAAGTCACAGTTTGCAAAAATGTTACAAAGGTTAAATTAGATTGCCATTCAAATGCATCAATTAGGATGCAGGTTTAAAACAGTCCCTAGGATTAGGTATATGAAGGCAGAGAACCCTTGATTACAAGGCTGTCTAATAATCACTGATATGATTGCATTGGCCAATAAATGGGCAGTAAATATTTTATTAGAATTTTTTTTCAGTCCTTGTACCCAACATACTCCTATAGCAATGCAACCTGCTTACTAAACAATAAAATATATTATAACTTTTGAATAAAAGCAATAAAGAATAAGTATGGCATAGCCTTTTTCATCTTTTGGAGTTTCTCTAGGATTTGTTGTTTAGGCTTCAGTCACAGTCAGTGAGCCACTGATTTTACTTCATCTTTGAATATGACTTACCTCCTGCTTCCTCTTGATGCAGGTTTGGTTTCATTTATGTAAGTACCCTAACGACTATAGCATAAACAAAACAAGTCCCTGCAAAATGCAAGAGTCACCTCTCCTCCAGTGCTCGGTGTTTTAAACCTGCTGTGAGTGGGGATTATCTCGAGATATCCGAGTGCAGTTTTCTGATGAAGCTGCCACAGCCTGAGAGCAATGATGCAGTTTGTCAGAGAGCGAGCAAGCTTTGACAAGATGGCTGTGGTGTCAGCGGGCAGTAGATGGTAATCTTACATAGTTGATGTTGACAAGGATAATCAAGTTGCTTATGGTCATCCTGAGAGAGAACATTGAGAGGAAAAAAGTGCCACAGAAGGTCTTTAATTATTAATTCTTTGGCAGCAACATTTCCGTGTGGGCAGCGTCAACCTGCTGCTCAGCTATTTACCGACAGAAAGACTCCATGGGAGGTTTTTATGGCCTAATGTGCTCTGCAGCGAAGTGCTGCTCGGACCGCAGAGAAAACCCATTTTCATCATTTTTGTGACAGGGCTCATGTAAATTTGAGCAGAAAAAAAAAATGCCCCAGATATTTGTAAACTGCCATCTGTCCTTCTTATCAGTACAAAGAATGAACAAGAAAGCCCTTTTGATTTCCTTTTTCTTTGTTGTGCTCCATTTCTTGTATCTTTCTTTTGTGGGTTTTGACATGTAATCATAGGGAGCATGTTGTTTGCATGATAATGGAAAACTGAACATCAGCAAAATCAGTAAGCGTGCTTCAACTTAGGATCATTAGTTCAGCAATCAGCGGGACCAATTAGGAGGAGAGGAATTTAATAAAGATACATATGGGATGCAAGCCAAAAAACTTCAACAATCGTGCCCATTAATGTCAAACTAAATCTTCTCGAACATGGTTGTCAACAAAGGTTTAGCAACATGTTTGAAACCAAATGGACTACACCTTCAGCTTGGAAAAGGCAACATTTCCTACTTGCCCCTGTGTAAAAGAAAATCGAGTTCCCTATGAAAATGTGAAGAAGTTTAAAGGGTCATAAAATAGTTTTTTCATAATTTAGACCACAATTTTATTTTAACCAGGAGATGTTTTGAATTAATCTTATCTGATGTTGTCACCCCAAGAGAAGCTCTTAGCTTTAGCTGCTAAGACTTAAAGGTTTTCTGAACCTGTTTAATCTTATATGTTTCCACTTATAATTAAATATTTCCACTAAGAGTGGTGCATTTTATCAATGCATTTGAATTGAAACGTTGTAAAACATTGCAATATTCAGCAATTAAATGTGTGTTTGAAAACAAAGGTATGGAATGCATGTAAATGACACAAAATTAACAGAAAATATAAACTGCAGATGATTAAAAATTGGGACATGACCAAAAAAATAAATAAATTGTGACAATATTCACCTTGTGAAAAATGTTTTTTATCATCCCACTACAAAGCTCCCTCTTTATTTCAGGTCTATTTGAAAGCACCCACCTCTGTACCAGTGATGTTTTTGAGATAGA
Source organism: Xiphophorus couchianus (assembly GCF_001444195.1). Lineage (NCBI taxonomy): Eukaryota > Metazoa > Chordata > Actinopteri > Cyprinodontiformes > Poeciliidae > Xiphophorus > Xiphophorus couchianus. Next base: position 7,791,207 of record NC_040243.1, on the reverse strand, counting down.
TTTCCACATGCTTTGTTTCTGGTGACTCTGGGTCATGAAGTTCAAACGGGAATAAAAACTGCCCTAGAAAATGATAGCAGAACCAGCAGTAAGAAGGCACATCAAGTCACATGAATTTGGACTAAGAAAACATGATGTCATAGATTTCTATTTCAAGCGAGATTTGACTTTCTTTTTGACCTTAATATAAAAATTTAAGGAATTCTATATTTGTTGTATTTATCTTAGCTTTGAAAGAAGGCTATATGTCTGGCAAAGCGCAAGTATGACGAGCAATGATCTATTTAAGAAAATCATGGCCTACAACAACAAAGCTATTTTTATGGTAGTAAATTTAGACAGGCTACATAGGATAATTTGTTTGCTTAAGACCAAGAGCACAGAGTGAAGTTTAGTGGAAAATGGAGTCAGACAGGAGCCTTTAACTGTGTGATGTCAAGAAGAAGAAGCTGCCACACTGACAGACCCCTCAGGGTTGCAGAAGTTCTGGCCCCTGAGGTTAATTAGCTTGGACACACTAGTGATCTATCATGCCTTGTACAGCATTTAGCGTCTCTCCGTTTCTCTGATGGCAGTCTGGCAGAATATTGACACAAATACACGGCAGGATTTCTTTTGTTGTAAATGGTGTTGAAGTAAAATACAATACAATTCCTAAAGTCTAGATTCAAGCAGGAGGGGAAACATGAAAACCCCAGCGACAGCTCAATTATCCACACATCAATCAGCAGGGGATGTGATTGGTTCTGTAAATTGAGCAGGAGTGATGTGTTCTACCAGATCGATAGCCCAGCGGTCTTCCTCTTCTACGAGCCCATCACTGTCATCATCTTCACCACCCACAAAGCTGCATGTGTCCTGTGTCTTATTGTGCAGATGAGGAGGAAGATCCTGCTACCTAATGTAAATCTTTTGATTTATAATTAGCATAGACATTGGAAAAGGATTTAGAAACATATATTTATTTGTATTCGAGTAGATTTTTTTTTTAAGATGATATGAGGATACAAGTATTACGCATGTGAAGATATGTAGGTAGAACATTGTTTGGATTTATTTCAATGTGTTATTCTACTACACCGATTTTTAACTCAGTGTTATTTAAAATATGCATTTGAGTAGTGTCCAGCATGCAGCAAAGATGGCTCGGTAGCAATGTAACACAACACAGACTATAGTAGCTGCTTATTTATCATAAAATCTCATGTTTCAACATGTCTGGAGTTTCACATAAATATATTGCAAAGCAAACCTTTCTCACAGCTTTTTAATACACAAAAAAGATGGTGAAAGTATTGACTGTATTGCATCACCACAGTGTGGCAGGAAGTCTTCTGAGTTGTTGTGCAACATTACCATTTTATGTCTTGTGTGTGTTTTTGCCTTCTACTAGTTCTAATCATTCATCTGGATTTTTAGGTTCCAAGTTGGGAGAAAATAGCACAATGCAAAGCAAAGTCTTGGAAACTTGAAGGTCCATCCGCAACCTCACTTTCAAAGTTAATATGACTGCCATGCAAATAAGACATAGTGAAGCAGGCAGGAATGACATATTTATTTGTCCATAGACCAGTTGCATTTACAGTACTGTTTGATGATTTGCAAAGACCCTGATCAATGCCAACAGCAAGACACGTTGGTGTGCTGATAAAGTTTTTTCCTAGTTCCTTAGTGTTGTTTGAGTCTTCACTTCACCAGGTCTTTGACCCTCACCATGCATCTTGGGAGTCTGTGAAGTTATGTCAGAAACTTTTGGATCACAGACAGTGATCCAATATCAACTCAAGGCATTTTACACCAAACATACTTTCAATTCAATCACAAATACATTCCAATTAATTCTAGTTATCAAACAGTACATTATGTTTAGTGAAGAAAAAGCCTTTCAAACTGTAGATCACTGACTGTAGCATCTGACTACAGGCTATGTAGTCACATGCTATATATGCATAAATATATATATATATATATATCTATATATCTATATATAGATATATAGATATATACATGCATATATTTATGCATATCATATGAGCCTCATTGAAAAATATATTGAAGGATAGATTCTTTAGAAATTAAAGGAATGTATTATGTAATATTATGTATTCTCCAAATCACACTAATAGGACTTTAATTGCAAAGGTATTAATTAGATTTTATATGACTACTAAACAAATCAATAATTAAACCAATAGTATTCACACTAATACAAATTAATTAGTAGTGAACTAAAGAAGCATGTTGAATAAACATTAAATTTGATTACTTAAAGGGAGACCTGAGGGTATTTGAGAATTAATGTTCTTACTCGGGTTCCGTCATCTCTCTAGGCATTTATCTCTCTCTTTGTCTCTGTCTGTCTATCTTTCTGTCTTACTTTTCCTGCACACTGACTCAGGAGTAGGGAACACAGAAATTGTCCTACCATTGCCATATGACGCTAACCACTGATGAGAATTTTGGCATGTTTTTGTTTTTGTTTTGTTTTGTTTTTTTAAATCATCATACAAAGGTCAAAAGAAAATGTTTTTCCTACCAAAAGTTTTTTACTGACTTTCTCAGGGAGGCAGCATTGTGAAACATGGTTAAATAGGGCTGTATTTCTTTATTATGTTCAGGGGCGTTTGAAGTGTTTGTAATTGGGAGGCTCTCATTGGCTAGTGCAGGAGTGGATAATGTTTGCTTTTCTCTCTTTTCCTGTCTGACTCACTGTGACTTGACTGGTCTGTCAAGGTTCTCATTTTGTCTGCATTTTGTAAAATATTTTATTTAGAAAAATATCAAAGTCTGCCTCTGTTCAATGTTTTTCCATCAAAGACACTTTACACATCTGCAGTTCAACTCTTATTGCATTTACTTCAACAGAACCGCTAGCACTAGCACATCACTATCAACAGGATGGGTGCAACCTTTTCCAATTTCCAACAACCTGCAGTAGAGTTAAATCTTGTCACTTCAAGGCATTTTCGACTGTCTTGGTCAAAATAGTGAATTGCGTTAAGTTTAAGGTTAGCTTACCAGCTAGGTCTCTGATGAATAATGCCACTCAAACCTACCAACAATGGAAGACTTGGGTAGAAAAATGCAGCTTGTGCCAAATATTAAACTACAGTACACCACTAAGGGGAAATGAGCTTCAGAGTTAACACACCAGTCTATTTGTTTGTGGGTTAAATACTGGCTAAGAAGCTTTTAAAAGAATGTGATTGCATCTTTATGAGTTTTTACTTCGCCATTTTTCTGCACTTGAGGAGCAATCATATGTTATCTATTTCTTATTGCTTTCTCTCAATGTCTTCAGTTGAGGGTTTAACTGATTTACAAAATGATACACAGCTTGGAAACTATTCCCTTGTTGAACTGTAGTCAGGATACAATATCAGCAGGCTGCAGGCGGTTCACGTCGTGAACAATGAAAGCCTTTTGGAGACAGGAAACAACCTTGACAAGAACAGCACACCAATACACAAAAGAAAATCTGAAAAAAAAAACTTGAGACTGTCTTTGCTTTAAGTGTTTTCACATATGAGACTTTTCCTGCAGGGCACAATAAAGAATAAGGATTTAACTGAGATTCGGCTCAAAGCTTCAGCTCTTTTATTTCTACATGTTTGCCCAAGAAACCCAGTAAGTTAATAAAGTATCTGGCTTTATAGATCAAAAAATGTTACACAAACAGAGTGATAAAATAAGCAATTATCACTGTGGTGTTCCTCATTGAGTATTATTGTCGCCTCCCAGAGTTCACACCCAATATTGATTTCTCAATACACCTTGATCCTAATTATCCTCAGAATAATAGCTTGCTGACACATGGAAAGTATTGTCTTGAGGGAGCAGAAAACTAAACATAGCTTTCTGTAGCTCTTATAATAATGTTCCAGGGGCCAATAATTTAACTCTAAAATTTGTATCGCTGTTCAAAGAGACAGAACTGCACAGTCATTTATAAACCATTGGCTATTTTTTTCTACATACCCCAGTGGCAGCAATTTAGTTTTGCAATATTTTTTTATTAGCTCTGTGTTTTGGAAATAAATCTCAAATGGGCAAACATGTATGATGCTGGAGAAAGGAACACGATTTCCCACTTTTAATAAATACCTTCAAAGTGCCTTTGAGGGACACAACAAGACCTCAAGAGGCTCTTTTGCCACAAGGTGAGTACTGTGGTTGTTCTGCTACTTCAATGAAGACAAATATAGACAAATATCAGATCACCAGAGCAAACACTCCTCCAAAGTTGGTTTATTTTTAACAGTAATTCATTCCTACAGTTAAAGTCTACTTCAAGTTACTTAGAATAGAAAACTGTTGTAGTACTTTTAAGCATATTTTTGATTATCAGGTAATTTTGTCATGTCGAGGTAATTAGGAGATTATATTTTTAGGTCATTGTATTCACATACCCATACGGACATTCACTTCTCTGACATCATTTGTCTCCATGGAGCCAGCTCCCACACCTCTGCCAGATCTGAACATCTGAGTCACAAAAGAAATATAAATAACTTTGAAAAACACTGAAACTTGGTATGATTTCATGTTTGCATTTGAAGTGCACTTAAGGTTCTGAGGTGGTTTTTTTATCATGAACTTTACTGATTCAATGTTTTCTTTTTTGCCAGTTTTGCAGCATTTTCTCTCTGTGCCTGGCTGGGGTCCTGTGTGTCCTTGTTATGGACAGGTAACCTGTCCAGAGTGTATCTGCCCCTCACACAATGACTGCTGGAGTTAAAAAAATAATAATAATCATTCAGTGTTTCATAACATATTATACTCTTTAAAAACAAAGTGTTTTTAAAATAGTTTTTGAGTTATTTTGTTTATTTACTTGTTTTGTCATAAAATAAGATCTAAATGGACACAACAAACCGACTTTCGATTTGAATGCATCTTCAGAATGGAGTATTGGTGAGTAAGATTAACAGTCAAACCAAGTTTTTTTGTTTTCCTCTGTTTTTATTTCCACTTTTTCCATTGGTAGGTTTAACTTGTACTCTGTGTGTCTGCAGAAAACCCTCGGAATCAAAGGGTAATAAAAGCTATTGAAGCAGGTCGTGAAGAGAATCAGGGCACACTGGAATGTTCAGTTTAGATTTTTAAATACAAACTGTAAAACAATGGCAGCAACTGGGAAGTTATTATACTAGCTACTTTTCATTGCAACACTCTTAAAAGCATTGCTAAAAGGTAAATATGACTTCTTAAAGGCGGAATTTCAGAAAAGCAGAAGTTTATAAAGAGACAGAGGCCCAATTTTAAGGCACTAAATTATGAAATCAAATTACTTTTATGTTATATCTGATATATATATCCTTTTTATAACAACTGAAGTTACTTGATTGTGCTATAAAATGGCACAATTTGCCTGGAAAATGCATAATACTGTCCGTTTGGCTACCACATAAACTATACCTCTGTTATAATTAAGTATTAATGGATAAAAAGGCTTTTTTGTTTTTGTTTTTTTTACTGAGGGGAACCATTAGCATGGCAGCAGGCTTTTGGTTCTATAAACAGCTGCTCTTTAAATTATTTGTCATTTTCTAACAGTGTTGTTTATATATGGTCAATTAAAGCCAAAATTTAAGCAAACATTATTGCTAAAAAAATTAGAGGATCATATTATTTATGGAAAAATATCTAAAAATGCTATATAAATTTTATAGATCCTCAATTTTACAAAACTGCAAATACTTGTTTTGCTATTTTGAAATGCATACTGTAGTTTAATTGTTGTTTTCAGATAAAATTCTAATTCACAGAATTTGTTTTTAAGTACCTAATATTTCGATCATAGACTCCTGAAGATAGACACCAATCCTCTGCAGCCCTGCACAGACAACCAGACAATCAGAAAACCTAGACTGTGATTAGGTTACAGGTTTATGCAAGATGTTGAAGGCAGTTGCTAACAATTTGCTAAAAATCATCTTGTAAGACAGCAATATTCAGCTCTCATTGCATCTCACTTTTGACTTCAGGGATTAATTAACTCAGCAGTCTTGGCATATGTATTGATAGGAACGTTTCATGTTGTTGAAATAGTTGGTATTTGTATATTTACTGAAGGCTAATTAGTTTTCAAAAGACAGCATTTCTGATTGACATCAACCAAAAGATTTTTGATAAATCCCAAAATGGCATGTTGTTTGAGTCAATATTTCTCCGAACAAAATAAAATTTACAGGATGCATGTTGACAAAGTTTGAAGCATTGTTCCCCTCTATAATTACTGCAGATTTAAAGGACCAATAGTGTGAAATGTGAATGTAAAAACAAAATTAAAATACTTTTAAACCTGACATAACGGTAAGCTTGCACCGGCACTACTTTCTGCCATTGCTGACTGAAGTGTTTGGATTAGTCGTGAAAAGTCAGCTGAATCATTTTATATCAGATAACATTTAGTTCTTTAGAGCAAGCCGAAATGTAGTCATACAAGATGCAGAAGATTCCTTAATAATCAGCAAAACATTTAATACTTGATTCCTCTAAATCCCCTGTTAAAACGATGAATCTCGAGTAGATTGAAGATGTAAGATGGAAGTTAAAAGTCCCCATGCTCCTTTTGAAGTATTATTTATGGTGATTTAACAAGCAATTAGGGTAATTTCAGAACTTTTTTTTAGCTCTGTGCAATTAAACTCATAGTAGCTAATTATCATTAATTCAAATCCGTGAGCTGGAAGATGTGAAAAATGAATTAATAAATACATAAAAAATCTGTACCTGGTTGAATGAGTGTGAATTCTTCCTTTATTGACACCTGTTATATACCACAAAGAATCTGCTTAACCATGAAGTCAATAAGTTGTGCAGTCTTTGTAAGATTTTTCTAAAAATTTGGACATTTGCATTGAAATAGAATTCTCCATGGGGTTTGTGGGTAAGAACACTATGGACAGGATGGGCAACATCACAAGGAAATAGGTCAGGAATTTATGCACAAACACCTAAGGCTATTTTACTGAGATCAGTTAACCTAATGTGGAGATTTGTGAACTGTGGAATGAAGTTGTAGCTCCCCTTTTTACCTCAGCGTTTCTTTCAAATGTAAGCTTGTGGACTCCCCACTGCTTCCAATATGAGTTCTTATAAATATTACCTTTAAATCAAGAAAGAAAAATGCAAGCTACTGCCTTGTATATCAATCCTTCTGTTGCACCATACCAGCAATTATACTTCTCAATCAAAGTCTAGAAGGTTTTAAGTGTTCCTGCAGGGGCACTCAAAGATCATTAAGGCTGTTTTTGTTTTAGGATTGTTCTACTTGGTATGAGTTTCAGAATGCTATTATTATACAAGAACATGAGGATTTGAATTTGTGTTCAATTTGCTCAATTTAGTGGTACTGGTTGATGAACAATCTCCAAATAATTTAATGAAATGTCAACAATTTAATCACTTTTTTACCAACACACATAGATCTATGCAAATAACCTGCCCAGGATTCTGAAGAAAAGTATTGTATCTCTAAGAAACCTTTCTGCTTAAACAAATAAAACAGACTTGATTTCATAAATGTCAGCAGCAATAGCTATTGTACACTAATCTAAAAGTAATGTGATTGCTTCAGTTATCTATATAAAAGAAGAGAAAAAAGTAATTTCAGATGGAATGAAAACCAAAAACAAGACAATCTGTGTTAAAAGTTGGCACTGATGCTAAGTCTTGTATCTATTTGTGGTGTCATATGCAAATTTTGACCCTTAAGCTGAACACACAGCTGGTAATGCTGTGAAATCTAATGTACATGTTGAGTTTCCTAAAGGTTTGTTTGTTCCTGCCAATGATACTGTGCTTACTGGCTGCACCAGACACAAACATAATTAATTTCTGCCCTTGTTTAACACAGTTAAATAAAATTTATTGCACAAGGGAGTGAAATAAGTACCATAAACTATTTTACCTCCCAGATTAGAGAGTTAATCAACTTTTGCAACAATAATATAATGTAAAATATATCTGAAATGTTTGGCATAAACGGTGCAAGGCAGCAATCAAAAACATAAGACATGGGACGAAAAAAAAAATAGAACGTTTCATGGATTCACTTCAGTTAAATTTCATTTGCTTCTGGTTTCAAACAAGAAGTCATTTCAATAGACTTTACAGAGACAACAGGTTCAATCTAATTCCTATTTGATCAAATTTCTTTCAGTCACAAAAGTCATGTTGACATTCCAATCCAATTTCATCTAATGAGAACGCATTTCCAACCAACCCAATTCAGCAACTCATGAAATGCCAAGCATTAAAAACACTCTTTTGTCTTAAAAGAAAAAAAAAAAGCAAATTGGATCGTCTCTTGACCTCTTCATAGCCGGCACAAAGTATTAACAATATAAAGAAATCACCATTTTCAAAAGGAGGAAAATTCTGTGCATCGTATTTCTAGTGAGAATTAGATAGCTGTACCAAAATTACAGCTAACAAAAACTTCTTAGCTAACAAACATATGCTTGGCATTACAAACCAAATACAAGTGAAGTAATTGCCTGTTCAAAACAATGAGAGAAGAACGAGGAGTGGCAATGATGAGAGAGATCAGCCAAAACAATAATAATTCATCTCACTTGATGTTACATGAAATATTTATATTTTTACTGCCATCACGTTGTTGTACAGCATGGAATTGATCAAAGCAGAATTGAACACCTAATTGTTTCAATTAGGGTCACATTTTAAATTTGATCTTCTATTTTCAGCTTCATATGTTAAGGCAATAGTTGGGAGATAGCCTCAGGGTTTATGCCTAAAATTGTGTGGGATGCCCGTAGTTTTTATCCAGATTATTTTTAGAGCTTCCATGTTGGTGAAGAACCATGTGAACTAATTGTCCATTATACTCAATTATGTCATCAAAAATAAAGAATTAAATCCCAAGAAGGATTAATTTGGTTTGTCACCAGCTGACAACATGGACTTTGCCAAAAGTTTTCTTGTTGCATTTAACACAATAAGAAGCTGCAAATAGCAGTAGTGATGGATTACTAAAAATGCATCATAACTGGTGTGAAGACTATGGAACATACTGACAGGGCATAAATAACAGGTAAAATTATCTTGTTGGCCAAATATTGCCTGTGGGTTTTGAGCTTGATGTGTGTTGCTTTAAATAATTAATAGTAGAGTAGAACAGAAAGAACATTACTGAACTGCAGCTAATAATGATCTAAATCAATTGCAGTTGGTTGTTGGAAAAAAAGCTGTATTGTTATTAGCAGCTTTGGTCGTTATTGTTCACTGTTTATGACAAAACTTAGTTTTTAAGACAACAAATCTGTACTTTTTTGAAAAGTTGATTTAGTGAAAAAGAACATTTTCAAAGTGCCTTTCTCGGAGCTTAAATAAAACTGAATTGATCTGAAATGAAATCCAACCCTGCAGCCAAACAAACACTACGACACAAATTTATTCTTAATTTGCTGTCTCTGATTGAAAATGTGTCGCATATTGTCAGAGATGTCTTCGCTGCTTGTTGGTCTTTTACAAATCATAAAACTCACAGATAAATTGTTGAAACTGGCCTCATTCAGTTGATTTTTACCTTTCAGAAATACAAAGGGCAAGCTGCTGTTTTTGTTGATACAACCTTTTTTTTTTCTTTGCCTGAATTCCTGTCAAAGAAACTTTTCCATTTTCTTAAATGACACTGTCACCACGTTTCTCTTGGCCTCGAATCAACCTTTGTGATAGGTTCACACTCTCTTTGTTTGACCATGAACCCAAGAGTACAGAGACGGTAATGTTTCAAAACCTGCCAAAATTTTACACAGAAAAGGGCTCAGAAGGTCACGCACTTCCTTGTAACCATGCTAGTTCAGCTACCCAGTGGAAGGATGTGTGACGGTACATGTCAGCGTATTGGCCAGAGCACAGGCAGGATGGAGATGCCTTCCCTCGGGGCTGCCACTCTTTGCTGCCAGCTTAGAAGATAAGGAGCCGTTTGAAACCTCTCTGCACAGCACTCCTGAGACTTGGGAATGTTTTGTCACATGCAGTGAGCACCCATACAGGACTTGAGTTGCTCTGTTACATATTCAAAAGCACAGGCTTTCATAATCCATAAATATTTCAGTTTCATCTGGTAAAAAAATAAACGAGTGCCACTTTCGCTTTCTGTAATCTCTTAGAACGTCTTGTTGTTTCAGTGTAAACACTAAGAATCCCAATATGGGATCAGTTTTGGTGTTATCTAGCTCATGAATGTATTGTAATTTAGTTTTTATGTAAAAATGTAATAATCCCATTATTAAATGATGGATTTAACAGTGTTCAGGCTGGCTTTGCACTATTTTAGTCAGACCTGTTTTAAAAATTAATAGAAAAACAAAGCCTAAAAAGTGCACGTAGTTTGTTAAATGCCAATCAGTATAGATGCTAGAAAAGCACCAATTACTTCCTGATTACCACCACTTGAATCCAAACTAACAACAGGAATAGGCCAAAAGATTTGAGAAGAATGTGAAAACACAAAAAGCTCAACAATATGGCGTTTTGGTGACTTTCTACTCATAGAAATGAATTTGGAGCTTCCAGCATCTATTCTAAAAGAGACGTGTGATTTAAACAACTTTTTAAAGCTGATAGCAGTTGGTGATATTTTCATTAGGCAACATTCACATTAAAAAAAACAAGATTGCCTTTCTAGAATAGATTAAAAATAAAGCCAGTCACTCCCCAAAGCCCATTCCTGCTTACACCTTGGGCCCAATTAGAGGGGTTGTAGTGACAAGTCGAACATTATTGGCTCTGCAGGCCAATGAGATCTGGACTTTTGTTTATCTCTCATTTCACTTGTAGAAACCGCATTAGAATTCTTCTTCGGCGCTCTATTAATAAGTGCCAAAACAGCGTAAGCCGCATGGCCAATACATGTTCAATTAGGATTACCCAGAGACACAATTCATTGGGAGTGTGGAGTTCAAGACTTCACGAAGCTTGTCAAACTGCATAAACTTCCATGCAGCTTTAAAGGCTTCGGATATGCAATTAACTGAAGCAACAGCGAGGAGAATAATGCACCTACCCCGGCCACCCCCGCCCCAAAGCCTTCCCATTATTTTAACAAGCCCAACAGCGTATTGTATGTTAATAGATTTCCTTCCAAGCCTCTAGAGCTTGCCTGGTCTGTTGTCAGTTGTGTTGATTAACAAGAGCGCAATTAGAATTTCAGCACCTATTTTGCATTAGAATGCCTGATGTGAAGCACAATGCACCTGCATGGTCTTTCTAGGTGTCACCCATATCATCTACCTGGCTGTTTTATCTTTAGCAAGCATCTTTATGTGACCTTCAATAAGTGTCATACCTAGAGTTTTTGTTGTGTTAATGCGAGATATGATTAAATCTGAAACAAAGTCCTTGACTTTAGCAAATGCATGGAGAATTTCAACAAGCCACACTGTAACAAAGTGCGTGCTGCAGGAAATGTTTGGTCTGTTTAACTTTGGATTTATTCATACCAAGACTTTAAGGATATAAAAACATGGTTTTATTATTCTTTGAAATAGCCAAATATCAAACCTGGTGGCAGGAATTTACAACCAAGGACAATAAATAAATAAATAAATAAATAAATAAAAATATTCAAAATGAAATACAAGACCAAAACTGTTTGCATTAAAATTATATTAATTGTATTGTATGCAAGGAAGCAATAGAAATGCTCATGAAAGGAACATAAAGAGAGGATTAAGCAATAAACATTCTAAAACAATGAATGCTGTACATGTGTTTATGCATGATAATGATCATTGTCAAGTAAGTTGCAAAAAGACTCACCACAATATTTACAGAATATACTGTATATGCAGCTAACATATATATTGTTAAACACTGGTAATCTATTTTATTAGATTATAAAATAATCTGTTAGTGGATGTTAGGCAAAAACTGGAGAAAGGAAAGTACAACTATTTTAGAAAATTGGATACGGGGAAAAGTTATGATAGACGGAGTCAGAGCATTATCAAGACAGCATCTCTTGTGGAGTGCTCTCAGTCTGCAGTGGTCAGTATCTGTCATATCATAAGTGATCCACAAAAGAAACAGTAGTAAACCAACAAAGGGGTGATGAACTACCAAGGCTTAACAATGTGCATAGGAAGTGAAGGATGGCCTGTGTGGCCAGATTTATCTACTGTAGTTCAAGTTCTGAGAAGTTACTGTTACTAGGAGTCCGAATACAAAGTGCAGCAGTCTATAGTGCGTAAGGCTGATTAGTCACAAATCACTCGGGATGCGTATGCAGAGAACACCAAAAGCTGGCATAAAAGTATCAGCACTGAACCATCCAGCAACGGAAAAAGGTCTGGTGCGAGGAATAATAAATTTCTTTTACATCACTAGAATGTGTCATCAATCTGCATTGCAGGAAGAGTGAAACCTGGTGGATGAAGTGTGATGCACAAAGCAAGTGTTCCTTATGCAATCTTCTCCTAGAAAACTTTGGATCTTAATTTCCATCTAGATCTTACTTTGACACATTACCTTGTTTCAGCAGGACACTGCACCCTGTCACAAAGGGGAAAAATGCTCCGGGAATAGTTTGAGGAGCACAAAAGTGAGTTTGAGGTTTTAACTTAGATTTCAATCCAATTCAACTCCTAAGTAATGTGCTGGACAGACGTTCCCAGTCCATACTTACCGGAGCTCAACTATTATTGGCTATAGGCTGTAGAATATAATATCATATCAGGAGCAGCTTAGGGACTTACCGTAAAATTAAAGGCGAATATTGTATTTGCTATGCATTCATGAGGTATTTTTATTATACAAGAACAGCAAATACCAGACATAAAACATACTTGATGAATTTATCGGTTAAAACTAAAGACAAGCAGCTAAATTATTATTTAAATTATTTCTGTTCCTTCATTCCCAACTCCCTGACCAAAAAAAATTTAAGGAAAGTATCACTTCCATTAAATTCAATATGACAGTATGACTTGGATCAAATAATGTGGGTGTTTTTCAAATGTTTTGCAGGAATTGTGTTCCATTCCACCTAAAAGAGTAGTAATATTAAGTGAAATTACATTTTATCTCCTTCAGACATATGAAATAAAATGAATATATTGAAAATGATTTGAAAATTCTTCAGTTTAAATCTTTGTTCAAGCATTGAATAAAACTTACTTCTATGCTTCTGCCTGTGGGAGGGATTGTTCAGGCCACTTCAGCAGCATGCTTACACTTCCAAACAACAAAATGGCTTCGATTTTCTATTGCACTTACATGGTTGTAAAATCTAAAGTTGCTGCATGAACCTGGGACTGTTCAAATAAAACCCCACTGTGAATGTGATGAAGACATTAGCTGCTGTTAGTCGTAATTCAACGGCTGCTGCCTCTACCCCAACTCCTCCGCAGACATCCCACACAGTTATCAGGCTCTATGAATAATCTATTCAGAGCACTCCACCAGTGTGATAATATGTTGGAGGGACTGCCAGTTAATGATACACTTGTGATTCTGTGCATAAAAGGTTTACAGACACTGAAAAGAACACCATTTGGTGGCATGAAATTTTACTCTCCATTTTAAATGTCTGCTCACCATCCCTCTTGTACTCAGTGACGATAAAATTAGCTATTGTTCTGCACCTTTTTGACATTTAGGATAAAGCATAAAAAGCCAGCATCAACAATATTTAAATATGGCAAATACAGATTTCTATGCATTACAATGAAAGCCTCCGACACCTGAATGGAAATGAGACAGAAAGGGAAAAAGGCAAGTGCATAAGTTGACAGTAAGGTTTTTCTCTCTCTTTTTTTTTTTTAGGTAAGCACAGTGCACCATGTCACTGACTGAGTTGTGTTATGAGACACAACACAATGTGTTTTAACAACATTTTTAGAGTAGCTGATTTTGCTTTGTGAACCACAACAATGGGACTCTATGTGGCTTTGTATCAGTGGAGGACAATAGTTAATTTGTAGCAATAGATTAATGAGTTAATGCAATCAAGAAGCCACAACTGAAACCAGAAACAAATTCTATGAAGAAACAAAGCTTGACGATTTTTGAAAATAATGTGGCATGTTTTGCTTTCCGCTAGGCAATACTAGGGTTATTATTCATAATGTCTTTGAGACTGACATAAACTGACATAAGATGTTAAACCTAGTTTTCCTGACATATCAAAAACACTTTTGTTGTCATCAAGCTGGAAGTGACTGCTCAAGACTTGTAATGAGCCAAGTTCAGAAGATAACAGATGTGCTTCATTCATGTCAAAGATATTAATAAAGCCCTAATGGTCTCCTGTTTCGTTGTTTATGGTATTGTGTTTAAAATGTATTAATAATTTGATGGTTTTTGGAGGTGGTAATTTGTTAACCTTTAACTAAAACTTGCTTTTTATCTCTCCCAGAACCTGAGTTCATTAAACTAACAGGTTAAGATAACATCTTCTCATTAGAGGGACTCTTGCAGTTTAACAAACCTATTTTCTTATCTTTATGCAGTATCCTTTTTAATCCTGATTTGCTCCAGTGGAAAGAAGAATTATTTTTAAAACACTATCTCCTAATTCAGTCAGTGATGCCTGCTTGGTGACCCTCATGTTTACATGGAAAGTTGTGAAGAGAATTAACTTTTGGACCCACAAGGAATCTCAACATTCATTTCTCTCTGCAAGTAATTTTCCGGAGGATATCCTGACATCCTTGCATCTAGTTCAATCGATACTTTCCATTTAGACAATGAATGGATTTACGTAATTGAACCCACAGGGTCCGTCTGTAGGACTCAGTCATTAATCTAAATGCTTAAACAGCTTTCTGATAACTGTTTTAATTTTCTGAGCTGCTGAGGTGAGCTAAAGAACATTTAAAACTCAAAATGAAACCCTGCAATGTAGTCAGAGAGTAAAAGAAAAACAACCCTGTGTGTAGCCAATCTGTGTTCATCTGTGCAGCATATAAATTACTTCTGATGACATAATTGGCGCCTCGGTTTAGGGTGAATGCTTGATCCTTACACACACATGTCAAGGATTTTCCCTGTTCTTTGCGTTGACAAGTGAGATTCACAGAACTCCCAGGATGTCAAACGGTCTCAACAAATTTGGCAAAAAATCAACAACAAAATAGATTTTTTCTCACTTCATTTTAGGGGAAACATGCTAGTTTTACAGCACTTGCTGTAGCTATAGTTACACTGGAGATGCTGTTATGATAATTCAGCATAACATTTTTCTCACATTTGAAATAGATGTCGCACTTTCCCACTGCACCTGCATCTGATGTTTTCCTACCAATCGTTCTGTTCCTTCTTCTTCCACTGGGTGTCTGAACACAGCAATTAGATGAAGTCATTGATGTCCCAGAGCTCAACATCAGGAGAGCCATTTCTCATCTCATCACCATTGTATTCCTGAATTGCTCTTGAATGTGTTGTGAGAAGCGATGGAGTCTGTTCAGGCAAAGCTTTTTTCTGTGAAGGATTCATACAGCCTTTTAAAGGCTTTGTCCTTCATACTGAATCATCCTTAGCTTTTTAAATAAGGAAAAAAGGTGACTATGATTTGTTCTATTTAACACAGAGATAATTCTTAAAATCCAATAGGACTAAGGCAGACCTATTTTAGGTGTATTGAATATGAATCAGTTGGATGTTTAGTTTTAATGTAACTATTATGAAAGTATGCAGAGTGTTTACAGGATGGTCAAACACTGCAAGCTGGTTTCACAAGACAGGAGTCTGACAACTTAAAGATACATATTTTAATAGTGGAGCCTTGGCAAGCATAAAAAAATACATATTTATGTAATTTTAATTCTTTACTAATGCAATTATGTTTTTTTGATAACAGATACTTGCAGGTCTTTGACAGCGCTAAATATTAAAGAATCAGGAGTTTTAATAATAAGGGATCGGTGAAAGGAAAAGAGGAACCAGATGAACTAATCAGAGTAAATGTGGTACAGTTGTGGTGCCAACACAGGAGGAATGAGACAAGATGGCAAATAATGCTTAGTGGTGCAAAGCAAAAAGGCACTGCAAATACAAGTCCCTTTGATATTTGCTCAAAACAAATATCAAAAGTAAAAGTAAACAAATATTTGGCCAACTAGGTAAAAAAAAAATACAGAGGAAAGAACATTTAAAACTGATGAAACTATTCCTTTTATAGCTGCAAGTCACAACCGCTGAAATGATGTATATGTTTTATATAGTATGAACTATTATTAGAAGAAAAGTGTTATTTACTACTTGTGTGCTGTATTCTTAAAGTGCAAAAACTGGTTACTGCTGAAAAAGAAGAAAGTCATCTGAAAGTATGAAGAGAAATATAGGACAGAGAAAGAGAATGCACAATAAACATAAAGAAATATTAGCCTTTTAGTGACATAACAAAATTTGCTCTTAGATTATGTATACTGTTTCAGTTTGAATTTATCAGGTACAGTGTAAATTATGTTGCTGTGTTGCCCTTGAAAATGTTGTTTTGTGTTGCCGTTTAAGAATTCTAATATTAGTTTTTTCTCATCATATTCAGTTGTTTTTTTTAATAAAAAATTGTACAACTATTTTAGATACAAAAATACTAAGAATAAGAATTTAATATTATGCGTGTAAATTAACAGTGTCATGTTTCCTGTGACACCTCAGTTAATAAGTAAAACCTTTTGTTAAACTACAATGTCTAACAAATTATTTGTCATTGCATATTTTAATTATAAAAACTATATTTCTGTGTAACGCAGCAGAATGACAAACAGGATTCTCACACCACAGTGAGCAGAAATTACATGGTCAGTTACATAAACTACAGAAGAAAATGTTTATCTTCCAAGGAACATGTGTCATTTAAATTAAGGCAATTATTATGGCTCACATTTTGGTGCAAAGAATAGAAAACCGCTTCAGGCACACGTTTTTAGTTAGCTCATTAATTGGGTAGCAATTATGGAAATAAATCCTTCAGGCTGTCCTCGTTTTCTGCAGCTGAACTCTGTACAGTACAAATAATTCTGCTGGAGCCATTAGTGACAGTTTCCTACCTTGTGTCACTAATATTTATAATTTCACTTCACAGCATCTTTACTTTGAAATAATACTGCATACAGTGGATGATTCAGTTTCTGACAAGAGATACAGAAAGATAATGTCTCACATAAATTATATGGTTTTCTGCTGTTTACCCTTTTAGATGTTTTCACATAATCTAAAATATACTGTAAGAGAGCAGTAAAAGTCAAAGCTACAACTTGAAACCAATGTCATTTTTTGGTAATTTTCTGTGGATTATCATCCCATGATTACAATGAAGATATGAGGTGAAAGGCTTGATGTTGTGTCAGTTACATATTGTTGTTCTTCAAAGTGGCTAATTGAGTAATTGAGAGATTTTTCACTCCTTCGCCTAATGCAGATGATGGAGGCTTAAAAATAGCATCTTTCAACTGAGCCACATCTAGAACTGTATTTGTATCTATTGATGTAAGAAGATGCAAAGTGCAATCCATGTAATAAGTATGAAAGTATGAAAGATGTGTCAGAAAAACAGACAAACACGACACTATGCATGCTCACATACATGAGACACATACAATAAGAGGAAATGTTCTGTGTTTTTTTTTGTTGCTTACACATTATTGTAAGCTTCTATGATACATTCCAGACACACTGTTTGTCAAAGCAAGAAATGAAGCAATTTTGTTGGATCTTATACCGATGATAAAAGCTTCAAGATGGCTTCAATTTTCACAACTACAAATAAAGTTGCATTCATATGATCCAAACTCTTTGCACTTTTATTCCTCAGTCAAATATTGCTGTAAAAAACGTAGGATCAAAAGAGTATCCTTTAATGAAATTGAAGAGAACTGCGCAAGTGAGGACTTATATGCAGACATACAATTCATGCTCACATCTATCTGACACTGCACACACACACACACCTACAGGAGCTATTGCAGGCAAGTACTGTGAACCTGCAGTTATAACATGCAATGCACACACAGTACATACCAGTTGTCAATATCATAGGTAAAATAAGTATTGAACACTAACATTTTTATTAGCTTAAATATTTTAACAGTGCCAGTAGCAAGAAATTCACAAACGAAAACGAGTTAAAAAACTCTGATGAAATGGGGAATAATGATATTCCCCAGGGGGACAATTGTCCCCAGGGGACAATATTGCAAGACACAGAAAAGTACAGAAATGAAGAAAACAGCTGAAATGTATTAGTACTTAGAAAGTATGCCTGCTGCTATGCACAAATCAATGTCAGGTTTTAATATTGACTATAAAGAAGATTCTTATTGAAAAAAATATTCTATGTAGCAGTTTGATTTGTAAAATAAGGCTTTGAACTTGTCAAAAGAATTGTGAAAATAATTGAGAACACTCACAGAAAGCTCCAGAAGGACTTGGAAGCATGGAAACAATGAGTAATGAATTCAAACACAATTGTCTCTGAGCTCACACTCAGCATGAATCTGCTTCTGAGAAACAAACAGGTTAAGGCTTGTTTAAGTTTACTGCATCAGATTTGGACAAACCAGAAAAATACTGGTGTGATATAGTCTGGACGGAAGACACAGCTAAGCTCTTTGGATATCATCGCTCATACCGCGTTTGCAGCAAAATGCTTCTGAACCCCCAAATTTCCACATCTAAAGTGCGGTGTGAAGATGGGAAAATCATGCTGTGGGGGACTGTCTTTCAGAGTGAGTTTTTGACAGAAAAATATTGAAGGTTGGATAAACTGAGATATGTACTAAACAGTCCCTATAATCTTCCAAATCTGACAAGTTTGTGAATACTATATCTAAGCATTGCATGTGAATAGTCTCCTTACAGGAGACTTCTTGAAGGTGCCATTACCAAGAAAATCCTATGTCAAAGATTTTATTATATTTCTATATGGGTGTTTCAAAGCTTATTGTTAATGTCATATCCATATTTTTAACTGTAAACAAATTACTTAGATTTATTTTACATGTGTGGATTACTTGGGCTTCTGCTATCAAAATATATTAAGTCATTAAATTTTGTATTTCATTGACCTCTTTAGAAATCCTTACACTAAAACAAAGTGTTTATTCAATACTAACTGTACCTCATGTATCACTCACACCAACAGCACAGTGCCACAAAGCAAAAATTAATTCTCCCACTGGCATCTTTATCCTTAGTAAATGAAGTTCTAGCTGACATGAGTTTGTGACTAATCAATTAGCTGACAAACAGAAAATTAATCAGCAACATTTATTTTAATTTTCACCATACAACTAGATGTACTGCATTAGCTGTACTGACACTTGAATTAACCAGAAAATAGGATTGGCTTGCCCTCTGAATGTACATCTAGCAGGGGTGTCAAACTCCAGTCCTCAAGGGCCGGTGTCCTGCAACTTTTCTGTGTCTCTGCTGCACCACACCTGAATAGAATAATTAGGTCATTAAGGCTCTGGAGAACTGATCTACACAAGGAGGAGGTAATTAAACCATTTCATTTCAGTGTTTTGTACCTGTGGCACATCTAAAACCTGCAGGACAGCGGCCCATGAGGACTGGAGTTTGACACCTCTGATCTAAAGGAAGTGCACCCTGTCTTTTGAAGCAAAAGAAAAATATATTGTATGTTTTATCATCACAATTTCACTACAATCAATACACAATATTGATTGTGTATTGATTGTACACAATCATGCGGTCACTCATGTGACCACATCATGTTGGTGTGGTGAAGATAACATTATGAAGCATATATTTGTTCAAGCTCTTTTATTTTAATACTCCATGGTTTTCATATCAATAAGATTATTTGTTTTGAAAATAGATAATTAAAAAGACTGGTTGTTTGATTGTGTAAACACAAGTGATAAATTCTTGAGATGAGCTCCATAATGATACCATAGCGTGCACAATTTAATAACTAGATAAAGCTACTATTGATTTTTTTTGTTGTTGTTTTGTTTAGTTTTGTTTTGTCAAATGTAGGCCACCGCTACAGAATTAATACAGCTGCTGCTTAGCAGATGAAGATTTGCACTTCTGGTGTGGTGTAACTAATGACTTGACCTACTTTTTTGCAAAATGGCTAATAATTATCTGACCACTGATTATATTGAAATCCAATTCCTCAGGGGGTCAGTTAATCCTTAAATGTGGGGAGTTAAAAAGGGAGTTAAAACAATAGTGATGGTGATCTCACAGCAAAACCAACATACACTGTCCAGCTGCAGCAGAACACTGGGAATGTAACTCCTTTACATTAAATCTCAATATATTTGCCCTATTTCCAATTGAAGTACATCAAAAAGCAAAGACATATTCAAAAGATAATACATGCCTGATGCTCAGCATAATCCCCTTCATTTTTTTTATGTTAAACATGCACATTTCTTTTTAACTAACCAGCATACAAAGCAAGACAGGGAACCGTTTATTTGCTAATTTAGGTGGAATATCGCTGTGTAAGAAGAGTGTACATTGTGGCATATCTACTACACTGTGATTAAAACCTTAATATGACTTGGGATTGTATAATGTTTTGTGACACTGGTTCAGTTATCCCTCTACTAGAGCAATACTAATTAACCACATATTCACATTTTAATGAGACCATCTTATCTGTGCTAGTTCATATACAAGCCACTGGGCTCTTGAAGGTAATTGACCTGCTAAGTGCTTCATAATCTTTCATTGTGTCCTGAAAGAAAGACTTAAAGAAGGTGAATTTTAGCTTTACCGTGCATGAATGTTGGTGATGGCTTTCATTTTCCTCTCAGACCCTCCCAAAAAAAAGACACTTAATTCTGAAAAACAAAAGGTTTTTCAGATTTACAATGACCAGCTGAGACAGTAACATTTTTTAGACAGACCCAAATAAGCGTTGTTCAAAGTTTTTACAAAAAAAATCCTCCATATTCCTCCAAGTCTTTACAAATTGGGTTGCCCAAGGATGCGTTACTCCTTACTAAGAGCTCAGTCTACACTTTTCCATCTTATGTTTTCACTATTTACGTTACCATTACACCAATAAATAACAAGAAATAAAAACTTTGAAGTTGTTTCACTCAGTTAAATTTTGACGTGGACATACAGTCTTTGACTGCCAACATATAATAAGCCAAAAGAGAGTATTTTAGAGAATGGCATCTTTTTAATTACCTTTAATCAGCTTAGGAGTTAATCTGCGCTTAGCTGTGAGGCTCAACATTTTTGAGAGAGAACATTAAAATTGTATGACATTTGAGCCTTTACCCAGTCAAGGTTTTATTTCTAATGAGCAGCAGATTATTGTGTCAATTCTAAAGGATGTTGTAATACATAGAAACTTGATAGAGTCCATGTTGGGATTTTACATACAATTTATGTTTGTGTTCTTAAAGTTTATTAGATTTTTTTTTTGCCTGTTTATGCTGGCTGACTCTCTTTTGTGGGATGCTTAGTTATGTTGCTATAAAGATTAAAATGAAAATAACTACTGTTTGTGTGTTTTAAAGTGTAGTGCTTCTGTTAACTTGTCATGCAGTCAGTTATTAAATCCTTACTGAGTGAATTACTGGTTCATTTCATACCTCTGTGATTGTAGCACCAATTATCCAACAAATACAATATCTGCACAAGTGCTTTCAGGGGATTAAAGGAAGTTTTTTAAATTAGAAAAATAAACTTCTGTCAATCGACTCATAAATCCTTAAGATTAATAATTAAATTGGAAAAGACATACAAGTCCATAAAAGTCCATAAAAGAACTGTTTGAAACTCCAATAACTCAAAAAGCACACTTTTTCTGTTATTGTAATCAGGAGTAACATGGCCATTACCTTTGCTGTAATGACTGTACATGGCAGTTGTTCAAATCTATCTCCGTAATATGAGAATAAGCACCTCCTCTGGGCACATACCTCTGAAAATCAAATATAGGGAGAAGAGAATTACTATTTTGTTAACTCCAATATTACAGGATTTCTGCCAAGCTGATGACAAACAACCTTCATAACTTTAGCAAACAAATAGAAATGAACAGTAGTTCAGTAAATTCATAAAATGCCACTCATGAGGCTAAAACAGCAATTATGAATATGTTTCTGTTTCATGGTGAAAACTGTCGACATCTCTACTTTGTAACCTTTAGATCCATTTTCACATCTACATACATGCCTTTGTTCTTCATGTGATTAAAAGCATGGTTAGAGTTCTTTTTCTACATTTGATTTCAGTCATGCACTTTACTATGTTTTAAATCACAAAGTACACAAGGTGCTCCTAGGCAGAACTGGCCTTGAAGTGCATTTTACCTTTAGAACTGCTTCAATTCTTGGTAGTAAAGATTCAACAAGGTGTTTTTAAACATTGATCTTGAATTTTGGCCCATATTGACATGATGGGTAACATACAGTGGATGTGGATGCTGACATCACGTCAACATCCTAATCCACTGCATCCCATCTCTTTATCTGAGATCTGGTGACTATGGAGAACATTGGAGTACAGTAAACTCCAGATCAGTGATTTGAGCTTCGTGACCATTGTCTTGTTGGAAATACCCAGCAGAAGAAGGTCAGAAAGAGATGGACAACTTTCATCAGTGCTGAAATAGGCTCTTTCACTTAAAAAAAGCACAGTTGGTGCTGATGGACCCAAAGTATACCAGAAAATATCCATATCTTCATTTTGTTAACTCCAAATTCGAACCCTACTATCTGAATGTTGTAGCTAAGAATAAAACTGAAATCGTAACTGAAATTTAAAAAAAGGCCAAATTTTTTCCTATCTGTTTTTGTCACATTTTGCTCATCATATGTGAAGTTCATCCACAGCTTTGAATTTAAAGGTGGTACTTTGCCTAGCGTGGTTGTAACAAGTGGTTATAACTGCTTCCCTCTTCAACCAATCTGTTCATTCTTCTCTGACCTCTGGCATTAAAAGGCATTTTCGCCCACACACCTTCAGTCTTTTTGAACCATTCTTTGCAAAAACTGACAGATGGTTGTGTGTGAAAACCACAATAGGTCAGCAGTTTCTAAAAATACTCAGACCAGCCAGTCTGGCATTATAACCATGACACATTCAAAGTAATCTAAATCCCCTTTCTTTCACATTGTTTCTTGGTTTTAACTTCAAGCCATCCTCTCCATTCTCATATGCCTGGATTCTTTGATGTGCTGCCATTTGATTGGTTGATTCTCTGTCATTAAATAATCAGCCAATCAATATACATTCCACACATTTTATGCCTTTATTGATCACAATAGTAAGTCTAAACATCTACCTAAATAAAATAAAGGTTTGGAGACCAACCATATTAGTGAGATATAAAATCTCACTATCATATATCAAGATAGAGAAATGGATAGAATTTTAAATTGTGAAGTAAAGCAGAATAGAGAATGATAAAAGTTACAACCACTTTTTTTTCTTTGTCCATACTTAATTATGGAATGACCATTTGAAAACCTATTATTGCCCCTGACTGGTAAAATAATTGTTAGCTCAATGAATCAATAAGTAATTTCTCTGCCACATCAGCTGCTCGAAGTAGAATGAATTTTCTTCAGTGCAGAATGAGCATCAGCGTGGTGTTAGGTAATGTCATCGCTATGAAATTTGTTGATTGTTTCTGTATATTTCCCAAAGGTAGCACGTATGTCCTGTACATGTGGTGATTTTGAGTTGTGACATTTATGAAACAGTTTTGTCCAAACACGATGTAGCGCCGTGGTTTAGCTTGAGAACACTTTGCTATAGTATCCAATTCACAGCCCATCATTATTTACATGGTAGGGCATAAAGAAGGAAGTTCACATTTTTATGGTCCGAGTAGTAGAAAAACTTAAATATGAGCATATCAATATTCCACCAAACTAGTAAAAATATATATTGATACCGTTTTTTTGTTTGTTTTTTTTATCATGCTTTACTCAAAGAATGATGAGCAGAAATAACTTCATTGCAGACTTCAACCTTACACAAAGGCTGAAAAATGCAATTAAAGTAATACACAGAATTGCTCAAGCAGAGTAAATTTGTTTTTGTCTCCCCCAGTTGAGACCCTCCTCATGATGATAGGTTTTCTCACCCAATGTCGTTCTGATTGCACATGCAGTGCGATGCTGGAAAATAAGCTAATTTCAGTTTTGTCATGGGTAATGTCACCTGATTTTATGCTGCTGAATCTCAACAAAAAAACACCAAAGTATCCACATAAATCATCCCTGACAGCATATTAAAAACAAATGCACGCTAAAATCTTAAATGCAAAGTCACACTGCATCTTGGCTGCACACTGACTGGATCTTGGCATCGACCGACCCTCATTTGGCACCACATCATCAGTTATATCTCCATCATCCACTTCTATCAATGTCAACAATTACAGTGATTAATAGTGGCATTTCATTCATTGTTTTTATAACTTGCAATTGCTTTCCATGCAGCAATGTAAACAATGCACAACAGAAGACAAAACATGATGGACAAGCAGTATTGTGTGTGTCTGTGCATGTCTTCCTGGGTGGTCTGTTGAAGACACTGTGATGAGAGGCAATGTTCAGCGTGACTCATCTATTTGGATGAACACACAGAGGCGGAATACCGCTGAAAACCAATGCACCACTGGCAAGGAAACAGATTTTCTGCTTGATGCAATGGCAGCAGAATAATCAATGAGTCTGTTGAGCCATTTCTACCACAACAGGCACATGTGGCAAAGACATTTTAATTTTAATAAAACACTTAAGAGACTAAGAAAAAATTATTTTGGAGGTAAAACCTTGATGCTAGAATCCAGATGAAAAGGATGGTAGAAACAGACCAAGGGAAAATGACAGAGGGAAGCTGTTAATCTGCCAAAGGGAAGAGTTCAGGAGGCAAGATTGTATATACTCACAAAGGTTGGAAGGGTAATGAGGCACATCTCAACTCCTGGAGCAGGAAAAGTCACAAATAAAAAAATAAAATAAAAGAGAAGGGGTTTACCTGAAATCTGACCCTGAAAAAGTCCCTGCTCTGGGTGATTCAACAGCTTGCAAGTTGTTTCCAGTGTCAAAACAAAAAGTTTACAATAAAGGGTTTTCTGGTATATCAGGGTCTGAATAAAGGCTTTTTTGAAAGAGAAAACAAGAGCCACTGCCATTTGCTTTAGTGATCCTTTATTTTTTGATACAAAATAGTTAATATGAGTAATTCATAAGGAAGTCTACATTTCAGTTATACAAACTGACCCAACAAACTGTGTAAATTAACCTGATATATCTTATCTCAATTCTTTGGTACCAGAGAGTGTGTATACAGGGGCAGAGAAGTTGTTTAGTATTGCAAGGTAGTCTGCCTGACCTATTGATTATTTCTTTTGATTCAAGTTTGTATGAGTCAGACTCCATGACTGTGACTGGGACCTAAGAAATATCCACATCTTATCCTGTGGTGTGGACTGATAAATTTATGGCACTATCAGTGGTGCTGAAGGAAGAGCTGGACTTGTCATTTTCTTTCATTGGGAACTCCAAGCTCTGAACTATGCTGCATTAGTCAATAAACACAGTGTGGTCTATGAAAACTAAAGAATACTTCTTTTTTGTTATTTTAAATGGCAGCACATACTACAGATTAACAGCACTGAAAATTTTTTATGTTTCTTTTCTTCCTTTTGTGTGAAATCACAAGCACAAACTTTGTTATATATTATTGAGTTTTTTTGTGATAGTACAATACAAAGTAATGCTTTTCAGTGAATAAATAAATATCTGACTGAGTGGCGTACTGTTGTTACCTTGCAACCTCGGATGTCTGAGGGTAATGTAGCAGATGATCTTCCCTCAACGTGTGATGCTGCGATATAGAAAAGACAAGACACACACGTTGAGCTCCTTTTACCTTCAACAGGAAGATTTATTCTTCTCTTGATGACCGTACTCCATATACAACATTACATATGCAATACTTCATATCAAATGCTTCAGGTATCACTGTATAACTTCAACAAATAACCCTTCGATTCAGTACATTACAAATGACTGCAATATCCCTTTAAACCGAACGAGAATTATTTTAACATGCTCCATCATGAATTTTATTGAATGACAAAATACTTTAGATAGGTTTTAATTATCCAAACCAATTAGCTTTGTTTTAACTCAAATATCTTGTCCCTTTTCCTCAGACCTTTTGTATTTTTAACTGTCAAAATAAAAATATATGGATTTGCTTTTAACTATTTTAATAGCTTTTACAATTTTTATTTTGCACAACATATACTTTAATATTTAAGCAATGTAGCGTTTAACTGTATCCACTGTTTTAACAACATTACAGTATTTTATCTCTTACACAAAAAAAACTACAAACGGCTCCGTTAATACTGTCTCTTCATTCAACCATTTACTCATTGAGTTTGACAACAACATTGTTTCTGTGTTATTGAAATAACCCATAAAGAAAAGACACCAGAAAAATGTATTTTACCGTTTCAAAAGTGAAAAATACAATAAGTTCAAAATGAATTCAATCTCCAGTCCTTCAACTGTTTCTCAGCTAGCTCAACACATGTACAATGTTCGCTCGCATTAGCATTAGTTAGCCTCCAGAAATACGTCCCGTTTTCTACACATTATCAATCCAAAGCTGTACAAAGTGACCCACCAGTTGACTGTTTATAATCGAGTCTATAATCTCTTAACTCTTGAAGGACACCACATTTATGCATCAAAATACATTTTTACTGACCTGCGATATAGAAAAGACAAGACACACACGTTGAACTCCTTTTACCTTCAACAGGAAGATTTATTCTTCTGGTGTGCTCAATCTTTTCTTGGTCACTAACGCGTCAGCGCCCCTAGCGGCTATGTGTAGAATTGCACGGACCAGCTGAAATAACACTACAGAACTTATTACGATGAGAAATTAAAGATACAAAATGAAAAATTATGTTGGGGTGCCTATTTTCTTACATCTTGGTTTTGTTTACTAACAACTTGTTTTTCACCCCTCTACACTGTGCATATGTATCAAGCACCATTTACTCAAAAAGTTCTCAGTTACAAATTGTGTGTAAAGTCTTCAAGCTTTACTTGAATTGTAAGGACAAACGTGCAGGATATGCAACTCTTTGGTTGGAAACCATTTTTCTTAAACATTGACCAGAAAATTGCATTTAATTCACTAAATTTACTAAAGAAATTAAACAAAAAGGCATAAACAGCCATCAATAGGAATTCACATCAATAAAATTAGGCCATTAAAACAAATAAATTACCTTATATTTAAACCTAGTTCCTTAAAAACGTATTATTGCAACTTTTACTCCTAACAGATTGTAAAAAGGATAGTGCTTCATAGTTGCATTTGAAGTTATTAATATTTTTATGAAATCATAAATAAGTCATTATACACAGCATCAACAGTGAGGCAAACAAAGCAAGGATTACTAAAAATCTAACAAAAAAATAGAGGAAGTAAAAACTGTCAACAGCAACAATAATAGAAATGATCTCTTTTCATCTTCAAAGTTAAACTGCTGACTTCAGATATTACACACTGTTACACAATTTTATGGTGCTTGATAATTAGATCTCTCATGGCATTGTAAATAATTGTATTTCCCCATTATGCCATTTTCTTTCTGAAATCTTATAATTTCAGGTCATTAAATTTTCACTTCATTTTTAGCACTTCTTCCTTGCAAATTTACGTCAGAGCCATGCAACAGTGTTTATCTTCAATAAATAGCAGATCTTTTTAAAATATTTACCCATCACAAGCATCTCATCTGGCTCTTTTTGCAACACCAATTTCTCTTTCAAAAGCAAAGCTTAAAAGTTAACTCATTCTTTGTGGGGTTTTACTGAGGTGTGCATATGTGCTTTGTCCAAATTCAAAAAGAGTCATAGAAGGAAGTCATAATGCACAGGAGGAGTGGTTTAATACGTGCCAGGTACGTTAATACTGCTTAAAAAAGCATTCAAGTGTCTAATTACTCTAGATCAGACCCAGTATATTTATTAGAATTATTTTGTGACCTCTAGGTGCTATAATGACCAAAATATTGTATTGCTGGTAACTATTCCTGTGGCCTTCTTAAGTGTGACTAGAGTGTGAATAGACCATAAAGGTACAGGGAAAAAGAAAAGGTCCAGGAATTGAACCCTGAGGAACTCCACAGGAAGGAGGGGCTGGAATGGACAAAGTTTTTTATATTACCATAGAAATATTTCACTTAGATAGGCTTAAAATCCTCCAAAAAGCAATATTATGCAATATTTGGTAAGCAGTGACAATTAATGTGCCATGTATTCAAAATCTGCTTTCAATAATAAATTTGGCCACTTGAATGGAGTCGTACTGTTTGCACCTGACATAAATCTTGGCCACTCAGGCAATAAAGCTGTGGTTGGGACAAAATGATGATGGAAAAGTTAAAGAGAGAGACAGAGAGAGAGAGATAAAAAAAATCAAGAACAACCACAGTTGCATTAATCTATAATCTTCTTCTTCTCTACTTTCAGCTATTCCACAGCAAAGCATCTGTCTCCATTTAGTCTTATCCTCTACATCCTCCACCCTTACACTAACTAATTTCTTGCCATTCTATCCGACAATGCCTTTTTTAAAAATAAAATTCAGCAGCTCTCATTCTCAAGTAACAGCTATTAAATTATTGGATTATCCATTTATTGTCAGTGAGTAACACATTTGTAGCATATTCTATCCATCATATTGGTGGTGTTTTTGAGAACAATTTTGTTAATTTTCTTACAGAATAGTTTGTAGGTTGCAGGCTGTTGAACTATCTATGATTCATTGTAGCCTCTATAGCTGACAGGCATTTAATCAAAACACAATATTCGAAGATTGCAGGACTTCAGTTTATTGAAGTACATGCCAGAAAATAAATGACCCCCCCTCCAACTGTTCCAGTATAATTTGCAATGACGGCAAGCTATATAAAGTTTCAATCCTGAGTTATAACGCTTCGATTTAATCAGACAAATACCATTGCTGTGCCTGATATTAGAGCTATAGGTTGCTCACAGCAGACCAAAATATTCCACTTTCCAAGAATGAACATCCACAGAAACAGTTTCTTCCGACCGAGGGATTGAAGGGGGCTTTAGCAAAGTTTTCAACAATGAAATATAAATTGAGGCTGTGGGCTCTGGAGGTTTCTTCCTTCCTTGTTCCAACCGTTTTATAAAAAAAAATGAAGCTATTCTTTAAAAAGACAATAAAGCAGAAGTCCCTTTACCATGAAGATAAAAGTTGGTTTCCTACTTCAAAATGAGTACTATTATTACAAAGATTTACAAATCTTATAGAACACTGTGGATATAATAAAACATAAAAATGCAAAGTGAACACACAAATATAATAAGTACCAGAAGCATTACATTTTGTCCACCCATAATAATGTTCTGAGATGAAAAGGCTTTATAACCAGGAGGGTTTGTCAAAAAGTAAAATATATGTTTCTTATTTATGGAACATCAATACTATAGACATACTGTCTACAACTTGCTCTGCTGATTAACTCACTTCATCCGCATCTGCTCTCATGGGCTTGTTTCAGCAACCTCAGTCAATAGTGATTCTGTTTGTTAAACAGCCACATGAACCTGAGTTATATTTTTAGCAGCAGCATAATCATTTCCTGCATCGCCGTGTTCATTCTAAGTTATGTGGAAAACGGCTGCGTCAGCACATTAAAAATATAATTTGTGTATCTGTGACTGTATATATAAAGTGTCCTTCATTAATGAAATTCATTTTGTATTGCTATCATTTGACTTTAGCTGTACTCTGAAGGTGCATCTCAATAAATAAGTACATCAATGACAAGACATTTCCTTTCAGTAATTTAGGTCAAAGAGAATAAAAATACATTAGTGTAGAACAAGATGAAAAAGTATTTTTAGAACAGATCTTTTTTATGCCCTACACAATCATAAGAAAGACTAAATGTCCGGCAGACAGTCAATCACTGACCCCTTCCACAAAAGATCATTGCTACAGAAGAGGCCTCTTTACAGAAGAGTGTTTCTGATCATATTCATAGAAAGTTGAATGGAAGGAAAGAGGGTGCCAGAATATTGTGCACAGGAAAAGGGATAACTGAAGCATCGTGAGGTTTGTGAAACACTTTTTTTATTGATCTTGTGTAATATTCTAACTGACTAGGCAGAAATCCCCAACAAGGTCAGTAATCTAAAGCAAAAACACGGGACATGTTTACACCTGCTCCAAGAGTCAATTAAAAACAGACAAATAAGTCACTGGTAAACCTAAGAGGCATGTTCTCAGACTGTGAAAAGAAAATGCAAATTCAAGATAGAAAGGCCCTCACACCAGAGATTTTATTCACAGAAGACTATGCCCATCCAACATTATCCCTGTTTCCTTAACCTTCCATTTCAAAACCTTTTTGTCTCTGTGGTAGACTGACAGCTTGCAGA
Source organism: Xiphophorus couchianus (assembly GCF_001444195.1). Classification (NCBI taxonomy): domain Eukaryota; kingdom Metazoa; phylum Chordata; class Actinopteri; order Cyprinodontiformes; family Poeciliidae; genus Xiphophorus; species Xiphophorus couchianus. Next base: position 7,760,773 of record NC_040243.1, on the reverse strand, counting down.
AAAGAAGAAATAAAAGAAGAAACAAGCTATTTTCATCACAGAGTCAGTTCAACATCTTTTTGAATGCTTTGTTTTTGAATGGTATTCCCATGACCTCACTTCAAAATTGTTCACTTCTTTTATGGAAACAGGCTCCTTTTAAATCATATCTTGTTTCACACCTTATGCCATGATTATAAGAAACAATTATGAAAAATGAAGTAGGGCATATTGTTTTCAGTAAAATCTGAAGTCAGGCAATAGTCCAAGAATAGCTTGTTGTTTATATGCAAATCTTAAGATGAATCTTTCCACATATTAAAGAAAGACTTTCAAGCATAATTTAACTTTTTATCTGTCCCATTAAATATTAGTGTTGTGCCTTCTAGCAGTGTTTGAATAAGTCTACAAGTTCAAACTGAAAATAAAGTCTGCGCTAACAAGCTTTTTCACTGCAGAGGTCAACATTTCTGCTTTTATCAGTCATGCTTTGGTTTCATTAATTCACACTCAAATGTGTCTCTCCTGTTGAGAAAAACATGCAGACGCTCGACATGAAAAGCATAAATGATAGGGGAAGACATGAAGCAAATCTCTCTTTTCTGTTGTTACCACAGTTGGTTTAACACAAACACAATTTAAGAGAAAAACAGCTAGTATACAGCCCTTATTCTGCTCATGACCAGTTTCAGTGGAGGTTACTATAACTGCAACGTTACTGCTGCTACCACAAATCTCATAATTACATTACAAGCAAATACTATTATTATTGGAAAAGAATTTTGTTTAAGTCTCTAAAGGCAAGATGTCACAACTGACTGAAGAACAGCCATGATATCCACTTATAATTTTCCAGGAACCTTCACTGAAAATAGCAACAAAAAAAAAGCATGAAATGACAGGAAATTTCCTCACTTAGTCATCATAAATATATAAAATCTTCCCTCAAGCTGGGGTGCATCTTCTCCTGAAGATCTTAGGGTCTAAACTAAATGTTTCATAGCCATCCATCTGTTCTGTAAAGCAAAGCCTGGCTGCAGCATATCTGTTAGATAATTTAATTTAATTTAAAAGTGAAAAATTGCTCAAATGTTTGATTTGGAGTTCTTACATTTGGTGATGTCTTTCACACAAATCCAAACTGATGTTGGGTTTCCTGCTGTTTTTTTTTTCTTTTCATAATGGCTATACCTCAGTCGGGTGATTGTGTATAATTTTGTTGAGCTGTTAATAGCTATCTCAAAAGACGAATGCCAGGTTGTTGAGAATACACACCCATTGAACATGAGTCCAAAAAAAAATCAGCAAAAGAACTTAAGTGAACGGTTTAGTCTGAGGTGTTAAAGATTGTTTGCTTAAAAACACATCTAGTTAAACAACCATTTTTAGATGTTCAAATTTAGTGCTCTGCCTTTCGAGTGGAGCAAAACCTTCTAAATTTCATAAGCAATTTTAGAAAATTGCCATGTTACGGCAAGGTTGTACTTTGTCACACAACTATGTGACAGGCAGCACATCAGAACTAAAGAATAAGAAGTAATTATAGGAATATAATTAAGGTATTCTAATGAAGCACAGACAAATGCCTGGCCAATCCTTCTTATAAAAGCAGGTGTTTATACTAAATCCCTTATACACAAAGATAGACCTCTGCATAAAACAACGAAATAAAAGAACAGGATATTAGACGACGGAGAGGCGAATGCCCAAGGTCCAACTGAGAAAAATCTCTTCAGCAGATAAAATAGGATCATCCAGCTTTTGCTACATTGGGGCCAAATTGGCAAGAATCCCTAGTGGTCACACTGCTAAGGGGAAACATTTATCATAGAGCCTAAGCTGTTTATAGAAAGAAAAATTGAGAGGATTTTGCTTCTCTCATCACATACAAAAACACTCCTAAAATCTTCAAATGATTTCCATCATGTGGTTATTATGGACACATCTATTTTAACTTAAGTTACCAAGGTAATTTTTGAGATGAATATCTACCATTGATGGAGTTTTCATCAAAATTGCTGTTCAGTTACACAAATTCAATTAGCGAATAAAAAGAGAAAAAGGGCATTAAGCTAGAAGTTGAAAAGAAATGTTGCTTCATAAAGCTTTAGATAGAATAAAATGTTTATTTCATGTATCCATATTACTACTATTAATATTATGCACTTACAAATAAAACAATCCTTAAAAATGAAAATTAACAGGTGACTTTAATTCTCGCAGGCTTAGTCATTTTTATAAATGCGTTTATGAGGAACACAGACAAGGACACCCCGACCTGTAAAGTTTTTGTGTGCATGAGAAATCCAATAATTTTGATAGCTTTTACCTAAGTATTTTTTATTATTAGCTACCATTAGCTCAAGTTAAGACTTTAATAATAAAAAAAAGTAATATGCATTAATAGTGCACAGATTCAATGCAGATGTCGAGAAGTCACCTCAAATATGAGCAGGCAATGAAGTGACTACAGTATGTTAGAAATTTTAAGCATTTGCTACTCTTAATATCATTCAAACGATTAAACAAGATTTGTAGACACTTTATATCACATCTAAAGCTCTAATTGGCTTTTATGTACATTAAAAGGCATGAATTATTTAAAATGCAGGCGACTTTGCTGTGCCATGAAGAACCTTCTTTGCTGACATGGCTGAGGAAAGAGGAGCTGCAGGAGCAGAGGGGAAGTAGTCAATCTCACTTTTAATGTCATCGTGCTGGAGTTAAAAAGCCATTAGTCTGGTTTATGCTGCATTCACACCATGTGATTGAAAATATGCTAATGACCTGTGAACATTCACATCATCAAACACCTCAAGATGGTGTATGATTAGAGAGCTGGCCAGGTGAAAGTTAAAAACGCTGCATTAACTTGTGTTTGATTTAATTACATGTAATGACAGCTTTCTGGATATGTACGACAGAGCCTTACCTTTAAACCATTTCTGTATTATATAAAGACAGCTCAATAAGTCTGAGATTTTGGCTAGTCATGATTACAAGTCATGTGAACATGTGAATTTAGTACAGTAATTTAGGACAGACTCCTTAATACAAAAAAATGAGAAATGTGTTTAGACAAACACAATACATAATGAGTTTTATTCAAATAATAAAATCTAGAATTTAAATCTAGATCTAGAAAAGTCTTTCCACGGGGTGATTGTCAAATCCCATGTATGCAACATATTTCATAAAGCACACTAAAGTTTAGTTTTAAACCACCACTGTCTGATGATTTCACTCAGAGTTTGCAGCTAAGGAAATTCTATTACACATCTCAGCAGAACATTAAAAAAGAGAAACACATCACTGCTAAAGCAAATATAAAACCTACTGCTGGGGGTGAAAGAATAAAAACAAACATTAAAATATTCCTCCATAAGCATTATGTAGTTTCAATACTTAGAAGTTTTCCAGTTTGGCAACATGACTCACATTAATGTGACAAACTGTTGTTACGCCTAGAAAACCTTTGACACAAGATGGAGAGACTTTGCTTTACCGATGCTGATGCAAATTTACACTTGTATTTTCTCCCTCATCCAACTTTGCCCAAGCTTTCCAACATAAACAATCAAAGTTTATTTTCCATCACAGCAGTCAAAACATTTTCTGCAAACGCTTACAAACTTCAGCCTGGAGCATCCTTTGGGAATTTTATACAAATTCCCTAATGGAAAGACTTTCATTTCTTTGAAGTAATTTAAACTCCTTAACCGCATCTTTGAAAGTTTCTACACTATTTCCAGGGGGACCCATTCGTCATCGGCAAACGGGCCGTGCACAAAATATTGCAACAATTGAGGTGCACTTCTTTGCATGTAAAGCATACTCTAACAAGGAGTCACTCTACTGTCATCAAACAAGACCCCAAAGGGAGTTGTTACATCTTTCCATTATGTACAAAGTGCCACGAGGATACTTTTTATGATCTGATGCTGTATAAACAAAACATAATCTTACACAGTCATGAAAACAATTAGCATTACTCCTGTGTTTTGGACAAGCCAAAGCAGAATAATGGCAGAAGATTTGAGGAAACAATTACCTTCTTGTGTGGGAAATGCACTAAAGTAATGGCTGTAGGGAATGGTGTAGGTTGGTATGAGAAAACAATCACATAGTTAGTGCATCTGGAGCTCCATTTGCTTAGCCCTCCAGAAAGCAACTTCTCCTCTGGTTGTTCCAACATCTGAGTGCCTCATTGGGCAGCAAGCCAAGTAATACATTCTCTGTTCAGTTTTTATTTTAAAAGAAGGGTATTCCTCAAGGTAAAAATCTTTGGTTTTGTTTTAAGTGGTTTTCTTCCAAGAAAAACAAACCCATGCATCCTTTTCATGGGTATGTTTTCTTATTAGTTTCCCTCATCCACCCACAGGTAAAACCTATCATCCTAATTACTTTCCATGGTGGTGCATTTACTGCTTCAGGATATTTGAGCACCAAACAGATTACAGCTTCATAACACATTGTTTCTCAGCCAAAACCCCTCCAAAATGTCCCTTTGGAGGTTTTCCCTTGCTTAAAGATTCCATAAGGTCAAAACTCTGCAGCAGACCCAGAATAAGTTCTAGCACATAATGGGATCTCACTGAAGGAACTCTAAACCATAGGACTTTAACTTTTAGTTGTTTCTCTGCTTCAATACACTTCTGTCAAGGTGTATTAACATCTGGAAAACCTCCAGACTGAATACTGAGGAGGTGATTTGGGCATTCGATTCAGGTGTGTTGGACCAGGGACACATCTAAAAGTTGCAGGACACCATCCCTTCAGACCTGGATTTGAAGACATCTGCTCCAGAATGTTGCTGGCAGGGATCTCTGTGCTTCCTACATGTGTTGCATTTGCAATCCAAACTTTGGCTACTGGATACCAGCCATTCAGTCTTACTTCTGTGCTACCTGTTTTCATAAATAAATACACAAACCCCTATGAATACATTACTTAAAATTATCTGCTACATTAACCTTAGATGGCCAGATGGATGGATGGATGGATGGATGACGTAAAGGCAGACAGATAATCAGTCCTCACAATGATACATGTAACCACAGTTATGATTGGTTAATCAGATGAAAAATAAAGTGGCCATGCATTCGAACGGAAAGAATAGCTGTAGCTTATTCAGTGAATATCAGTAAATAATTATTTGTATGATACTAAGGCTGCAGTTTAAATTGATATAAAGCATTTAGAAGACCCACCAAAGCAATAAGCTAAACAAATAACTGCCTACAATAAAATTACTACAATCATTTCTTAGTCAGGACATAAGTATAAACTGGGGTCACTTTGTAGTTTTGTTTATGGGATTTCTAGTGTATGTCGCCTGAAGATTCAGTTTTCACAGTTTTCCTCAAGGATCTGCAGTTTCTGGCTCCCCACTCAGCTAATTAGGAACTCTGTTCCACAATGCACTGCCATCTTGGCACAGCTAAACAGCATCTAAGTCACCCAGTGGACAACAATATTGGCAGGAACACTTTTCTGAAAATCATTGCAGATTTAGGGGATTCACTTTCACAATATTTTGGTTGAACCCCAGAAATATAGCATTTTAGGTAAAATTTTAATGACAATACTTGCGTCACTGATTCATCAACCATTAAAAATTAACAGGTGGTTTCGTTTCCTTTTGCTTCATCGGTTATTACCAATCCCAGCAAAAATCAGCAAAGGCTAGCTGTAAAATAGTTTTTGTCTGCTTGACCCTCCAACCCTTTTTATTTCTTAAAAATTTGAGGTCCAGAGCCAGTCACTTTGCTTAATTCATTTTCAGGCAGGCCACAGATGAGAGAGCAATTCTGAAGCAAAATCAGAATAATAAAATGGGAAACAAAAGGATTGCTCATCTTGCAGAGTAGGCGAGCCTGAACACTCAGCTGAAGTTCGAAAACATTTCCTGCTGAGGCAACCCTGCACACAAAAAGATATAAGGAGAGGAAGACGGCAGGAAAAAGATTATTTTCATAAAATGAAGCTCATACAGGCAAAATATGAGGCCACCATATGGCAAAGCAGTGGGAATGAGGTGCAAGTGCACAGAAGGATGGGGACATATATAGAGACAGTTAATGGGACTCAGCTGCTGCCTGTTGTCTCATCAGACCACCCCTCAACCTCTCTTTGCCTCATGAACAACCTGACTTGGCCTTATGGTTGCTACACACATCTATTTCATTTATTTCTTCAGGTGTATCCTGACACATTGGAATATATAGTAGAGTATGTAGTGAAGTTGTGAAAATAAACCAATTTCGAGGATAAAGTCACTTACCCCTCCCGAAACTTTCAGTCACAAAAGATCAATATGAGAATCTTCTTCTAGGGAAAGTTACTTTAAAGTTTTTTTTAGGTTTTCTGAAGTAAAATATACGAAAGCAACCATGCACACACAGAATACTAAATTCTCAATTTATTATTTTATACAGAAACAAACATTGTATTGATTTTGTTTTGCTCTTTGCTCAGCTACTGAGAAATATGAGCTCTGAAATTGAAATTAAGCAACAACCTAAAACACAGCAGCATACCAATACTTATCGGGTATAACATTATGACCACCTCCTATCATAACAGTGTTTGGCCACAATCATTCCTTTGCAACCCTGCCTTTTATGTTATGGACTCTACCAGCCTGCTGAAGGCATTCTTTGGTGGCTTCAGTGGTGATTCTTGCATTAATTTTCCTGGTGAGCCCTTCCCTCTGTGCACCAGTGTATCCACATCACTCTGAGATGAACTATCTGTTTAAGGGTCTGCCCTTACTAATGACCACCAGAGACCCATAGAGAAATCTGGCAAGCAGCTGAAGAAATAAACAACTATTTAAATGCTGGAGAGTGATTAATGGGAGTGGGACCGGGATCAGGAGAGTAGAATCAAAAGAGGCAAACTGGGGACATGGCCCTCAGAGCTCAAGTAAGCTTACTAATGAAACAGACCTAAGTAAGTGATAAAAGAAAGCACCGAGGTAAAAAAAAAAATAAAAAATTGGACAAAACTAGACTAGCAGTGCTTTAGCAATAACGAACCCCGATAATGTTCAGTTCAGTTCCTCCAGGTAAGGGCCATGAACTTTGGGACAAGTAGCAACTGCCGATTGGTCAGTTTCTGAGAAATCTCCTAGAATGACAGCGTCATGTCAATTAATGGTGTTCACAAACCCCAAAGAACAATATGGCTGAGATTTTGCAATTATTCCTGCCATTTCTTCCTGCTGTTGGTTCCTTGGGAGCATCAGTAACTATTAAAAAGTGTTACAGTATTACTGAATGCAATCATTTCATCCTCTTTAGTGGTACAATTACACAACTTAATGGACCTTGTGTATGGAAGAAGCTTGTTTGGTAATGGGTTTTATTTTCAGAGCAGTATTTAAGTTTGTGTGCAAATAGATTTGTGGCTATAAAGTAAAACAATTACAACTTTTTTTGACATCACTTTTATCGTTACCACCAAATATCACAAAAGCATTTTATCCCTACTCTTATCTATCCGTCTTGTCTCTAACACATGACAAAATGTTCACTTGATGTTTAACATATCCCAGAAATAATTAGTTATCAATGTCACCTGCCAGTGGTCATATTGTTATGCCTGTACAGCATATGCCTGTTTTGATACATTATTGTATACCAACACTGAAACTGATAATTCATCCTGAATAGTCCTTCACGTTAACATAAGATCTTTGCAAATTGTATGAATACTTTAAATCACAGCTTGAATCAACCAATTGCTGCACCCACAACAACTGTAATTTACTCTACTTACATGACAATAAGGACATGTTTTTTTTTCCTCTACATCATCAGCCTCCTGCTGCACTCTTCTCACAGGGAGAGTCCTGGATGACATGCCAACAGTATTGTCTTCCTCTGCTTGTTTGTAGAATGACAACTCCCCCAATAGGTGAAGCTTTGCACCTTCCAGGAATGAAACAAGTCTGTCATAACAACCAGCACAGCGTTGTGGGAGCTCACAGACAGCTCAGATGATCTGTTTTTTGCCCCCACTGGAGAAAAGTAAAACTCAACACAACGCCTTTGGTCATACAGCCAGCTCTTGGATACAGTGCTGACATGAGCTCAGGGATACCCACAGCAAAACCATGTCAAGTCGCGCCTTCAGCATCTTCAGGAAGATTAATGATCAAGACCAGTCTGACAAACTCCCCTGCTTCAGCTCTCACTTTATAACTAACCCAGTGGGTTTTCAGTCATCACCTGAGATACTATGTGGGTGATTTCACTTTAAAGTTGTGGAATTGATAAATTATGTAAGTCCTGTGCAAAACACTTACAAGTAATTTTGCCCAATTAAAAATGTGAAATTAAAATTTTTAACAGACACTGCAAAGCTGAAAAAAAATCTGTGTTATACTATATGAGGGTTGTATATTTTACATCTTGGTATATTTGTTCCAGTTTCTTGTTGCAAATAAGTTCTTCTGAAAGTTCTTCATCTTGCATGCAGACACTGAACTAAATTGACATGACGTACAATTAGTGTCATCTATCTTCTACCCAGTTTGGTTGAATTTCCCCACTTGCCTGTCTATTACTCAGCAGATTAGCCCCATAATCTCCAGAAAAGTAAGTTGTCATCAGTTCCAGAATATTTTTAAAATGGAAATCTAAGATTTAAAAATTGTTAACAAACATATATCACACACAGGTGCTTCCTAGGGCAATTCACTGAACGATTTTCATAAGTTTCACTTATTTTGACTCTTGACAGTCAGAAAGGAACAATTTGAGGTTCAGGTGATGTAAATGGCTCTTAGCACCAAAAGAAAAAAAGCATAGAATGTAAAAAAATAAAATTATTCCAGCCCTGTCAGCCCAGATAAAGCCTATTTTTAAACTGCGGTTTGCAAATGGAGCACCAACAGGATGGCATCACCAGGGAGTCATTGCACCCTGTGAATTTGAATAAACTGCCTGTACAGTCACACAAAAACCATCTCAAACCTGACTGGAAAACTTTGTTGCGTTGCTCTCCTTTTCTTCCTTGTTGTGAACTCTCTGTCACTTACTATTTAAAAAAAAAACCTGCTTGGAAATTTTCCAGCGTGTATGTTTTTCAGTTTAGAACAACAATATAACTTCAAGGGGACATTTATATTATTAAATTATTTAGTGTAGTTAATTATGAGTTTTGTCTTTCCAACTTATTAACAACCTGTCTACTTTTCATTCAGACCTAAGAGAAAATGACAAATACGTATTCAACTCTCAGCGTAAAGGATGGCACAGCATCACTGTGTGGATAGTTTCTCTGCAGTCAAATCTTATGTTGAGTCTTATTTGATCCTTGCAAAATTTCAGTGTTTCCTTTGAGATTACTTACGGATGAAAAACAACTTTGTTCTGGGATGCTGTTCTGGGATTTCTTCTTAGAAGAAACATTTAGCTTGTTTGGATGAGTCAGTGCCTCCATTGGTTTTGTTATGAAATGTTACAAAGGGATAATTAATGATGATTTATGGGCAATAAAAATGGATGGATACATTGTTGGAAAAAACTGAAAGGTTGTATTTTGAAGGATGTCTGATGTTAAAAATGATATTTTATGTCCAAAGATTATGTAAAATAGAAAATGATGGTAGGATATGCAAAAATATGTGTCTCCCTTGAACTTACTATCTATACCACTACAAACATCCTTATTTATTTCACTTTTATGTGCTAGATTAACATAAAGTTGCACATAAATAGTTTAGGTTTTGAGTGATAAAATCTGAAAGTGTGGTGAGCATGTGAATTCAGCCAATAAATCATGAGCTGTAGAATCACTTCCAATTAAAGATGCCTCTCTCCACCAACTTTAAACATATAGAGATTGAACTTTTTGTCCATTCTTGTTTGCAAAAGGGCTCAAACACTAACCGACTGGATAGAAACTATATGAGCAGTAAGGTACTTATCTTGCCATTGAGTCTAGATCCGATTGATTGATTTTAGATCTGTACTTTGACTGGGCCATTCTGGCACATGAATATATTTTTGATCTAAGCCATTTCACTGTATCTCCATTAGTCTGTGATTACTGTCCTGCCAAAGAGTCTTAAGTCTTTTGCACATTCTAAGACGTTTTCTTCTGGTATTTGCCTCATACTCCTTCAAATCATGATGCTGCCACATTTTATTAATTGAACATTGCACTGGATTAGATGTTCAATTTTAGACTACTGTTTAAAAGTGTCCCCCTGCTTTAAACATCCCTACAATATTATCCCTGACCTGTCTGATGTGTGCTTTCGTCTTCACTGTGCTTGTTGCTTCCCTAATGTTTGCTAATAAATCTCTGAGGCCCCTCACTTCACTCTCAGAACCTTCACTAAATAGCTGAGATTAAATTATGCAGGAGCAGATTCTATTTTCTAATTTGGTGGCTTCTCATGGCAAATGACTACTCTGGATTCTTTTAGGGATATTATTGATCAGAGATTGATCAGAGGCTCTAATTATTGGATTTTTTTATTTTGCTTTTGTTTTTTATTTAATGGCCATGCATTGTTTTTCTACCTTTAAATTATGTGCTACTTTGTGTTGGTGTATCACATTCTTAATAAAATTAAGATGATGCTTGTGGTTGTAGCATGACAAAATGTGAAAAAATTAAAGGGGTATAAATATATCTGCGAGACACTGTACAGACATAGCATCCATCCATCCATCCATTTTCTGTTCACCCTTGTCCCTAATGGGGTCGGGAGGGTTGCTGGTGCCCATCTCCAGCTACGTTCCGGGCGAGAGGCGGGGTACACCCTGGACAGGTCGCCAGTCTGTCGCAGGGCAACAGACATAGCAATATATTCAAATTAGATATAATCAACCTACCTTTCAATGGTTTGAACATTTTCTTTTTACCAGACATTTATCTTTACCATATATTGCTGATTTATAAGCACAATGTAGAAAATTACCCAAAGGGCACCCACCTCTTCTGTAGAAATGTTTATATAAAGTTATTAGTTTTCTGATTTCACCTGCAGCTTTTTTTCTGCTAAGTCCAGTAAATGTCAGTAGACTCAAGAATGAAAAACCACTGAGTGCAATCTGCACTTTATTTGTACTCAGTAGCTGTTTTGTTCCTTGTTTTTTCGGTCTCTCTTTAACCCTCATACCACAAACTAACCCTTGCTCGTGTTCTAAAGATGCTCTTGACATTTTTCCGCAGCACTGCTGCAACCTCGAAAAAGCAAAAGATCAAGAGGAGATAGAGCTATTATTCACTGATGTCCTTTTGTGTGATTTTACCACAGAGAGGAAAACAGGAGATCTTTTTTTCATTTTATCTATCTACTTAAACCTTTTCCAAAACATATAAAGGGCCAACACAGGCACCAACTCAGAGTTATTAGAATGATAGACACATATACACATACATACAGTTCCGCTCTGAAGTTTAAATACACCAATCATGGGGATGATTGGCATATCAAATTCAAGTTATTACAATGTTTTTCAATTATTGTTTTTTTCACATCAATTGCAGTGATTTACAATCAACGACTGGGTGAGCTCTGGATCCTCGCTCTGTTTGAACAACCAACTGTGTTCTCGGTTCCTCATTATTTTGCCTATTTTAGTCGGTGTTCTAGTACAATTGTACTAGAATCATTGTTGCTAATCAAAACCTCAACATGATGCTGCCACCATTGTGCTTTAAAGTTGTGACAGTGTTCTTACTTTACAATAATGAACTCACTTTGCCTCCTCCAAACAAAACATCTAATAGTGGCCAAATAACTTGCTGCTTGTGTTGTCTGAACATAAAACATTTTTTCAGAAGGCATTTGGCTTGTGTTTAGTCAAGCTTTAAGATATTGATTTTGGAGCAGGTGCTTCTTTCTTGGCCAGTCTCCTCTAAGTCCATGTTGATTTATGTGCACGGTGGTGATGGTGTTCCAGTTTCCAACTCATGGCAAGCCTGAGCACTGATTCCCCAGGTTCTTCATACTAACAACTTGCTTTAATCTTAGGATGACAGTCAGTTTGGGTCAGATAGATTAAACTTGGATCCAGTTTGGTGTTCTGACAAAACAATAATCCTTCACATACATCAAACCTGATTTTTAATGAAGCAGGGTAAGTTAAGCCCTTGGAATGGCCCAACCAAAGCTCTGTTGTAAATGTATTGAAAATCGGGGTTCAAGCTAGGAAACTAACTTAAATGAGTTCCAGCATTTCATGAAAGAGCTGTGGTCAAATATACAACCAGAATGAGAACAGAAGCTTGTTGATACAGATATTAGTTATTGAAATATTAGTGATATATATACAGTATATAGACAGCTTTTGTCATGTGTAGCATAGAAAAAGAAATTGCAATAAATTAAAAATTGGAAGATATTCATTGTATAAAATAGGATTAGGCTGCCATCAGATGTGGCACTTGCAGTTTCCCCTTTTTCTACTCAGGTCAAATCAGGGTGTCAATTTCCAATTTTAGTCTGTGGAGTGATGTTTTGTTATTCTCACACTCAGTTCAGGCTTTGAATTGATAAGGAGCTGGTAGAGTCTTAGCTTTATAAACAGAAAAGATTCCTTGCTTTCCTCCTTTTGCCCTTATATTTGGGTTCAGATCTAGAAGTTGAAATACTTCTCATTACTCTGTAGTATAGCACTATTTAATGTCAATCATGATAGTTACAAATTTAAATGAAAATCCTATCATTGAATGATTTTATTCTTAGATGGACTTAGAATGTTGATATGGGTGAAATCATAATTCTCATATACTTGTTATCTTGAGGATTTTTATGAGAATTTGTGTGGAAATGTCTCCATTCTTCATAAAGCTGGCTAAGGAATTATACACAAGGGCTTGATATCTATCGCCAATTCAACTATGGAGAGTCTCCTGAAAATTCACCAACAATATAGCAGGAAGGTCCAGGAAGTCGGGAGAACTTTTAAAAGCTTGATCAATGACACGTCAGATAAAAAGATGAGAGGAGAATAGATGAAAAGTCACCAGAACAAGTGAGACATGTGAAGTTCTGGTCATCTCAAGATAAAAGCCATTAAGACTCATCCAGCGTGGTCCACTGTGCCAAAGTGACAGGAAATTTATTTGCCGTGTTGAAGCTAACAGCACCTGCATTGTTCATCTGCATTATTTCTGACACTGTGTCTCTGCTGCAATCAAGAAGCCTATTGTTTTTCTCCAGCCCTTACTGGGAAGATTATTCTTTGTGACTCCTAAAGAGATTTGCTTCCCTTATTCATTGGGGAGCTTCCTGTCAACACAACCAGGCAAGTAATTCCTCATTTCTCAACTATTATGCTGAGTTTGGGTACCGGCTGGAATCCGAAACATTCCATCCAGACATCTAAATCTGTTAGCTAAACACTCTTTAGAGTGCGCTCCTCCTTCAAACATAACCCAGGCCAGGCGTGGGGACGACAGCCTGAAATCCTTTGGCAAAGAGAGATAGACAAACATTGGACTGCTGTCCTTACTGTGAGTCTGAGATCTGTAACTCCAGAGCTTCCTTGAACACGAGGTTGGAATATTCTGTTACTTGCAAGAAAGGACAAAGAACTTCAACCCTTCTGCTATTCTGTTAGAGAAGCCCACCATCAGACAGACAGGGATACTTTTATAAAAGATGTCATAAATAATAAGTAATTTTTTTCTCCTCACAATGACTTATTTTCAAACACAGATGAAAAGAGTAGGAGAAGAATCACCATGAGCTACTAATTGCATCAAGTTATCACTTTGCTCCCAGTCAGCTAATATATACAGTAAGCTCCTGGTCTATGCTAATTGAAAATAGAAATTGGTAAATAGACTGATTAATGGTGAAATATAGAAGACAGATTTTTTTGTATATTAATTAACATTATATTTCAATATAAAGCCTACAATAACCTTTCCACCATAGACAAATAACTGTTAAAATCCATAATTAAAATATCAACATTCCCCATAAACACTTCAGAAGAACTGGAAGAGATATTTTATCAACTATTCGGAGGACATCGTCAAGTCATATGTTAAAAGTTAAAGGAACAAAAAAAGAAATAATATTTTCTGAATTTACTGCAGTCCTAATAGGATTTACAACTGGACATTTCTACCTTCAAGATGTCTAACATCAGCTCAAATTCATATTGCTACGGTGTCTGATCATTTTAGAATTGATGCAAAAACATTTTAAAGGTTTTAGTCCATGTATTTGCAAGCTGGCCAAAAATGTAATTTTTTTCTATTACACCATGGAGGATTCACTGAAGTACTGTGGCAGCAACAAACAGGAGTCTTTTAGTTTTCTAGGAACCTTTTTTACTGAACAAAAGTCAAACATTCTTTTCCACTACCGTCATAATAGCAGTCCAAAGTTTTTGTCTACAAATGTTTGCTTGGCTCTGTCTTCAAACATTCGGAGCCTGAGAGAAATGATTAATGTTGCCAGACAAGAAATGCATTCTGGCAATTCAGCTCAGCCAAAGGGAATGGATGACACAATGGTGGAAAATGATAATACCATTTCTTTAATTTCCTGTCAATTGCTTGAGATAATGCATGTTTTGTGTTGTTTGAGATGGAGCAACGATTCTAAAAGGAAACATTCTTTTTTTGGCCAAATGCACTCCGTGTTTTATTGAATGCAGCTTCCATCTTTGCACAATGAACCCTCCCAGGCTCCTGTCCGGCAGGCAGATTTTAATAAAAGCTTGAAGTTGGTGAATGAAATCAGCTCAGATTTCAAAACATTCAGCGGCTTTCAAAAAGTAAAACTCACATGTTCAGCTTTGGCACGGCAGCAATCTAGAAGGGGCGAATTACTCTTTTAAGAATTCAGCCTTTTGAAAACTTTGTTATTCAACTTGTATGAAAAGAGAAGAAAATTCTTCCATCACAGACTGTGTTATACAAGGAAATTCTGTCCTCATGATACTATGGTTCTCTTGTAACAAATAATTCCACCAAAACTTAAAATGTCTTTTTGATATTTAATATTTTCATTCAAATATGCACCTGCATGAGTTAGAATTTAAGACGCAAAAGACCAGAGCATTTCAAAAAGTTCTCTAACAACATAAAAATTATTCAAACCTCTAGGTTTAACATTTACATTTACCATATGTTTTTCTACACCCGATTTCCTCTCTTCATTTGCTAATTCTTACATCTGTACCTCCATCTGGCCAGAAAAGAATGAATTAACCTGTGAGCGAATAATCATTCGTCGCGAGAGCGAGTCGCTCAGCTCCGATGGAATTTACACAGATCCCACAGTAATTCTGAAATAATTTGAAACTGAATAACGCAGGGCAGAATAATCAACAAGTAATGAGAAATAAAATTGGTCATCTGTTCACATCTTTCACTATATCAGCTTCATCAACAGGCATGACTGCTCCCTTTCATTCCAAACAATCATCTTTAGAGGTCAGTTCCCCTTCTGTGCAGTTAATTTTGCCGAGAGGCATGAATGTTTCAGTCAGTACTGTATTGCTCATCACTCCGGAGACACAAAGGCCAAATAGCAGCCTATTCTGGTCTTCTTTTGCGGCATAAATGCAAATGTGATCTTGATTGGGCTTTTCTTTTTCATTTTGCTGAATTATCAGAGTTAAAAATCTATTTAGGGGTAATCTGATTTCACTTAAAATGATCATTTATGACTAATTTGAACCAGTCTGTTTTTCTGAGGAATGAAAATGTGCCAATTAAACCAAGAGACAAGAATTCATTTAGAAAATGAAACAAACTACTGGAGTGCTTAACAAAGCCATTTAGAAGGGTTTTTTTTAATCATCTTTTAGCTCCTAATAAATAGATTTTTCACTGCAAAATTATTTTTCAAAAGCAACATTTTACCTTTGATCCTCCTCTGAGGTAGAAACAAACCAGTAACAACTATGAGTTGTAATGTTCCAAACACGGCGTCGACATGGATGCTTAGAGGCACCAGATAATCTTAATCTGAGAAATATGTTGGTCAGCAAAATCTGATGCTGATAATAACAATTTGAGGATTCACAATATTTTTTGTATTACAATACTAAGTGTATTTGGACAGCCTGTATGAGGACCACAACACAGACCACCGCCAGATGGGTTCATGTTTGTTATGTAACAACGAAAGCCTAATAGCCGTTTGTGGTTCCTTTGCATGAATTACTGCACCAATGCAGCATGGCATGGAGTAGATATGCCTGCATATGCCTGCAGCTCGGCTGATGTGTTAAAGAAGCCCAGATTTCTTTAATAGCAACCTTTATCTCAACTGCATTGTTGGCTCAGGTATCTCTTATCTTCCTCTTGACAAAACTCCATAGATTCTCCGGAGAGGGTATTAGTCAATCAAGCACTGCCATCCATGCTCATTAAAGCATGTAATGGCACCTTTGGCAGTGTGGGCAGGTGCCAAGTCTTTCTAGAAATAAAAACAGCATTTCCATAAAGCTTGTCAGCAGAAGCATTTAAAATTTCCTGGTGGACAACTGCTCAAACTTTGGACTGTGCAGCAGTCACACAGGACTTTAAGGAACTTCAGTTCAGTGCCCCAAAACTCTCCCTCCAAACTTTGAGATTTCTACATGAACTGCAAAATTTACTTTCATGGGAAAAGAGTCTTAACAAATAAGCTACAGTCCAGTCTCTTTCTTTCCTTTGCCCAGAATGAAAGGCACTTTTGACATTTAGGAGTGTCTTGACATAAGGAATACCTCAGTTGTGGCAAAATGTTTTGAATAATATTGTGATTTGTGAGCCATGGTTCTTCAAGCTCAGTCCATGCTTTGTAAAACTGCCCTAAACTCTGCAAACAGCTTTGCATCCTAACAGCCTTAGGAATACCCTAAGGCTGTGGGTATCCACAGTGTTTATGAAATATTTCCAATGTTCAAAGTTTCTGAAACTGAATGCTGGGCTTTCCTAGTCGTAATCTTAAGAAAAATAAAAATTAAAGTTTGACATTCATCACTCATGTATGTGTAACAGGGTTTTATTTTGGAAGTGTTGTGAATGTGAAGTTTGCCTAAATGTGTTTCTTTATTCTTTGAGTTTGTTTTGTGTGGTCAGAAAATTGTTTCTCCAAAAATGTATTGGTGTTTTAAGTTCTGCTACGCTGTGCTTGACAGTTGGTGGTTACTATGTAACCGGTAACTGACAGCTCGTCCCCTTTTTCTGCTGCTGTCTGTGACTGTGGTATGTATTACAATCAGCTCTATGTTTTCTTTACAAGTGTTATATTTTAACATATATTTTAGACAAATCTGATAAAATACAGTGTTTCACGAGTAACTTTGCTTTGTACATGTTTTTAACTGTTATCATTATTGATGTTATCCATTTTATTTATGTTAATTTTACAAATGTTAACTGTTGATAACTGCTCAATGGGAGGTATTGCTTAGTAGTTCATTTGGGGTTATTTATTCTATGTATATGAGCAGAAGCTGCTGGATTGACGTTAACCACCAACTCGATTTCCTGTTTGTTAGATATGTTTTCGTTTTTGATCAGATGTGATGTTTCATTTATCAATTGTTTGATAGTGTTTGAATGTTACATGTGTGAGTTGATGTATGTTAAAGATGAGATTAGTTATGTGGATCAATAATATTAATTTGTGTTAAATACCACTATCCCAAGCCCCTTTTTCTGTTGCTGTCTGACTGTGGGGCAGAAGCTGCTGGATTGAAGGTAACTACTGACTTGATTTCCTGTTTGTTAAAATAAATACAATGAACCTGAATGTGTCTGTCATTAACTCAACCTATTATACCTGAGACAAAAATACATATGTAATCAATTAGAATAGGTTTTTGAATTGAACTAAAATTAATTTATGTTTCAATGATATTCGAATTTACTGAGATGCAAATGTAGAAAGATTTTTAATTGTTCTTGAAGTTGCCTTTTCTTTATGCAACTAGAATAGGCATTTATTAAATGGTAAATAAATTATTCACATAAATAAAATGTGGAGAACTATTATTGCCAAATAAATAAAAGAAACAATGAAAAATATAGGCATATCACAGCAAAAACTATTATCCAGGTGTTGAACTTTAGTTGCATAAACAAGCCTGTAACTATTTTATCACATCTTCTGTTCATTAATCATTTATGTGGGGAGGAAAAGAAAATGAAATTTGGGACTATAGTCTGAAGTGTTTTGGCAGTCACCGAGGTAAAAATTTAAGGCTGAATTAAAATCCAACAACTTGGATCTGGATGTTTCCCCTGTCAGTCAGCAAATGTGTACCACACACATATGCAAGCCATCTTTACTGTCATTCCACTTTCCATTAGTCACATTGTACATGACACTTAGAAATTAGTTTTTCCCTTCATGTGCTCTGTGTAACGGAACAGCTGAACGTGGCTGGAAGTGCAGAACCTTACAATGCACATCCGAGCTAAATGACTTTCTGCATCAAAGCAAACAGCAAAAAGAGACTCTGGAACAGCTACTGGGGGCAATAATAAGAAAAATGCTCTTGAGTAATCTCACTGATTCTTGCATAGGTTTTCATTTTACTGATTAAGTGCTGCTACTGCGTTAGGTTTGCAGGGAACGGAAGAACATTACGGTCTTTAATATGCTTGCATTTGTGCCCGGAGCAGCAAGCCTCACTGATGTCTCAACACTGCCATCTTTTGATAACAGCCACTAAGTAAGCCTCTTCATGTTCAAACAGCTCAATGATCAGAGACACAGAGAAGCACTTCAGTGAATGTCCCAGTCATGAGTTAAATAAAAGACAACCAATATCACTTCGAGGGCTTCCTGTACATTCTAGCAAGGAAATATCTCTCAGCTGAATCCTTTCTGCTGGCGTCTGGCTTTATGGTCCGAACACTGCTGAACACAGATGAGAGTTTCTCCTGGAGGTGATGAGAAAAAACCCCGTCCCAGTATTTGCAGAGCAGAGAACCTCGAGGCAGCAGAATCTTCTCAGCCAAGTCTATCAGAGACAAACACATGGTGATCAGTTTCTCGTGGTCCATGTCTCTGAAGCCGCTGGCGTTGGGCGCCATGTCGCTCAGGATGACATGAGCTTGGCCCTGGGGGAGCAGCTCCTGCAGCCTGCCGTGCGTGGCGGGGTCGGTGACATCGTGATTGGAGAGGAAGTGGGCCCCGTCCAGAGGTGGTATGTTGAGCAGGTCGATGCCGATAACTGTTCCACGTGGCGAGCCTTGATCTAAAACGACAGCCACCGGAACAGTTCATCTCCCTTCTACATGTCTTATCTGTTCACACAAACAGCCTCTGGCAAACTGAGCGATTAAAAAAATAACACCAAAAACAAAAAGCAAAAGAAATGGTTGGCTCCCTTGTAATCTTTGATATCCCTTTAGTTGTCTTTAATCTCTCTGATTCTTGTACATTTTTCAAAAATTAACTTGATATTAACATAGAAATTCCGCACTAATGTTTTTGCAAGTTATGCATATTTCAAATAACTACAGTGACAAATTAACTTAAATTTACATTTTCCAAACCAAAGATTTACTGATTAATGAGATTTAAACGTATCTTTAAGACTTTAAACATCCCTTATCTACGCAATCCATCACAATCATTAACACATCTGCTATTTTTTTTTTTTTTGGACAAAGTTACATGTTTGGTGGGTGATGATGTAGGACAAACTTATAATATCTATCTTCATTTACAGCGGCATCACTAGAAAGTAATAACCTCAATATGACAAGGATAACTGAGGACACTGATTAATGTTCAGATTAATTACGGGTTCCAAAACAATGAAACACTCAGGCCTGCATAATAAATATGACAGTTTACTATAAGAAAACAACCCTTTTTTTCTGGATCATGTGGCAGAATATTATTCTCAATATATTTATCCACTGACTAATATGTATTTATTGCTAAATCTTTTACAGTTACTACTGCATTAATCATGATTCTACACGTCAATACCAATTTCTGGTCTTTTTTGTTAGCTGGCCTGCTGATTTTAGTTTTTAATTTTTAACATTTTTCTTTTGTTTAGTTTTTTTTAAGGACAGTAACACAAAAGAGAAAGTTATTTGTGCACTATGGCAAACATTTTATGTACCCTTATTGGAACTGCCAACACGCCCAAGTCTGGCTCTCCAAGCAAGTAAACCTTGAAAGCTCAAGATGCTAAAACTAGTCTCCAAACGTCTGGAGATGTCTTGCACAATCTTGCTATGGCTGCTAAGAAAATGCATGCCTGTGCAATTTGAAATGGACTGTCCAATTCTAAATTTCACAGGCTCTCTAGAAATAAACCAAAAACAGAAATGACATTTTTTGGAAAGATGAGTTTAAAATTTAATTTAAACCAGAGGAGATGTTCATCATAAATTTAACTACAATATTCCAGAAAATAACCTAATTCCAACTGTGATGCTTACAGTTGAAGGTGTCATGGCTTGGGGATGAAGCAAAAAAACAAGTTTAACTGTTTGTGTTTAAAAAGGGAGAAAACTGGTGTTAAATTGCAAAATTTTATCTAGGCAATGCATTTTAAAAAAAGACAACATTTGTTGTGTTCTATGTTACAGCAGTACAGATTGGCATAAAAAATAATTATTTTTTTTAGTGATAAGCTAAATTATCAGCAGTTATAAAGAAAACCTCCAAACTGCTATGCATGTAGAAAGCATGACAAAGCATTACATAATTGTAATAATATTTGATTTTATTCTGTGCTGTGGCTCTTAGTTTTACCTTTAGTGCTCCGAGTCATTAATGCCAGTGTCCCTTCTAATGACATAAAATTAGAAAGATAACCTAACTAATCAAATTAATCTATCTAAGAGTTAGTTTAATGATACGTGGAGATTTCGTTACATTTTAATGACCATTAGGGATTTGATGTGGGAGTTGAACCCATGTGACTGTAACCTGCCATGTGTACCTGTCCCAGCAGAGTTGATCCTTTGCACCGCCACTTGGCTCCATGCTCCAGGTGCAGCACCGCAGTCCACTACGCTGTATCCGGGCTGTAGAAGCCCGAACTTGTCGTCTATTTCCAAGAGTTTGAAGGCGCTTCTGCACCGAAAGTTTTGAGCGTGTGAAGCTTTGACATACGGATCTTTCAGCTGCCGCAGCACCCAGCGCTGCTCTGTTGCAGTTTTCCCCTTCAGCTTCTTCATGACACTCAGCGAGCAGTGAAAACATCTCCTCTGAACACAAAATATCCACATTTGGCTTATTCTACTATATATATATGTATTCCTATTTCATATATATTCCTGTTTCACGCAACTGCGCTTGCGTGAAACAGAGTTCTCAACGTGTGCTACCTATTTGGGTTCCCTTTATTTTTGAAACAGAACGAGAAAACATTAGTTCCTATGTTTGAGCAAATTCATCCCATACATTAAATTTACGTTCATTTAATTTTCATGTTTTAATTGTGTGCATTTATTATCAAAGACCTTAATGTGCACGGTGAATATCTGAATATTATGGATTGCATTCTCAAAAAAGAATTATTGATGAATAAATAAATAAACCTCTTGCTTTTAAAAATGAACTCAGACTGTTTGGTCGAAGTACCACTCAGGATACCTGGCATTCACTGAATAAATGGCATTTCATCACAGAATAAATATCAAGTGTATGGCTTCTATTGTACCTAATAATTTAACATTAGGCTTTTAAATGGTCTGTAAAACAAAGTGTACCACTGAGAATTGGTTTATTGGTGGCAAATGTGTCCTCATGATTTGTTTATAGATAAAATTTATTTTAATTTGTATTTTAGTTCTTATTGGTTCTGTTATTACAATCTATTAAAAATATCTAAACATGAAATAAGAATTTTGGGTGTTAGGACAACTTCTTAGCAAAATATGGCAGCACCAGTTTTTGAAATAAGAAAACGGGACAAAAAAAAAATCTTCATTTTTCTAGTCGGACATATTTCAAAGTAACACTTGCAACAGACCCTACAACCAAAAGATGGGCCACATGCGTTGAATCTGACTTTAGTCAGACCGATCCTTTCGTTTACAAATCTTGTTATCATGTGACGACATCTGGATTCTCCACGCGGGAGTCTTTCGTGAGGTGGACTGTTTTCATGAATAAAAGGTACTTGTTTGATCTGACCTTGTTCTGCAACATTTAATGACAACATCGGTTAGCACCCCATATTGCAGGAACTGTTGCTTATTGCTCATTGTGTTTTTTTCTGTTGCTCAGAAAGTTCTTTCTTCCTCTCAGGTAAGATGTTGACCTCCAAGCTGCTCACTCTGGTCCTGGTGGTCCAGCCAGGTAGAGTGCTGCTGGGCATGAAGAAGAGAGGCTTTGGTGCTGGCAAGTGGAACGGATTTGGGGGCAAAGTTCAACCTGGAGAAACCATTGAAGAAGCAGCTAGAAGGTATTATAAGAAGAATATTTATTTAACTTAAGGTTAATGTTGTAGTTTGTGTTAAAGCGTAATGTAAGTATAGGATCTAATCTAAATTATTGCAGGTATTAAATTAATAAGTAGACAGCTGTTCAATATTTGTCCAAAAATATTTTTATTACATGTGTAACAGAGTTAACAGAGAAGTCCAAGTTGATCCAGTCAGATTCAGACAATTCAGTAAAGAAAAAAAAGTCCATCTTGAAAAACCAGCAAATTGCTTCAATTTTTGATGAAGCACAAACCCTCAGTAGAGAGGAACATCTCCCTTTCAATGAGCAAACTCCATCAGAACCAGGCTCAGGGTGGATGGCAATCTACGGCTACCTGATGGGATTGAGTAAAATGGACAGAGACTCTAAAATTTTAAAAGGAGAGGCATAATTTTGGTCTGCTTGCGAAACGCAACTCTGTTTTACATTTTTGGGATCACACATTCAGTGTATTTACATTTAAAAACAAAGGCAGTGGGAGTAGGCTGTTGAGATTAACAGAAAAAAGAATTGCGAATGTTTTGCTAGGATATATAAAAAGAATAAACGTTTTAGTCGGGACAATATCTTATTATTCCAGAAGTGAAGGAGCACAGCCTGAAGGCATTTAGGCCCACTCCAAAACTGTCTCCAAACAAACAGAGAAAACTGCTTTGTGTGCAGGGGTGTTTAATAGTTACATTATTCATAATATGCAAATATATTTCACTTCTGTGTTGTTGAGCATCTGTTCTCAGTGCTTTTGAAATGGAAAATGTCGCATTTATATAAGTTTTTGCTTGGGCCACAGTTGGCTCCCAAAGCTTCACAGAGTTAAACTTGAAAACCGCCTCTGGAATCAAGCTGTGCACATTCAAGAAATAGTGGCAGTAGTTGTCATCAAAGAGAAGTAGCACATTTTAAAACACATTGGATGTAATTTATAAAAAATTTCCCCAGTAAAATAACAAAATTGTATGCTTGACTTTCAGTTTGACAGAATAGGGTATATTTAGCATTTAAAATAGAATTAATTTTTAGATGGCAGTCACTAAGCTCCCATTTCTCAAAAATAGAGGTGTTATATTTGACATGAAATGTGGACTATTTATAGGAATAATTGTTGGTCATTTACACAAAGCATTTAAAATCTGACCTTGAAATCTGCGTGTAAATGCGAACAGGATACGTCATACTCCTTAAACTCTAAAGTGCTGCACTGAACAGATTGACAAAGAAAAATATCCACAAAAGAACATCTTCTCATTCATCATTACAGTACAATAAAGCCATACACCCAACCTACTGTATATTGCACATCACTAGAGAAGAACTATCTAATCCAGGACCAACGACTTTGTGGATCAAACAAATTTTTTATCCATAACGATGAGTGGCAGCTAAATTAAACCTATCATCAAAGCCAATGTCATTTCAATAACAATTCAGGTCCACTCTACAGTTTTGAATACTGGGATATGTCTGTGGGAAATCTGGAATGCAGGCATTCAAGACAAGAGACAGTGTGCGGTGTTATGTTGAAATGAGTCACATCATTTTGGCCTGTTCAGCTTTGCACAATATAGCGCTGGACAGGTGACCTTAACTTGATGCACTGCAGCTATATTGACTGCTCTGAGTCTGATAGCTGTCAAGGCCATGTCTACCAAGCCTAAAGTATCATTCATAAATAACATAAGAAGATTTCATAATTGTTTTGATTGTTAGCTTCTTCAACTAGTGGAAATCAGGGCATCCAGATAAAGCAGGGGTGCCCAAAGGACGCCTCGAGGGCCGGCATCCTGCACGTTTTAGTTCTCTCTTTGGTGGTAGCAACAACCTCCTCAGCATGTCAGCGTTCTTCTTAGACCTTTTAACGAGCCATTATTTGATCCAGGTGCGTTAAACCAGGGAGAAACCTAAAACATGCAGGATGCCGACCCTCGAGGACCGACTTTGGGCACCCATGAGATAAAGTGATATCATATAAAATAATAGTGGAGTTTCTGAATTTCTTGATCAGTCTTTTAGGTTTCATGCATAGCTTTCACTTGTATTCCTACGTGTTCTACTAAAACCTTAGGCTCTTTTAGTCTCCATATGAAAGTGCACTTGCACAAATACAACCAATTATTTTTTATTCTTCCCTCTAGGGAACTTCAGGAAGAAAGTGGCCTCACAGTGGACGTTCTGGACAAAATTGGAAATATCAAATTTGAATTTGTTGGAGAAACAGAGATGCTTGACGTCCACATCTTCAGAGCTGACAAATATAACGGTGAACCAACAGAATCAGAGGGTAAGACTTTCTCTCAAAAAACCAAAGTAGATTCCTTTAAAAAGGGAGAAGTTCATAAAAAAAACTGGGGGAATAACCTTTTTGAACACCATTCCAAGTAATAGATTTAAGAAAAAGCAAATGTTACCATTTTGGTTTCAGTTCCTTTTAAACTTGACTTCCTTTTAATGTTATTACAAACTCAGTCTCAATCACAATTTCTACAGTTTGCAAGGTTGAGAGGCATGCTGAGGTCTGGATTTGAGTCTTTTATGACCCTTCAACGTTTAAAGTAGACACAGAAAGTTAGTGAAGATTCAAGTAGGCATCCCAAGCTTACTAATATTACAAAGGCACAATCCAGGTTCATCCCTTGATGAGTTAACTACCTGTATTTTGCTTGTATGATTCATAGGGGAAATAATTGTGTTAATATATTGAGACTAATCTGAAAACTAGTTAAAAACCAAACATTTTGAGAAAATGCAAAAAAAACTACACGCAGACAAGTCATATAGCACATAATATTTTCAAAAACCTAAAAGAAACATTCAATCTATGATACCACTCTTTACAGTTCCCTACAAGAACAGTGATTGAATTAAATATGCTCACCGCGGGGGGAGGGGGTAGGTTTAGGTGTTATTTTAGAAGGAAGACTTAAATGTGTCAATGCACCTTTAAGAGCAAAGAGGGAATTGTAGCAAGATTAAATACTTGGCAGTCCTGTTTACTTTGTAAGAAATAAGTCAAGGTTAACTATGTGGAGACCAAACATACAAAGATACAGAGAAGTATAATTCCTGATGTAGTCAGACGAAACACTTGAAGTAAAAGGTCTGGAGGGTAATAGAAGTCAGAGTCCAGAAAATGAAGGAGAAGAGAACATTTCAAGTGTGACTAATTAAAAAAGAATCAAATTCAATCAATCAAATTTTATTTGTATAGTATATTTCAGCAGCAAGGCATTTCAAAGTGCTTTACATCATTACAAACACAGAAACACAATACAATATAGAATCAATCATTAAGTCAAGTTCCATCAATAAATTTGTAATTGATTATATTTCAAATACAATTCTAAACAGGTGGGTTTTTAGTTGAGATTTAAAAGAAGTCAGTGTTTCAGCTGTTTTACAGTTTTCTGGAAGTTTGTTCCAAATTTGTGGTGCATAGATGCTGAAAGCTGCTTCTCCTCGTTTGGTTCTGAAGTGCATGATTTATTTTATTTTAGAAAAAGCAAATGGGTATTGAAAGCTATTTGAGGATTTAAATAATTCACAGGCATTTGTTTTGATAATAAAATAACTTGGTCATTGCCAAATTTAAGTCAACTCTGGTATATCCCATCCTTCAACAGCTTGAAGAACCATCTTAAGCAACTTAAATAAATTTCCTCATGATTGTTGTGGAAGCATTCTTGCCCACCTAACTGTATATGGCATTCATTCGCTTCATTAAGGTTGAGGACAGGACATTAGATGGGTCATTGCAACACCTTGATTCTTTTCTTTTTTCACCCACTCTGTTGTAGATTTGCTGTGTTTGGGATCATTGACCGGTTGCATGGTCCAATTTAGGAAAAGCTTCTAAATTGGACCATTGCATCAGATAGCCACAAATTTGACTCTAGAATACTTAAGTGTAAATATGACATTATGGTCTTCTCAGTGACTGCAAGACACCACCATACTTTACAGTTGTATGAGGTGTTTATTTTTGTTATCTTTTGCTTGAGTTTTGTTCAGCCATCTGTACATTGGTCATCATGTATCTGAAGAACACATTTGAGTTGTTCAGTATGATTAATTTTTCCATGTATTGTGTTTTATAGAAATGAGGCCTCAGTGGTTTGACTGCGACAAAATCCCTTTCAGTCAGATGTGGGCCGATGATGTCTTGTGGTTCCCTTTGATGCTACAGAAGAAGAAATTTGTGGGATACTTCAAGTTCCAGGGTGAGGACGTGATTCTCAGTCACAAACTGGAGGAGGTTCAGGAGCTTTGATGTGAAACCTTGTAGTGTTTTATGTCTGGGACTATGAGGAACAAATTGGGTGCTTACATTTTGACAATTATTACTGAAAGTAACTGTTGGTGTCCACTGTTCATTTAGTGAAAGGAATGAGATGACCATTTGGATAGGAAGAAGAAGCGTTTACTGTACACACTTTTCAACTGTAACAAGTAGAATTAAACATTTTTTTCTGTAACCCGTGTCATTGGATGTCTTCTTGAGAAATAGCATGTTAATCAAAGCAGCAGCAGCAGCATGTTGAAAGCAAGTTTATTTCTGAACAAAATTCAGCAAAATGTAGTTAGTACAATATATTTTTAGCTTTTAATACAAAATATAGTTATAGGTTCACTGGTTTTAATATTGTTACATCCAGTCAACAGAAACATGTCTGAAAAAGTAAGATAACTTTAAACCTAAATTTATTAGGGTTTCATACTTGTGCATCCTATTACTATTGGTGTGATTAACAGGCATTTCTAGTGTATGAATCTCATTGTTACACCCAGATTCATTAATTGTCATCAATTCTCCTTTCAATTTGTTTATTAAAATATAAAATCTTTTGATATATATAATCTTATAATATAGGACCTGCAAAAGAAAACTGAGTTCAAAATTGAATCAAATACAGTGACAACTTAAAGTTGGAGGATTAAAGACCCATTACAGTAGTCAAAAATTAAAGGGGTGTTGTGAATGAATTAGAATAAGCATGGTTTTCTGGTTCAATATCTGTTGAACTGAATTTTCAAAGAAAATTAGCAAACTCTACTTGCAAAACTGCTTTTAGAGTGCCTGCAACCTTTGCTGTTTCCAGATATATAATGACTCATTGTCAGATAAGGATTTGCAAAGTATCTTTTGGTTTATTTGGAGTGTCCTTTATTTACCTGAAGAAGTTGTTTAAAATATGTTCTCGTTTCTAGTCACATTTTTTCATGTCCAAACATTAAAAAAAAAAAAAAAAAACAGGTTTGTCGAGAATATAAACAATGCAGGCATGTAGCATTTGTACAGCAATAAAGTTATTCATGAAAATGCAATTGATAGATTAAAAAAACATCCAGAAAGACTGAAATCTCAGTGTCAGCATCTTAGTGTGCAACTTCTGAAAAACTGTAAACAGATCATTTTGTATCAGAATGAATGAGTGTTAACCATTTTAGATCCCTTTTATAATAACACCTTGTTACTGTGCTTATATCTGTAAAAGTTGATTCTGAAATAAAAACATCACAGAACACAAACTTGCATGCAGTTAATCACAGTAGAAACCATTTTACTGAATGGAAATAGGAGCAGTTGTGCCTAAAACATTTTCAGGCATTGGCTCACAGAGCTTTTCATTTTCCAGTTGGTGATCTTCATCTGTAGGAGTGCTTATCTTCTGCGTTGCATGTGTTTTCAGATTGGAGGCTTCAGTCCGTTATTACTGCCAAAGAGACACCCGAGCTTAGGTTGGAGTTCATTCCACACATCACCCATCTGATAAGGAAAACAGAAAGAAAAACAAAAAAAGGTTTGTCTTTATGTAAAATATGTATTTTTGGAACAAAAAAAAACCTAATCCAAAAATGCAACCAGATTTAAATATAACAAAAAGACAGACTTAAATGTATATATAAATAAAAGATATACCTCTTTTTAAAACAGAAAGAGGACATGCAGTATGTGATATGCACTTTTTCATGGGAAATATACGGTAGCTCTAATCCAGTCACACACCCTTCAGTATTAGCTCTTTTGTTAGATGTTAGGAGCCAATCTAAAACTATATTGGCCATTCCCACTGAAGAGGTGCTGAGTCGACATCAAGGCGAGCTGGAGGAAAACCCATTTCCATACAGCCTTACCTCTCTGTGTCCTTGGACCTGCGAGTTAACGAAAGCCCCAAGAATGTTGGCAGTGATTGGAAGGTAGGTGAAGATAAGCTGTGTCTCTTGATGAAGGCAGAACAGGGAGAAATAGTTGCGGAGCTCCATGGTCTGGATGGCACTTTCTTGCTATTAAAAGAATTATGCCAAAACAGAAAACTGATGATTAATGTCAAATGATAATGAAAAAGATGTGAACAAGAGGAAGCTATTACCTTTTTGTTAAAAAAAGAAAGTTCTTTCATAAAGCGCATTCCCCAGACAATAATCTTGGAATGCACAGTGTCTGGACCTTTACTTTGCTTGAGAAATGCTTGCCTTTTTTACTTTTATTTGACTGAATACATTACTTTTTGCAACTTCTTGCCTTGTTTAGAATTAAAGACTTAAATGTGTTTTCTTTCATTTGGCTTTTTCATTTCCTGTAAAGCACTTTGAATCCCTTAATGTAATATTAGTGCTGTGTAAATAGCCTTACCTTTCCCTAAAGTTTTTCATTACACAACAGTTGTTAGGAAAAAATATTCTCGATGTTCAATGTCATTTTGGCAGTGCGGTAGGATTGGTACTTTTAAAAATACAGAAATGTTCTCCAACATATTTCTTCAAGACAAAAATATTTTTATATTTGACAGGTGAAGCCTTAGTAAAAAGTTTAATTACATGCAAAAATGGAGCTCTTAAAACCCACCAGAAGTCCAACAAAACAGTATTTGTAATGTAGGAATGTTATGGCCTGCAAAAATCACAAAGTCAGCTGACTCGACAGTTGTTGAGCAGGCAATCTTCTACAAAAATGATACGGCACAAAGTTAATTAGTAAAGAAGCTGGCCATTTACAGAGTGCTCTGTTAATGAAAAGTTGAATGGAAGGAAAAAATGGGTAGACAAGCAACAGGGATTATATAGCAGCAGTGCCTGGATAGGATTTCTGGAGCAAAACCCAGTCAAGAGTTTGGGACATTTCACAGGATTTGGACTGTGAGTGGAGTCAGTGTCTTAGGAGCCATTACACACAGATGTATCAGAGACATGAACAGCCATCTACCAGGACATTTTAAAGCATGTTTCCTTCTGCAGACAAGCTTTAGAGGCGTAGTCCATTTTTGAGTAGAACATTGCACTCCACACAGTCAAAAGTATAAATAATTGCTTTAATAACCATGGTATCACAGTTTTTGATCGAAAAACATAAAATCTAACTAACATCTGTTGTCCAAGATGTAATGTTTCTAGGAAACATAAGAAAAGTTGAGGCCATGAGCCTCACACCTTTAAAAAAAGCACTTGTATCACTACTGAAATAGATTAACTAAATAAAATGCTAAAGTATTTGATAAGTGAAGAAATGCCAAAATATAGGAAACAACAATTTTACATATTAAAATTGCACATGTTTGTTTCCCTAAAATGCTATTTGTTAAGGGAAATGAACGGAAAAATGTGTTTAAATGGCAAACAAACTAAGCACACTGGCTGCATTCAGAAGATTAAAAAAAACACCAAGAAAATTAAAGTATAAAATAAATGAATTACCTTCTTAACATGGACTCAGCTTTGTACCAGTGTCTGAAAATTTGTTTTTAGTCTGCAAATGAGTCTGTGATTTACCACATTAAATTAAATGTGTTCAAACGGTTTAAAGAGGAGACTATACTATTTGAAGATTATCCAGTCTGAGTGAGAGTGTTTTTGTGCATGAAAAGGGTCTTAGGAGTTAAAAGGCCTGACGTCCACATCACAGCAGCCTGCCCCAGCTCTGAATCCTGGCTTTGCTTCCTAACAGCACCATTAAATGTATGACGAGTCACCTTTCACCATGACAATGCTCTTACTGCCATTTTAATAGCTTATGTCACGACTGAGATGAAGCAGCTTTTACAAAGAAAGTTTTATAATTAGGCAAACAAAATGAAACTGAAAGATCACCTGAACGATTCGTGATTCCAGCTGCTCTACAGAAGCCTGCTCTTTGGGCTGAACAGTGGCACTCATCATCTGCCTTTTCATCATGCTGTACTTGTGCAGCGCTTTTTGGTGCTCGTGAAGCACGCCCTTTTCATGACGCTCGCAGAGATCCTAGAGGGGAAAAAGAAAGAAAAAAAACAGGCAGCAGCTCTTACTGATTGACTGAAAGTGGCGGGGTGATGCACTTCACCACAACATTATATAACAGATGAGTGACAAGAGAAGCACTGGGAAAAAAGTATGGATAACTTAAAGTACTTTGACAAACAAGAGCTACAATTTTATAAATCCATCTAGTTGAAAGTCATTCCCACAAATAAAAGTTCTGTTCGTAAAAGGAGAAACTTAAAAAAATAATAATAATAATAACATACTGTGGGCTGTTAAAGATTTTAGGAGGAGATAATGGGAAATAATTGTCAAACTCTTTTCACCTTTATCATGTCATCAATGCAACTGACAAACATGTAAATATGTGTGGGAGTTGAGGAATAAAATTAAAAAGTGCAATAACCATGTTGCGTAACTGTGCGCACCTTTGAACAAATACTTTGTTAAAAATTACGATTCAACTTCAGCAATCACTCTTCTTGAGTTAACACTTGTATTTAAGTACAGAACAGTTGAACTTGAGATAAAGTTATCATTTTGGGATTTTTGACATTTGCATCTTTTAGTAAAAGACAATTTACAGAGGTAGGAAAAGATGATTTGAGGTTGACTAATGTGTCAGTTATGTTACAAAACATTCTGCGGAACTATATAAAAACAATTGGACATAAATGTGAGAAAATGAAAAAACTAAGATATTCCAGAAACTCTCCAAAATTAAATTTTAAAAAAAGACTGGAACTGGTTATTAAGGTCACAACAATGGCCAAAACTGGAGGCATTTCCAACAAGTTCTGGTTGTGTTCTACATGTGACAATCCTCTGTATTCTCCATATTTCTGAACTAAGTTCTGTTGCAAGACATAAGACTTCTTCTACAGAAAATCTCCTTTCTGGGGCAGAAGAAAATCTTTGGGAACTACTGCCTTAAGAAATAATGTGTTAAAGTTTGGTAAAACAAAAATGCACATTTTTGAGCTACAATTCCAAATTGAATGCACAAAAAAAAAAATTTGAGTGCATTACAAAATGAGCATCATATCCACAGTGGAAGCACCATGCAGTGGAGTAACTTGGCTTAAATACCAGTCAGTTTTTACCTCCGTGGGTCTGCTACAAAAATAAAGATAAGGACACATCTCATTTTACAGGATCAAAGGAAGTTCTAGTGTTCTCTCCAAACAATGAAACTGTGTTTTGTTTTTGGAAGGAGCTAAGTGAGATTTAACTGTTGAGAGGCTTCACAATTTCAGCTTTCCTGCATGTAAAAATGGTAATATTAACAACATAGTTACTTCAGTGGTAATTGTCTGCGATGCTTTCAACATGCAAATGTTTGTTATTGTAGAACAGTTTAATTTTGGAGGGGAAATGGAAGATTGATACACCAATGATTTCTTTATTAGCATAACTGCTGATATCTTTCCCTCTGTGCATTATGGTAACTAACTCCTGAAAGCCCTTACTTACGTCTACAATATCCTGGATTAAAAGAATTTTTCACAATGTAGACATACCACATTCTTGACTCAGCACAAAAGAAACAAAAGTCAAGCTTCCTCACTCTGTATGACTGCAGCAAATCTAGAAAGAAGTTCAGTTTTTCCACAACATCGTCCTGTTCCCGTCTGCCCTGGAGACATAAAGAGAGCAACATTTATCACCAAGTTTTAGTTTGGGAAAAACACAGCGGGCGTGTACTCAAGGTTGTACCTGCTGAGCGGCTTTGTCAGATAAAACTGCAAACTCCTCCGACAGGCTTTTCAAAGACTGACGCAGAGTTCCCCAGCTGCTTTGGGAGGAGGCCAAGGAAGGAAGAACCGACGCATCTGAGCCCAAAGCACTGGTGAAAACATTAATATAAGAAAAGAATTAAATATTGCAGGATCCAGACTACTCAGGATTGAATCCTTCTGCGAAAGCCATAAATCCTAGAGGATGATTAACTGTATATCCTTCATAATAAAAAATACCTAAGCTCTCGACCAAACTGGACCAGATCAGTTGAGTTCTCCATTGAGCGCTCAGCCATTTTTTCAGCTCTGTCCCGCAGTCTCTGAAAGCTGTTGTGGATATTTTTAATCAGCTCTCTGCTTGTTGAGAACTGAGCCTGAATGTCTGCTGGGAGATATTCCTGCAAAAGAGGTCCAACAAAATCTCCTAAGTTATGTTTATAGTTTTTAAATGAAAGTAAAAGCAGTAGGAAAAAGTATGCCTGGAGTCACCATATCCATGACGAACCTTAGCTTGGGTTGCAATCCTGTTGGTCATAAACTCATCACCCGTTTTCTTGCAAGTGTCACGCAGCTTAGTCTGGACATCCTGTTTGCGAAGCAGGGTGACGAGTGGGTGAGTGGAAAAGGACAAAGTGTGAATCAAACAGGATGTGCTATGCTCCCATGCGCCGTGAAGATAGTGCTTATTGTGCAAGAAAATGCTTGAAAACATACAGAGCCACTGTAGGTGAGAAAGGTCTTGACCAGCTCATCCTCGGAGAAGAGGGGGTGGCGAGCAACCAAGTTAATAAATCTGATTAGAGCTCGTCTTCTCCCTTCAATGAACTCACGCTCGGACATAGAAGTTAGGACTGTGAATGAAAGAAAAAAAAACAATTATCTGGAGTTTTACTTTAGAAGTGTGCAAAGGCAACATAATGAACAGTTTAATTCAAGAGTCAAGTGCTCATAATCCCATAAGGTTTATCTAAATGCAAAATATTACCCCTGCAGATTCTCAGATCTCAGAACATCTAGTGTTGGCTAGAAAATGGTCAGTTAAGACCAAAAATCTTAGACCAAAACTCAAGTCTTACAGTTCTTCTTTGTCATGGCCACACACAAAGAAGAGTTGCTAGAGATACCATTATCCATGACCTTTTAAGTCTTAAAAAAAAAAAAAAAAAAGATAAAAATAGTTTAGTGTAGATAAGAACCAACAAAAAATTCCCGGAGAAGCAGCTGGGGCAGTAATCAGCAGGCATACAGTGAGTCATATCAACACTGAGGGAAATTACAGAACCTGTCTTCTAAAGCAACATCACAGCTGGAACTAGCATAGATCCAAACATTTGCTTAAGAATTAATCTCAAGAGATTATTAAACCCATTGTAGTTAAATCATCAAAACAACATCATAGTGTTTAACTGAGAAATGATGCCTCTTATCAGTCTTTTAGGAGCACTTGTGCACATGAAATGAGGGGGCAGGGCGAATAAGTGAGAACAGAAGTATACATTTGGATTAATCTGTTACTAATCCCTTCCCGTCCTCCTGTTGGATATGAAATGTGCTCTGTACAGACAGACTGATAGGACATAGGGTAACACAAACAACCTTAAATAAGTACACAGCACAACCATATAAAATTTGTGTTGATTTGTTAATTTTAAATGAACAGAAATATTTAACAAGTTTCACAAATCTGAATAACAAAGCTCCATGTGTCAAAATCAAAAGAGGAACAGCGATAAAGTTATCAGAATGATACATTAAAAAAAATCTATTTTTCTAAAACCATGGCTAAACACCATGAATCCTTTTTGAATAACTCACATAACTACCACTAAAGCTTTAAGTCTTCAGGAAGTGGAAGAAGCTAACTTTATACATCACTGGTTTATGTCTCTGTCAGACAAAAGCTTTGAAGAACCAAATGACTAGAAAAAAATCCTTCCAAGCCTTTGTCTATTAAAAGACTTTTAAAAGCTGGGATTTCAACCTAAATTATCTCAAAACAAATAAAAGCGTTATGAAATTCTGATGCAGAACACAAATCTGGTAAATAAAATAAAACAAATAGAGACTAACCAGTGCAGTTCACACAGAAACCTACCTCCCTTCAGCATCCTTTTGGGTGGCAGTGCCGGAACCACTCTGTAGGCAAATTTCTGCAGCAAAACTTCGTGGAAGACGTCGAAATCACTATACCGCCTGTATACTGATATTTTATAACGCTAAACAGTAAAAACAATGAAACTGAATTACACAACAGGTATGAGCACAATTGATTTAGTCTGTTCTGATGTGGATTTGTGCAAACTACTTGATAAAAAGTGGAGTATTGTCAACATGATACAGTAGCATGTTTCAGATTTCAATTTCCTTGCCTGGCTGATGACCTGGTATTCCACATGCTTAAGGAACAGGCCCTTCTTCTCCGGAATCAGCTCCACCTGGATTGTGTCTTTGATGAGAAGCTGTTCAAATGTCTGTGAAATGGTGAGCACGTCGTCCTGAGCCGGCTGCATCCTCAGAGCGCTCAGTTCCCTCGGCTCTCCGAGTTGGGGTTTCGGCAACTCTGTAAATCACACATTTCAGAGCTAACATTTGTTCTCCATGATTGAATCAATACTTTAGGAGTGACCAGAATTTCAAAACCGTTCAGAATGCCATTTTTTCCTAAGCAACCTTTTTTTTCTCCCCAGTTTGTCTCTATAACAGTGCTCTTGACAGTAATTCCCTGTGACCTTTTATGATTCCTTCCAGGACATTCCAAGACAGCTGTGCATAAAATTTAATTTACTGAGGCAAACTCAAAGAGAGTTCTGGCGCAGAACAGGAAGTGGCATGAAGCAAGTTGCCATTCTGCCCACACCTGAAAAAACAAAACTGGATTCAACACTAAAGCCTGCAGATGGATCCAAGTCTGGTCTGCATAATAGTTACCTTTAGGAAAACCATAAAATATCCCTCTATCATCATTCCACAGAGGGAAAACATAACACTTAAAAATACAGCAAACTAAAAAAAAAAATTTATATTCTTTGAATGTCTCCATATTTAGTCTGTTATGCAAAAGCACTTACTTTCAGAAGGCACTGGATTTGTACATCTGTGCATTGTTTAACCCTTGTCTAAATGTAGCTGTTCTGTGAAGGCCTTTAAATCCATTGAAAATATATTCGACAATACTTGAAAACGTATGTTTGCAGATACTCTCCACCCAGCCTGGGCTATTTCACAGAATACAAACAGAAATGTTTGCACAGAAATGTGTGCAACAATATCCACTTTTCAATAAACACGTCTTGTTGTTCAATCATATAAAGTACATCAAATATCCAGGTTGTAAAGTACAAAAGTTAAAGAGATATAACTACTTTTGTAAGCCACTGTAACCATAGACTCCCAGCACATGTTGCAGTTTTGTCCCACATAGAAGAAATAATGGAGGATAATAAAATGTGCAACAAAAAGGCTTTTCTAAAATATTCCCAAACACACATCACTTGTTATCTGAGGTAAAGTTGCTGCTGAATTTATGCTACTGGCAAAAGTGTCAAGAAAAACTTCCATGAGAGCTAATAAAAAGAGTGACATTTGCACCTTGCACGTGACCAAATGTTTCATTTCTGAGGCCGTCTTTGGACACCAAGCTACTCATTAAGCAGAAACCTTTACTATTCTGCTGTCACTGCAACAGTCACTTACCATGTATGAAGAGTTTAGGACTTGGTTTTTTCCCTTGCTGGGCTAGAGCAATTAAAGCTAGCGCTTTATAGAGGGTGAGCTTAGTAAGGAATCCATCTGTACAGTCAATATGCTCAGCAATCTGAAAAAAAAAAAAAAAGGTGGACGGAGACAATATGAAAGAGAAGGTCAACATTTTTCAGTCTGAGATCCAACTTTAACTGTGGTTTGCATTCCTGTGTGCACAAAGCTCTCACAAGACACAAAGCGAATGATATGCTACAAAAGGTCAGAAAAGGGGGAATGGCACCTTCAGGGAATTCACCCAGCTACATCCCTATTAAATATTTCATCTTTAATTTCCAACAAAAGATACTTAAGCTTTCTGCCTTCTCAGCATCTTGAGGAACTACTCACCTGGCTGAGAGCTGTCATAGAGAGACCGCTCCTTTCCAGAAGGCGCTTAAAAACTTCCACCTGCACTCTCTCATCTGTCCTGCAGCGGATGGCCTCATACACTTCTCTGTAATAGGCAGGAACTGAACCTAAAAGGGGAACAACACCTACATAGCATCACATGCTCCTCAAAATTTGAAAGATTTCATTTACTACACAACACCCAAGAGGTTACTTTGCATAAATGACATCAACAAAAGAAAAAAATATATTTTGAAAAGGATAGTGACACATCATGTGACTTTGTCTTTTCGTTTCTGCGAAGACAACTTTTGTTTGCTCTATTTTAAAATGACGAGGATGGACTTAAATTGAGAGAATTAATCATTTGCAAATATTTAAAGAGATTAAAAAAGAAGAATTGCGTGATATGACATTTTAAGTAAATCCTTCAAGACACACCTGACAAGACAATCCTGAGTATTTCAGGATTAAGAGAAAAAACAAAACTTGTCCTGATCTTTCTAGTCATGGCTCGAGAAAGGAGCAACAATAGTTTGGGGGGAATAATTGAGAACATGAATGAGAGCTTTTGAGATGGAACAACTTGTTTCCGATCGATCAGTGAAAACTTCTCATGAGGTGAGTTCAAATCGCGATCTCAGCGTGTTGTAAAATCCTCGCGTTTTGACGCGCGAGTTTCGCAAATACACCGAAAAAAGTCACGTAAAATCACATGGAAATCACTGACTCAAGAGAGAGTAAAAAAGTTTTCACACGTTACCTTCATTGATCTCTCCTGCCATAGCTCGGGCTGTCATGTGAGCACAACAGCACCTCCATGTGATTTCCTGCAGAGAAGGAAAAGCAAGTTATTTGCGTCTTAAAGTTGTAGTGAACCCTGGTTGAAGTCTAAGTCCTGATGAAGTGAAGCCAGTTGCCACCTACTGAGGGGACTTTTAAAGATTTTGGGGGCGTGACTATGAGAGTCTATGTCTCGGTTTCGTTAAACATTACCTAATTGCATTATGTAGTCTATCGTCTACCAAAAATATAAACCACGAGTGGTTTTACATATAACTTCTTATTTCCTTGTCTCACCAGCGCAGGTTTATTTGATTTAATCTCTTCCTCAATCTCCAAAAAATATGCCCGCATAACAAATGTTGCATTCACGTACACCTCGTAGATATTTCTTTTTTCCTAAAGACGTGACTACTTTTAAGAGAGAGTTCATTGCAAATCATCCCTTTATGTCACAGGTGTCAAACTCCAATCCTCACGGGCCGCTGTCCTGCAACTTTTAGATGTGCCTCTACTGCACCACACCTGAATTAAACAATTAGGTCATTAGCAAGGCTGTGGAGAACTTGCCTACACAAGGAGGTAATTAAGCCATTTCATTCCAGTGTTTTGTACCTGTGGCACATCTAAAAACTGTAGGACACCGGCCCTTGAGGACTGGAGTTGACACCCCTGCTTTATGTGAATATTTATCAAGAATAACTAACAGTTTGATTAATTAGTGTTGGTCAGTTCTCTTAAAAAAAAGTTAGTATATCTAGCGATCTCTGTGGCAGTGCTACAAACTGGACATTGTTGATCACTTTACGTCTTTCTTCCACTACTCAAAATGGCATTGAATACATTTATATACGTTTTTTTTTTCTTTTTTTACTTGTTTTTTCCTCACTGAGTCATACCAAAAGAAGGGTTAGACATCAGACAGCTTTATTCTTGATAAAATATTAAGAATACACCTGATGTTTGCATTTTACTTAAAAAGTAAAGTTTTAACGCTGAAAGATTTAGAAACTTTAGTGACAGTCAGTAAACCTGTTGTGTGAGGAGTGAAGGGTTCTGTTGGGAACATATAAAACAATGTGTTGATTATTGATTATATTCTGTATTTAACAGAGAACAAATGAAGTGAATAAAAATTGCAACAATATGATGTCTCCTTTTAATTCTCATGGAATCTCTTGCTGCAAATTACATAAAAAAAAAGTTTATTGATTTTCATTGGTTTTCCTGATAAAAATAATAATAATAAAAAAAATGTTTAAAGCAACCAATGCATGGATTTCGCCTGTATCACTCTTTGACAGTGTACTTTTAGTTTAGTTTCCTGGTGAAATAAACCCTAGGGGTGTTAATTTGTAGTTCTGAAAGTCAATTTTATGCAATGTAGGAAAAATGACTTAATGGAAAAGTCATACAGGCGTTTGTCTTCAGGAGATCTTTGTAGTGTAAAAACTGATTGTATTTGTCCGGTTTCAGTGGCATCAACAACAATATGTTCTTTAGCTGAGGCATGCAATTGGAATTTCTGGAGAAATTTAGAGTATTCCAGGAACATATCAGTTTTGTTCAACAATTGCTCAACTAAGGTAAATATTTTTTTTTGTATTTGTATGGATGATGAAACAGTGATTTAGACATGATGTCATTGGTGTTCCATGTCTGTAAGGAGTAAAATTCATAAATTACCATTCAAGTCAAAAGAGGTTGACTGTAAATGTTACGTTTGAAGGAAATGGCCAACTGAAATATTGCATTTATAAAAAATGTATATATTTTAAATGAATTAAACGTTGATATTTTTCTCTCTTTCTACAATTAAAGAAACAATGACAGTCTGTTTGCAGTCTACCTTCGTCGCTATAGCAACCATTTTATACATGCTAAATGTGTAATCAAAATTTCCTGAAATTTCAAGCAGTAATGGCAATCCCGACACTCCGTGAACCTCACGTTGCTTGAATGCCAGCTCTCGCCAGTAGATGTCGCTGCAGGATCCCCTTTCACACCGATGATGATGTGGTTTTGTTGAGTTCTGGCCGGGGTTGGGTTGAACTGCCAGCTGGGGGACTGTCGTGAACAGTCGCAGCGTTGGCTCCAGCCTCCTGCGCTCAATTCCTAGCTGGATGAAGAAGTCGGTCTGAATGAACAGTGAGAGGCATCTGCGCTGGAATAAGTGTGGAAAAGATTAATTAAGAGGCCGGAGAACCGACAAATCTGGAAGAGAAGAAGTGCCGACCAGAATGCCAACTGGAACAAAAGAGACTACTTCTTCTTCTTGTCTTCCGTCTATTGGTGAACAGAACTAACTAGCAGCTAAAAGCTAGCTAACCTACATTGCTGTCTTAACTGGCTCTGAAGACTCGGTTGCTTTTGTTTTTTTCAATAAAGGCATATTTAAGTGAGCTTTAGCTCTTTGGAGTTTGCTGTTACATTACAACAGGGTGCTATAGTATATAGTTCAGTGTTAGCAACAGTTAAATAGGTAGACTGGGGAGGTTAATAGTTGGCTAGTTACCAGTTTTAGTTATCTCTTCGTGCTAGCGCTTGTTCGGCTGTTTCACATCTCGCCAATGAAGTTATTTTAGTGTGCTTTTTTCCTCAACAGCCACAACGAGCTTTCGTTGACACGTTTATGCTACACATCAACTGTTTTTGCGTTTCGTTTCCATCTTGGACTCAAACTGGATGAAGTGGATTATTTTTCTTGTTTACACCTGAAGGCATCCTTTTTTTTTTTTTTTTTTTTTTTGCTTTTGACTTAATCTCTGACTCTTCATCGCCATGGCAGCTGTGGTCAGCTACTCGCCACCTTGGTGGGTGAACCTGCTGCACAGACTTCCCCACTTCAACTTAAAGTTTCAGCAAACAAGCAGTGATTTCCAGCCAGAAGACTGGACATATCAGCAGGTAAAATCCCTCTTCACACACTCGCCTCATTTAATTGGGAACAGTAGGATTAGGGCTTCTTTGGTGTACAGTTCACGGATCATGTTTGCAACCCAGAATTAAAGATTAATGGCTGATTGTGACAGGTTTACACCTGTTTGTTCTGTTCACCCTGTGATCCATGTTACCATCTGTTTGAACCTGTTCTATCCAGGCCTTGACCTTTTCCAGACACAAGCCAGCTGGCTCTGTTTGGTGTGTATTCAAAACCATCCTGAAAGTACCTAAGAAACCACTTGCGTGATAGTATGTTTTAGTCACATCTTTTACAACACACATGAATATTTAAAAATATGGAGTCGCTCTGTAAATACAACAAACAAAGAAGAGGGACAACCGGTCAGATTAAGGCGTTTTTAACCAATGGGAAAGGTCAAAGTGGAGTCTACACAGCTTGGTAATCAGCTAAGTCTGGGGGATGGGAGGGGAGAGGAGAGCTGGATTTGTTCACAAGTTCAGAAGAAATTATGCTTAGTTTTGAAAATCTGTAAGCAGAAGTTTGGTGTTGCTCAAATTCCTTGGAATTTAAATTATTCTCAGCAAGTTCTGACATTTCTGTTTGACTCATTATGGTGTTAATTACCATGTTTTTTTTTTTAATGTTCTGGATTGGTGATGTATCCAGCTCAGCAGATTTTTGCCCCAATGAGAAAATACTTTAACACTTTTTAAATGGGAAACTTTATCCAGTTTTCTTTTTCTTTTTGCTTTTAAAAAGGCAATAAAGAAGCTTTAGTAAAATATTTTTGAGCAAAACAACAATTAAAAACATTGTCAGAATGATTACAGAAAGATCTTTTACGTCACATCTAGACTGCAGACAGTATTTGTGGGTTTTCTGGGAGACGATGTCACAAGATTCAGAGTTTCCTCTTTAATAGGATGAAATGATTCATAAAATGGAGAAGTGACTCATGATTCCAGAGAAACAGGAAGATAGTTCCCAGACACACGTTGGTGGTTTTATGGAGATGTGCTCGATCTTGTACAGGTATGCAGGCTGGAAATGAAAGTTAATCTAAAGGCGTGAAACAGTTTGTTTTCTTGTTTGGTTCTGCTTCGCTTCATGTGGGCGTCTGGTGTTTGCTGCCAGCTCTGTTTATTTCCCTCATGATTTAGTGAAAATGGTCAAGATGATCCACTTCTTTGTGTTATACAAGCCCTGTACTGTGGCAGGTTACTGGATAGATGATGGATAACTTTGCTATGTGGCATGAACAGCATGGCTGATTTTTGTGGAGTATTTAAATGCACATGTGGTTTAGCTGGTAAAATATGTGATTTCTCTCCAATCACAGTTTTATTATGGCAAACGTCACTCTGCCCCAGGCTCTTCGCATAAACCGTTATTGTTAACCTTATGTGATGACATCCTGCTAATTACTGTTAACGCAGCTCTCCCCCGCAGGCTTAAGAAAAGTTTCAACTCGTCCAGATGGCCGAGCTGTCATTGTTGCTTACGATGCAAACACTTCTTAATGATGCAACCTTGACTTGCTGCTGTATTGCAGTGTGTCAGAGATGTGCCCAAATTACTGTGTGTTTGCTTAGTCGTCTTCTGCTCCTCACTGAGCTCCGCAGAGCAGCATGCAAGAGCCAAGAAGTCATCCGGCTGCATCTGATCAGCCAGTCTGTCACAATCGTATGTCACAGTAGATAAAAGGAGCAGAGTCATTGCTCTTTAAAGGTTAGATCTGCTTGGCTTTTAAGAACAGAATAAGTTCTCGTATTGAAATCAGCAGTCGTTAAAATTATGTGTTCGTCACAACGAGTCATTGAAGGGATAAAAATGGAGCAAGCAGGAGAACGCAAGGTTTTGGAAATCTGCCACAGATGTGTATCCTCAGGAGTCTGCAGCAAACACAGAAACCTTCTGCCTGACCTACATACTGTATGAAGTGTTGCTGTTGGCTGAGAGGTCTAACTATCACTGTACATCACTCCACTTTAAGCATGGAAATACTGTCATTACAGTCTCATGAGTACCAGAGTTATTATTCAAGAAGATCTTTTTTATGTTTTGTATCTTGCAATTCTGTTCTTTTTATATATTTTCCCTCTAGCAGTTTTTTTCCCTCAATAAATCATTACATATTATAATTTAGAATTTATTAATCATAACATATATTCTGATATTTTTTTAAAGACCAATTTTGTTTACACAAACTTCATAATCATTTCATTTATGATTTCTGTTGTCAGTAATTTTTATTTTCATTGTTTTGTTTTTGCTTGTTTTGTTTATTTTTGGGGGCTATTTGAAATATCTTCTAGCTCCACTGTTGTGTTCCTTACAAATTGAAAGTTTATTGATTTTTAATATACGAAGTTGCATTACTATATTATTACCATTTTATGATTTTAATATGGTCTCAAATCAACAATATCATTTATCACAATAATTTCTGGGACAACTTATAATCCAGCAAATTTGTTATCACGACAAGGCTAGTACATACATGGCTGCTATTATTGTTATAGCTGTAAATGTGTTTGTTTGGTTTCAGGAAAAAATAGGCCAGCCTATGAGAGCCTGAGGATTTTTTCTGATATATTTAGACATGTGGCTATTTAATATCATTATCAATTTAAGTAATTTAACCAAATGTATACTGAAGACCTTCTGTAATGTTTGTGTATTAAAAAAGAAGATATACTTGAGGAATAGTTGGGCTATCCTCACATTTTTCCCACTTTGAATAGCTAAAATCAGATGATGTCACACCAGGTCCATATGAGTTGAACATCGTTGCTCAGCCTTTTGAAGTAAAAGTGAACACTGTGGTGAGATCAAAAGAGCAGTCTGTGGACTTAGGAAGGAATGCTATAGAAGCTTTGAGTCTGGTAAGGTTTTAAAGAAGTTTCATGAGAACTTGAAATCAGCCAATTCGACTGTAGTGGAGGAAGTTCATTACAGGCCTACTATAAAGGCCTAGTTCTGCCAGACCAAGCAAGTTCATTTTGCTATAATACTGAAAGAATACTGCACATTTTTTTAAAGAAGTCTCCAAGACCCTAAAATGTAATAGCAGAACCCTCAGCAGACTGATATGAATGTGTTTACCTCTAAGATTGGAGAGACAATCCACAAGTTGAACTTTCTTTGCAGGTGTGCAGAGGGAAACATTTGTTCTCTAAGAAGAAGGCCAGAATAAAGTTTTCCAGAGATAACATAGACCAGGACTATAATGTTCTTTGGACACCAGAACTGAGCACCAACTGGGCTTGAACTAAATTACATATTCCATGAAAAGAACCTGAAATCAGCTATGAAACGTTGATGTGTTCTGGTTTAGGCATGGCTGTCTGCAGCAGGACCTGACTAGCTCACAGTCATAGCAACAATAAATTCTCCTGTCTGAAGCAGAACTGGACCCTGCAAACATACTATGGACTAGTTTAAAACTAAGAAATGTAAATTATTATAATTACACATAGGAGACATTCTCATCACGTATTCTGAAGTTATCATCTTTGTTATTGGCATAAAGACAAGCTCTCAAAACTCTGCTCCTCTTTCCTTTAGTCCATCTTGTTGCTGGGGGGGTTGGCGCTTGCCTGTTTGGTTCTGGACCTCCTGTTTCTCCTCTTCTACTCCATTTGGCTTTGCTGCCGGCGCAGCAAAACCTCTGAACAGCCCAACGCCGACTGCTGCTGCACGGCCTGGTGCGTCATCATCGCAACACTCGTGTGCAGGTAAGTGCAAACACATGACCGCGCTGGCGACAGTTCAGTCCACGAATTCAAGTTGCCAAGCATAATTAGCTTTTCATTTCACCCACGCTCACAATTCACTGTGTTACATTGCACTTTGATGTCACCACATGCTTGTGTGTTATAGCCTCATGATCAACACGCAAGTGTTCAACACGCTGTCGGTTTTTAAGATTCTCAAGCTCTTAATCATGAAAGAATCCATCTTGCCAGATTCCACTCTAATTAAGACGTAAATGTTTCAACCAGGCAGTGTTTTCTTCACTCGAACTTTAGCTGAATGGTATTGTTTGGTTGCAAGGATATGGATATAATTTTCACAAGTATACCTGCTTTATATGTTTGCCTCTGCACTCATTTTCTTTACTTTAGTGGTGTTTTTATGTAAATGAGTAAAGAGGTGTGAGAATTTCACATCTGCTCATGTTTTCTGTCCTTGAACACGTCGTCGGTTTCCTGTTTTCTTCCTCCTGTTGATGGGCTTCCAGAGAGCCACCGCAGTTGATTCAGACTAGCACAAAGAGCTCAGGGACCCAATGAGTACAAGAACTGCATCGCAATCGCTGCGTCTCTGTGCGCTTGTACCCACACACTAATGTTCTAGATAGGAAGGGGGGGAAAAAAAGGTTGACGCTACCAGTTTAGTTTCAGTGCTTTGTTTGGCTTACATTTCTTTTGCTTCTTTACATTTAGTCTGTTGTCTTTTTACCTACAAAAATCTGTTTAAATGTTTTCCTAACTCCTTTTCAAATGTAGAAACGATTTGTAGGTACTTATGACATCAGGAAATATAATTTGTTTTTAATGTTATTTTTACTCACCATACTGACAGGAAGAGATTAGCAGCCATACAGGAAGAAGGAAAAACCCCCAGCTCCCCTCTGGCCTGTCAGTT
This sequence comes from Xiphophorus couchianus, assembly GCF_001444195.1. Lineage (NCBI taxonomy): Eukaryota > Metazoa > Chordata > Actinopteri > Cyprinodontiformes > Poeciliidae > Xiphophorus > Xiphophorus couchianus. The sequence goes on along the minus strand of NC_040243.1, from coordinate 7,716,012 downwards.
TATCCATGTTAGTGCAAGATTGTAGGAATTTGCTTGTCCTTAATGTATTTGTTGAGACTAACTCATATACTGTTTGCCATATCGTCATAATAATAATATCAATTGGAGTGCACAGATTTTAAAAAATGTTGGTTGATTACAGATTGGCCGATACTTGCATGTGAAACCAATCTTATCCACCAGTCTTGTTTAACTCCACAAATGTCTGAAAGTCAGCCACTGTCCTCTTTTTCTCCGCCGTGAAAGAGAGATGACTGATGGATCCGCCCACCAAGTCACGTCTATAAGTGGGCAGTTAACAGTCACCCACTCTTGCCAATTTGGTGACTTTTCGTTCTATATTTAGCGATTTTTCAAACTCACCAAGAGGCTTTTTTTATTGTTACAGACTAGCAACAAATCTAGCAACTTTTTCTCTCTCTGTTATTGGAGACCTGGGTGACAGTGTTAGTTATAAAAAGAAAAATCACTATCGGCCAAAGACAGAGTTAGCAGGTTTGTCTTTTTAAAGATTGGTTATCGGCCAGAAAACTGCATTCATAAAATCACAAAAAAAATACATTGAAGTTTGTCACTATAAGCAAGCAAATTGTAAACAAGTTCAAGTAATATTAATCAGTTTCAAATGAACAGATAATAATCTAACTCGAAATTAAGCCACAATTGTGTAAAGTAAGTACATCTTTTTCTGTTCCTGTACCTTCAGAAATTGCTGCCCATGTAGCTGCCTGAGCCGTTTGAGGCCTGTCACAGCCGATGAGAGCTCATCTACTGCCTCAGTGCAGCCTTTGTCAGCCTTAGCATGGGGTTTTGGGCCATTGCTGGTCCATTCCTCTGTGTTTCCATGGTTCTCTATAGGGTCTTTCTGCTGAGGCTGAAAGGAGCCCGTTGACGGGGGTCCGAACTGACAGGGTTAAAACAGAGTTCACACGCCTCTCACCCTGCCTGGCTGTCCCCCACACTTGGTTTCTTCTCTGTCTCTTCTCTGTGTCTCTTTTTTGCCAATCCCTCCTCCTCACTAGACAGTCTCCCCTCCTCCTTTTTTGTCTCCCCTCAGTGCTGGCATAGCTGTTGGTTTCTATGGGAATGGCGAGACTTGCGATGGAGTGAATCGACTGACGTATTCCCTCCGCCATGCTAACCGCACAATCACTGGAGTCCAAAAGCTGGTAAGACCACAAGGACAGTCATATGGACATGTCTAAATAATTCAACACTCTTCTGCTGTGAGCATCTGTGGTTTCATTTTAACTTTGCTGTGAAATCCAGTATTTTTTCCCTCTGAACACAATCATGTCCTCATATGTCCGTGTGTTTTACGCTAGGTATATGATAGTACGTCGTCGTTGAACCAGACAGTGGACAAGGATCTGCAACAGCTTGAGGGCCAGTATGCTCAGCATGCAGACTACCTCTCTATCATCCAAAAGCTGCAGGGCCAACTGGATGAGCTGGTCAGGCAGATGGTCGAGATTCCTTTCTGGGACAACAACCTAATTTCTCTGGAAGATTTGTCCACCAGCATCGAACTGTATGACTGGTATAGGTAAGACAGTAATAGTGCACTCCACAGAACAGCAGACGTTATCTTTTTATTATTAAGCATTACGTGCAGACACTGAAATGTTAATGCACAACCCTGTGGAAACTCGATCTGCCTTTCATATTGAAAGCTTTGGTGAAATGGTCTTGGGTGGCTGGACTCTCTTAATGTCTCTTAATGTTTATGTTTAGATGTTTATTGGAAATCTAAAGAAGGAATTTATGTGGAGCACAAATCATAAGAAATGACTTCAGCACATCATTAGTCAACATTAAGCTTGCAGCGAGCTTAAAGGTTTTCTAATAAAAAATACTCTAATGGAAATCTGGCCAGACGCCATTTACATGATACCAAAAGTATGCAAGTGCAGCAAAAAGTGTTAATAGAAATAACACTATTTCTACTGGTTATGTAATTGTAGGCACTCAGCTGCACATTCAAGGGAAAATGTAGTCCCTGATATTTAGCTGCCAGCAGTTTGCTCTTTGTTCACCAACAATTTGTATGTTTTATTAAAATTGTCTTATAATAAAGGGAATTAAATCTTTTCTCATTACTACATTAGGGTTCTGTTTTTACTCATGGTGCACTTCAATGTGCATCAGTTTTAGAGGTGAATAGGACTGTTTAGTGGTTTTGAAGTCGCAGTATCACCGAAGGTAAGATGTCTTCAACACAAAACAGAATGTATGCTTTCATTGTTTCTTTTGTATTATGGATAGTGGCTAATTGTTAATATATTATAGGGTTAGTAACTGTCTGTGCCTCTAAAGAGACTCAAACGTTGCTTTATTTTTGCTTGAATTGTTGGCAACACCCTCTGTTGAGATTAGTCTCCCTTTCTGAATGTTGCTCTCTTATTAATCCTAAATTTAGCCGGAACTGATTGTTACCCATCACTATAAAGATTGAATGCCAATTAAACAGTTTGCACTGAAACACTATGTTACTAGGTTTTAGGTTGTTATTATTAATTTTTTTTGTACAGTGAGATACATTCTTCAAATCTTACTCCTGTCTTAATTAGTACCACAAGGACTTCATTTCATGCATATTTTTATAGACTGGCATAATTAGATCTGAAACGCACCAATCACTTTTATTGACAATTGCCTAGTATGCCGGAATAGTTTGATGCAACAAATGTGTTCTCTCAGTTGTAGAAGGATAAAATAAAATCCATAAAAAATGACTCTCTCCACAGGTGGTTGGGATACATCACGTTGCTACTCTTCGACGTTCTCATCTGCCTTCTTGTTCTGTTTGGTCTCATTCGCAACTCAAAGGGAATACTTATAGTGTAAGTGTCATAATTTGGTCAATGTTTCCCCACATCGTTGATCTGTTTTGACAAAAAAACAGGTTTATAAGAAGCAATAAAACCTCTGCTGCAGCAGGAGTTTTATGGCTCCTTTTTGTAAGCGTTTTTTTGTTTTGTTGTTTTTTTTGTGTGTTGAGCATGTTCTTCATATTGTCAAAAACTAACTTAGCATGGCAGTAGTTCAGATAAATTAATGTTAAATTCTGGATAAATGAATACTAACGAAGAATCTTATGTGTTCATTCTTTATGTTATGTCGAAATTTCAACTTCCTATTTCTTAAATCTTGCACAAAAATGTTCAGTTAACAGTGAACTTTGTGAACCAGTCTTCTTTTTTTTTTTTTTAAATAGTAGCCCCAAGTTTTGCAGACACCTAAAAAAAAAAAAAAACACCTAAGCAATAATTACAATTATTTTCTTTAAAAATAGAATGGAATTGTGTTAGTATTTACTTCACAGATGTTGAGGTCAAACAACATTTTAGATTTATGTTTGTTAAATTGGAGCCTTATTTTAGATTACCACAGAAACTGTTCAGTTTGACCATGTAATTTAATCAGTCTTATTGTGTTAAGCCTCTCTTTTTGGAAGTGTACCTCTTGATGCAATAGTTCATGGTCTAATGCTGCTGAAGTGTTCTCCTGACATCCTCTTACTTCCCGCAGGGTGTGGTTGTTCGGTGTCGTAGCTCTTATTATCAGCTGGGTCTCCCTGGGGCTGGAACTGGCTGTTTCTGCGGTGAGTGTCTGCAGGGAATGATCTTGTTTACCTGGTGGAACTGCTCTGTTTAACACATGTAATTGTTCATTATGGTTTTTCTGCTAGAATCTTGATGAAAGTGAAGTGAAACACTCAAATGATAGATTGTTAAATTCTTTAAACCTATAATAAACCTGGATATAATACTCTAAATCTCAGAATGAATACATGTTTCTCAAATGCCATTTTTAATAAACATATTGTTATAGGTGTTGCTTTAATAAACACGTGTCCATTTTTGGGTCACTTAGCTTTTTCCAGAAATCCTGAAGACTAATAACAATGATTAAGGCCTGTAATTGAAGCCTAGCAGCTGTTATTAGAACTGCAGCGGTACTGTTCCAGGGGAAGCTGTTTGTTGCGAGAATATAATGTACTAAAATGCACAATAGAGCATTATAAATCCGGTTTTCTTTTTTCATTTACCTAGCTTTAATGGACGTCTTGTTTTAATGTTGATGCAAGTTAATCTCATTTATGCAAATTAAGAAATTATGCATTCACTTTATAATCTTTGGCTCTTGTGCCTGAATTAGCATGAATAAGTTCTTTTCAGCTGAGATTGATCCAGCTTTTTCTTACCGCAACTTTAATGTACATTAATTTCTTTTAGTGTTATTCAGGTTGATCATTGACTAATTTCAGATCTGAATTTTCTTGTTTTTAGAGCTCGAGTGACTTCTGCTTTGCTCCTGATACATATGTTACCACAGTAGTGGACCAATATGGGGTCATTGATAAAGGTATGATGCCTTCCATTATATTTTGATTCAGACACGCACAACATGCAGTCATGTCTTAAAATTAGCAATACAATCCATCGTCTACTAAATGGGAGTCTTATTATGGGTGAATCTCATCTCTTCCTCTCAATCCTCTGATTGTTCTGTGGTAATTAGACAAGATGACGTGGTTTTTTTTTTCATCCACAAAAAGCCCCCCAAAATTGCTGCCACATCTGCAGAAAGGTCAAGGGGGAATGGGTTGCCATTTGAAATGGCACAAAAGCCTCTCTAACACATCTCACAGTAGCAATGTCTCCAATTCGTTCCATGACAGGAGGCATGTCACAGGACAGCAATAAAAGAGCCTTGGGTTTTCTTGTGTTTGTGCATGAGGGAGATGTGAGCCGGAAAGCAGGAGATCAAAGACAGGAGATGAAAATGGTGTTTTTAAAATAAAACTGTTTAATGTTCCTTCTGAACATCAGCTCAGCTAAATGAGCTCTTTCCTGCTTTCTTCTGAGATATGATAGCAGCTGAATGAAAGCAAACAGAAATTAAAACGTCGGTTGTAATTACTGTGCTGTTGAGGCAAAGTGAGCAATAAGAACAGATTTACTATTTATTCAATAATCTGTATTATAATTATGCTCTTACATGTTTTCTGCCTAAAGCCTGAGATTAAATTATGTTTGAGCTTCATGCAACTTTTTCTGCATTCACTATTATTTCTTTTTTTTTGACCCAAGTTTTTTAGAGTACACTTTTTTTGACTAAATCTACATTATAATTTTGCAATGCACAACAAAACACTTAGCCATACAAGTGTTTAACTCAGAATATTTTTTTTCTTCCCTTCAATAGTACCAGTGTTTTACTACGCTATTTGATTTAGCACTTTCTGCTGCTACATATAGTTAAACATGTGTTCCAAGAAATATTATTTTACATCACATTCTCTTGTCTTGCAGCTTTATAATCTGGGTTAAAGAACCCAGATCCTTACTCTATACACCTAAAGCTATCTGCATTTCGTGATTTGTTTGCTTCAACAATTGGGATGAAGGTAGTTTAGCTGATTCTTTGCTTAGTTATTCTGATTTAAAATTTTATGAAGTTAAAAATAAAATACAAATCAACTGAACAGCTAGTCCAGTGAATCTATCAGTGTTGCTCAGCCAGCTCATTTGGTACTTCAGCGCCAGATGTTTTTTTAATGACTGCATATTTCAAGACAGCAGAGATTAGCAAACCGATCACAAAAAAGGCAATAAAGTTTTCTGAAGACAGAAACAAATTTAAGACAATGAGACAGAGTCTATACCATTGTCTAAAGATTGTTCCCGTCTGTCTGTTTCACTATTAGTTTGTCCATTTGTCACTTCATCCATCTTTCCATCCATTTGCCCATCATCTTTTAGTGATTAATCATGATAAATCAATAATTGAAATAATTGGTAACTGTTTTAGTAATAGATTAATTGTTACATGGCATGTATAGACTAAAAAGAAAGGCTAGTTGCTGAAGGAACACTAGGAGCAGTAATTAAATCAAAACTGTACAAAAATATACACATTTTGCATTTTAGGTTAAAGAAATGTCTTTCTGAAAATATATTCTACTCAGAAGTTCTCAAGTGGCATAGTTTTAGAAGTCGGTGAGAATTTGCACTGGATTATTATGTGGACCATTGTTAATATGCTGCTTAACTGCTTATTTTATCATTAACAGCACTATTAATAAGTTACCAGAGGTATAGGTGTCCAAAGCAGCATTCACTGAAATCAGAGAATCTGCTCTTCATAATGTTCTCGCCCGTCAGCTGGGCTAACGGAGACCTGTGCGTGTGTTTTTCCTTCCTGTGTCGGAAACGTTCCACGGGCGTTCAGTTGTGTTGAGGGTGAAAATAAATTTCCTGACTCAGCAGAGAGTTTGAATGTCACCAACATTATGTGTCAGTTTGGTGGCGGCGGTGTTCACAGCTCGGCTCTGTGTCGCAGTACTTCTGAGTCAGACGTGAAGGATTCCTCATCGACGGAAGTGCGTGGTGATCGCAAGTCTTAGCCTCTAATAATTCTAATCCTCTTTGGTTCACTTTGTACTCGGAGCAGAATCCAAGTTTGGTCTTATAACAGCACTGATGATGTAACGGGTTTTGGTGTTTTTACAAAGCTGTGTGCTGTAGGAGGAATTATACCTGCACTTCTCACTGGGTCTGTATTAGCTACAGGGATTTTAAATAGTCCATTTAACATTTATGTATCTTTTCTAAGGTTTGAGAGTTCAGGATTGTCTCATACATAGTTATATTGGTCCTGACTTGTTGCAAGCTGTGACAAGTCGCAAGATAGCGGACTGGGCTTTTTCTGTGCTTCAACAAACCTTTAAAGACAGAAAACAGAACCTAGTGTGGGTAACACTTTCTCAGAACATATTAAAGGCGAAAATACTCTCTGAATTGAGATTTTTCTGCTTTCTGTTCATTCGTTTTGCATTTACCTCCCCCTCTCCTCTCACATGGCATTTCTTTATTTATAAAAAACCTCTTTGTTGCAGCACAAGCAGATTAAACTCCATCAATGCTGCGACTCTGCCTTTGCATGAAATCTATCTGAAGTGGGTTGAAGTAGATTCAGGAGTTTCCACTGTGTTTTGTGACCTTCTGTTAAACTTGTAGCAGTAGTGACTGGTCAGTTTTCTCAGATATTTACCAAGATAAATGCCTTCAACTGGCTTCTGGGTTTTAGTAGATTAATGACAACCAGTTGACAGGTATTGGACTGAACGATAATGCAGAAATTGTTAAAATGCTAATCATGTCGTCTCAGTCTAATCAGAATAAATGTATGCTTCTCTAACATGTTCTTGTCTCTGTTCCTCTCAGAGATCCTCCAGTACTACCTTAGCTGCAGTCAGGAGCAAACCAACCCCTTCCAGCAGGTTTGTTGCACTTGCATTTTACAACTGTGAATTTGTTTACTCTGAAATATTAGCTTAATGTGTTTACAGCTGAAATCTAAGGGATGACAACAAAACCTGCTTTGTTTAGCAAGGTTTTTTTCATCCCTCTGCAGCAGTTCAGTGCGTTCTTTTTTCAGGGAGTTCATCTGATGCACCACAGCATGCGTCCATGCTAATAGGATTGAGTCTGTGCAAACTGTACTCATTAAACATTTGTTTGTACACCAGCACAGTCTGTACAAAGACATTTCTAGAACAGCGTAATTAATTGGTTATTTTCTTGAATAATAGTTTTTATTTTATTATCCAAAAGAAAAACAAATGCAGCATCTCCAAATAGCAAACTTGATTAAATGAAAACTTTTATTGATCTCTACTAGGTGTTGGGTGTTGCATCGATCCAAACACACAACTTCCTCCATTTTGTGACGTTCCGTTTATAAAAGGAACAAAGATAAAGCTTTTTCAAAAACAGAAAGCAGTATTTCTGCTTCCTTATTATGATCTCCAGTGAGCTATTTGAGTACATAACACTTATTTTGTTTTTGCCATTTTAAAATGTTCACTTTCTTGCTTGTGACCTGTTCCCTTTGAAGTCCGTCATGCCTTTCAGTCTTAGAGTGAAACTGAGAAGTTTCACTCCAAGATTCTCTAGAGGGTGGTCTTTCTCTATCTACGCCTCCTAATGGCGTCTCCATTGGATCCGCTGCCTCCTGCACTGAGCTCTGATCTAAAAGTTTAAATGAAAATGTTTAGCTTCAGCCTGGAGAAATGTTCTTGCATATTTTAGCTTTGGAGAAAAACCTTCAACTCAAAGCTTTGCCATGTTTCTGCGGAATATTCCTGTTGATGTCAGATTTGTTTCTCAAAATAGATTATCTGCATCTTATATGTTCGACTCACATCAATAAGTCAAAACCTTTGAGTGCTTCTGATGTCAAGGGCATCCATTGTTATCGGAGTGTTCATATATCAGAGTATAGATGGCTTTGTGCTTTTAACTATGAAATGCCTTATAGTGGCAAAATAGAAATGGCCGCTGAAGGTTCCTAGTGATATTTCTGAGAATTGTAAAACTTTTATTTGCACACGGTCGTCACTCACTATGTCAATTATTTTCTTTTTTAGAGGCTTTCAGGGAGCCATAAAGCATTAGTGGAGATGCAGGACGACGTGTCTGAGCTGCTGCACTCTGCCACCAGAGAATACAAACAGACCAGGGTAAGATATGAGGAGCTGAAACTGTATCTTAGTGAAGGGAATCAGACTGAGCTGCAGACGGGGGAGCTGGACCTGTCCATCATAACCATCAGCTGATGGCACACCTGGGACCTGCTTTATGTCCATTTAGCTGCATTAGGCTTTCACTGGGCCTTGTCCACACAGCGCTGGTATTGTCTATCGCTGGTGTTTAGTCTGTTGATGGCGGCATGAATGAGAGCTGACGTTGGGAACACAGCGGGGCATGTTTCCCTCTTCACCGACACGCACAGAGAAATGTGCTGAGGTTGTTCAAATTATTTCGTCAGGCAAGCTGATGTGTTTCCAGCTAAAGATGGAGATAAAATGTTGACTAGAGGAAAAATGGAGGCAGTCTATTAAAATTATCATGAATTAAAATCTGCTTTTCAGCTCTTACTGCTGTATATTTATGAAAGGCTGTTCCCAGATAAATGCGCTTTGAATGAATAATAGAGAAATGACTCTCTTCCATTTTAGATCTGCAGCTTTTCTGCTTCCATTCCTGAATGTTTGAGTTGTTTAGCAAGCAAGAACAGAAAAATGTTGCTCAAGGTTCTTTGCTTATCGTGTTAGCTCTGAATATTTCTGACTTTCTTGGTGTTTCAGCTGTTTAATTATGCTGTTTTTTCCTCCATTTCTTCCCAGGGAAGTTTGGAAGAGATTCAGGGGGTTCTGAACACCACTGAAATCAGCCTTCATCAGCTCACGGCGCTGGTGGACTGTCGCAGCCTGCACATGGTGAGCAGAGACGACAAGCCGAGACACCGTCTCGTTGTGGCGCTGCTCTGAGCAGGAAACTGATTCGTTCAGGCAGTTTTTACAGCAGCTAACTTCTATAAAGGAACCCATCTTTGATGCCTGAGTTTTCGCTCTAGTTACATTTTGGTGTCCTGTACCAATTCATAAGTCCCAGGATGCACATCCAAAATCATTTGAAGTTAAAACCATTTTTATATAACTTTCTTGGTATGTCCATGTATATATCACGTTTTCATTTCAGGCCATTTCAAAATCATGATTACACTCAAAGGATAGGTCATAGCAAAATCTATCAATGAAACCACCATTAAACTGTCAAAATATGAATAAATAGCTGTCTGCATTTCATGAGTAATTCTTAAAGTTAAATAACATTTAACTTTTTTCACATTGATGTAGTCTGGCAGAATACAGATAAAAACTGCTTTGATTTGATTAATAAAATAATATTTAGGCAAACAGTGTTATCTTAAACCATATCTTAAAGTCTATTTACATCTCTCTCTAGAGCAAGGGTGTTCAAGATGTGGCCCGGGGGCAGTTTGAGGCCCGTGGACTGATTTTTGTTTATTTTTTAAATTTTTTGGTTTTCTTCAGTCAACCCCAAAATAATGAGCAAACTGGATGCTTTTCATTTAACAATAAAAAAAACATCTGAACTTCTGTAGAAATCAATTAAAAAACCCATGCTTAGTTTATTGTTGAGTAAGTATAAAAATTAAAACTACATTTTGGTGATTTTAGTTTTTAAAAAATATACTTTTTTGGCCCACGAGGATTTTTGAGGTGACCATTTTGGGGTTGACGTGACAAAAAGTGTGAACACTTGTGCTTTAGAGTTTGGAGGACTACATAAAAAGTTATGGCGGGTCGGATTTGGCATACAGGGCTCGAGCTTGACACTTGCTGTAGGGATTTGACTGTAGGCTGAATTTGTCTTGCAGGACTATGTTCAGGGCATGACGGGACTGTGCTACGACGGACTGGAAGGCGTCATCTACCTCTTGCTCTTCTCCTTCGTGACTGCGCTCATGTTCAGCTCCATCGTCTGCAGCGTGCCTCACACCTGGCGTGGCAAGCGGTGAGATATCCACTGCCTTCATGGAAAGCTCCACAAACGTGGCCGTCCAAAAGCTTTTATGCCAAACTTATACTCAGAGTTGTGTATGGAGTGATTAATAATTCAAAAGGAAAACTGATTAATCATTTATGGTTTAAAAAAAATCTGGCTTTTTAGGGGTTTTTTTCTTTAAGCCTTGTACCAGAACGATCTGAAGACAAAAATCCATCCAGCCCAGAAGACTCCAGCTGCTTTCCTCACCTAATTGGGCCATGTTGACCAAAATCTATCACAACCCTTCACTTGATCTTCAGCAAAAATGTAACATCATTCAGATTTCTTTCTCCCATTAGCAGCAGGAGAATGACTGCAGAGTTGCTACTTGGAAAATAGTTCCAGCTTCCCCACATAATTAACTGATTACTCCTTATCAAAGGAGGGGGTTTGTTCATCAGTTTTATCTCAGCTGGTGCTTCCTGTCGCAAAGCAAAAAGCTTACGCTTTTACCAATCTGTTGTTTCCAGTGTTCCCCACTAAGCTTGTTCAGCAGTCGAGTCATAATGAAGCATGGAAGTTAATTATTTCAGCACATCTGGAGTTGCAGCACAGGGGCAGGTTATGACTGGGATTTACAAGCAAGACCAACATTTCTTTAGGGTTTTGAGCCATAATTATGCTGTTTGGAATCAACTCCCAACATGCATGTGTGATGAAATCCATAAGGGAAGTATAATAAATGCAGTGATGTCATAAATATGGTATGATGGAAGTCAAGCAGGTGGTGGGCATGAACTCCATGGGGAGATGTGCACTAATTTTCTTTTTCTAATAGTGTATCTTGGCAGAGGCAAAAGATATTTGCTGTGACCATATTAGTTGAAACAGAATAAACTGCATTGGTATACTTTTACACATGAGGTTTTTATAATTCTGCATCTTGTTTGTTTGTTTGTTGGGGGGTTGGGGTTCAATCTAAAAAGGCTAAAAGTCGCAGGAGGGAAAACGTGACTGTGTGGCAAGTTTTTGCTCCATTGTCATCATCGAGGTAGATCAGAGGCGCCCCCTGGTGGTCGTTTAAAAAATTATTATTATTATTTGTAAAGGTTTTATTGGCTCTAGTGGCCTTTATTTGATAGTTAATTGACAGGAAAGTGGGTAATGTGAGAAGGGGGAAGACATGCGGCAAAGGTCGCCAGGCCGGGAATCGAACCTGCGACAGCCACGTCGAGGACTAAGGCCTCCATATGTGGGTTGTGTTTAACTCCTTCGCCACCACAGCACATCCAAAGTCGTTTAAAATTGTGTTTTTTTTTTTTGTTTGTTTGTATTTGCTTTCTGCAGGAGCGATGAGGACAGTGTAGATGAGTCTCTGAGCCCCGCCGGGCGGCAGACCCATGACAGCCTGTACCGGGTCCACATGCCCAGCCTGTACAGCTGTGGCAGCAGCTATGGGAGCGAGACGTCCATTCCTGCCACAGCCCACACCGTCAGCAACGCTCCGGTCACAGAGTACATGTAAGGTCCCACCTACCTAAAACCATGCAACAAGAGGCTGTAACTGAAAGCAGAAGTGGTGGACGATGTATTTGCATGCCATGTTCTTAACTCTGCACATTAAGGGAGATTTCTTTTTTTTTTTATTATTTCCTCTTGTTGTCAAGAGGAAGTTTATGTGACCCCAGAGAGAAGCTTAGTTCCCCCCATAGTTAGCAGATGCAGCTGTTTCTCTCCAGCTGTGATGGTTGTGAAACCCAAAGCTCTCTGAGGCTTCATGCTAATGAAACTGGAGGATGGGGATACTTCAGTTTCTAACTTTGTGCCAAACCTTGGTGGAAGCAAAGTTTAATGCCTTTTCTCTTTAAAATCCATATGTGCACGTATACAAAAATTTACACTACTGACATTTTGTAATAATAACAAGCCTTTATTTTTTCTGCATAAAGAGAAAATAAAATCTCCAGGGTAAAAAACAGCAGAAGTAACCTTGTGGCATAAATATGCATCATGTTAAACTAATACTTTGTTGATCTCAATACCAAAGCCATCCACCTACAACTGGAGAAAAGAAACAAAAACAGGACGTTTTTCTGAAACTGATGAAAAAGCAAGACTGAAACTGGTCAGAGCGACAGCAGCATGGAAGGAGCTGCAGGGATTTCCAAGTATTTGTTTAGTAAAAATCTCCTCTATTCTTGTGAACTAAAAATTAGGTTTGCAAGAAATATTTTCTTCAGAAGAAGACAGGCCTGGCTAGTCCCTCTCAAACATTAGTAGGCTAATGTGTCATGGTCTGATGTAGCCTACTGTAGTTGTAATGTTTGGGCCACAATTCTAAAATTGAGCGCCACCAAAAGAAGACAATACCCACTGGAAAAATTATGGTGACAGCATCATCCTCTGGGGTTACTTATCTTTAGATGAAACTGAGGATTTCATCAATGCGGTTCTAAATATTGCTCTGATTTGGCTCAAAGCCTTCAGCAATCTACTAGAAAGATAAGCGTTTTCATTCCTTCATTGTTCACTTAAATAAAACACAGAATAGTTTGAGATGATGATTAAACTTGGAGAAACGTTCCGAGGATGAGTGGGCAAACATTACCAAGTTGAGATGTGAGATGCTGAGAACACAAAGTATTAATATTTGTGTTTGAGGAATATTGCAGCTTTCGTTTTTCATTTTAAAACGTTTGCATTTTCATCTGAGTTTTAAAGTTTTATTGTTACTGTCAGACAAAACTTCGTAATTGTTAGAAAACTCAGCTCTAGTGATCATGTGTGTTGGAGGTTTAATTTTTACATTTCTAGTTAAGCTATCTAAAAGAGCAACTTTGATCAAATAATATGGATTTACACTTAATTTCCTGAAAACATGTATTTTTGGAGATGCAAGGTTTCTGACAGAAGCAATAATTGAAAAAACTCTGAACTGATGCATTATTGTCTCCTTTTTCACATCACAAAGACCTGCATTTTAAATGAGTTGTTTAGATTTTTAGGGTTACCTTATATATGAGGTTGTGTATTTGATGTGTGTGTGTCTTATTTTGCAGGGCTCAGAACTCCAACTTCCAGAACTCTCGCTGTGAAAACACGCCACTGATCGGACGCGAGTCCCCTCCTCCCTCTGTAAGTTGTTTTCTTTTTTTTTTTAACCAGCAGACTGTTGCACATCATTATCCTCCAATATCTTAATAAGTAACAGCAGCTGTAGTGACCTTTAAGCAGGTGTGGTGTGTATTTTGCCCCTCAGCCCTTAGGAATCATTCACATCCATCAAACATATGAGCCATGCTGTTTTCCTGAGTAAGCTTCATTAAACAGACCTCTGAGGTTCCCTCCTGTGTTCAGGATTGTTTCGGTTCGTTCCCGGTAAAGAGTTTAGAGTTGACCTGAGTTATTTAGCCCCGACACGCCCCGGCCTTGACCCCTCCTCTAGAAACCCTGCTCTCCCTCGTGTCTGTGTGTCTGCTTGGACCTGGACACTGCTTTGTGCATCTGCTCTGTACTCTCTTCTTGTCGTTCTTTTTCTGCGAACCCATCCAGTTGTATTTGACTCCCGCGGACAGTAACAGCGGTCACTGCTGGCAGTTAAAGCCCTCGGAGAGTTCAAGATCGTTTTGGTAACTTCATCTGCTTTACTAACAGGTACAGAACATGGCCGCCCGCCTCCCCACACCTGCTGGCCTGTCCTCCCTTTGTGTCACCTCCCAGAGTTCTGGCTTTGCTGACCCCATTCTAAGGTCCCTGCGGTGGGATTTTAGGGAAACCTCCCCCCTCATGTACCCCACCCTCTCTTCTCTGCTGTCCTACCTGGTGTCTAATCTGATGTTTGTATCCCTCTCCCTCCCCCCCCCCCCGGGCTGCATGTTTGCCTCCCCCTCCAAAACCAACAAGAACATGCGAAGCTGCAACTCTACCCTGAGTCACTGTAGCGTATGAAACAGTGGTGAAATTATAAATCCCTTCCAGCATTTTTATGACTTGTATTTTCTTGAGTACTTTTATCGAGGGCCAAAAATGCTCCAATTTAATAACTAAATGAGCGTTTCCGCTTACGAAATCAATAAAAAAAAGAATGCATTTATGTTTATTTTGGTATTCTGGTAAATTAGAATTAGATAACTCAATGTGGAAATCATCACTTAAGTTTTAAATTATATTAAAATCATGCAGAAGTTTTGTATTTTTGTTTTTATTATTTTGTACTTTTGTTGTGCCAAGGCCCATCATGAATTGATTACAGCCTTCATTGTGGCTCATTGAATATTTTCTAATATTTTATTATTCAGATCAGTCACCGTTTTCCCTGTTGAGTCACTTAAATAGGTGAGAAAAACTGTTGTAAACCAGAAGTATGAAATGCTGAATACTACATTTTTTAAAACACAATAATTTCACATTTTATTTTTTTATCAGCTATATAAATTGTTGGAATATTTAAATACATAAAAATATAAGTACTCATTAACTTGCTGTGTATTTTCAGTTTTTATCACAATACACATGTCTAACAAAATTTTTTCTTCATCTAATTGTTGCACTTTTGGTCCTCAATGTGATTGACTTTATAATATTATGTTTATTTTGTTTAAATAATGCATGGGTGAAAGCATAAAGTCACATTTAATTGAGCAAAAACCATTTTTTTTTTTTTTGTCCGACTTTTTTTTACCATTAATGAACTTGGCATTAGCTGCAGGCAGAGTGAGTGGAGGCGGAGGACTCTTTCTCTAATACAGAGAAAAACATCCACACAGAAACACAGAGAAGTGTTTCTCCATTTTGTTTCGTCATCCCTCTCATCTTCTCATCCTTGCCACATGGGGCCCAGGTGATAATGTGGACATTTTCAAAATAAAAGTTTTCATTCGAGGCATTTGAATACAGCCAGTAGTTTTACACAAAAGACCGTTGCAGCTATTCTCTTGATCTCATGGAAAAAATTACAAGTCCAGCATGTCAGAGATCTAGATAAAACCAGAACTTTGAATATCTGGTCTTGAGACTAAAATAGAGACCTGGCTAGAGTGCCACCACAATAACATTGTGTGCAAGATCCTACCATTCCCTTTCCTGTAGTGCAAGTAATAAAAACATGCAGACCATGAAGTTGTAGTAACTTCATGGTCTTCATTGCACAGTTAAGTTGATATTGAAAAGAGGAAGTTCTGGTGTGTGTGTGTATGTTGGGTTTTTTTTTTTTTTTTTTTTACATGGTATAAAATACATCTAAACCTAAATGCATCCAAGATGGTCGCCTCCACAGGAGTGAAATGCAGCCCCTGTCATGCTCGTTTTCCTCGCATCCGTACATGCATGGATCCGTTCCACTTGTATATAAATGTCTGGCTCTGTTTTTTCTACACACAACAGGAAGAAACACGATTCAAACTACAGCAGGGTTATATTGACTGTTCCTTTTATTTGTCTCCAGTAAATTTTTCTGTGATTGTGATGTCCCTATAGAAAGATAGTCTGTGCAGGATTTTCTCTTTTTAGTGTTTTGTTGTTTTTCCTTTTGCCTTTGTATTTTTTTATAGTTCTTTACAGTAATCTAATATTCAATATTTAGTTAAATTCATGCATTTTTTTCATTCATAAGAGCTCCAAAAATCTCTTTCTGTCTATAAAAACAGTGTGTTGCTGTTGAATGAGAAAATCCTACATTAGATTTTGTAGTTCTTTTGAGACCAGACAGATTTTTTATTTTTATTTTTTACCTATTTCTATGTATGCGTGTATAAAGAGTAAAACAATGAACTATTTTCTTCTGGTTCTTCTTTACAGTACACCTCCAGTATGCGGGCAAAGTACTTGGCCAACAGTCGACCCGATCCCAACAACCCTCCTGCTCATTAAGTCTCTCCACTCTCCACCAGTCTGCAGCGCTGCACATCTCTGAAGCCTCTCCTCCACTGATCAGTCCCATTTCTTCTGCTTCCTGCTTGTTTTCTCTGTATCAGTTTATTTGAACCAAACATGCTTTCTCCAGCTTGGCTGAAGCAGAACCAGAGGACATGAATCAGATTGCAAAACTGTGAGTCAGAAGTACAGATATACACTCCATTGTTCATCTTTGCACAATGGATCCGGGCAGCACCCGGATCATTAAGGGTGCTGCAACTGAACTCCTGAGCTGATCCAATGGACTTGAACGATTTTTAGCTATAATTCATGATGATATCAAACATGGCGGTTTAAGTACTGTAACATACTCTGTGTTTACGCTGGAATCTGTAGATATGATCTTTCACACTCTGCTTTGATCTACTTGTTCCATTGATTAGATTAACTTTAGCTTGTTAAGACTACTGTTTTTGGAGCTTGAATCGTACTGTACTTGTGGCACATCCAAAACACACTAACACACTTGGCTTATAGTGACATTCTGTCTTAAATCTGTTGTCTGGGACCAGTTTTCCTGTGGTATTGCATGTTTGACCACAGTCTTGTTTCTTTCTTCTTATTGGTTGACTTTTAAATATATATATATATATTTTACAATGTGCCCCGTTTTCACAGCAGTTGCTACTCACTTGTTAAGCTCTGACCTGACACGTGTTTTATTTGGTTGAATGAAACAACAAGTTGGAATTTATTTTTCCAGCAGATGACTGTGAAAAAGACAAGTGTGTGGTCACTTCAAGGGTTTAAGGATTAAGTAGGAGTTCCCTGTATTTTAACTGCCAGTAATGCTCTCTGTGGTTCAAATGGTTCACACACAAAAGAAATGCAGTAATCATCCCAGTAGGAGTTTCGACTTGATAAAAATGGCTTTTTCTCTAGAGGCTTTTTTTGGAGGAAATGTAATGCATTTGCAATGCGGTGCCTCAAATGTGTTTTAGCATTTATATAATACTCAGAGAAAGTAGTGGGTGCTGTGAAAGGATTGTGAAATCTTCAACTTTCTGTGAAAAAATTAATAAAAAATTGAAATTCTTTTTATGAAAATAATGTTGCAGCATGACGAACCTTCAAATGTGGAGTGAGTTGTTTTGTATTTCAGCTGCCTCTGCTTGCTTCTTAAAATGTGATCTGTGTAAGAAGTGATGTTGAGACTGTGCCAACAACTTAAGCACAAATCTTTTAGTATCTCAGTAACTTTTTAGATGTTTTTTTTTTTTTTTTTCAACCAACAGCTCCCGAGTGGCTGTAAAACAAAAAATGAGCCTGAGTTTTTCAAAATATTTTTTTTTCTTTGGTAATTCACTGATGCAGTCTGGGTTTTTGTTTTCTTTTTTGTAGTAGTAGTATTGATCTTTTTGTAATGTACAGGTAAAGATGATTACAAAACATTTCCGACTCTGAAATCTTTATTTTTTTCTATCTTTAGAAGGCCTGTGATTCATTTTAAGGCATTTCTTTATTTTACTTTTTTTTAAAAATATGTAAATATGAATAGATTTGTCTTTTTTTTTTCTTTTGTGTAATAGACCTGTTTTTTATACATAATTTTGTAATGTGTTCTTGTAAAGGCTGTGGTCATGTTGAAGCTTGAATGCTGTGTTTTGAAATTAAAGGAACTTTAACTGAAGTGCAAAGGCTGCCGGGGTCGTTAATGCGAGCAAATCTTGACACAGAACACCAGGGAGCAGCAAAGCTTCGCTGCTCAGATCTTCTTGTGCAACAGATGAACCTTTTTGTGTTTTTTTCCAACTTAAACAAATTTAAAGTTAGTTTTGAGGCCCTGGAAGTTAAAAAAAAAAAGCACTTTTACCCCTGGTATACCTGAACACTGATCATGCGTGAATATATAAAAGCATTTTCATTTGTTTTCCTTTATTCCCCTTAGACAAATACAACTGAGAGAGAATTAAAAAAACATTTTTTATTATGACAGCTGCAGGCTCATGTTCTGAATTTTCTGCTTCCTTCTGATTCAACATTGTAAGTTTTTGTTGCCAATTTTCTGTGAAGCCACACTCTTATCTCTTAATATTTCAGGACAAATTTAGCCACCAAAGCACCTGCAGTAAAAAAAATAATAATTTGAGAAAGGAATAAATAAAAACAGAAGTTGGTCAATTTATTTGACAGTGATGCAGTTGGTAGGTCTGTTATTTATCCTGGATTAAAGTTCTGACAGTGGGTCTGTTTGCATGGTTCTCCTGCCACAATTCAAAAACATAAGTTAATTGGTTCATCTAAATTTCCTTTAGATATCACTGGGAATAAACAGTGGATAGATAATGCCATGGCTACAATCACAGAAACAAAATATACTATTACTTTAGAGGTTTTAACATATCAGGCTGTGATGAATATAATCTAAATAGCCAAAAATATTTGACATTTTTGAACAAAACAGGTTCCCAACTAAAGTTTAATAATAGCCATAAGTGTGTTATAAAAATGCAGAGTGTATACTACTCACAAGGATTATAACAATGCTACTAAAGTTATATATACATCTGTTTGTTCATGTTGGATCTAAATGAGTGTAGGTATTTCTTATGCAGTGGTGCAGATGAAAAAGCCAGACTTGTGTGTCTGACCTCGCCTCATTGACAGCAGGCGGGGAGGTCAGTGTCAGCGCCAGGCCACCAGTCTGGTTTTGTCACTTCCTTTGTGGCCCCAGCCAGCTGCTGTCCTCCAAAAACATACTTTCCAAGTTTGAGGGTTGGAACAGAAAATAGCTTTCAGCCTCACTTGTGCTCAGCTAAAAGCAGTTATTACTCATATTATGAATTTTAAAAAAAAACCCTGTAGAGCTTCCTCAAGTATTTAAAGCATCAAACACTGATAGATTGACAAAGATGAGAGCATCTCCTGATCGCCTGCTGCTTGTTGTGGAATAACTGCAGATCAAACAAAGCATAATGGAGGCAGGGAAGTTTTTACAGCCTGTTCAAAAACTCGGAGAACTGAACATGCAAATGAAATTTCACACGGCCCCACAGTTGAGGAAATTGAATTACCCTGCTTGTTGCTGAACTGGAGGAATGCATTACTAATGCTTTGAGGTGAAGAGCTGAATGGAGAAGAGGAGGAGGAGAAAGAAGAAGGGGAGGGAGCCCCCCCCCCCATACACACATGGACACTTCCTGAGTTGGACTGGGCTCTCTGCCAAGCTGTCGGACCATGGCTCTCCTTCTTCTCAGTGTTGAGCAGCTG
Organism: Xiphophorus couchianus; assembly: GCF_001444195.1. Taxonomy (NCBI): domain Eukaryota; kingdom Metazoa; phylum Chordata; class Actinopteri; order Cyprinodontiformes; family Poeciliidae; genus Xiphophorus; species Xiphophorus couchianus. Next base: position 7,696,525 of record NC_040243.1, on the reverse strand, counting down.
CAAGGCAGCAAAGCAAGTAACACAAGTGAGATAACCCCCTCACCCGTCCCCCCATTCACATCAAGGCAATTCAACACTTCCATTTTACAAAAAAAAGGCTTCGCTTTTATCAGACCCAAACACAAGGGAGATGGACGTCACCTCTGCCTGAGACCTCTCTGATGGACCTCGTGTCTAGAAGCCATTCTTCTGTCAAACAATAACGTTGTGACAATGTATCAGAGTACCAACTGTTTAAATGTGCGGGTTTTCCACGTGGTTGGAAAAAAACTGAAAACGTCTACGTTGTTGATTTTTTCTTGCAAAAGGTTCCATAAATATTTAGTGCCCCTGACTTTCTGACTGCATGTAGTTTCAGCTTATGTCAAAACATCAAGTAAAACATGAGTGTTGGTCATATTGTTCTCATTTTCCTCTCATACCTCAACTTACTGTCATCACAGTGAAGATAAAGCAGCAGACTACAAAGGCACCTCTTTATTTCTTCTTCAGATGGAGAAAAAAGAAAGAAATAAACCGCCTGGGGCCTATTGTATCAAATTGTAAACAGCTGCCATGCTTGGGAAGGATGTACTTACTGTACAACAATGAAGAAAGCACATACACCACATATAACATTATTACACAATATACTCTCATGATTAGGTGTATAGTCATGAATGAATGAATGGAGTAACAGTGTTTTAATTTGATAGTCTGAACATTGTAGTAAAATTCAACATTAGTGCAGACAGTGAAGAACTGGTTGAACATAGAAAATGGGTCTATGTTCCTCCACATTTTTCACCATCCTATTCTCTCCAACTCTATGAGATTCATCAACAACCTCAGGGTCTTGTATTCAGCCCATTGTATCTTGTACATTTTGCTCCTGGGGTCAATCTTTGAGAAATATAATGGTCCGTATCATCACTTTGCCAACACTCAGGCCTAATTGCCAGGTAATCTGTACAGCTGTGACCTCCTGACACCACAACAAAGCTTTCTTTACAAAATTATAACCTGAATGACATTAAATCTTCTAAGTTTGATTGAAAATAAAACAAATGTGGTATGGGAAATATAATCCACCCATTTGGTTAAACAGATTAGTGCCACTGACAAACCACTGATTTACAGTACTAACGAGTAGTATCTCATTATGTTAATTTTCATTCAAATCTGAGGCATTTGGATTTGCCAAATGCCTTTCGAGCTGCTCGAAACATGTTCAACTGTTCAACTGTTCATCTAACATCAGTTTCTTTGCACTCTAAAGGGTCAAATGTTTTTTGTGACGTAAATAAAAAGAGAACATTTTTAAACCATTTTGAAACATTTTTCATATTTATCTTCACTTATCGTGAGAATATGGTATCTCCTAAGTCATATTCAATTAATAATAGCATGCGTTCTGAGGCTCAATTGTCAAAATAAAATAAACTTTTTAATATGAAAAAACATAGCATACTTTAGCTCACCTCATATTTCTGTAGTGGTTTCATATAATCAAATTATACATTTTGTATTTTTATTACCTGAAAGCAGAAAATCTATGACAATTAACAGAAAAAAAGGCTTGAAAGCATCAGTTTGTGTAATTGAGTTATAAAATGTGTTTCTTGGTGAATTGAGTTGAAATAAATGCATTTTTTAATAATATCCTAATTGTGTATATATAAAGATGTAGTAATCTGTTAGCATAAGGGTATACTAAACTAATAGTTTGTTGAAGCACCTTTTCATCCTATTTTAGCATTACACTTTAAAAGTTTCCTTCATCATTTGCTCACTCTGCCTGGTAAATATTATCCAAATCTATCAGATCGGGGGAAAGGTTCTTGTCCTCAGCTCTGCTCTATTTAATTGTGGACTCCGGATGAGCCGTTCCAAAACTTTCATTTCTTTTTCTTGAAGGTATTCTGCAGTTATTCAAATGGAAATTCCTCTGCATTCAAACCTTTCCATCTTATTGTACTCTGCTCCTGACTGATACCTTTATACAATTAGATCATTTTGATCCTTTCGGAGCTGTCTCAAGACTACAGCTGTAGATAATGAACACAAATAAGCAAATTTGAAGAAAACCTCACTTCTATCGCTGAAGTTTATTTCAGTGTAAACAGATTCACTGTAGCTGATGTTTAGCTGGAGACTAAATATTTGAAAGCCGATTAAAAGGTGCATAAAACAGTATTTGTCTGAGGGTACACACTCTTATTTAGGCTGCTTATTGCACCTCAGCACTTTTTTATACATTATCATAAAGGACAAATATCACATTAGTTAGTTCACGTTTAAATTCTAATCAGTTTATTAGGTGCAGATTCACAATAAAGGTAAGTAAGTACAACTTTCACAGGTCAAGATCAGCAAACGTTTTTACAAAATAAACAAAGCATTTCAAAATTATCCCCTTTTGCGCAACATAAACAGCAATTTCACATGCGTGTGTGTATATCTTTGAGATCCACTGCATAAGGGGCACAAATTAGCCAATCATAAATCATTTCCAGTGAGTGGCTCCTCTCTCTCAGTCTTCTGTCCAAGCCGTGATGAGGAAAAAAACGTGGCCTGAGCTCGGTGTACAAACTGAAAATGCTAATAGCTTGTGCTTAAAAGCTCAGTCAGGCTGGATTACTTCGCAGCTGGTATGGAAACAGCCTTAATTGCAATAGCAAACAACACTGCAGGGAAGATAAACAGTGGAAAACCACCAAAGGACAATAATCATGTAACGGCTGTTATGCATTCAAAGCTGCTCACAGATGTTTGTGTGTTTGACAGATTATTGATGTCAAGGGATCACCAATCGGTCCAAAGCTATCACATATCTTATTTCTTTGTTTTATAGCAACTTAAGATGAATAAAACTATATAAAATGTTGTTTAGAATGGGAGATTATAAAGATTAGAGGTAGATTAGACCAAGACATGCATGTTTTGTTGTTTATATAAAAACTCTTTTCTTTTGTAAGCAAATATCACACTGTTTTTTATCTGATTACTGTTTTTACATTCAAAGACTGTCATACCTAAGCCACATGCTGTGTTTCCCAGGGTTTCTGTGCCAGAGGACAAATCTCTCTCTTCCTTCTGTTTGTAAAACACATTTGTCTCTGAAACAAACCGTAAAAGATGCCTTGATTACTTTTTTCTTTTGCAAATTTGATACAATGATGAGGCAAACTTTTTTTGTTCACATTTATACAAAACTTTCTATGAGTCAACACATAGAAAAACTGTTTGAACATGAGCTGCAAACACTTGAAAGGCTTTAGCTTCTTTCCCACTGTACATCTCTGAAGGACAAAGCTGTGATTATGGTTTGTGGTTAGGATGTTTGCTGCAAGTAATTTGTCTCCCATGCATTGCTTTGATGATGAATCTTCAGCTGTGCATCGGCCAGCTACTCCCATTTCCTGTGAAGCACCTTATCATTTTTTCTTTTTTTTTTTTGTATTATTGCTTTAAAATATTAGTGTTAAAGTCTTCTATGTGCTTACCCGGTAAACCAGTGAACAAATGCCCTCTGTAGTGTCACAATTTCCCAAAACAAACAGTCTTTGCAGCCAGCTCAGAGTCTCTTTGCTGTTGTTTGGGTTTTTGACTGATTTCTCCAGCAAAAGCCATCTAGTTCCGGGATTTGCACAGTTCTTCATACATGTTTAATGATGTTTAGATTTATGGACTGTTGCTGTTCTGGCAAAGACCCTGCCATCCCCCCAGCTTCCTCCTGCAGTTATTTGTTTTAGGAGTTTATCTCTAATCATTTTTGTGGAACACTGCATCATGATTATTGTTTATATGAATCTATCCCAGAGGTTTAAGTGGGAAAACTTAGAGACTTTCTCTTACAGTTACAGTATATTGCCAATACAGCATTTTAGTAGAAATTTATATAAAATGCTTTTAATATTTCTCTTGTTGATGTGCAGTAAATTGTATTTGTTTTTCCTTCCTTTTCTATTATATTGGATAGATATGGATATATTGGATCCATAGTTGTACATTTATAGTTCATTTTGAATTATATTTGAAGGATCATGAAACCATGTCCTCTGTGTTTCAGCTTAACATTATTATATTCTCAGGTTTTTGATTCATTTGGGTGGCTTTATTCAAAGTCTATCCATTAGTAGATGATATTTTATTTTATACTAACTAATTAACTCATGTCATTCTAGTGTTATGCCATAACATTGCCTGATGAAGATATGCCTGTACATTTAGAGGACCTAATAGTGTTAATAAATATAATTATACTGGTAGAAAAATTATACACAAACTGTGCAGATATTCAAACACAGAAATATTATATATGTTTTAACTGTTACTAAATTTAAACGTAATTTATTTTAAGAGTTTTGCAATGGTTAACATGCCTGCTTTCTTCAGCTTGATCACTAGATGTCAGTAATTATTACACGCTGTTCCTTTAACTTAAAGTGTTTTTTTATGCAAATTTGGCAGAAACAACAGTCCAACTGTAAATGCATACCGAGAAGTAAATGCATGTCAAGCGAGAAGAAAAATAAAATTCAACTAGATTGCTTAATATTATACTTAACAGCTTCCCCTTGGGTCTGAGACACCACTTCTAGTTTTGCATCAACTTGCTCCCATGTTTACATAAAACTTTCCTGCAGCTAGTTAAAAAAAAAAAAGCAATTCTATATACACTCTGACGAAACTAAAGTAACAACATGACAACTGTGTAAAAGGTTCCCAGTGGTTATGCACTTTTATTCAACTTTTCGGGTCCCACCGTGGGTCCCTTGGCGGTTAATACCAGGATCAGCTCATAATCCCTGAGAAGTCAGATGTGGGAATGAACTGCTAAAACCCTCCAGATACTGGAGAATAAACACCAGTCATGTAGTACAGTTCAAGGCAATACCAAAAAAAGAACACAAACCCTGGCCAAGTCATTTAAAATTGGTGTAAACCACGATGAGAACGTTACATTCTAAGCATACACAATCGCTACTCTTTTAAACAAAGGTGCAGTATACAATACCGCCATAAAGATGAAACCCAATATGGGTGAGAGAGGACACAGAGGGATCAAAACACCTCCATGTGGAAACACTGACGCTGCTCTCACCTCAACAATAACCAGCTGGATTTATGTGTAAATAAGGACCAATTGTGCTGACAATAACAGATAAACTCCTAATGCTTTCTGTGCAAGCCACAGTAGACTGCAGCGTGGATTATACGAGCAGATGTTGCCATTTCTTGGCTGTTTTAGCCAGTACTTCTCCGCTGTGAGTGGGCCTGTAGAGGTGAGGTGCAGACGTCAGGTCATTTGAAACACAGCTGTGCAATTCTTAAACAACATAAAATCTTTTCAAAGCAGATTGTAACCCCCTCCCCCCGCAACACAATCTCTTCCACTCATTGCTTTTCCCTGATTGTAACTAATGCAAGGAGTGTTATTAAATACATAGACATGAATAGGGAAGTTAGACTCTTAGGGGGTTATTTTTGTTCTCTTTGGAATCAAATCTAAAGTATGTCGTAAAAGGACATAAACTCGGTCAGTTAATCATAAAAAAGTCTTTTTTTCTAAGATAAGGGGTGGAAAGTGCTTTGTTCTGACATACTTCAGATTAGGTCCCTCAAAGAAAAAAATGCATTTGGAAATCTGCCAACTGCCAGCTCAGGTTGTGGGAAAAGTAACACTGTTCATGTAAAATTACAGCAAAATCTTCATCTCAGAGCATTTTTCCGGAGTCGTTTAGACTAGAACTGAATGCACATGTCAGGAAGAAAAATGTTCACGTTATAAAATATCTCTAAGCCAAAAACAGACCTGAGTGGCATTACAGTTTTTAACAGAAGAAAATAGAGTGCTGGCAAAAAGGCTTGAATATATGAGAATACATTCTATGAGAATTTCTGATGCATTTACAAGCAACATTTACATCACAAAAAGCACAAGTGATTGCCTGCAAAGCTAAATGGCAAAAGCTACTTCCTTCTGACAGACGAACTCCTCCGCCCCAGCGTTATTGGGTGGAGTTGTGGCCCCAGAGAGGAAGAAAAAAGTCCAAAGACGGGCCGCACAGCAGCCTAGTAAAACAATTCCAGACCATGCACGGCTGCGGCGTCAATGCAGCAGCAACACGGTCTCATACGCAAAAAACACTGGTCCCCGTGAGCGTTTCAGATACCGAGGCGCGACGGGGACGAGGATGAGAAAGGAGCGGTCACCCTAGAAGGCAACCTGAGGGGGACACCATGGAGTGTCTGGGTACAGCAGACAGTGCACAGATTTGAACCTGGGAAATGGAGAACGGAGAGTTGAGTCAGTGGAAATGTGTTAAATATCTGCTGAAATTTGAACCGGAAAAATGTCCCCACCTTGATGGATCCTCCTCCACAGGAAAAGCCCCTTTCAAGCTGATGATATTGCTTTTATTTTCAAACATCCCATAACTGAGAGTGATCTAGAAGCAGAAGGGGAAAAAAGATTATAAGCATGTTATCCAATTTAACCTGCAGATCCATGTTTTAAGAACAGAAAAAAACAAATATCTTATCAGGGTCTCACCTGTTTGTGAATCTCAGATCGGGACACCTGTTGCAAGTTTTCCAGGTGGGAGTGAAACAAGCTGCTTCGGGTCAGAGGGACTCCCAGAACAGACTCAATGATGTAGCCGATGGTGCAGTCATCGGGCAGACGGATCTTCTCTGCTGTGTTCATAAAGTGACCGCCACTGAGAAGAGAAAAAGCAAAGGTGAAGACTGAACACAACTCATGCTTTTCTCTTTTAACTAATTTCCCATTATGAGATACTTTCACAATGTTCAGTCCCTCTACTGAGGTGCATTTGAAACCAGATATTTACATATCACGTATAAAAACACATAACCTCTTTTTTTTTTTTTATCCAAATATGAAATTTGTTTTGGCACCAAATGTGCACATCAATCCCAGAAGTAACGCAACAAACAGCTTGTGTACAGTATGTGTTGGCTGTCCTAACATGGGCTGAAATGCCACTCAGAGAAGAAGAAGAAAGTATTATTCAAAAAGCAACATATATGCTTACATTACACCAGTTCAATTTTGATGGGACTAAAATTCTGGAAGGTGATCAGATAGTCAAACTTTTGGCTGAAATCATAGAGTTTAAAAGGCAAATCTAGTGAATACTACATGGAAACATCGGAATTTGAATAGAGTAACATTGCAAATAAAAATAATATTGGTGATCTTAATAAAACAGAAGTTTAGTCTTGTTTCGCGGAAAAAGGTGATGTGTCTTTTTATTCACTGGTTTTAACAGTAAATATATGCTCACCTGGCCCACGGGCTCATCTTCAGTGCCAGACCCCGGCTCACACAGAAGCCAGCTCCTCCCGTGGCAAACCAAAAGTTGACTGGTTTCTAGTTGAGGATAAAACTGTCAATTACTACATTGCTGTTTCTGTAAAACAGCCACATCATAAAGGACAACAATGCTTTATCGTACCATTTTGTTGTCGCCCAGCCTCTCTGTGGCCTCTATCGGCCGGTCCAGACTTGGTTTACCGATGTACAAATCCTGGGTGTGGGGGTACTGAGACAAGTGCTTCACAAGAGTCCGAACATTCACGTAGTTATCGTCGTCTACGTGACAGAACCATCTATGAAGCAGGAAAAGCAAACAAGAGATTAGATGCAATCATCTTCAGACTATTAATGCATGAGCATATCCTCAGGCAGCAAGGCTTACTTTTTTCCTGACTCAATAAACTTGTCGTATTCTACCGCCATCTTGCAGGACAAAGCTTGCCGACTATGAGCAGCAGAGCAGTTGGTGTTGATTGCGTGACTTCCTGCAGGAGCAAAATGACCGAAACAGAAATAGTTTTATTATGAGACTGCACAATCAAAGGAAACTGAGGAAAAGAAAAAACATTTTAATAGCTTTCATAAAATCTATTTAGTAGTTAATGAAAGGTTCTCTTTTGATGAATTTCCACATACAACTTACCGATTTTCTTCTTTAGCTCATCGTCTTCGCCGTCTGTAAAGATGTAAGTCTGTGAACAAAGAGAAGTCATGGATAAGATGACTTGGTCCAAATATAAAACAGAAAAAAACACTTTGGCTGATTATGTGGAGCTTTTACACAATCAAATGCAAAACAAAATCCTGCTTCCTCGCATCAAGCCGCTGTGATTAGCATCAATCAACGTGTCTTTTATGCAGTGGAAAACACACTGCATTAAACAGCCCCTTGCTCCAATAAAGGCCTTTTGTCCTACATTTTACTCTTTCCATGGCAACCATACAGCTGCCCTGAAGCATCCCAGACAACCGACAAAGCAGGAGGCAGACTGTCCGCCTCCCACACACACACCCCACATCACGTCGCCCTTGGACCAGCCAGATCACCCGGCTACGGAGCCTCGCAGTGTTTACTCTCCTGAAACAGTGGCGTAAAAAAGTTACAGCCAACACTCCATCGTCTTTGTCCTGGAAGGTGTGTGACTGACAGACTCATAACGTCTGAGGAGTTTAACCTCGAGACTGCAGGCACTTGTTGAATGTGGCAATTAGTCATAAAAAAGGGTGAGCAACAAAGGCCACCGATAACTCCCACAGAGCAGGTGCAAGCTGCTCAATGAGTATGATGAAAGGGCCTGAGGACGCAGGCTTTATAACCGCCAGGGGTATGTTTACTCTTCACCTCAGGTGAGGCAGCACCTGCCGAACATCACGCCACCTTATCAAGGGCACGCGTCTAGACATGCAAGGTCGTGGTGCCTCACGACAGGGCGCTTTGTGTCAGTTAGGGCCTCATTCGTGCATCCGCAGTTAAAGATCTATTTCTCTACACAATAAAGGATGCAAACAGAGGCTACCGCAGGAGTGTTCGGAGCAAATTCTGAGCAGATGTTTGTTTTTTTTTTCTTCCTCCCCTTTATGCTAAAAGCAGAGAGTCTGTATTTGTTTAGGACAGGGTGGTGGTTTCAGTGGTGAAGGGATCACAGGCTGGCGCTGTTTGATTTAAAAGCTCGATGAATAGATGGCCTAATCACTGAGGCAGCTGCCAGAGCTGCCAGGGCACTGACAGAAAGAAAGATGGAGGGAGGAAGGGGTGTGGGGGGCGGGGGGGATCTCACCACTGATTAGTAAATCGAAAACCGTGTGTGGCCATTCACCCCCTGTTCCTCCTCATCCTGCCTCTCTTCCCCCTTACTCCCCCTCCTGCTCGGAGCCCCAAACGCGGCCAGAGGCTCTTGAAGAGAACAATGCGGAGAGTTTTCATGCTGGGTAAAGTCTCCGCTGGGTAAATTCTGAGCATGTTTGCCCGCATTTGCATACAGCTGCAGGAGTTAAGTGAAGAGAATGCACTTAGGGAAGAGTTTCTGCTGCCATTGTTGGATTCCTGGAGCTTAAAGGTACAGCTGGTTTCACAGAATATGAAATCCAACCAAAACAAACAAAAAAAAAGACGAGGGAAAAAAATTTCTGAAACGTTTGGTGGTTAAAGTAGAGATAAGAAACAAAAGAGAAAATGAAAAAGAGGGAGTGGGTATATTGCAATCCAGAGCACAGGAAGGGGTTGCACGAACGGCCCTGTCTGAGCTGAACGTGGTGCCTGGCTGGCTGCCTCCAGCTCCACAGGAAGGAAGGCCACCAGGCTCCCTTCGTTCCATCAACCACCTCCACCCTGACTCCTTCCCCTCTCTGTTCTGCAGCCTTTCAGCACTTTTTGTCAAGTCAAATGAGCTGGAAAACAATTCAGGGATATGTTAGAGGCATGATGCGTCTACGCTTTGTCTCTGTGCCAAGGTTGACCTTTTGTACTTTACAGCCTCATACTGAAGCCTATTTATTAACTCAGCTACGGAAATATTTATTGTAAATGTTCAAGGCTCATACAGGGAGACTTTTGGTTTCAACTCTACATAGAGACTGCACCTTCATTTGAGTATAAATGTTTTTAAAAATGTCCCTTTGCACAGACAGCAGTGCAGGGAAGTGAAAACGTCTAGCAAAAGATTAGCATAAAAATAATCCAAACTTCACAGATGCTCATCAGCTGACCGTGAGAATCAAACCTCTGCTGATGAGGATGGCCATATGCACACGGTGGGAACTCTGAGCATCATATGACTGGTATTAAAGCCGTCCTTTGTTCCGTCTCCCCCTGACCACCTGTCACCCTTCCTCCAGAAACTCCCTCTTGCATTGTGCTGCTCAGTCTATCCTTTTTGTCCCACCCCTCCCACCTGTCTCCCCCCTCTAGCCCCCAGCTGTCTGCCTATCAGTCCTGCTGTTACCTCTGGACGATGCAGGTCACTAATGTGATCCACGACAGTAGCTGCAAGCCAATTAGCACATGTTGTGAGGTGCCGAGGGTGTGTTCAAGTCTTTAATGGGAGATGTTCAAACAGTTCCGACTAATGATTTCTCCGGCTCTAAGATGTTAGAGCCAATAGTGACTGATGGGTCAATATCATTACAGATAGTGATTCAAGCATGTTCTGAAAGTGGAGTGCATCAACATGCAGGATAAAATCACTTTTGATTTGCTTTCTTCAAATAAATAATAGGTCTCTCTTTGTGCACCAATGTGCAAACCTGCCTGTAGATGCACCACTTTTGTCCCAGGCATCCTCAATCATCAAAGCCCCTATTTTCCCATCCCTTCCCAGTAAGCCTGAACCAGACTCAGTTCCCATGTTCCCATGGAGAAAGAGAGAGAGAGAAAGAGAGAGATAGAGAGCTGGGAAAGCCTCCCCCACTCCTCTTCTTTTTCAGTAAGATGCTTTGTTAGTCCTGGAAAAGGGGAACAGAGCTGGAGTCGGTTCTGTGAAGCATCCATTGCAGCAGAGGCATTCACAGGGACACCGAAGAATAGGAGGGATAATAGGCAGTGGGGAGGCAGAGAGGAGGAGGTGGGAGGAAGAAGAGGGAGGACAGGGGGTCCTGAAACTGCTCCCTCCGTTCTCAGCAACATCATTTAGAAGAGAATAAAAAGTGACAGTTGCAGAAACTCAGCACCGTTTACAGGAACTGTGAGGATATTTAAGTGTGCCAAAAGGTGACAAGAGGAACAAAGCAGCACCTAAAAACATTAATCACCTAAGTTTTAATATTTAGTCATTAAGTTGAATCACCTTCACTGACACTTTGCTCATTGCTCAACAAACTAATTAATATGAAAAGAAAAAAATCAGGAATGCTTTTTCACCTGTTGCATGTTCCTAGAGATCCACGTCTCCAGCAGCAGGTTCAGCCTGGACTGGTGGAACTTCTTGGTTGTCTTCACGGCAACGAAGATATCAGCCGCGCTGATGTCCTCAGCCTGAGGGGGGTCCGAGGCGGCGGCTGAGGTCCGTGCGGGCTTCTCCACCTCTCTGCGGCCCCGGGCCAGCTTGGTGAAGTAGGTCGAGAATCCTTTCTTATCCTGGGCGGGCCGTGAGCTGTCCTCCGGCGCAGAGCGCGCAACTGCGTCCTCTCCGTCCGTCTCCTCGGCCACCTGGACGCGGTGATGCTGCACAGCGACCAACAGCAGCAGCAGCAGGCAGAGGCATCCCGTGCAGGCTACTGAGATCGCTGTCTTTTTCCCATTATTTTTCAGCATGATTAAAACTTAAAAGCAACTTCAAAAAACAAAAACTATGAAGTGGCGCAACGTGCAACTGATGCCAAGTCCATATGGTGTTGCTCCTCAGCAAAACACAAACTAAAATATAGAAACTCCTTTAGAGATCATAGCAAATGAGCAGCTCCATTGTAAAGTGGGGGTATTTAAAATCTCTCACAGTGGCCACGCCTCGTGGGAGGTCTGTGAATCTGACATGCAAGCCTGTGATGGTTCATTGGGCGGGGTTTGGTTTGGTGTCTGGGTCTGCGGCCTATATGGGTTTTCAAGATCTCACAAGAAAAAATTTGACCCAAGAAAATCCTGAATTTATGTAATCAAAGAGCAACGTGTATAGGAGGAGCTATTCATGTCGATCAAAAGTTGGGAAAGACACAAGATTTTAAAAATGATGTCCACTCAATTATTGAAGGGCTACAGACTTGCTTTATAAAATCAGTTGAATTTGGGTATGAGTGTCTGAACACAAGAACAATATCTCTGTTTTATTATTGGATCTAAATGTAAAGTTTTGTTTACCAACACACCTTACAGGGCAAAAATCACCATAATTCAGTCAGAAAACCTAAATAAGTCATAATGGTCTTTCCATTGTTATTCAAGGCACATAAATAATTTTTTATCAACAAAAAAAAAGCTTCTGGAGCTGCGCCCATCTTACATGATGTGGGTCTTCTGCATCTGATGGACAATTTTTGTATATATTGGGATTAATAAATGGAATTGAAAAATGTGTGTTTTTCACAACACAGAAAAAAGGATGCAGAAAACACTGCAGACACCGTCATGGATGAACTTCACTTAAGTAAAAAATAAATGGTGAAAATGGCATTTTTCACCTGTCCCACCAAAAGTAGTATTCATGTTTGAAACAGTTTGTCCCAGGATTAAGAAACAATTGAATTCTTGGATTTAAGGGAATTGAGTAATCTTTCCTTAGTTAAGAGGAAACAACACAGTTCATGCCACAGAGAGTTTAAGTGGCATGAACTTGGCACAGAGAGTTCAAGTAGAGATTGAACAAACCACCGAGACAGATGCAGTTGTTGTACATAAGGTGCATATATCAAAATAAAACTTTTAACGTTTACTTCACAGTTATGTAATTTAACCCTCAAGAGTAAAACATGGAATAATTATGTGGAGAAAAGTTAGACTTGCACAACCATTGTATGGGTAGTAAATTTAGTCACAAATTAAATTAATTGCCACTGTTGTCAATCAGAGTCAGGAAGACCAGGAAGAACATTTTTTATATCTCTCCTGAGGGTGCCAGTTTGTTAGGTCTCCAGGATACTGGTTTCAAAGAACATTTCAGTTGTTTTCCTCCTCCTCAATGAATGAATCACTCAAATTTGAGCTTTTGCAACACAATGACGAGTCGGGAGTGAGAATGTGTTGGCTTTTTTTGTTAGTATTTACTTTTTGGTGGAGACTGAGCACTGCATTGATGGCTGTCTTGTCAATATTAAACGACATCTGGCTGCATTTTGGCTATACTGTGCTTGTTTTTGGTTCTATATTTCTTCATTTTAGACAACAATATAACCATTGCAAATTCCAAGCCTGAATCCAACTTCAAAGTAAGTAAATTAATAACAAAATATGTATTTCCTTTAATAAAAAATGATAAAGTATGGTTATTGCTTTGCATTGTTTTGTTAGACCAGTTTTGCCATGCTAGGCCTATTAGTGATCCCCATATGGGCACCACTTAGAAAACTTTCTTGAGGTTCCCGTCTTCCAAGGAGAAACTATTTGAACTCACCCAAATGAGAGCCGTGTGTTCACCAGACAAACAGGCTCCGTTGTTCTTCTTTGACCTTGTAAAGAATCTGAACAGTTGGCCTCTCTTGAACACTTGTTATTCAAATTTTGGCTCTCACCAGTGAGTGCCGTCTGGTTCTGGGATGCAGACCAAACGACATGAGCTCCATTCAGAGGGGCACGCAGCTGCAGAAGCCTGAATAAAACCCCTGCTCCCAGCAACCACCAACCACCACCAAACCTGCTGCTCAAGCTCAAATCTTTAGTAACATCTTTTCTTCTTACTTTCCAATATTTTCCCGTTGTGACGTTTGTGTTTAAAAAACTTAACAATACCCAAAGTTGCTATGTGTTCTCCTTGGGCATATTGAAGAAAAGCCCCACCTTGTGAGAGGAGTTATTGTCAGAAAATTGTCTTTCCATTTGAGCTAAATTGCCATAGGAGGTGTGTCCCTTTTCTTATTTCTGTGACCTTCAGAACATAAATTGCCTATGTGTTCTGTTGTTCATTTGCATCTAAACAAAACTTAAAGCCAAGAACAGGGGGTGTTTCTCTGACTTTCATTAATCTTCGGTCAACCGCTTGTTTTTTGTTGTGCAAGCAGATTATCGATTCCTGTTTTCAGATCTTTTAGATTTGCAATTGCAAATTCAGATCTTTGCTTGACAAGTGGGAGAGCTCTACCCTGAGTTTTCTTGGCATTTCAGTTTATTTTAGTGGTTTTTGTATCTCTTCTGGCACATTTAATCTTCAGAGACTTCACACAAATGACCAGAAACTCACAAATATTTTGCAAACATTTACAATTTTCTTTCTAGATTATTTGGTAATCTGAGTTTGTATTTTGACTCACTGTGGTTTATTTCTCTGCATGCTGCAAAAACAATTCCTTACTGAATTGTGTAAACAGTGTGACACAAACAACAAATGACTAAACAGACATTTTCGTATAGCTACTTTCTCTTTTTCCTTTTGGATTCCACAAAACCCAAAAGCACATAGGTCTTCAGCAGCGTTAGCTTGACTCCTAAAAGATCCAGAATGTTGAGAAAAAAACCTGGAAGATATTAGCCGAAAGCCACAGCTTCATACTGTTTCCATTTATCCTACATTTTGGTGCGTTTAACATTCCTTTGGATGTATCTCTGAATGTCTCTTCTTTTGAATTATTTTCTCTACTTACAAATACTTCAAAGGTCTGTTTGAAGATGATACATAATGCTTTGATTTAAGCTTTAAGTCTTGGATCTTCGATAAACCAGGCGTGGAAAAGTACAAGTATCTTTTATTTACAGCAGCTTGACAAACTCTAGCTTTCATAAATGTTCCAGCTACAAATACAAAAACTGAAAAAAGGGGATTGTTTTTTAAATCAAATGTTTTATTCACCATCTCTGTTTAATATTTAAAAGTAGTATGCACGATTCTACATAAGTTTGATTAAAGGTAATTTTACAAAGCAAGATTAAACATTAAAACAACCAAGATCATTATTGCTATGAAAAAAGACCTATCAATTTGAGGAGGTGCCAAAAACACACATCCCCATTCTACTAATAGTATAAAAGTTATTCTTCCTCTAAACATTTCCCAAGACTTTTTAAAGAGTTTATGGAGCCATACACTCTAACAAGCTCTTCAGGGTTCATGGAAAAGACCCACAACATCACAGATTCTCTAATTAATAGTAAACATGCAATGCTTTAAGATTATTTTATACCTCTTTTACTATCCTCATCAAAATTCATTGTGGTGAGAAAGACTTTAGACCTCATTGGACCTTTTTTTTCACAGTTCAAGTCACTTAAAACTTTTAATTTATTGATCTTACTGTAGATTTAGACAAGTAGTTATTTTCCCCCCAATCTTAAGAGCGACAAAAATGGTCCTTTGTGCTAAATCACATCATGGAATCTAAATTAAAAGTTTAATTGAAGTGTAAATAAAAAAATATTTTAAGTTACATTTATTTTGTGGAAATTGTGTGAGATCTCATAAGAGTCTCACTTTATTTGGTTAAATGCCTTGGATACGTTTACTCAAATGAAAATGAATGATTTTTGGATCCTTCTCTTCTTCTGCTGTTTATATAATTAAGTCAAAATTGTTGCTAACCACAATAAAGTACTGAACACCTCTGGGTGAACATGTGAGTTCAGAGGAAAACATCATGCGTAATTCTCAGAGGACCAGTGATTAGCATGAAGATCCTGTCTTCACTTCTGTTTACTTTCCCATCACAGATACGGTATCTCTGATGGGTTTAAAGGTCACAGCAGACCTGAGAGCCGGCTTCATTCTCAGAACTCTGCTTTCTTTTTTTTTTTTTTTTGCTCTCATTTGTCTTTAGATGGATCTCTCAAAGGGCTGGTTCTGAGTGCTCTTCAGCTTCTCTTGAGTTGAGTAAACATGGACAATTTGTACAGAACAGCAGAGACTCCATTAAACTAAAGAGAGCTTTTTAATGCAAACAAAACAAAACACTTAGTGAGACACTATCTTTAAACAGAATAAAAACAACATTGAGCGTTTAACTTTTTTTGGCAAAAGAAATATAACTTTTTACATAAGTCAAATTTTATTTTTTGCAACTTTTTTGCATAGATTATTAAGAAAAGTCAAGAATGTGCTCACACAAAGCTGCTCACGTTCTAAAATCAAATCATGATATGAAACAGAACTGATGTTCCTCTCAAAATAACACAAACTTCTTCACTTAGAAAAGAACCTCAAGTCGTTCCTTGAAATCAGATAGCTACTGGAGACCCTTCAAGTTCATATGTCAACAAACCCTGGGGACCTTTAAAAGCTTTGGTTGACTGAGATATTTCCATGTCCAATCCCAGCCTTAAAGACACTATTCAGTGTTGTACTTGCACTTCCAAATGTAAATTAATAATAAAAAAAACACTTCTGGATGATGAAGTTTGACCTTCAAGGACAGAATTTCAAAAGATACAATATTCTGAAAATAGAAAAATGAAATACTAGTAATGCTGCTTTGTGTGTGTATTTGGGGCAATTATATCACAAGATGCAGAAGAATCAAACTAAGCAGCTGGCATTAGTAAACACAATGACAGGCTAACAAGTTTTCAAAGATGTAAACAGATTCTGAAAATCTTGTTCAACAGTGAAAATGATGTTTGGTGGACAAGTTGATGAAAACAGTGATCATCTTCACAATTTAAACATCTGTAACTCGACTGGCTTCCTCTAGCTAGATATTTTATTTCTGTCATGTTAAGCATATATTGCGAACTGTATGGTTTTTATGATAACTTCCCTTGAAATGATTGCTTCTGTTCAAATGATCTTTGATCTTTGAAAGTCGTCTTTTCCGGTCTGCCCCAGTTCTTTTCACAAACTACTTCAGTATGAGTTATTGTTGCCAAATTTTCCAAAAACACATGCTGTTCATATAAACTTTGTGCTGAAGATGTACAAAATACAAATAGTTTTATGGGAGGACATTTGTTAAATACATTAAAATAAAAAGGAAAAAGGAAAATATTATAAGAATAAATAACACTGAATATAAGAACTGGTTGCCATAACCTTTATTATGTCACAAGAGGTTTGCATGTGCTCAAGCTTCCTTATGAGAAGGTATTTAGTTTTGATGAAATAACACAACAACACAACAAAAATACCAAGACAAATAGAAAAATGACCATGAATTTTAAGATTAACTTTTATTTTGTATCTTCAAACTCTACCATATTTGCATTTATTACCACATTTGCCACCATGTGAAATGAGTAAACCTTTGACTTTTCCTAGATGTGTCTTAGAAAACTTGTTTCTCGAATGGATAAACAAGCTTTCCACTTTGAGCTCAGGGAGATTTTTCTGTGGAGGAGAAAGATAACTCTATGGATCCAACAAAAACAGGAAACTCATGCCTGGTGGCTGATGTCCCGTTTCAATGTTCCCCACACTGAAGTTGTACTTGTTCACTTCGCACCCACTTTACTGCCTTCATAACCAAGCGAAAATGATCTATTTGCATAGTAACTGCCCTATTTCCACTCTGTCACCCCATTTTTTTCCCTGTATTCTCTCTTTCTCCTGGCTTCTGTTGTTGTGGGAACATCAAATGATCAACAAATTGGGAGTCCAGCCTAGTCTGGTCTTCTAAAGCCTAACAGGCATGCATGTGGAGGAACGGCCCAAAATAGAACAGACGAGGAAGACTTGGCTCGGTTTCCAATTTGTTGTCTCATCAGTGTTAGAGGAGGGTGTAACATGAAGAGGTGCAGTGACATGATCTGTGTTTGCATTGTGAGGAAAGAATGGGACTGTGGGATCTGAGACTGAGGAGAAGACAGGGCGGTCGGATGTGTCAGACTCTCACGGGATGACAGGAAGAGCAGAGGAAGACTCCAGTGGGAAACTGCTGAAGTTTCACTCTGGTAGTGTCATGTGGGTTATAAAGTGTGTAATCCACCTATTTTTTCCACAGGGAGGTCAGAATAGCAACAGTCTGACAGAGATAGTGATCATGGCCTCAAAGGACATGATGTGAGTTCTATTTTATTAGACAAGCAAAGTAACTTTACATGAATTAAAACTAATATATGGTATTTAAACCAAAGTGTTTGATATCAGACCAGATACGCATGGAAGATAAATAAACTAAAGTGATTATTTACATAAAAAGTCTGACTATATACTTTAATCAGACTTTGGTGTCCTATTAATTGTGGCAAAAGATTACTAAATAATTTGTTAAATATTGACTGTTGCCTCACAACAGAAGATTTCCTCTTTTAAATCAACCTTTAATACTCATCTTCATCTCAGGTTTATTATTATTATTATTATTATTATTATTATTATTATTATTGTAGCTGCTGTCAAGGCAACTGCATCTGGTTTATTGTTTTTGTTGTTGTTTGGTTTAAGGTGGCAGTAGTTAAATTTTATTTAATATAAAACATTAAGTTTAAATGTGTGGTAGTTTTAGTAAATTTGTGTTGATGCTCATTAGGTTTGGTTAAGTGTACAGTACATTCAAATGTGAGGGGTGGGGGACTTTTTATTTTGTTTCGCAAACCATGTGTTGCCTAGGGAACCATTGGCTGGTGCACGTAGAGCCATGTGGGGCATTCAAGCTGAAGAAGCTGATCGTTAGAAATTAAGCTTTATTCCTCTGGAGTCAATGCGGCTAATGAGGTACGATTTTGATTATTTGTATCTTTTATTTATGTAAATACTCCATTTATTGTGAACTGATTTGGGTTTGTGTTACCTTTTGTTTTTAGTTCTGACGGCATTTTGGGAGGACTTTGTAAGACGTGTCCACAATAAATGGCTGTTGGAACCAAGAACTTCGTTAAGCCTTGATTAAACTCGAGAGGGATAACAATTATTATTATTATTATTATTACTATTACGGTATTATTATTATTATTATTATTATCTAAGATGTCTTTCACTAGCATTCCCAAAATTAAAACCAATTTTTATCTGTGAAATGCTTGGATCCTCCTGGTTGTTGTCATTTCTAACACTCCTATGCCCCAAGCAGAGGCATTTAGTCGACTGCAAAATTCCACATCTGTATCTGTTTAGGATTTTAATGAATGCTTGCTTTGCATTCAGAACTTTATTAGCAACCAATTACCTCACTTTCAACTCCCCATTCAAAAAGATTTTATCTTCCAACTTGTTGTTTTTACAAGTCAGCTGATGGTTTGTTTGTTTGTTTGTTTGTTTGTTTGTTTGTTTGTTTTTTGTAATGTAGGGTGGCAAAGTTCAGTCCAGGCTGCTGGGAGTGGAGGGTGATATACAGCAACATGGGAGGCCATGCAAAGTAAGACGCCATGACAATAAAAAGCAGATGTGACCGCAGAGTAGTTAAATTACTTTACTGGTATGTGAAAACAGGAAAAAACAGAAATAGCTGAAAATATTTTGGAAATTAGGTAATTAAGTTCTAATGCCTCCCAACGTTGAAGTCATGAGTCAGGTGATACCAAGTATGGGGTTTGGAGATTACTTCAGATATTCAGTTGCATTCAAAAACCTTTATTTGTAAAAACTAAAATAATTAGTTGTAATAAATGCAGTCAAAAACGATATAAGATAGTTTGTGTTGTTATTTGTTTTAAAAAGCTTTTTAGTAACGTCTAAATACTTCAGGTGGCACCATTTGCGTTCTTAGGTCTCTGATACAGTTTTGAGAAAGATTAAAAATTTGGCAATTGTACGACATTGTAACCTTTTTTCTCATGCTCTTTACACCTACCAGGATGTCGTCTGAATAAGCACCTCTTCAGTGTAGCAGGAGGTAATATAAATCACAAAATCAAACTATCCCTTAGGGATTTTGTTATTTCCTTTCATACAACTCATATTAGTGTTTCCATATTAGAGTAAACATCATTCTTATGTGCTTCCTTTAATGAGCCACAAAGTACTCTGAAGTTAAAAACAAAGCAAGGTGGATGGAGCCCCTCAGGGTTTTTCCACTAAAGTGACATCAGAGCTGGGACTCTGATGTCAGGAGATTCTTTAAGTAGATCTACTAGAAAAACAGTTTGATTTTCCACAAGCAAAGAGTCAACTCATTATTACAACACAATAAAAATCCCATTCATTAAGTGCTTGGTTTTATCTGCTTGTTGTTCCATGATTCATAGTTGAGAGTTACCATTAGTAACTCTTAATTGCCTTAATTGTTTTATTTTTGTTTTTCCCAAAGTAATGGATTCAAGTCCACTGTTTTCCTCCGCTGTTTGTTACATTTTCCTTTTTCTTTTGTTTCTATATTACAAATCAGTAAAGTTTATTTAAATAAGATAAGATAGATAAGATAAGATAAATCTTTATTGTCATTGTCACAAGGACAACGAAATTCAAAGGGTGCCATCAGTCGGTGCACATGCCCAAAAACAAAAAATAACTGTCTCACAATTCACACACAACGCAAGAATCAACAAACAACTGGCAAAAAAAAAATAAATAAGAACAGCCACATTCTCATATACATCATTTATGATGATTAATGGTTGTTTTTGATTGCATTTAGTTTTGTTATTGCTATTGGGTAGAAACTGTCTCTGAGACGGTTGGTTCTTGTTCTGGTTGCTCTGTATCTTCTGCGTGAAGGCAGCAGTGTGAACAGAGAATGTCCGGGGTGAGAAGTGTCCTTTGTGATGTGTTGTGCTTTTCTTAGACAGCGGTCGCTGTGCAGGTCCTCCAGTGAGGGGAGAGGGCAGCCAATGATTTTTTGGGCTGTATTCACAACCCTTTGGAGAGCTTTCCTTTGAGCCGTAGTGCTGCTGTTATACCATAAGCAGATACAGTAAGTCAGTATGCTCTCTATGGAGCACATTTCAGCAACAAGGCACTTCAAAGTGCTTTACATTATGAAAATATAAAAACATTATAAAAATATTATACAGGCACCAATTATGAAACCAGTAACAAACAATACTTTTTGTCAAGTGTCGTCATCAAAATCATTGATACAAAATCTTGGTCAATGTGACGATCATTATGGGTCAAAAGTCACGCAGAGTACATTAGAGCCAGAGACCTGAGACTAGCACTAAAATAGTATTAAAATGTTTGAAAAAATTACTATGTGAGATTGGGATGAAATGGCTTGTTCTTCGAAATATTTTTATTTTCAACTGCTCTTTGAAGGGAACTGTTCCCTTCAAAGACCCATAAGCACCATCACAAACAATGACTGCTTCACTGGATTCAATGATGGACGATGGTGAGTGTTTTATGACTTTAAGAAAATTTCAAGCTACTGGTCCCATTGGTGGTGAGAATACTCTGAACAAACAAAGAAAACCTGATCCCATCGTCCCCTCCATGAAGACAATAGGAAAGTTGAGATAACATCAGTTTGTTAGTGCCACAGAAAGTGCTGGCAGTAGTGAAAGCACAAAGAACTGGTGCTAAAAACACCAGCATCTGTTTGGCACTGTAAACAATTAACTGAAAAACAACAATTGCAGTGCTTTAAACAATGGAAGGCCAAATAAAGACAACGAGAATTTGTTTTGCCTATAAACATGGATTTGGTATGGATAGTTGCTGTAGCTTTCCTGCATTTTACTTATTTGCATCAAAACTATTTAATTTTCCTCCACAAAAGTTGAGTAATAAAAATGCCCACCATCTTGAAAAGTTGTACAAAACAGTTTGTAAGAGCTGCCAGCAGCCAGAGAGTCAGGTGTAGTGGAAAGATTTAAAACAATTCAAGTGTGTTGCTGTATTTATTTCAGAATCCATGACAAACTTAAATTTATTAAATAAAAGTTCTGAAATCTTTTTTTCCATCCTAATTTGCCTTTTCAATAAATTCCAGGAATGACATTTGTCTGTGATCTCGTACATTTTCAACAGTTTTCTAAGCTCTTTTATTTACACGATCTGATCATTGCAGTTAATACAGATTACTTCATACAGATTTGTCTGTCATGACAGCAGGAGGATTTTGCGTTGGGGGAGAAGAAGCTTAATGCGACAGAATAGCGTCGCACTCGCACTGGATATACTGAACATGCCACCTGTCAGAAAATCCTACATTGTAACTGACTCCACAACTGTATTCATTCCCTCACCGAAACCATCAAATCCTGATTAGTTTAGGAGAAACGTAACCAGTTTGCTGTTGGGATTAACATCCAGCACCAGACCTGGTTCAGCTCCAGCCAGGGAATCAGAGCAGCATCAATCTCACAGACCAGAGTTTTACCTCCTGTTGTCAATCCAGCTGAGCTGATCCTCTCATATTAAATGGATTAGCAGAGGCATTGTTCATATGTCAAAAGCTCATTACATAGAATCGGGATGTAGCAGGCAGACATTTTTATGCCTTATTTATGAACCAAAATGTGCTGGGGGGGTTTTCTTCCAGTTGTGTATCCTCCCTTTTTGAAAATATATTTCTCTTTGCACTGCATGAGTCAGAAACGTGATTCCGATCTGCAGAAGCTCTGTATCCTGTTTGTTTACATCTTGTCATACCCATGGGAAAGTGTAGTAAAGCTTACAAGCCTTTTCAGTTTTCCCACGGGACATCTAAACAACAGCTGCAGGTAGTTTTAAATTGAATCCCTTGCGGCATTATGGGGATTGAACGGATCATGTCATGGATATGGAGATGTCAAAGGGATCAGAAATCAGTCCAGTACAGCGGTGTTGACATATCTGGAAAGGCAGAAACACCCTCAATATGATTCACTCTGTTTAATTATCATTTCAGTTACAGAATTTACCCCACTCTCTACATTCAACTTTACCAGTTTGCTACTTTAATAATAAATATCACTGAAATTTTATTGTGATCAAAACCTGATCAAGATTCCCACTCTATAAGGATTCTGAGAGCATTTTGCTAAGCAAGCATTTTGCTCAGTGTGTGTGTGTACTCTTGTACACACTGCAAACAGAACCTGGTTCCAGTTTAGAAAAAAAAAATGCAACACATTAGAATAATTACCCAGCAGGTAAATAAAGTAATTAAGTCTGTAAAAGAGAATTACCCAAAAGCAGAGTCTTAGGTGAGGATAAGAAGAGACTTCACCTGTTTGAAAAAGTGCTTGGTCCGTGAACTTGCAGCATAATTTTATTAATTTGTAAAAATAATTGACGCAGCTAGTAACAATTAAAAACAAGAGAGGACCTCAACATGACCTTACCCCACTTCCTTCACTCTTCATCCCTCATCTCCACCTTCTCCATCATCCCTACCTATTTCCTCCCTCATCCCTTCTTCCTGTCTCACTCATCCCTCATACCTTCCTCTTTCATCCTTCATTCTTACTTCTTTCAGCCTTCATCCCGTCTTCCGTGCTTACTTATTTCTTATCCTTCAATTATCCTCCTTCACCTCTCTTCTACTAGGTCAAGTCCCACCTGCTGATTAAATCAAAATTAAACCAATTTCTCTTATTCTCTTGCGACGTCCACACTTCTCTTCAACATTGATTACTTTTTAAATGAAATCACTGTGGTGTGTTCTTTGCTAGTGCTGCAGGGTGTGGTGCAACACCTACCTCTAAGTTTTGCAAAACATTATCACTCTATCCCAAGCAACACTTGTTGCAGCATGAGGCTCTATTGTAAAAAGAGTGTGTTAAACCAGGCCCACCTTCAGGACAGATTTGTTACCCTCTCAAAAATATTTAGGTCAGTATGAAAACATGCTTAAAATTGTCACATCTGAAAGAAATCTAATTCCAGACTCAGATACCTGTTGAGACAGTGTCCCTTGAACGCCTTCATGAGAGTTTTAGTAACAGAAGGAGTTACACAGACACACATCTGCCTTGCTATATAACTGTCAGAAGTGGTCAGACACTCCACAGCTACAGCCACCCCCACCTCCACCGGACAAAGCAGGGCCCAGAATCATTGAAGTCTTTGTGGCCCATTCACTGAGGCCGGATCGGCCGCGGATTGAGGCCACACTTTCTCCCTGGCCCTTTCCCACAACCTCCAGGCACCTTGGAGGAAGCCATCCATGCAGAACGGTGCTCCTTAATCAAAAGCTGAATGTAGAAGTTGTCCCGGAGGTTGGCTGCTGCAAGAGCGGCATTAGCAAAGCACATGCACCCCTTTCACAGCGAAACAATGCCGCCCATTGTGTCGAGCCACAAGTGTCTATTCTCATTTAAAAAGGGGTCTCACCAGCAGATAAATAATGATGAAGGACCAACAGGGACAACGGTCAGGATTCTTTCAGGACTGTACACCACCAGAAAATTAATACTTCTTTCACTGCAATTTAAAAAAATACAACTGTACTAAAACACATTTGCTCTTACAAAAGATTTTATCTGATGAGAAATAGCTTCTTGACAGGTTAAGCCCGTCTTTGTTTTATACTGATGTTACAATAATAGAAATGAGAGACCTTTTTCATTTTTGTTTTGTTTTAGTTGACAATGAAGAAAAAATATTGAGCCAAGACACAAGGAGAGTGCTTTCCACTTTGCTCCTCCTCATTAGGTCTCATCAGTGGCTTATAAATAGCAGTGAACCATCTTTAAATAGAGCATTGTGCTGTCCATTGTCTATCTATTTCTGTTGTGTCACTGAGGTAAACATCCTCTGCACAAAGCATCCAACTAAACTCAATGTTCTCAATGCTTTCCGTTGGTTCTGTTAAGAAAAGCCAGAAAACAGAAAAAATACATTATTTTCTCACTGAAATAAAATGTTAATGATGTTTCATGGCTTTGTGTCACTGTTTTCAGCAATAGAGCTAGGAACAAAGTAAGGATCCGGATGCAAGACATTACATATCCTTAGAGACCACAAACAAAACCAAATATACAGAACATTGGAGCATTTATCAGAGTGAGACTCGGATAAAGGTGTTTAGACAAAACCTTATTAAAGGTCTTCCCTGGTACCCATTACATATGGCTTTTCAGTATACACATTTCTACAAGCCCTATTTGAATGTTATCTGACATGTTGTTACATTTTCAACTAAATTGAATTTAAACCTCACGTTTAGCAAAGTTTATTTATATTAAGATGATTGTTTTATTATTATATATTTAGTCCCTTCTATTAAGACATTTTTAAAAACATATAATCTTAAGAAAACTTGCCCATACATGTCCTGTCTCCTAACCCGACTACATCAGCATCAGAAAGAAAAGTTGTTTTTTTTCAGGGGGTCAGCACTACTATTACCCCCATTACGCTGCTTTTTGTATTCATTGAAACCATGGGCATCTATCAGGAGCCCCAAAGGTCTCTTTCATTGCCCAATAAAAGATCTGCATGGCAGAACCTGTCTGTGGGTTGCTCTAACATTGGAGACGACAGATGTGTTAAACATACAGGCTCTCTCCACAAAAGCCTGAGGAGACTGGGCTGCATGCTCCCTAATGGAGATGCAGCTTTATGTTAATTACTGAATGGAGTAAGTCAAGCTGGCGAGAGGCTCCAAAAAACATGTTCAAGACATCTGTGGTAATAAAAGCTCCTCATATCCTTATTAGTTTGGAAAATGGAGCAAATACAAGATTGTAAAACTGCTATGAGGTACACAAGTAAACCATGACGTTAGATCTAATTTAAAAAAATATATAAATAAAGAAAACAATATAAGAGTGGTACCAAAGTGGCTCCAGCACTGACTGAGGGCTGGTACTGAAGCCAGGTCTGAATTGGTTCTGCAGGAGAATTTGACACCTGATTGTAAAGTGTTTAACATACATGTAGGAGGACACATTGATGCTGTTAAATCAAAGTGTATTGTACTCTTCATAATATATTTAGAAATATATTGGCATAAATAAAGTATATGTTATGGCAATGGTATTGATCTTTTTGCTATTTTGACAGAATAAATCTGATTAGCTAGTTTGTAGTTGATGACGCACTTAAAAAGAGCAGAAAACAGTTATTCCACAATGGCAATACAGAAACAATAATACAAACAATTTTTTTTAACCATTTAAAATCTGTTTCGATTTCTATGTGAATGAAGTGAATCCTTAGTTCTTTTCATTGTATAAACTGGTTTCACTTAGCAAAAAATTCAATTAAGACAGGTTAAGATAATCTCACCTCACACGACTAGTTACACGTTTTCTGTCGGTTTGTTTTTTGTGGTGAGGTTTTGTGGTTTTAAAGTATCTCACGGGGCCTCTAAGTCAGAGATAACAGGAGAAAACATGACTTCTAGCATGATAGCCGGCTCTGAGAACCTGCTTGTTTCCCCACTGGGCCACGCTTCCCTCCTGTATTCATGTGGGAATCAAGATAATCCTGGGAGATTATGATTTCAGTCTGTCAGTTTATTTATCTGCTGTATTTTAAACCTGGTAAGCTTACTTTTTAGCATCAGCACATGTTATTTTTTTGAAAACACAAAAAATATCTGACATTTTCTGGATATTACTGCATCCGGAGTGGTTAAAATCCACTTCTGCACCCTGGTATCCCCTTGTGACACTGAGGGAGGAGTTAAGGACCCTGCATCAGATCCCTGAGCCTGAACAATAGAAGCTTGGCTTGGACGGCCCGAGGCATAGCCATCTGCTGCAGAGAGAGTGGAGTCTCTTTGTCAGCTATTGTGGAATGTGAAAGCAGATTGATGAGAGCTGGGTGATTCCTTCAGGCCACGACGGGACACTAAGCTCGAAAAGAAACTGCAGGAAAATCCCTCTGCTTCTCTCTTCACATTTAGTGGTCACGAGAGAATTTCAGAAAAATAAACGTCACTTGAATTCTCCGAAGCCAATCTTATGCAATCAAAAATTAGTTTTATTCATTTTAATGAGATCTTTTTGCAAATTAACAGAAGAACTCATGAATAATCGTTTTCGTCTTTGCTATGTTTCTAAAAGGATGCCAACTAGAGGGAGTTTGCCCCACGGGTAGAGGTGATGACCTCTAACCTTCTCAGCAGGTGGGTATGGAAGGGTCTTATTGAGAAAGGTCAGAGCAGAAGCATTCTGGATTTTGGAGTTAGTGCAGAAAAGGGGCTGTCACTTGGAGAGGAGGGGGGGACGAGGCAGATGTATAAGAAATCCTCCAGGGGAAAGTGTGCCACCACTGAGAGAAGGGTTCAGGGCAAAAGGCCATGTCATCCAAGAAAACATATAACTATGTGGTTGCTATGGCAGCATTCTTCTTGACTGAAAGATCATTCATCAAGAACAAAACCACATTTTACTTAGCTTTTAAATCAGTAAGAATTCTCATATTTTACTCCAAATAGGATTTTAGGATTTTTGTTTTAGTATTTGACCTTTCATTGACAAAACAAAGAATAAAAGGAGTTCATCAAATAGCAGGGTTAGGATTAACTAACACAAACAAATTAAAACACAAACATTTAACTCACCAATATTATTTGTATTTTTGAACATTTGCATAACAAATACTAAAAGTAGCTTTCAAATGATTTCATTCATTAAAGTAAAAAATATATATATATCCAAGCCAGCTCGCCATAATGTGAAAAGTAATTCCCTCATGCTATACCCAAACCTGACTACCACCAGATTAAAAATAAAAAAGTCACCTAAGTAAAATCAGTGTAAGGGATCTCAAAACGTTATTTTGCCCAATCAAAAGAAATTCAAAGTAAGATGAGAAACAAAGTCATTGACATTTAGTCCACAAAGATTCTTAAAGCAGTTTCTAAGGTTTTGAGACTCCGGAAAAGCACAGTGAGTATCACCATCTCTAAACTGAGAGAGCAAAATTCATCATAGGGAAAGTTTATAGGTAAGAACCACTGCTGCTGACTAAAAGCAAAATATGATAAAAGGTTATTATATATTATTACATCTGCCCAAAAACACCTTGATGATCCAGAATACATTGCGAATAATATTCTTTGGACTTATAATTGGAAAGTGTGCATACTTTAATGGCATAAAACTAACAGCATCTTAGAAAGAGAATATCACACGGATGATCAAGCATGGTTATGGCCATCATCATAATGTAAAAACAAAACCATTAAAGGGGTCTTGAAGAGGACTAGTCAAAGTTCAAACTTAAATTCAACTGAGATGCTGTGATGTGAACTTAAATGCATCCATTGTGTTCTTAAAGGATGAATTAATGCAATTATACATAAAAAACAGCAATTATACATTTACATCCTCCTAAGTGAAGTAAAGAGACTCGTAATCAGTTATTGAAAACATACTATGTCAATTGTTGCTGCCAAGGGGAACACAACCGGCTATTAAATTTAAGAAGCAATTTTTATTCCACATACTACCAAGTTGGCATGATTAGCTTTTTTCCTTTAATAAAAAAAAAAATCTAAATTACGTTTTCATTTCCCATGTATAATATGTCTGATTGTAACATTAGTTTGGTGGCCTGAAACAGTTAGCTGAGATACTGCCCCCATCTACATTTAAAATCATCTACAGACCAGACAATCATTATGCCAAACCCTGACCAATGAACATTAACTACAATGAGAACCCTTATTGTCTGAAAATGTGTCAGCTGCTAAGCTTCAAAGCCATGGGGTGCAAGACAAATAAAACCTCTGAATAAAAGGAACAGCTTGTTGTTTTGTGTACTGTGAGTCATTTCCTTTGAGCTGCAGGCTAGAGGAGAATGTGACTTTCTGCTGATGATCAAACTTATCAGACTCTCCACAAAGCAGGCAATAAACTAGATGATTGAAATGACTCATAAAAGTGTGCTGTGAGTCTGGGTAACTGCCTTCAGATTTAGTAGAGTCTTCACAAATATCTATAAATAGGAGCTTATTTGGAGGTCTTATTTCTTCTTGAAAAGAAAATCTACTTTTCTGCATGATCTAGGCAGTAATATGCAATAGTGACAGAGGTCTCTGTGATTCCACAAAGGGTCCTTTTCTGCTACAATCCCTGTTGGCAAACTGCCTTGCCCTCATGCAAGACCTGTCAGTCCCATGACGCATGACATTTGTATAACATTACTGGGGTCGCAGCCCACAGTCAAATGGATGAAAGAAAGTGAGTCAAACCTACGGACAACTCCTGACCTTCAGTCGGCAGGAAGAAAGCACGGGTCAGAGAGTCCTCAGATACGTATCTTCAGTCGATGCCTGGCCAAAACATTTGAAAGAACCCCACAATGTCACCCTTCATCGTTCTGAAGAGCTATTGTTGGAGGAACGGAAAGAACAAAAAAAGTTCCTTATCATATCAGTACATGCCTCTGAGAATTCAAAATTCATTGTGTTCAAAAAGAAGTGTTTGTGTCTATGAAAACATTCAAATAATTCTAACATGATAGAGCTGAGAATACTATATGCCACAGTCACTATTTTAGTTTAACTGTCTACTGGGAAACAACAAAAACATGTGGTCAGTCACAAGGGTGCACAGACCCAAGCCTCTGAGAAGTTTGTAGCTGAAAAGCCTGCAGGTGATTAGCAGACTAGCTGCATTTTTTCTCTTGTTAAATACATAGATTCTAAGAAACTATATTCCTGTAGCGTGGTGAAGGATCATCAGAGAGATTTATTTCACTCATAGCTCTTAGATTATCTTCATCCATCATAGTTGTTAAAATCTTGATATTTTTACAGCTTAAACTTACAGTTCCTTATATAACATTTGGAGAAATCTTCTTAGTTCCTTCTTCACATGGATAAATATGGCAATATTTACTGTCTGAAAGTGATGGTTGCTCTCCTCCACACAATACCAAATATATTTCATCAGCTAAAGCCTAAAGCTGGTTCAGACTGAAATATAGAAAGATAAATAATATATTTTTTATTTCTTTTACCATAAAGATTGATGTTGCCTGTCCATTTTTATCTGTTGCCATATTGCTGTTGAAATGGGTCATCCTTTGGAAGCTGTGCTTGCCAAAGAAAACAATGCTGGAAAACTAGAAGCTCCAAAATTATGTTTTATGGCCAAATGAAAGAGAAGTGATGAGGGAATTTTGTCATTACTGAACAGTCGTGCCAAAAGTGGTATATTATGCTCTAAAGTTGTAACTTTCAAAGTGCTAATCCAAACAGAAGTTATGATTCACAAAAGGGGAAGAAAACCCCAATTCTTTAAAACTTTATGGTTCTTGAATTATTGCAGTAACATTTAAAACGCAAAGTTGTCTGCAGAGCAGTGTGCTGTTAGGGCTAAAAATGATAATAAAAGTCTGGAAGAGGAAACCGTAAAGGAATGTGCCGATTTGTTTCCTGAGCGATTGTGTATACGCTGTATATTTAAATAACTTAATTCATTTAAAAAGGTATGTTAAGAAAGGTTCCCACAAACTAAGTGATTCTAGTTTGTGTACCCAAAATAAGTTCAACCATACACCTAATACAAAAAATAGCTCAGCTGATTGGGAATTCATTCAGATTTAGAGAGAGACAAACTAAAGCTGACTGATAAACTTCTGGACTTCCTCAATATGATGTGGCAAGATAAGTGTCTGTTATCACTGTGTCATGCCAGAAAGGATACAGGTACCATCAGACTTCCAGGAGCCAGCACAAACATGGAAACCTCATCACAGCTTGAGCAGAGCTGGAGGGAGGAGTACTTTCCTCTTTGCGAATCCTCCTCTGATTAGCAGGAAAGGGTCACCATCCCTCTGACATCTCTTTGTCTCCACAGTATTGACGGAAAAGGAGTCTGGTTTCCCGGATCGTCGGCGTGTCTTTCTCGGTCCTGGCCAAAGTTTGGCTGACCTGGCTGAGGAAACGTGGATGTGGTCACAAATTCAGGAAGAATCCATGCTGAGATTTTTCCCTTGTAGTCTGCTAACCGTCCTGTCTCTTTTTATTTCATGCAGTAGCAGAGAGTAATTTTACATTACTACATTTTTTTCTTAATTTTCACTACATACATGCCCTTAGTCACTGCTCTCTTAAACACTTTAAGATTTTTTTCTGACTGTTTAATGAAAAATGCCATCATTCATGTTTAAACTCTGGACTTGAAAATCAGCAACAGCATGGAAATGATAAAGTACAAGCCAAGCCAAAAAAGAAAATCAGAGGCACAGCATATATGGAAAAAGCAAACATCAGTTGGATGATCATCAAAGGGTTTTTATAACAAAGCATGCCAAACTATGCTGTAATGTTGCTTGTGGTGGTCTTTATTGAAGACAGATGAGTGAGAAGAAAATTATCTCTCTAATTATACTGTTTTATGTGACTGTTAATAGACTTCATGATAATTCTGTGGCTTCCACTGTCATACTTTCATGGTCATGGATTAGTTCATAGTAAAAGTGTATATTCATAGCAAAAATTTGTTTTTTAAAAAAAAAAGCTTTTCGTATAATTCAGACGTTACCCCTGATTGGGAGTTTGCAAAGCCAAAGATTAGAATAACAAGATGGATCCTGCAAAGGATGTGAGCCCATCTGCACTGCTTCCTCTCTGCTCTCCCTGGGTGGGACTCCCTCCAGGTCGCTAAAAATCGCACATATCCACTGTTCCCTAGTTATGTCTCCAACTATACAGAGCAATGACCTCTCAAATATAGCCTTCACGTTTATCTTTAGTGCTAAGGTTAGCGACTCTTGTGGTCAAGGCTCTGTTGCAGTTGGGCTGCTGCCAGCAGAGATTTTAATCTCCAGTTGCTGAGCAGGAAATCAAAAATAAACCGTGGACTACGCTAAATTAGAGAAAACAGCTTGTTTTATCCACTTCTGAGTAGCATGAAAGGAAGCGCCTTGGTTCTCAGAAAACATCTGTGATCATCTCAAGGAAGAAAAATCATTTTAAGGCAAGATGCTCTGGGAGTCTGGTCCAATGGGCTATTCCGGTTTAAGTTAAACAGATAGATTAAAAGATACTCATAACATTGAGTTTGCTTTGAGAGTGTATTTGACTGATCTGAAACCAGAGAAGACATGGAAGCTTTTAGAAATCACATTATTGGTAAAAATGAATTCTCAACGTTAATTGTAAAGTCCAAAACTAACCAAGATCTTTCATGAATTTGAGTGCAATCTTCATCCTTCTTGACATGTGGAATAAATTTTCTGTGCTTTGTCTGTACCAAGTCAAATACTTCCATCTTGAATGGAAAAATTGGGTTGAGCCTGTTAGATCACTCAATCCCCTTAGGAAGTATGTGCATCAGTGCAAGCAGAGGAAGTTTACTCTTCTGCTCAAAAGATCACTGTTTTTGTTGGGGCCATTGCAGCAATGTAATCATTGTCTGGACTGTTCAACTTGACCATGACTGGTTATATTTCAGCAAGCATTGTATACATTCCCATTACATTTACAGCAGCACAAATCAAAAACATCTGCATAGCACTATGACTGTAAGATATTTTCTCAATCAATAATATACAAAGACACATTTGATAATGAAGAAAATCCTGATAGACCTGTGTTAAGAAGCAATAATATTTTCTGTAACATTTAAATTCTAGAATGTGTATGTGATCCTTTTGTTTGTGAAATGTTTGTTACCTTTTGGGTGTGTCCTTGTAGCGGCCATCTTGGAACCTACCAAAGAGGAGGCCCGCCTCAAACCCAGCTCTTTTATAGAAAGGCCCATGTTTGCCGGACTTTGATTGGCTGGGCAGTTAATTGAGAAGGTGGGGACAACAGTATATAAGAGGACTGTTGGCTGAGCCAAAAGAGGGAGAAAGCTTGAGAAGATGTCATTTTGTCTTGTCTGTGAGCCATGCTGTGCTGAAGGAGGCCTAATAAACCACCTTTGTTTATGCTACAGCCAACTTTGAGGAGTTTTTTCTTCCACACCACACCTCTCAGTGTAACAACCTGATATAATGACTTCAAACTGAGCAGAGGAAAAACAATCCCCTTCCTGTTTATTAAGCTGGAACTTAAACTTGGAAGTGAAAATCTCTATGGTTTTGATGGATAATATGACAAGATTTGATAATTCTTCATCTTTTATAAATTAAAAGGCAAAATTTGTACATTTTGTAATAATTACTGTGGCAAACTGATAAGACTCTCTTAGACACTACAAAGGCCACCATTAGGCCAATACATATTCTACAAGAGCAGTAAAATTTGACCACTGTCCTGTCACTTTTAGATGTGTCTCTGATTCTACACAGCTGAATCAAATAAGGAGGTTATTAGCGGGACTCTGGAGAACTTTACTGCTCTGAGAAGCTAATTCATATATGATAGGTGTTTTGGACCAGTGGAACATCTAAAAGTTGCAGGACAGTAGCCTTTGAGGACTGGAGTTTGACAAACATGTTCTAGTGGATGTAACATACTTCTTTAGTCCTGAATGTTATGTCAGAAAAACTCTATCATTAGCTCTTGATGCTAATCGGTTAGCCTATATTAGCATAGCTGGTCCCTCTATTTTTGCTTAGCATGCTGCGTTTCAGTGACTGATTTAAAGGGAATACAATGAGCATGGTTAGCTATGTGAGAGGTTTAGATTTGGAAAGTAAAAGGTTTTAATAAAAATTATAAAAGACTGAAATGGTGGGCCTATTTGTGAAAATGAGAATGATTTCCCTTTTTAAAAAACTTGATTAGAAATGACCAAAGAGGAACGCAAATCATAAAAAAGTGAGGCTGGAATTTACCACACAGGTTCTGGGAAAGATGAGACAAAAGGGACATCAGCTCTATGGTCACAGACACAAAAATGCTAATATGTTTTAGCTACCATAATTTTAATTGAGCCACAATTTAAAATCAGTGTCTGACTTTCATCAGTTTGTCAGTAAAGAATCTTTTACTACTTTTGTCAGTTTCAAGTTACTTCTGTTACCATTGTGGGCTTTTTGTTCATTAGCAGAGGTAGCAACTATGTTATTCATGTATATGCATGGTCACTTACAAACTATGTACACAATTTCCTCCATATTTCCAGTTTTAAGTTTCTATTGCAGGTATTACTTTTATTATTAATAATAATAATATTACCACTGTGTGGAGAGACACATTCCTGCTTTTATATTTGATTTTTAATGTTTAATTGTTAATAAATGTGTAAACTTATCTGTCCCAGTTGTTTGAGTTTAGTTGAATAAATTTGCTTCTTCTTTATCACAGAGTGAGAAATGTCCCCAGATTTAGTCTTAGAAATCTGGTCACCTTATCTTAAAGCCACATTCTGTCTTAGGATAAGGAGGTTGGCTGTTTGCTTAAGTAGGAAAAAAAATTGACTTTTTTTTTCTTTTTGTGGATTGCTTGGAATTGGTTGTTATCTTGAAAATGTTTTACAAAGTGAAGCAGAGATACTCTGGCAGGAATGCCTGCACACAATGGCACAAGGTTATCATTTGTATCACCCTTTCCCTTCAGATTCACTGGGAGGGGGTCCTGTTGTTAACTTTAAAGAAGGGTCAGAGCTGTGACAATATGGAAGTGCTCTCACATGGTTTTGAGTGGAAATGTTATTATATTTTTAAACACCTCTTTCTAATACTGTGCATCATACACTGAAATTTCACACTGAAAAAATCTAGAAACAGTCAACCTATAATTTTATATTGTGGTAAAAATCCATAAAATTAAATAATATAAATGCAGTAGCCAACCTTAATTTCTAATTTCACTATTCTGATTAAAGAATATAACTGAAGGGTATCTTACCCTTCACAATTGCAGTTTAAGGGAATATATTCGTATATTCCTTTAGAATTAGTAGTTCCACTAAAACACTATTATCCCTATTGTATTTGACCATAAAAACAAGGTTAAACATAGAGAAAACAATGAAAACTGAGTAATATTGTGTAGGAAGAATGCTATATGTGAGATTTGCTGTTTATTGAAGAAAATAAACAAAAAATGTAATTTTTAAAATTTATATCTCTACCAGTAGAATTATCTTACTAAAAATGTCCCATTTTGTTTTGTCTGGTCATAAAAAAAAAAACTAATAAAATTTGACAACTGTCAAATTGTCTTTCAGGTACCTTTTGCTGTACTGTAATTCCTTATTTATACAGAAAACAGGCATTGATCCAAATGATTGTAAAACTCCATGCACTTCATTCTCTTTGTCCTTTAAAAACTTTAAAAAACACTTGAAGACATCCTCGTGTAACAAAGCTACATGACTATAAAATGTAATCTATGCATCCTTATGATTTATTGCTCTTTTGATTGCTTTATTTGATCAATATTTACTATATTTAATAGAAAGTTTATAATGTGCAGCACTGTAACACTTGCACTTTTCAGTTTTGCAATCATGATTTTTACATGTTCCTCCCACAGAAACACAATAATAATTTTTATTTTCTTATATAATTCTGAGCCTACACATTTTTGACAGTCAGTATTTCATCCATTTTGCACAAAACTGCAGCTGTTGTTTTGTAATAAATAAATAAATAAATAAATACATAATTATTATTATTTCAGGCATTTTTTTTAGAAATGTTCCTTCTCAGGAAGTGCTGGTGGGCTCTGGGTTTTGTTCAGGGTGGAAAACTGGCAATGCTTTGCTATTCATGACAGCACAGTGTTGCTGAAATACCTTGTGGTTTGTGGGGTGGGGTCATTGTGGACGGGGTTTGCTTCCCATAATGACACTAGATCCTATTATATTGGTATCTGGGGAGATGGAAACTGGGTGAGCACCTCAGACTCTTTGTCACATGTTTTTAGCAAATCCTAATCAGTTTTCTTTTCTTTTTTTGCAAGACCCAGTGGGGGGCAAAACATTATGTTTGAGAGCTGAGTTAATACATTTACCAATTACTATTTTACATATATCTTCTGAATTGTCTATATTCACTACAGACTGAACTCCCTCTGTCTCCTCAAAAAAAAAAAATTTTTGAAATATTTGGTTTGTAAATGGAACAGCTTTTGCCAAAAATCAGAGTAGCATCAAGTTACCAAAATCCTAATTGCTGCCTCTGACCTTTCTCATCCACATTGTCTTTATAATAAAGAGTTACACATTGAAAGTTTGAATTAATATGAGATGAGCTGTGTGAAAACTGGGCCACTATCACAATATCTGACTATAGTGGGAACCAAGGTCAAACTGGATGCTGTATTCTCATGGAAAAAAGACTGAGAGAAAATTAAAACAGCAGACAAAGGAACAACAACAAGAAGGATCTCGACAACAATGTGGTGCGGTTAAGTAGTTGCTTGTCAGAATACTACTTACTGTGGTTCTCCAAGCTAGCAGATTTATGATCCATGAACAATGTATGCATTTCCCATTGTGGAAAATTGTAATAAAATAGGAGCAACTCAAACAAGTAATTCAAATGTATAAACAGATTTGGCGCTTGAAAAAAAAATTCC
This sequence comes from Xiphophorus couchianus, assembly GCF_001444195.1. Classification (NCBI taxonomy): domain Eukaryota; kingdom Metazoa; phylum Chordata; class Actinopteri; order Cyprinodontiformes; family Poeciliidae; genus Xiphophorus; species Xiphophorus couchianus. Next base: position 7,660,455 of record NC_040243.1, on the reverse strand, counting down.
CATAAAGTTGCTACAAACTACAAACATGAGCGAAGCAAAGTGAGAATCTCTGTTTAATTTGTGACAGAAAAATCACTTCAATCTGTGCTTTAAAGTCAGAAGTCTCACTGCTGGATCGAGATAAGAAACAAGATCCACCAGAGGGGGCAGGACAGAGAGATCAATTACTCCGAGGTTTCCCATGATTCCAATTCTCTCCAGGGAGACCAAACCACTGCTATGACGCTGCGTGGGTCTCTTAACCGTCATTATCACCGATGGGAGCCACAATAGGTCAGGGAGATGAGATAACATTGTGAGCAGTGAAGCAGCAGGTGAGAGGCTCGACGGGGCACGATTAGGTGTCCGGGTCCCAGGGTGTAGCGTTGCCTGAGGGCCTCTGGGGCCCAGGCCTCACCATCTGCCAGGGTGAATTCCTCTTGCTGCAGAGAAAAGACCACTCAGAAGCAGCACAAACTATTGCTGTGGGGCGTAGCTTTGACTTGCTCCTGTTACCTTTTATGCAGACAAGTGTTACGCTTTGTAGCTCTTTTTCTACACTCTGCAACACAGATTCAAGGAATAGGAGAAATTTTAAAAATTACAGTTACTTTTAGAGGAATTATTTGATTTACAATACCTTAGCTGATTTTGTTAAACCTAAATTCTAATATGAACAAACAAACATTTCATCTTTGGGCATGCAGCTCCTAGTTAGCTTGCCCTATTTATTCCAGAACTAGTTTTGATTTGTTTTGAAAATGTCCAGTTCTAAAGCCTCACTGTGACAAAGTTCACCTCAAATAACAGGAACATGGTCAGAGTGACTGGAAACAGCCAAGGAATGGCCAAGACTCAAGATTTTTAAATGGAAGATTCTGGAGCACGAAGTTCACTGACCATAGTGAAGTGGGTTAACCATCAAAGTTAAATACTGTAAAAGGGTGACAACCTGAGAAAATTGGCTTCTTAAATCTCAAATGAAGACCAATGAAATATCTCCAGAGAAAAGGTTTTATAGTCAGACATTCTACTTGCTTGCAAGTAGAAGCCCAATTTGGCTTAAAATATTGGCAAACAATGACCTAGAAACGTTTTAAAATGTATTCACTATGCTTAAAAGCTGGGTTCAATCCAGGAATCCAACCAATTTAAAGTAACAGCAACTGTTCTTATGATAAGAACAGTTGCCAGATTTATGTGAGCACCTCATCGATAGCAACAGAAAGTGTGTGATTCTATTGCCACGCGCAAACAGACACTAATACAAATATTAGGAAATGGTATATATAATACTGAGCCTGTGTCCATTAGAAAAAAAATATGCATTAAATTTAAACGTGTGCGCCCATTTGTTGTTTTTGTAAAGTTAATGAAAATGCATCATTAAAACCCAAAAGATTTAAATTAAAATTGCCATGCTGTGTGCATGTTAAATTCTGCCCAGCACTGCAAGTCACCTGGCATCATCTGAAAATAACACTGATTAGATGTGTAGTCCAGATTCTCCTTTTGTCTACAGTTCAACACTCTCATGTGGTCCATCACTCAGCAGGAGCACACTGCAGGGATGCCTTAATGACAGCCGTTGTGGATCGTTCACACATGACCCAAGAGCGCTGCTGTGCACACCATGTCCTGTGATCCGCCAAGCACTGGCCTCCGCTTTGATCTGACAGAGTGCTGTAAAACTGGAGATGCCTGCTGCACTCACACATGCCAGACATGCGGTCTGCCTGACAGACAGGCATGAAAGAGGCTGAACACGAGCATATTGAATTAGGAATTATGGTGCAAACTTGGGACATGGTTGCAAGACTTTCATCGTTCCATGCAGACCAGATGAACATCTATCAATCAAGGTTTTGTAATGAATAGACTTGAAAAGGGAGTGATAATGTTTGACCCTTTGAGAAATGTTCAAGCGAATGTAAATGAACAGGCAGCAGTTTCATTATCACAGTTGTACAACTGTAGATGAATTTAAAGAGACAAAGGCATGTTTGGGCTGCACAGTGGTGCAGTTGGTAGAGCTGGCCTTGCAGCAAGAAGATCCTGGGTTCGATTCTGCCTGGAGTTTGCACGTTCTCCCTGTGCATGCGTGGGTTCTCTCCGGGTACTCCGGCTTCGCCCCACAGTCCAAAAACATGACAGTTAGGTTAATTGGTCTCTCTAAATTCTCCTTTGGTGTGAGTGTGTGTGCCTGGTTGTTTGTCCTGTCTGTCTCTGTGTTGCCCTTTGACAGACTAGCAACCTGCCCAGGGTGTACCCCGCCTCTCGCCTGGAACGTTAGCTGGAGATAGGCACCCGCACCCCTCCCAACTCCTCTAAGGGACAAAGGTGTACAGCAAATGGATGGATGAAAGGCATGTTTGCAGTCTCCATAAGTCTACAAATCGCCACATCTGTTCAAACACTTCAAATCAGTTAAGAAGCTCACGGTTTTGTTGAACACATGAGACACTAATGACTGTGACCATAACCTCTAACCTTAAAGTAATAGATCTTGACATGCTCATTATTCATTTTTTCTACTTTCACTCACTTCAAATGACTGGGAGCCATTCCTGAGCCATACTTTATCAGGCTAAGGATAGTTTGCTACACATAATTAGGATCATAGTTGTGCAACATAACATTGTGCCGCCCCAAGTTTTTTTTACGGATGATGCTGCTGGACACTTGTCTATGTCTGGCTCAAGAACATTGCCGGTCTTTGTGCAGAACTGAAAGAATGATGACATGTGCAGATGTGCCTGGTAACTCTGGGCTGACCTTTGGTAGAGCCAACTGTGTTTCTGTTGTGCGCCCCAGCAATAAGCTGCCGGATTGTGTAGAGGTTAATAGTTTCATATTATACTGTAGAGGAACAGAACTGTAACTGTATGAGTGGGACAGCAGCGGAATTGAACTTAGGAAAAAAACATGGAAGTCATGTTTTTAACATGTCACAGAACATTAGAAGAAATATTTTAATGACCAGTAATTTACACAATGGGCTGAAAAGTGGGATTCAGTTATGGAAAATGGAAAAGATAGAGAAGAGGCTATTGGAGGAGAAAAAAGTTATTAAAGCCAAAAAAGTATGACATTCTGCAATAATTGAACAAATCATCTAATTTCAAGTTGCAAAGAAATGCTAATTATTTACAAATGCAAAAACAAGTGCTACACAATTCTAGTATTAGTCTGGTCAAATTCCACTTTTGGTAGCAAATCATCAATGAAGAAGAAAAATCCTTCATTAGTCCCAGATAACGAGTGAGTGAGAAAAACTAATTATCAAACTAATTTCATATGTCCTGGCTTTAATACACCTAAATTCTTTGGCACACATGATAAAGATGTCACAATTATACAGAGAAGCTTCCTGAAAAACCTGATAATGAGCCATTTTCAGTTCTCCAGTAGAGTTATTATTTAACTCTACCCTTAATAATTTCATAAATCCTTCTGGTTTATCAAATTATCTGGTATTCAACTAACAAAGTTCCCAACACCTGAAAGAAACAACGCCTTCATCATATTTTTGAATGAAAACAAGTGTTTGTCCATAAAACCTGGAATGTTGCAGAAAAATGTAATCTCAGTACCAAAGCACGTGATTCAAGTTTAGTCAAGTATACATTTTCAAATTTGTGATAGGAGCACAGATAAAACGGTTTTCTCCCAAACATCTAGCATCCATGTAAATAGTATCTAACTTCCTGCTTACTGGAAGAGAGTAAAATATGGTTTATTATCATGTGGCTAATAAGATAATAAGAGGATTTCATGAAAATTAATATTAATTAAGTTAAGTTACTAAAAAGTCTGATCACCCTAGAAGAGTAAAATATAAATTTTAAAAAACTGCAGTTACATATTTTAAATGCATTAGTATTTTTGGTAGACTCCTACTTTTTGATGTATTTTTCTTCACTAAATAAATATACTCAAATTAATATTGATATTTCTGGAGTTTTTGTGGTAAATCTTGTTGATGTAATGAACAACATATTTGTCTGTGTATCTTCATGCAGAGATGTCTGAGGACTGATTTTCTGTTTGAAGACAAGAGCATGGGGTGACAAGCTGTATCAGATACAACCTAAACTCATGCTAACAAACCCATGCTCCATTTGTTCAGTCTATCAGGTCTTCTGCTGGAAAAATCAGTGTGAATACTGCTGACAGCTTCCAAACAACCAAAAACAAGGGTTCTTCAGTGGGGGCCAAACAACATCCCTCCAGCCCACAGCTCCTGCTGGGAAACCAGAAGGTCCCTGTTTTGATAGTGAAATGGCTTCACTGGCTTGAGCCTCTGAACTAACACTAGTGCCACTGGATACACAAGTAAGTATGGCTCCAAGTGTTCTCTGTGACACTGGATAAACATGTTGGCAAACTGAGGGAATGTTAAGAGAAACTTTTTAGAAGAGAGGCAGATGGATGAAATGTTCAGCTGCAAAAGGGTTGAGAAATTATATAGGGATGCTGCAATGATGTTCATTGAAGAAGTAAAAATAAAATAAAAGCCTTTTATTACTGATCACAGCAACAGAAGAGTATTTAATTTGAATAACTTTTGGGAATGTTTTTATCCACAGCAGTGCATGGAATAAAATCCAGGGATTGTTTTTTTTTCCATCTTTTCTTTTCATTAAAGACAACTTGATTCAGGTGTCAGATGGACAGTGCAATAAATCTGAATCTCTAACGTTGATGCTTTTGTTGATGCTTCCAAATGGACAACTGAGATAAACATCTACTTGGAATAACACACTTTTGTTTAGTTTAAAAAATAAGTTGTATAATGAAACATTAATACGCTGAAAGCTATTCCTACATAAAGACAAGTCAGTAGCTGAATACACAACATTCCACAACCATGGGGACACGATGATAAAATAATATTCCATTCAGCAGTTACTAGGCGAGAGGCGGAGTACATCCTGGACAGATTGTCAGTACATAGCATGGCTAATGTAATAATATTTGAAAAATTTTGTCTGATTGAGTTAGATTCAGTGATCATTTTTCCAAAATAGCAAAAATACATTTGAAATCAGATATTTCTATGCACTCTTACATTAAATAAAATTATTTCATTGCTTTAGGCCAGCTGGTTTTGCCAAGATTATTTATATGTGAGAAATTCCAGAATAATGGGAAACATTTTATTGCTGTAAAAGATAGAGGTGGTATAAGAATTTGGTGGTGTTTTGATTAAGGGAGGACTGGTATCTGTCTCAAAACAGATCACGAGGAAAGATCACTATGGTAATGTTCTTTTTAGAGGCAACATCTAAAAACATTAGCCAGGAGGTTAAAGCTCGCAAATGGATCTTCCAAATGGACAATGACCCTAATTATACCGCCAAATAGGTTGCAAAAGTGGCTTAAGGACAACTTGCTCAATACATTGAAATAGCCCTCACAGTCTGTCCACAGTCCAGCTCAATCCATGGAAAACCCATGACTTTCAATCAGCTTCACCACATTGGAATATTCAAAGAAGGATGCATCATTCATAACTTGAAAAATGGTCTCTCAATTTGGTCCATTAGAAGCAAGGTAGAACTTATTGGGTCTCTAATTATCATGAAGGCACACATGTATCAGCTGAAGTAACCAGCGAAACAATCTGGCGTTACTAAAAGCAATTATCCATCAAAATTTGACAGATAGTTGGGGTTTATTTTTGTTGTTCATGCTTTTTCAAAGGATCAAAGCTCTGGCATTTAACAAACAATAAATTGGAGCATAGCTAGAATCATGCGGTGGGCCTACTGGGTCATCATGCCCTGCGGGGTGACTGATTCTGAGAAGTGCTGTTATTCAGAAAACATAGTGAAGAAGCCCTCCCACCCTCCTGCAGTGTCTTCAATGTAAGGAGATGGAGCTGGGAAAGCCCCCAGTACAAGACAGGACATTTGTGGTTTAACACTGAGACTCCGCTGTTTGGGTAAACACTGCAGCATGTGTGGAGGGTCACATAAGCTAAACAAAAACAAGTAAAAGTTGTAGTTGAGAAGAAATATTTGCTGTACGTATCAGAGAACAGCTGTTCACTCTGCTAATCATTAAGTGATGGACCTACTCAGACTACTGGGCTCACATTAGTCACTTTCTCCTGCTCACATAATCTTCTCCATATGGTCTACATTCACTGGAAGATTAGGATAAAACATGCACTGCATCAATATATTAATAGATGTTATGGTACGCTACAGACAGACGGCGGTGGGTGGAGGTGGGGGTCTGACTGATTCCCACACAGAAGAAAAGATCTCTACACAAGCAAAAAATAAGGACAAATGCAAATGAATCAGTTGACGCAGACAGCCGTGAATAAACTCTGATCTATGCTTGCTGTTCATTTGCATGTTTAGCTGGATCTCAGATGTTACCGAGAGTTACAAACATAAAACTCCACAAAGGAAGCAGGTCATATCATAGCCATAGCATTGTCAGATTCATAAGATGATCATTAAATAGGTTCAGGTAAAATAAATATAACGGATTACAAAAGCTTTACTCCCATTATCATCTACATTACATTTTTGCTGCGTCCATAAAAGGTCGAAGGTCGTGTTTCAAATACACTAGAACAAGCAAGTCAACTTGCCTTTGTAGAAAGTCTGAATTGTGAATCTCATAGAAAGTGAGCTGTCCTTGCTGTAGCTGAGATTTAAAAAAATATACAACCAAAATATATATATTGGTAATACTCAAAAGTTAAAAAGAAAACTGTGTTTAGCTTAAAACAATAAATCAAGTTTGACATTATGAAAACCCTAGAGTTTAAAAGGAAAAGATTGAAACTTTGCTTTAACCATGACGCCCTCTGCTGGTAATTTTTTCAGATTTAGCAATAAAAATAATTCAACCACTGAGAGGCGCTGCAGTGAGCATAAGTGCATAATGTTCATATTGAGGTTAGGATTTCTATCCACTTTAAGTCCTGGAGCGTTCCACTAATGATTTTACCCTGTTTGCAGTTTGTCAAACATTTTGTTTTAGGCTGCACTAAATCTAATAATTGGATTTTTTTTTCTTTATTATTTTGAGCATATAATTTTGTGAGGAAATTATATGTGTATGTAATTTTCATATGTACTCACACAATATCCCTTTTAAACCAAAATTGTTTTGTGTTTTCTAAAGTTACAGTAGGATAAATGGCAGGAGTGGTCCTCCATACCAAAATGAACATGAATGTGTAGGTTGCAACAAAAACAAAATATTTTTCTACACTTAAACTGGACCTCTAATATAAATCAGTTAGGTGTCTAAGGTGCTGACTACACATTTTAACAGTAACCAAAACTTAAAGATTCAACTAGAGTACAGACCTCCAAGGCAAAACAGATTCTGTAGCAGTTTCAAACAAATCTTATGAAATACATAAAACCTCCTCAGGAACACTGATTTTCCACTGTTTGACAAGACCCTAGTAGTGAATCTCAGCTACAAAAACTCAATTGATAAACTATCCATCTTAATATACACAAGGGGTTGCATCTAATCATAATTGTTTAATGAACTACAGGGTTGACTCAATGTTCTTGTCATTTTCATTATACCGTTCAAGATATGACATCTACAGGCTTTTTGTGTTCTGTATTTAATCCAATAAAAACGTCACATTTTTTATCCATGTAACCCAAAATCTAAAATGTAAATCCAAGCAAAAGTAAATAATGTATGAGGCCCCACTGCCACCTTAGATCCTTGACTGTTGACAGCACTTCAATTAGCAGGTTTAGTTTGAATTCCTTAGCTAAATCTAGATTAGTGAGAACAGTAGGTATTTATAAGCCATCTTGCATTTACTGTCTACCACCATCCAGCATGTTTTAGATTTTGAACACACTTCAATAAAATGAATGTATTAATGACGGAACATTCTAATCCATTTATTTTAATCCTTTTGGCAGTGACACAAAAACCATAATCTATTAGCGGAAAGTCTAGGACTAAAATAAAGCAACGAAGAAAGCTTTTAAACAAGATTTTCTTTATTAGACAGTGAGACAAGGTGGTCTGTGGGCTGCCATGTTCATAGTCTTGCCTAAAACTTCTGGAACTGTTTCTTGGCTCCAGCAGCCTTGGTCACCTTGAGAACATTGAATCTCACCGTCTTGCTGAGGGGTCGGCACTCTCCAACAGTCACAATGTCTCCAACTGTGACATCTCTGTATGCAAAAAGTTTAAAAGATGATTAATTTAAACATGGTTTTAAACAGAAGTAATTAACTGTTCCAACTTAAAGGGCATAAAGTAAAAGTGCATCAGCGTTTGCCAAAGGCAATGTCGTCAAAGCTTCCTGAGCTTGGAAGACCATCGTGAGAAAAAGCATCATTTGCAGCTAATATGGATTCTTTGCACAGGATTAGTATTTAAACAAGCATTTCAACAAACATAGCAGACTTATTGTTAATTTTGCCTGTAGAAATACCTAAGACATCAGTTTTATAATAAGCAACAATATTAAAACTAATAACAGTTCAAATCGAGTAGGAAACAATACAAGGTTGAAAACCAATATAGTTACATAATCACCCGTGTTGAAGTGAGACTGTAAAACTTGCATTACCTGAAGCACGGTGACAGATGGACAGAGAGGTTCTTGTGCCTTTTCTCAAAGCGGTTGTACTTGCGGATGTAATGCAGGTAGTCACGTCTGATAACAATGGTCCTCTGCATCTTCATTTTGGTCACCACGCCTTTGAAACAAAGACAGAGCTTCAGCTTTGTGTCAACGCTGTAGAGCTAAGAGCCCACTTCAGAGGACGATACCATTTTCACTTTTGTCAATAATCTACATCAGTTTTGCCATTAGGCATTGTCGTCAGAACCCGTAAGGGCTTGGAAGACCATCGTGAGAAAAGCATCATTTGTAGAATAATGACAAAGGTGAAGTCAGGTATAAACGCCATCCTACAACTGTAGCTTTAAAGTTAGAATGAATCCCATAAAATGATGACCCTGGAGTTAAGCAACACTAACTTTATTTGAAGTCAACACAAATTTATGACATAGTTATACAATTAATGAGTCTGTGGCTGCAAGCTGCAATCACTTTATTAAGCTACTGCTAAAACTACACCCAGAATCATTCATTGTTTTTTTGTTTTGTTTAAAATTGTTGTCTGAAATAATTGTGCTTGATTTACCTGAGAATGAGTAATGCATTTTTAACCAAAACATTTTTAAGATGTGCAGGTATATAATGTCAAATATAGACAGATTTGATAGATGAGCAAATACTTAGTCAACCCAGTCTCCATCAAAAATTTTGCAAAGCTTTTTGTCTCAGTTTCAGAGTTAAGCTACAATGTTTATTTGAAAAAGAATGGGAGCTAAAGCCAGAATATTCTGGCGCCGTTTTTAAATACTCAAAATTTTCTACAGCCGTAAGCGACCTTTCAGACATTTACTCTAACCCATAAAAAGTTATCTAGAATATACTTGTGTTAATTTGATTCACAACGTTTCACAGCTTCCAAATTAAACTGAAGGAAAAAGAATATCTCAGAACTCCTTCCAAACACAGTAACTGGCTTGATTTTGAATCTACATAAATTATGAACAGCGAACAAAAAAGGCAAGTGTGCAGGTTTGCTGGAAATAGTGTTTTTACCTGAGAGGATACGGCCACGGATAGAGACATTCCCAGTGAAGGGGCATTTCTTGTCAATGTAAGTGCCGTCAATAGCCTGGAAAGAGGAAACAAGTAAATTGTTATTGGGGTAATCACTCAGTAACCCCACAACAAGAAAAAAAAATGTAACAGATATTGCATCAGTGTTGCCAAAAGGCATTGTCGTCAGAACCCTAAAGGTTTGGAAGACCATCGTGAGAAAGAGCATCACTTGCAAAGTTATAAACAAATTCGTCCGATTTTACCAGCTTCGGAGAAGGGTTGTTACCTCTCTTGGGGTTTTGAAGCCAAGCCCGACACTCTTGTGGTAGCGAGGGATCTTCTCTTTAGCCTCTTTGCCACCCTCAACAGCCAGAACACGCTTCTTGTTCTGGAAGATTGTGGGCTGTTTCTGATAAGCCCTCTCGGTCTGCAAAAAATAAATAAATACACATTTAAAAGATTTAAATTTGAGTGACGATCACCATCCACATTTCTTTTACACCGCCACAAATGGTAACTAAATTAGCTCAAATAGACTTCCTGTTTCAGTAAATATTACCGCCTCTACCCGCTTTAGTGACAAATAGATCACATTTAGCAGTGGAAGCAATACAACTGGCAAGATATCCAAGAACATTTAAGACAGCTTTACATTCGTAACTATAACCTCATCATTAGGCTAACAACGCTAGCATTCCGGCTAGTTCAGTATTACACGAGGGTGTACAGACCGACAACAAATACCGACTCAAAACGATTAGATTTGACTTGAAATTGCTTTATTCCATAACTTAGGTCAATATTGTAATGTTCATGTCATTTTAGGGGACAAATAACTTTAATAAAATGCCTATAAATCTTTTTAAATTCACCACGCCGTCTTCAACTACATACTTGAGCATCCGCCATCTTTGCCAGCCGAGTCGCGAAGAGGCCTGAGCATGCGCGTGATGGACGGAAGACGACGGAACGCAGGAAGTTACGTTCAAGTGAAGTTACGTGAAATAGAAGTTGGTGTATGTGAATTAAATTAAGTACATAAAACAATTAAGGTTGTGAAAAACCTGTATTTAAAACTCTTATCATTGTATTTGTGAGTGAATCTGTTTTCTTTTTTCATTAAAGACTTCACAAACCAGAACTGTAACATTTACAATAGTCACTCAAATAAAAACAGTTCTCCAAAAACAAAAAACAAAAAAATATAGCAATATAGCAAAGAAGCGTAATGCGGCTTTATATGAGATTTGAAGTTGTGATTGTACTGGTTGTAAATAATTATTTTCAAACCGGATTAGATGTCATACCCTACAGCCCATGATTTAGCATATTGTTTCTAGTTTCCAGACCTGTTTTAACAATGTAATTAGTTTGATGTGTAATTTTAAGGCTAAATTATTTTATTATTTCTTATTCCTCTCATTTAAATTAAAGATGCCTTTGTAATCAACCTCAAAGGACTGTCCATACCACAAGACTTCTCCATACTGACTTATCTCTTTGCACTTAAATTGTCTTTACAATATGAGGCACTTGCCTGAAGCCTGTTTTCTGCATGAATCTTATATTGATTGTGATTATCTTTCTAAACCAGTCTGATTACACAAAATACAGCTGTAATAATTTTCTTAAATACAAGCTATATTTTCTGCTCTAATATCTTATTCAAGTATAAGAATATAAAAGTATTTGGTAAAAAGACAACTTTAGTCCTGAGTAAATGTTGATAATGAAGTCGTATTTAGTTTGTGAAAAATATTTAATCAAACAGGTTAACATAAAAAGGTATGAACACATTTCTTTGGCTTGAAGAATAACTTATATTAAAATAGTAATAATAAAATGGTCAAATAATTTTAGTGCTAAGGTAACAACATAACAATTTCATAGCTTTTTGGAAAAAAAAAAACCTCTTTGCAGGACAGGCTATTACAGAGAATTTCAAACACATTCCTTTTAACTTTATCCAGGCCTTACTTAGGTCTTCTGGTTCAAGTCTTCTCTGCATCCCCAGAATAAGAAACAAACAAAACATGGAGAATCAATGTTCAGTCTTTTAATTCAAGACTATAAACACACAATTTTTTAAGAGATGCTTTTACAGGAAACAGCTTAATTTTGGCTGGATTACAACATTTTAATTATTTACTAGAAAACTGTAAAACAGCTGAAACCCGTTTAGAATTGTATTTGAAATGTAATCAATTACAAATTTATTGATGGAACTTGACTTAATGCTGTGTTTTGATTGTTGATTCTATGTTGCATTGTGTCTCTGTGTTTGTAATGATGTAAAGCACTTTGAAATGCCTTGCTGCTGAAATGTGCTATACAAATAAAATTTGATTGATTGATTGATCTTTATTCTGTAAGGTATTTTTTGTTTGTTTTTTGTTTTATATGTTAATTGCTTTGTATTTTCAGCACATAAGCATTTTTGAACTACCTTCTTGATGACATTTACAATAATAGTAAACATGACTTCACAGTATTTCTCGAACAGCATTCCGCCATGATTGCAACATTAGAAGCCACACCTTTTTCCGGTTTTAGATCTCGCGAGTTTTCACGACATGAACGGTGTCATAAATCACCTGTACTTGGCTGAGAAATGAAAAGGGAATGTGTAGACCGAGGCTTTGCTGCTGGTTTTGTGAGACGGAGTGCGGCAAAACAAAACACATATCAGAGTTGGAAAAGGCGGATTTTGGCATAAACTGGTATGTGAATGGTTTGGTTGGAAATGGAGACAGGAAATGAGGAAGACATGGATTTTGAAGGGTGGACGCCAGTGGGGAGAGGAAGAGGGAGAGGACGGGGAAGGCATAAAACAGATGAAGGAAAGGAAATGGGTGATATTCAAGGAAATAAACGAGAACTGGAAGGAAGTAGTTCCGAAGAAGAAAGGATAGTTAGGAGGAAAGTTGTGAGGGAGGAATTTAAAATAATATTAAAACTTAAGAACGAAGAAGAACAGGATAACATCAGCCCCATTGTGGTGTCAAGAGAAATAAAAAAGAAAATTGGAGATGTTGAAATGGTAAAGATTTTGAGAGATGGAAACCTATTGGTAGTTTGTAAAAATGAAGAACAAAAAAATAAGGCTTTAAATGTGGATAATATATGTAAAAAAACTGTGTTGGAGAAAAAAATTGTGGGAGAAAATAAAAAAACTAGAGGAGTGATTTATGGGATCCCTCTAGATGAAGATCTTGATAAAATTAAGCGAAGTATTGTAGGAGCAAAAGCAAATAACTTGAAGAGATTGTCAAGAACAATAAATGGAGAAAGAGTAGGAAGTTTGTCAATCCTCATTGACTTTGAAGGGAAAGAATTGCCACAAAACGTCAAAATAGGTTATCTTAGTTTTCAGGTCAGACCTTATATCCCTCCACCACTTCGTTGTTTCAAGTGTCAAAGATATGGACACATAGCAGCAGCTTGTAAAGGGAAACAAAGATGTCCAAAATGTGGTGAAGATCACAAATTAGAAGAATGTAAAGAAGAAGCACAAGAAAAATGTTGTAACTGTGGAGGGCAACATAGAGTTACGTATGGAGGATGTGAGGTAAGGAAGAAGGCAAAAGAAATTATACAGATTAAAACAACTAAAAACATTAGTTATGCGGAAGCTGTTAAAAATGTGAAGGAGCAGACAACAAGAAAGAGTGAACAAATAGCGAGCCAAATCCCACAGCAAAACAAAGTACAATCAGAAGATAATATCACAGTATCAGTAGAAAAACTAATATTATTTGTAGCATATGTTATCAACTGCACTGACCAAGCCAAGCATAAAACTGAGAAAATTAAAATAATAGTGAGAGGAGCTGAAAAGTTTTTGGGGTTTAAAGAGGGATCATGGGAGAACATAAACAAAAAGCTGGAGGTAGATGGTAGATCAGGACCACCAGGTGAAAATAATTAATGCTAATATTACAATGGAATGCAAGAAGTTTAATTGCTAACGGACAGGAACTTAAAGGTTATGTTGATAGTCTTGAGGATAAACCAGAAATTATTTGTGTTCAGGAAACATGGTTAAAAACAACATTAGATTTTGTGATTAAAGGATATAATAGTGTTAGAAGAGACCGACAGGAGGAGAGAGGTGGAGGAGGATGTGGAATATTTATAAAACAAGGGATACAATATCAGGTATTAGGGAAAGGGAAAGAACTTGAATATATTGTAATTGAAATATGGGAACAAGAAGGCAAATTTAAAATAATAAATTTTTATAATCCATGCAAAACATTATCAATTGAAATATTGGAGGAGTTAACCGAATATTTGGAAGGGAAAATAATTTGGTGTGGGGATTTTAATGCAAATAGTACATTGTGGGGTAAAAGTAATGATAGAAATGGACAGGTTATAGAAGAATTAATGGGAATGAAAAATCTTGTATGTATTAATGATGGGAGGGGAACAAGACTCAATGTAAGAACAGGGATGGAATCAGTTATTGATTTAACAATTGTTTCAGATGTTTTAGCTGGTATTTGTGAGTGGTTCATTGATAAAAATTCAACAATAGGTAGTGATCATTATCCCATTATAATAAGAGTAGGATTAAATTTAAATAAGAATATAAAGGTCAATAAAAAACTGAATTTTAATAAGGCAGACTGGATTAAATTTAGATACTTGAGTCAAATAAATTTAGAGAAAGTAGATATGACAATGGATATAAATGATATAAATTTAGAAATTAGTAAAATAATTATGGAAGCAGCAGATAATTCTATAAAGAAAACAGGGTGTAGAAATGATAAGAAAATGGTGCCATGGTGGACAAATGAATGTAAAAAAGCAATAAAGTTAAGAAATAAAGCATTTAAAGTACTAAAAGGTAACCCAATTTATAAGAATTTAATTGATTATAAAAGAAAGCAAGCAATGGTAAGAAGAACTATTAAGAATGCTAAAAGAGAATATTGGAGGAATTTCTGTAGCACAATAGGGAAAGAAACCAAAATAGAAAAAATTTGGAAAATAATTAAAAGAATGAATGGCATAAGGAGAGAGTTTGAATATCCTATATTAAAAATGGATAATATAAATATAGTAAGAGATGAAGATAAAGTTGAAATATTGGCAAGAACATTTAGTAAAATTCATAGTTCAAATAATATTAGTGAAGAGGGAAGAAAAGGGAGGGAAAATACAAAACTTAAATATAAAGAGTTAGTAGAGAGTGTTGAAGAAACGAATAATCTGTTAAATGTTGAGTTTACAAAAGCTGAATTGAAATCTGCACTCAGGAAGACAAAAAATACAGCACCAGGTAAAGATCGGATTTATTATAGAATGATAAGACAACTTAGTGAAAAATCAAAAGACATAATATTGCAATTATATAATAAAATTTGGGAGGAGGGAAAACTACCATTGAACTGGAAGGAATCAATTATAGTACCAATAGCAAAACCAGGAAAAGATAATTCAAACCCAGAAAACTACAGACCAATAGCTTTAACATCCAATGTATGTAAAATAATGGAAAGAATGATTAACAATAGGATCGTATATTATTTAAATAGTAAAGGATATATATCAAAGTTTCAGAGTGGTTTTAGAAAAGGGAGGAGCACTAATGATCCAACGTTATGTCTAGAGCATGAAATTAGAAAAGCACAAGTAAATAAAGAAAGTGTAGTGGCAGTATTTTTTGACATAGAAAAAGCATACGATATGATGTGGGTTGAGGGATTATTAATTAAATTATATATGTTGGACATTAAAGGAAAATTATTTAAATGGATTAAAGACTTTTTAACAAATAGAAAAATACAAGTTAGAATTGGTGAAGTGATCTCAGGAAAATATAAAGTAGAAAATGGAACTCCGCAAGGAAGTATTATAAGTCCATTATTGTTCTTAATTATGATAAATGATGTATTTAAAGATATTGGAAAAGAAATTGGATGTTCACTTTTTGCAGATGATGGAGCTGTTTGGAAAAGAGGGAAAAATGTAGATTTCATTGTAAGAAAATTACAAAAGGTTATTATTGAAATAGAAAAATGGGCGTTGCACTGGGGATTTAAGTTTTCAGTTGAAAAAACAAAAGTAATGATATTTACTCAGAAAAAATTAAACAAGGAAATAAAATTGAAATTATATAATCAAGAATTAGAGCAAGTAAAGTGTATAAAATTTTTAGGAATATGGTTCGATGAAAAACTAAAATGGAATATTCATATTCAAAAAGTGGTAGATAAATGTAAAAAAATCTTAAATATTTTAAGATGCTTGGCTGGCAGTGACTGGGGAGCAGATAGAAAATCACTAAAACAGATTTACACTGGAATGATAAGATCTAACATAGACTTTGGTTGTATAGTTTATGGTTCAGCAGCTAAAACACATCTGGTCAAATTAGACATTATTCAACACCAGGCATTAAGATTATGTACTGGAGCATTTAAAACCACACCAACAGCAGCAATACAAGTAGAAATGGGAGAAATGCCATTAGATTTAAGAAGAACAAAACTAGAAATAAATTACTGGTTAAATGTACAAAGCAATAAATTTGATCATCCAACTAGGGAAATTTTAAGTCCATGTTGGGAAAAAGAAAAGAAAGAAATGAGGAGTTTTGGATGGACAATTGAAAATACAATAAAAGAATTTAAAATGAATAGTTTAGAAATAAGTCAAACACCAATATCAATAACACCACCATGGATTCTACCAGAAGCAACAGTAGATATGTCAATAATGGAAAAGAAACAAGATAAATCTTACATAGCAGATAGTTATTCAGTACAGATACATTTAAACAATTATTATCAATATATGCAAATTTATACAGATGCATCAAAAATAAATGGAAAAATAGGAGTAGCTTTTGTAGTACCAGAATTCAATTTAAAAATGGGAAAACGAATTACAGATGGATTATCAGTATACACAGGAGAAATGTTGGCAATATTATTAGCTTTACAATGGGTAGAAGAAATAACACCATTAAAAACAGTGATATGTTCAGATTCTAGCTCTGCACTATTAAGTTTAAAGAACACTCAATCAGATAGTAGGATGGACATTTTATTAGAAATATTTCATACATTATTTAGGATACAAAATATGGGTTTAATAGTTATATTTGTGTGGGTTCCAGCACATATTGGGGTTGAAGGAAACGAGAGAGCAGATAAAATGGCTAAGAGGGCAATTCAAAATCCTATTGGTTTTACAGTTAAAACAAGTAAATCTGAGGCAAAGAGTATGGTTAAAGGAAAACTGATGGAAAGATGGCAAAAAAGGTGGGATGAAGAAAAAACAGGAAGATGGTTTTATAAAATTCAGAAAATAGTAGGAGAGAGAAGAAATGGAAGAAGAAATAGAAAGGAGGAAAGGGTGATAACAAGATTAAGATTTGGACATACAGGACTTAATTATACACTTTTTAAAATAAAAAAGCATGATAATGGCAAATGTGATTACTGTGGAAAATATGAAACAATAGAGCATATTATATTAGAATGTCATAAGTATGAAAGAGAAAGAAGATGCATGAGAAGAGAGTTTGAATGTATTAAGGAAAAGATTAATTTATTAGATATTTTGAGGAAGAATTTGGGGAGTAAACACATACAAATAATTATTAAATATTTAAAGACAACTAAATTGTTTCACAGAATTTGATTATAGTAGGTGTGTTTGTGAATATGTGCATGATCTAGAGAGGTATAGTATAAAGTTAAGTATAAAAATGGATGAATGTGTGTGTATATATATATATATATATATGTGTATGATTTATTTATTTAGTTTATTCATTATTGTTATTTGTAGGAGTATATTTAAATTTATATAAATAGATAGTCCATCTCGAACCACACTCCATACCAGTAAGTGGCGGTAATGCTACTTAAAGTTTGTTGCAAACCGCCAAAAAACTCAAGAAGAAGAAGAAGAAGAAGAGAAATGAAAAGGTCAAACTTGTATGCGGAAATGTTAGAAAAAAATATGGCATCGGGAGGAGAAGGAAACGCTGAAGGTACAGGCTATTCGAAAATACAACTTGTAACAACGTTCCTAGCTGTGTGACATATTTAAGATAACTTTATTATGTTTAGCGGTTTGTGTAGCCTACGGGAGTTGCGGGCAACTTTAGAAATAAGTATTATACTGAAATTAAAACACCTTAACCCTCACACCCGGAAAATACAATGGAAAAAGGGCACTCGGGTGTTCCGCTGCATGCTAAGGGGGTTTAAACAAGTAAAGACAAATGTATGAAATGCTTTTTTATAACTTTTTAAAAACAAACTGTAAAAGTTTCATTTTCAACTTAATTATGAGTTTTACTTTCATTTAGCCATATCGTCATTTCGATGATGTAACTCTTGTCTGATTCTTGTCTTTTAGGATCTTTAAAAGATACCATAGTGAAACAGCTAATTGTGTTGTTAAAGAAGTAAGTATCACTACATAACTTTGCATGATTACATAAAAAAAGAAATAAATATGAAGAATCGAAGTGCTAGTGTTTCAAATTACGTCTTACCAAAATATTACAGTTATTAAATCATTATTTCTCTGCAGGTTGTGTTCCCTTAAGTTTGATGTTATTGTTTTTCATTTAGTGTCATTTACAGTCAGATGGTACATTCTCTCTCTCTTCAGATCGGTTCAGACTTTCAGTTTCCAATTCCAGAAATGTCTGTTATTGTGAGGCAGACACTTTGGCACCTGTCACTGATGAAGGAGACTGATAGGAGGACATTTTTCTGTCCTTATTAAGCTGGGACTTTTCTTTATACTGTAATGTACAGTAGGTGTTGCTGTGGGTCCAGAGCCTCAATAGATGAAAATTATTAGATAACATTTTCTGTTCTGTTTGACATCAAGAAATGGTACAAAAAAATCTAATTAGCTTTTTTTCTTTAAACCACTCTTTGTATCAGTACTCTTGAAAGTTTAGTTTAGCACAGATCCCGGTGAATAGTGTGACATGTTTAGGGGAGCAAATAAAGACAAATGTATGAAGGTCCAAGCAAAGAAAAATTGCATTAGAATTTGTCATGAGCCAGGTAGTGGGCTAGATGCTGTTTACAATTTTTTTTTTTAAAAGAAGGAAAACAACTTTAAGTGATTATTGAACAGATTCTAATATGCCATAAGCCCATATCAACAATATTGTTATCCTGGTGTTTTTAACAATTTCACAAAGTAGCTGCTTTTTAGGCAATATTTCTCATTCTGTTTGCCAGATCTAAACCCACCTCATCCTCCTTTTAGTTTCATCTGGAAGCAGATCGAAAGACGTTCACTGGGTGATGCTGAAGTGATTCGGAAAGCACTGGATGCACCACAGCTATGTACCCCACAGATGCAAAAAATCTCTCAGTGTCTCCAGGTTGTTGGAGATCAAGTGGATGGAGATGTTCAAAGGTGAGCTTGCCTTTCTGGTAGGATTGTAACTCTAATTTAAGCACAAAAATGGATTTTGAAAACCATAAGTTGTAGAATTAATTGTCTTTCCCTTAACCAAATATGGATTTTTCCCCTCCATAGTGCAATGAAAGATCAAACAATACGTCCCTCAATAGACAACTACATAAAAGTTGTCCTCGGGATATTTTCAGACGGTGAAATCAACTGGGGCAGGGTGGTTACAGTATTTTCCTTTACCTGCCTATTTGTTTTGAAAGTAAGTGAAGCACTTAGTTTCTTTTTAGTGAATTACTGCAGTCATACACATTAGTGTTAAAAGTATTTATATTTGATCAACTTTGAGTTTTTTTAATTTTAGAAGCATTTGATCATTCTTATTTTAAAAACCAAGTTTAACTTGTGTTCAAGTAGGTAACAGGTTTATTCAATTAAATTGAAATAAATAAATTCAATTAAACACTTTCCACACATCTTGCTAGGCATATGAAGACAACATTTATGACATGATAAAAAACATAATCAACTGGACCATAGATTATTTCCGGAATAAGGTTGTCAACTGGATAAAAGATCAAGGTGGCTGGGTAAGAAACTCACCAACAAATCATGTTTGAGGACATTGCTAACTGGTTGTTGAGCTTTGGTCATAAAAAGAAGGTCAGTAATATTCATATGTATATTTTCAGGAGGGGATTTACTCCTACGTTGGCACTCCCACATGGCAAACTGTGGCAATTTTTCTGGCTGGTGTTCTCACCACCCTTTTCATCACCCACAATGCGAGGCGCCCGTGAGGCACAAACGGAAGAACTATGCAACAGTTGAATGAGAAGATAATGGGCGTCTGCAAGTCAAGTCAAACAAAAGGAACTCATATACAGGGAAGGATTCTTTGTCTCCCATTCGATTGTGAGTTGGACTAGAAGTGCTCCTGTTTACATGCACAAAATCAGAGGGACGGGGAAGATTTTAGAGTTAAAGGGGAAAAAAGTGAACTGAATAATTTTTAGTTGGAAAAAGCAGAGTTTCAGTAGATGTCATAACATGTTGAAAATGTATTTACATTTATTTGCACTTTTGGTACTTACTACATTTTTCAAGTGTCTAGAACTGAATATTTAGTTCCAAGTTGTTTCAGAAACTATGCCTACCCAACATACTGTCAGTTCATATTTTGTGGAACAGGCACTGCTATCCACTTCAAAGTTTGTGAACACTTTATTTGAAATGAGCTGTCAATTACACCTTGTGCGTCTGTAAGTTAAGCATTTGGCGAATTATATAAATATATTACTCTTGAAAGATGTTATCTTCTAACACCCTTATTTATGTGTCTATTTCAACAGTTTCTGACAACACATCTACAATATTAAAATTTAGTTAGTACCATGTGGAGCATTGTTGGAATAAAAAAAAATGTCTGAAAAGCAATTTGTAGAACCTACATTAATGTTAGAATGTTGTCAAGAAAATCCGAGCTCATCCCACTTCCCCATGCTGGAGATTTTAGTTTAACAGTAATAATAAATAAAGTTATCTTTAAAATGAATCACTCAAGTGACATCTAGGCCCAACAGTAGACTTAAGTGTCAATAAAATAAATCTAGTTGTGTGTGTTGTTTTTGTCTCATGCAAACTTTGCTTTAATTCTACTTTTTTCTATCTAATCATAAGAAATCATAGTCAGTCAGAGAGAGTCATTAAACAGGAAAAGCAGGTTTCCTGGAAAAAGAGGAAGTTTCCAGCCTGCAGATTTATAAAAATAGCTGAGACTATTTTAAAGCATGAAAGTTTTAAAAAATTAAATCTAAACATTATTAGTAATTGGATAAGATTCAAAGTAAAATACTTATATGAATATTGGTTTACTTGTAATAATACACTTATATTTGTGGGAACTACAAGAAAAACAAGTAACTGTAACTTTAGTAGTAAATAATTAGAATCATGTATTATTCTTGGTTTCTTTTCAGAAAAACATCTGTAATAACTCACATTAAGATCATAATAAGAGTAACTAATAAGTAATGGTTATAAAATTATAAATGAATACTAAATCAGAGAAGCTAAAGAAAATAAATGTGATATAAATGTGATTTTGACATTAAATTTGAAATGGTGTAAAAAGGTGTAACTGCAATTAAACATCACTGATATGTTGGAGGTAGAGAGTAGGTGAAAGGTTGTGCAGGCAAGGGACACAGGAGGTTGAGCAACCCTGAGACATTGGCACAGACATCAGGAAATGTCTGTAAGACAGTGATGGATATGAGATCATCTGTCTAAGCAGACAGCAGGCGCACCAGGGGGGTGGATGAACCCTATATAAGGTGAGTGCAAAAGAGGAACCGTTCGTTGGATCCTCCGGGCAGCTTCGAGCCAAGATCGAGATGGACAAAGAACTCTGCAGCTGAAGAAGAGCCGGGGCCACGGAGCCGGAGACTGTCCTGCACATGGAGACCAACCCGTCTGGCCCACAATCTGTGGCTTCGAATCGCACTTCTCTCATCGGCTGGGTTCTGACCCCAAAGACAAAGATGAAGACAAAGACAAGGAAGAAGAACTGGTGCCTTTTTTCCTGCCAGCACCAAGTCCTGTGTGACCTCAGCATCCATGCGGAGAGGAGGCTCATCAGACCTGCGGAGATCCTGGCCTTCATCGATCAACATCTTCCTCCTGTTGCAACACCTTCTTCATCATCGTGCCAGGTCTGGGGTTCGAGGCGCCAAACTCCGTCCGTCTCTCTCAAAGGTTCCCTTTTTTAGTTCTCAGTATCAGCAGTAGGGAAAGATAGACTAGATGATTGATTTTACTTATTTGATTATTTCTGCTACTGAATTAAGCTGTACTGACCCTTGCAAAAATGCCTTACTAATAAAATATTTAGCATAAAGAAAATCTAAAAGATGTTGTGGACATTCAGTTAATGAGTCACCTTAAAGTTCTTTGATGGTTGTAAAATAGCTGTGATGTTTGATTCTGGAGAGGAAGAGGTGGAAAATGTTTTTAGGTTGCTGGTAGCCCATATTTAAAACCTCATCCTTGGGACTCGACCGAGTCACTAAAACCTACCTGGTTCAATAACAAATGCAAGTTGCAAAATAGAGAACGAGCGACCGTTAACAGGTGTGCTCTGTGAAACTAGTTGGCTGTAGGCTGCTCAGTCTGGCTAATTCACAGGGGGAAGAAGGGTGGGACACCTGGATGTAGGCCGTCAGATAACCAGGCGAATCGTTTCTCGAAACCAGCTTAAACAGAGTTTACTTCAGTTCTGGACAGGGTAAATCCCAGCAGATTTAGGAAACTCAACGGACCCGTTAGACGGAGAGCTGGTAGCACATCTCCCCTCTCAGAAGAGGAAGTACGAGAGTGAGAGAGTAGAGACAGAAAGGAGGGGGGGGGGTGTTGCGCAACAACAAGTGGCGCCCAACGTGGGGCTCGATCCAACGGAGTAGGAGGGCCCCATAAACCAAGTCAGTAAAAACAGATGTGTGATTCTGAATAGCTCACTTGGATGGTTAACTCTTAGGGAATAGAGTTAATGGTGACTGATAAGGCCGTCAGTCACAACCCTTGCAGTAACTGTATAGCATACAGGTGAGGGAAAGCTTCTACTGAGGATAAATGACCGGATCCAGACAGTGAAGCTAGTAGCCAACATAGTCTAGACCCATCCCTGCTCGAAGGCTAAAGAGAGGCTTTGGGGGATAGACAACTCGAACCGACAGAGAGACGGAGTGATGGATGATCACTTCGAGGAGGAAAATCTGGGGAAGAAACCGGAGGAAGCCGGCCGTCCAGATCGTTTGGAAAAGGAGGAGACCTCAACAGAACTGCATCAGCTTCTACACAGCTACTGTGACTCAGACCTGAAGCAAGTGGGGAAGTTGGTTCCAAGAATGAGGAACTGAAACATCAACCCCTGACAAAGGAAAGCTGGCTCACTCTTGCTGGAGTGGTTCGTGATGTAATGCTGACCAGACCAGCCAGCAACCATGCAGAGGAGACGGAGAAAGGTGTCATCAGCCGACGATGGATGAGGAAGCACACCGCGTCCTCCACTGCAGCCATCGAGAAGACATCCGGCAACAGAGGAACAAACACCAGCAGCTGACATCATCACACAGACGCAGACATGGTTAAAGACATCCTGCTGGACCCGGAGCTTGAAATTGGGCCAGCACAACCCACCAGTAAGAAACGACCGCAAGAGACATCTGAGAAGCCAGAACAACCGGAATGGACAATCTACACCGATGGATCCAGAAAGGGGTCCGACCAGTCGGCATACTGGGGATTTATTCTGAAGCAGGATGGCAGAGAGAAATGCCGTCAGAAAGGAAAAGCTCCCGGTAGTGCTCAAGCCGGAGAAGTAACGGCAGTACTGGAAGGATTGCTGGAGCTGGTGAAAAGGAAAATCAAGAGTGCCAGGTTAGTAACTGACAGTTACTACTGTGCTCAGGCCCTTAGAGAGGACTTGGCCATTTGGGAAGAAAATGGTTTCGAGACTGCAAAGGGCAAGCCCGTGGCACACAAAGATTTGTGGAAAAAGATTGCTGAGCTAAAAATGCAGTTGGAGATAGAAGTTGAGCATCAAAGAGCACACACGCATGAGGGAGCTCATTGGCGTGGGAATGATGAAGTGGACTGTTATGTCCAACAAAGGAAGATCATCTTTGTCGGTACCGAGAAGTGGGACAGTACTCCCAGAGGACGGGAGGTCCCAGAAGAGTACGTGGTCGAGGTCGTGCGGAGCGTGCATGAGGCCCTTGGACATGCAGGCGTGCGACCTACCCGTAAGGAGCTGGAGGAGCAAGATCTTTGGATCCCAGTGAAACAAGTCCAACGCGTGCTGAGGGACTGTGAAGTGTGTGGTCAATACAACGCAGGTCGCCGAGGGCAGCGGATGGAAGGTTTGTTCATCAAGAGCACAGTCCCATGGGGTTCAGTCTGCATGGATGTAGCAGAGCCAATGGGGATAACAGAAAAGAGAGGTGAGAAGTACCTCTTGGTGCTGATGGACACAGTGACAACTGCTAGAAGAGCAGGTCTTCCCCTGCAGAGGAACTCCGTTCACGTCACAGAAAGCAGGGAGGCGAAGACACTTCTCCTTTTTGCTTAGAGAAGGAAAAGGGAAGTTGCAGCTTGAAGTGTCACTGAAAACAGGGCAGAGAGTTTGGATTAAAGCTCAAGATCGGCCTGCAGCTACGGTGATCAAGCTGAGATTCAACGCCCGAGATTTTGTAAAGTAAGTACTGAACTTCAACACAGTACTACTGATGAAGAAAGGGGTCCATGAGGAAGCAGTGCTCAAGCCAGTTCTTAGCTACAGCGAACCAGAACATTACAAGAAGATGGCCAGAGAATCAAGCACCATGCCATCCTATATTAGACTGGCCACTATTACAGGAAGGTTGCCGTTCAAAGAACAACTTCAAGGCTTTGGACTGGGAGGGCCGTGAAGAAATTGGATTATGCTAAAGAAGAACTCCTGTCACAACCTGATGGATTAAAATGGAAAAGGATCATGATTACGGATAAAGCGTCATGATGCTTATGCTTTTTGCTTTGCTCTGCTGAACAGCCAGAATTTGATTTTTTTTTTTTTGAGGCCTTCTGTCTCAGCCCATCTTCCCTAAAGAACCATTCCACATCCTGAAGAACCGACAGTTCATCCAGCGAAGGTTCCTGTAGAAGAATCAGAGCGATCCAAGTTTTCTTCGACATTCATCACCTCATGGGGGAAATCAAAACTCCAAAGAGGGGGTGTCAAGAGAAGTGGAGTTTTGATGACTACACTGAGCCCTCTGTGAAAACTGAGGATGAAGAATCTGCATCTTCACATCCCAGACGAACCTCTTCTCTTTCTAGTGGATGAGGACGGCGAACTGCAGGAGGGTGATGGACTCCCAGCATGTGAAAGGTCTGACCTCGTGGAGGGGGTGTCAAGAAAATCCGAGCTCATCCCACTTCCCCATGCTGGAGATTTTAGTTTAACAGTAATAATAAATAAAGTTATCTTTAAAATGAATCACTCAAGTGACATCTAGGCCCAACAGTAGACTTAAGTGTCAATAAAATAAATCTAGTTGTGTGTGTTGTTTTTGTCTCATGCAAACTTTGCTTTAATTCTACTTTTTTCTATCTAATCATAAGAAATCATAGTCAGTCAGAGAGAGTCATTAAACAGGAAAAGCAGGTTTCCTGGAAAAAGAGGAAGTTTCCAGCCTGCAGATTTATAAAAATAGCTGAGACTATTTTAAAGCATGAAAGTTTTAAAAAATTAAATCTAAACATTATTAGTAATTGGATAAGATTCAAAGTAAAATACTTATATGAATATTGGTTTACTTGTAATAATACACTTATATTTGTGGGAACTACAAGAAAAACAAGTAACTGTAACTTTAGTAGTAAATAATTAGAATCATGTATTATTCTTGGTTTCTTTTCAGAAAAACATCTGTAATAACTCACATTAAGATCATAATAAGAGTAACTAATAAGTAATGGTTATAAAATTATAAATGAATACTAAATCAGAGAAGCTAAAGAAAATAAATGTGATATAAATGTGATTTTGACATTAAATTTGAAATGGTGTAAAAAGGTGTAACTGCAATTAAACATCACTGATATGTTGGAGGTAGAGAGTAGGTGAAAGGTTGTGCAGGCAAGGGACACAGGAGGTTGAGCAACCCTGAGACATTGGCACAGACATCAGGAAATGTCTGTAAGACAGTGATGGATATGAGATCATCTGTCTAAGCAGACAGCAGGCGCACCAGGGGGGTGGATGAACCCTATATAAGGTGAGTGCAAAAGAGGAACCGTTCGTTGGATCCTCCGGGCAGCTTCGAGCCAAGATCGAGATGGACAAAGAACTCTGCAGCTGAAGAAGAGCCGGGGCCACGGAGCCGGAGACTGTCCTGCACATGGAGACCAACCCGTCTGGCCCACAATCTGTGGCTTCGAATCGCACTTCTCTCATCGGCTGGGTTCTGACCCCAAAGACAAAGATGAAGACAAAGACAAGGAAGAAGAACTGGTGCCTTTTTTCCTGCCAGCACCAAGTCCTGTGTGACCTCAGCATCCATGCGGAGAGGAGGCTCATCAGACCTGCGGAGATCCTGGCCTTCATCGATCAACATCTTCCTCCTGTTGCAACACCTTCTTCATCATCGTGCCAGGTCTGGGGTTCGAGGCGCCAAACTCCGTCCGTCTCTCTCAAAGGTTCCCTTTTTTAGTTCTCAGTATCAGCAGTAGGGAAAGATAGACTAGATGATTGATTTTACTTATTTGATTATTTCTGCTACTGAATTAAGCTGTACTGACCCTTGCAAAAATGCCTTACTAATAAAATATTTAGCATAAAGAAAATCTAAAAGATGTTGTGGACATTCAGTTAATGAGTCACCTTAAAGTTCTTTGATGGTTGTAAAATAGCTGTGATGTTTGATTCTGGAGAGGAAGAGGTGGAAAATGTTTTTAGGTTGCTGGTAGCCCATATTTAAAACCTCATCCTTGGGACTCGACCGAGTCACTAAAACCTACCTGGTTCAATAACAAATGCAAGTTGCAAAATAGAGAACGAGCGACCGTTAACAGGTGTGCTCTGTGAAACTAGTTGGCTGTAGGCTGCTCAGTCTGGCTAATTCACAGGGGGAAGAAGGGTGGGACACCTGGATGTAGGCCGTCAGATAACCAGGCGAATCGTTTCTCGAAACCAGCTTAAACAGAGTTTACTTCAGTTCTGGACAGGGTAAATCCCAGCAGATTTAGGAAACTCAACGGACCCGTTAGACGGAGAGCTGGTAGCACATCTCCCCTCTCAGAAGAGGAAGTACGAGAGTGAGAGAGTAGAGACAGAAAGGAGGGGGGGGGGGTGTTGCGCAACAACAAGGTACAGTACCTTATTGTACGTCATGCGCTCTGTCAGAGCGCAAGTGCTCTCTCTGAACTTTGGTGAACTGTATTTCAGAATGTAAAAGGTATTTTTAAAGCATCTGCTTTAATTGAATGACATGCAATCATCACCTTGAGTTTTCATGCATTTTTGTCTACATGTATTTACTTGTGTTTTGAGACATTGGGGTTTGTTCATCATGTGTTTTTGAGTGTCATGGACTAATATTTAATGTGAGCATTGAAAGACGTTTATGTTCAACCTAATTTTTGACAAGTTCTGAGCACTTTATATCTGACTAATAGAACTGCTGTAATATTATATAGTTAGTGCCTTCTGTTTTTTATGAGAATAATTGTATTACAAGGTTTCAACATTTTCTGTTTGTAAGGCTGAAAAATGCCTCAAATTCACATCATAAGTTGAAATAAATGCCTCCTTTTTAAATACTCCTTTTGTCATGTACATCCATCACTTTGAACTCTGTAATTCTTAAACCTTTTTAAGGGTGCTTTAACTTTTTGCATTGATTCAACATTAATTCCAGATTATTCAAGTGCTTATTTAATTATTTCAAATACTCAATTTAAAGGGGAAAAAAAGATTCTTTAAATTGGGCAAAAGAATTTGAAAGCTTCTGTAAAGACTTTTTTTTAATTATTATTACATTTATACAATGAACTGAATCTATGACTGAACTCCTTATCTTTTTCGAGATTTCAAACCTTAATCAAATGTTTCAGCTAAGGTTTACTCTTGACTCCAATGTGCTGTTTTTGTAAAATGCAAGCCAGCATTTTATGGTAAATTTTACCTTTTCCATATGGAAAATTCACCTGATTTTACTTGGGGCTTAAATTGAAGGATGTGTAGTATTCTTAATTTTGCTGGATTATAAGGAAAAATGTTTTAATAAGAATATCTTTAGCTTCTCAAGCTAGTCCAGACTTTCAATACAACCTAAGAAGAAAAGAAGCTCACCTCAGGTGCGACAGACAGGGAAGAGCAATCTTATCAAGTTGTTAGACACGGACGGGAAGAAATGAAAACACAAATAACCATCTCAAGTTACTGTTTTGACTCCAGGCTTCCGGAATTATTTTCACTTCATAAGATAACATCTACTTTTAAAAGTGGCCTCACAATGTTGAAAATATTGTCAAATAAAGGATAATAAATCTGGACAACCTTCTACAAGAAAATGAAGCACAATACTTTAACAGAAATTTAAAAAACAGAGGGCTTAATTTATGCAAATATTTATTATGGACAATTAAAATAGCATCTTATATCCTTGCTCATTTAAATGAATGTACACATTGAATGATTTGGCAAAAATGACCAGATGGCTTAAAAATCACCTTTTACCTCAATTTTAAAAAATACAAGACTTTATTAAATATTCCTTCAATCATTATATTCAACACATGTAATTGGACTTCATTTCCACTCAGTTTTCTTTAAATAGAGCTGAATTATGAGACTTTATAAATTGGTCATATTAGCATTCAGTCCAGTACAAATTCAGCTCAATTTCTAATGAGATCCAATCAGACTGTCACATTTAGATAATTTTCTATACAGTACACTTTAAACTCATAATGCTACATGTTCCCCTATGTATGACCTCAGACTAATCTCCTATGCAATAATTCATGGCATAATGATAAGTAAAACACAGAAAGGCAGGTTCTCTTGTCAAATCTTTCTCACCAAGCACAACATCAATTTTGAACCTCTTTGCAATCTTTGGCTGCAACTGAACGATATAAAGATTTTTTAAAAAGGGAGGAGAAGAAAATAACAACAAAATAAATCATACCAGTACAGTTTATGTCTGGTTAATCAGGTTTTGGTTGACAGCAGGTTCGTACCAAACAAAGAAAATTAAACGTCGAGTCAAATTGTGGTTCGACAGCAAGGGTGTGGACACTGCAACTGTGTTGTTGTAGATTTTATATTATATTTCATATGGTTAAAAACAGTGACAAATACGTTTTAAAATTAAAGTTATACTTGTTTGGCCATCAATATTGTTAGCTGTGATACAGATGAGTCATTTCGCAAGAAAACATTGTGTTTATGTTTTGTAGTAGCTATTGTTTAGATTGTCATGACAGCGTGACTAACCTCATAAACCTTCAGCTCTGTGCATCATAGTCACATCAGCATCAAGGAGAAGCAGAGGAGAGAAAAAAGATGTGGTCACATGACTGTGCGGAAGTAGAAGCCGGGGAGGCAGACGAGCAAAATGGCAGAAGGAGGTGGAGGTGATCAAGGTATTGGCTGGCATCTACTATGTTTTTTTATTAGTGTAAGCTGTGACAGTGTTCCTAAATGTTTTGTAGGGGTAGAAGACCTTCCAGATTAGCGGTTTGCTTAGGGGTTTTTAGTTCCACGTCTATCGGACTGTCGCAAAAAAAGACAACAAAAAAACCCCACCGTTGCCTGAACTGATGTTAGCTTAGCAAAACTGCTAAGTCTTAGCACTGATGCTGTAGGGTTTTTTTTTTTGTGCTTTTTAGAGACTAACGTCAAAACATTGGTATGTGGATATTAATTTGTATTCTTCTCTTCACGCCTAAAAACCCTTAATATTCACCAGGAAGCTAGAATATTTTGAATATTAAAAGAAAATGTTGAAATTATTTAGCTAAACCTGACTCCTGGGGTTTGACGTGATGCTATGGTGCTCTGGAAGTCTCATCAGAAATATTGATTTCGAAGCATAGATTAAAGAAAAATAATTAATAGTAGGAGTAAACAAGCTGCTGAGGGAGTTTACGCGGGTGTTTAATTTGGGGTTGATTTAGGGTGAGTCGCGCTTTGGCGCTGGTGTATCAACATTTGAATGATGTGACTCACCCTGACCTTTGTTTCTCAGGAAATTCATCTGAACAGATTGTGGAAGTCGGAGCTGTGTTGTTGAAGGAGTAAGTTAACGTTGCATCTGACTTTTCGTTTTTCTCCTATAAACACTGGAAATAGATGTGATTACTACGAATTGTATTTTGTTAATTTGTCCTGTTGCAAATTATGGTGGCTTGTATTACTGTCTTCAAGTTGATATTACCATTAATCCGGGCCCTGGATGGCTCAGTTAGTAGAGCAGGTCCACCATGTGGAGATGCTACGGTCCTCAACTCAATCGTCCTGACTTGATGGTATTCAATGTTTTCTATCATGAAGCAACTCAAATATTAATTTTTGGTCTGTTTGTTTTACAAATCTGTGTGCTACTAACTTCTCGGGGTTTGTTTTTTTTTACTATGAACACTGTACACCCAACATAATGAGGCTTTTTGCCTGAAACTCTTTCTACTTTGATAAAATACAGCAGAAGAACGTACGCAGAAGTCTTAAAGATTATTTTGTTAGTAGACGCTTAGCTATTTTCCATGTCTCTCCAGACATACTTGATGGATTTAAACAGAAATACTTTGTCACAGGTGTCACAGCTCATGTTACTGAGTGTCTAAGGACAAAATAATTTTTAAGACGGCATCATATATGGACACAATTGGCTTTATTGATAGAACATACGCAAACCTTTTCAATTCATGCCTGAGTTATGTGTAGGACACTCTGACTAAAACATACCCTAAGGCTCATCAAACCGGTTACAGCTTCTCAAGAAAAAAAAAAAAAACAATAATGTGAATGCTGGGTACAGAGTGTTCAGACAGATGAATCTAATTAGTCTCTTAGCATAATTAATAAAAAGCACTTTTGTTATAACAATAACAAAAATGTTACATTAGTCTGTAATTACAGTTGTAGCATATTTTTAACGTATTTTAATGCAACTGCTGTAATTATATTCATAAGTGTGATTAATTTGCACTGAGTTCTGATGTATATTTTTATATTATTCTCTAATAGAAAGTCAATATGTGACAAGTTCTTTTTTTTCTTCAAAATACTGTAAAATGTGCCACCAGACATTGGGTGCTAGCAGACGCCCAATATGATTTACTTTTGAATGTTGGATTTTATTTACGATAGGAGTCGGGGTAAATTAAAAATTAAAAAACGCTGGTACATTTTTTGAGATTGTCTTCTTTCAGTTTTAGACCAACTTTTGAGCTTCTTTTGACATCTGGATCTGACGCATTGTTTTGTTCAAGGTCTATAGTGGTTTATTTGGGTGGAAGGTTATTTTAAAGTCATTCTACCTGTCTTGTATATAGCCTGTTGCCTTAGAGCCACTGCTGATAAAACTGCTATTTATTTTAGTGGCTTTGTAATATAGTATCGTGTTATAAATTTTGTGTCAAAGTATCTGGGACTGCAGATCAAACATTTTTCTGTTTTGCCCGAGTAGCTTCATTTACGAGCGGATTCGGCGGCACGTAGACAGTGATGCTGTACTGACCAGAGAGCAGCTCGGCTCACAGGAGCTGTGTGAAAACCACAAGAAGCTCGCTCAGTGCCTTCAGCAGATCGGAGATGAGCTTGATGGAAACATGGATCTGCAAAAGTAGATTAACTGTCTAAATTCTGACACAAAATTTGTAAATGTTTATTCTGTCTGTACATACCCTCACTCATAAATCAACTCGGATAATAATGTTTTTCTTAGGATGATAGATGACTCCGCCCTGAGCCCATCAAAAGACGTCTTCATGAAAGTTGCCTTTCAGATCTTTTCTGATGGTAGATTCAACTGGGGCCGAGTGGTTGCGCTCTTTTACTTCGCCTGCCGACTCGTCATAAAAGTTAGTGAAGCTCCTCTGTTGTTTCTTTGTTTGTACATTGTGGGATTATTACTGAATAATAAAGTGATTTTTTTTCCATCCATTTTCTAGGCCCTTGTAACCAAAATCCCTGATATCATCAGAACAATAATTAACTGGACAATAGACTACCTCCGGGATCATGTGATCAACTGGATAAGAGAGCAAGGTGGCTGGGTAAGGAATCATTAATTACTTCTGATCATGATTACAAACAGTACTGTGCAAAACTCACCAGGAATCCTAAGAGTAAAAGTAGCTTCTCGTGACGTCATTTTAGGAAAATGTGCAGAATTTGTGCAATTCCAAGATTGTTCTTAGTATTTTACCTCTATGCGATAAAAGTTTGTAGGCCTTAAGAGAGCTCCTAATGTGACAAAATGTAGATAGTGTGTTACAGTTACGTTAGGACTTAAGACTTTTTAAGCTAAGATCGGATCTCTCTGAGAATCTTTGCGAATATAGGTCCAGACTTGTCTGAATAATTTGAATAGTTCCCCAAACTTTGGAGTCTTTTGAAACAAAAAAAAATCCAATAAGCAAAATATAGTGTAAATAATTGTTGTGGTTTAAAATTTTGTTGTTGTTTTTTTCAGGAGGGAATTCGTTCCTACTTCGGCACGCCCACTTGGCAGACGTTGGGGGTCTTCCTGGCCGGTGTTCTTACCACTGCTTTAGTCATGCGCAAGATGTGAAAACCGCTCTAGGAGCAGGGAGGAGAAAGATGGGAAGACCTACGACTGAAGGAACAGGAGCAGAAACAAGATGATCAAAGGGCCAACAGAAACGAGTCAAGGCAGAGTTAAAAGAAAAATAAATAAATAAGTTGAGCTAGAGGAACTTGTACATGGAGAACCACAATTCCTGTGAAACTGAGAGCTGGACTGGAAGTGCTGTTGTACCCATGATCGTTAAGCCTCTGAGGAGGAGAGATGTGCATGATGCACAAAATCAGAAAGATAGGGAGGATTTCAGACTTGAACAAAGAAGGAACTTTTAATAATTTATTTTTTACTTGGTACAAAGTCACTGCACTCTGTTTCTTACCCTAAGACTAAGTTCAGCTGGATGGAGTGGGTTCTCTGTTATTTTAGTTGTAGTGTCTTTTCTTTCTTTCTTCCTTTCTTTCTTTTTTTCTTTTTTCGTTATCATCATCATGTCTGTATGCTAGCCAATCTCCATTCATATGTTATTGTGAGTAGTCCCCTGACGGAAATCTTCAAAAAACTGGCGGGTATGGACATATTAGATGGTCACGGTGAGACGAGATAATGACATTTTTTAAACAAGTGATAAATTAACTAAAAATTGCAAGTCTGTGCCATGGAGTTTAAGCATTAGATTAAAACAAGCCCAGTTAATTTGTCTCCCCGTAAAACCAGAAATTCAAAGTTTCTAACTACTTCAGGGACTAACGAAGGATGTCTAATCAGTTGGTTGTGTTCAGAGTTTGTTTACATTTTAAAAATATTCATCTTATTGTTTAAAAGAAACACAACCTTACCGAATTATTACTGTTGGGGTCACTGAAAATTCTTGGATAAATTTAAATCATTGCTGTTTTGGGTGTTTGGAATACCATTGCAACTGTGACTCCGTTAATACATACAAACAAAAAAATCTGTTTTATAAAAGAGCCATGTGTCGTGAGTCAGCAGTTCCTTTGACCTATGAAAGAAGCTGTGCTGCATACACAGAAAGCAGTGGGCTGCTTACCTCACTTTTGATACATTCAGAGTACTGTATTTTTGCGACAGTTATTCAGACTGCTGCAACGTCATGCAGCTTAAGGCTTTTTATACATTTTCCTTGTTCATCGGTGCCTTGATGTTTGCTTTTTTACAATGAAATCACTTTGATATAAGTTTTCACCTTTTCTATCATATTTGTATGGGCGGAAATTGTCTCAAGGTCCCCTGAAAACCTTTTTGCAGTGACTTGTTATGTTGTGATAAGGAAAATAAATCTTTTAAACTCTTCCTGTGGCTACTTGTGTGCGTTGTTTAGGTGAAGTGTTATTATGAAATAACTAGGTCATGTAAAATCTTAACATTTTTAGAGATGTTTTGTGATATAATGTTGGTTATTTATTTTTTAAATAATCCTACTCACATGTCCTCAGAAAATGCTTTATTACATATAGTGAAAAAGCGTTCGCAGCGAAACCTTTAGCACTACAGAGGGTTCAATGTTATTTAAATAAACTTATTTTTTTCTGATAGACAAACCTATGCCTGTAGTGCTTAGTAATTTTAGAACCTTTCACTGAGTTGATAGAATATTATTAAATTTGCATTCAATAGGATATTTGATATGTAGTATTGTATTGAGATTCAACCCAAGGCAGGTACTATTTTCTGTATGCACATACAAGGAAGTAGTATTTCTCAAGTAAGTGGGAGGGAAATACTGCTCATTGTTTTTCATTCATACCAGCAGTTAAGGCATGACTCAATCTGTTGTTGGGGATATGTTCACTACGGGAAACTGTTCACCTTTCATTCTTAAGATGTCCTTTATAAATTTAACACAGTCATCCCGAAGAACAAAACAATGTCCACCTCCCAAATCTTTCTGAAAAACATATTTTTTCAACTTTAAACATGTCAGTATGTTACAACTACTTCTACCTGAAACGTTTATATCAAATATAATCTATATTTTGTGTTATTTAACCAAGTATGGCTACCAATCTTTTTTTCAGTTGAAAAAACTAAAAATGGTACTCTACCATCTGCAATGCGCCACTATGATTAAAAAAAATCTCAAATAAGATAGTATCTCAATATAGAGATAATTTATTATAATGAATATTTTTTTTAACATAAAGGCGGAAACGGGCTTCAATAGCGATGCAGTCTGCAAGAAAAACAAGTTTGAATTCAGCTACATTCTTTAAATGGTGAAAAGTTCTGCCATCTGGTGGTACAGATTAAAATTGATTTTGAGCCCAAAATGAAATCTTAGCAAAAAGAAATGCAATTTAAATATATTGTATATATTATATATAAACTGGCAGCATTTTGATTAATATTTTATTCACACTTGATTACTCTTATTCAAGATAAGGCAAGTCTGTGACATTTTGCTTTTTGTCATGTCACCATAGCAAATGAGTACGAAAACATGGTCAACATTTTCAAAAGGAATGAGACACCACACCCAATGATGCAAAGCAACCTGGGCTTCCATTAAACCTCAGCAGAACTACAGTCTGATCCCCTCCAAGCCACACTACATTGATGAAGTAATTCATGCAAAAAGAGTCCTAACCAAGTATTTAAGTGTATAAAAATGGAAAACATTTATTTTTAGGATATCCCTTTATTGATCTTATGTAATACTCAAATATTCCAACATAGAATTTGGGATTTTTATTATCAGTAAACCATAATTACCAAAATAAGAAATGAATGCTTGAAATATTTCAGGGTGTGAAATTAATGATTCTCACTTTCTGGACTGAACGACTAAAACATTTAACTTTTTCACCATTTTCTGAGATGTAGCCAGAAATGTGAAGGTCATAATTGACAATTAAGAAGATAAAACAGCTCTGACAATACCAATTTTTCAGGAAAACCCAAAAATATGTATTTTAAAAGCATGTTTATCTTTTTACACTAAGTGTGCCTAAACTTTCACATGATGTTGAACACGTTTTTCATTGTAAACAATAAAATTGAACTGACTTAATACCCAAAGGGATGGAGTCAGAAGCTGGCTTTAAAAATGACAACAAATGTTGACACATTGTACATAATTAGGCATGTTTGTTGCCTCCAAGTACATGTAACAAAAAGCATAATGTAAACATCATAAGACACAATGCTACAAAACAACACACCAATAAAAGCAATTGAAACATGAGACATTTTTGTTAAAACATTCACTATTTTTAAAGCATTGATTAAAACAGCATTGGATGGTGAAAATTAAATCAGGTCAAGACAGAGTGAATCAGCTGCATTTCAGTGGTAGAACAGAGATGCGGATTCTTGCTCGTCTCCAACACTCCGTCCTTGATCCTCCACCTCCAAGCGGAGCTGAAGTCTGGAGCAGAAACACAGCGGAGTTCAAGACCAGACTCCAGCACCTCCTCCTCGTGACTGATCTGCTGGCCGTTCTGGGTCTCCAGGGTGAACACCCGCTCTGAAATCTAGAACAGAAACAAATATTTAGCACTCTCTTTCACTTTTTTGACACACTGAGGTGTGTGAGAGCTGCCCAGTCTAACCTGATCACTGATGCCAGTAGCGATGTGGCCAACCTTCACCCGACGTTTCTCTCTGATCTGAATTTTTTTCCGGCTGAAGTCTCTGATGCAGACATCCACCCCTGCACCAAAAACAAAATGCCGACATGTTTCCTTTTGTACTATAGGATGACTTGGAGGAAGGAGAGATGTTTCTGGGCTTTATCTCACCTTCAAAACAACAAGGTGGTGTTTGACCAAGCAAATCTAAACTGAAGACCTGTACATCTGGTTGGCTGTTGTAGGAGACGAAACCGGAGCTGTATTCATCTCCGGGGTTCAGGGACCAGCGACCAGAGTCCTGGAAGGAATAAAAGTCATTCAGATAGTTGAAACCTACAAAATGTAACACTATTCATTTCTAAGTGTCTTTAACGGCTACATTAAGCTTTTTCTGTCAGACGTTACTATTTATTAAAGTTGAACTGAGAGTAAATCACATTTTCATGGATGCTCAGAGGTTTTAAAAGTGCACACAAGACATTACTAACATTATTTTAGTCAGCAGAAAAGGTGTTTATTATTTTATTAACTCTGATGTTAAATTTGAACAATGTGGGTTTCTCTAATTTCAATTACCTTTTTGTCCCATAGTTCCCAGTTGCAATAATGGTCACTGTTAATACAAGACAGGAGCTGCTCCTGCATCTCAGCAGAAGGAAGCTGCGACAGACTGCTCAGGTAGAAGTCTGAAAACAAGAGAGGAGAGGAGCAGGGGCAGAGATTAGACATGGAGTCAGACACATGACAACAACCATATCACTGGATAAAAACTCACCTCGCTCCAGTTTGCGAAGCTCAAGTTCAGGCACAGTGGTGATCTTGTTGTTTCTCTTGAAGTTTAGCTCAGGGACGAGCATCTGTGGAGCGTTCCACGACTCCCGTTTTGGCTCATTGAGGCTGGTCTCCAAGTCTTTCTCAGGAGCTTTGTTTTTTGTTCTTAGGTCTGTTATTATTTTATCTGCAGACTTCTTGTGTTCCTCCTCATCCTCAAACTCACCACTGCTATAAATGGGGTGAAGGTCATCAGGTGGTTTGTTTGGAACATATAGAGGCTCTGTGTAGGGTCCCTGGACTGAACTGGTTAATCCTCCAACTGAAGTGAAAAAAAAGATTACATCACTTAGTAAACTCTCCAATTAACTATTTGGAGATTAGATATAAGCTTAAATCATGACACATACTAAATAGGCGTAATAAACTAATTTAGTCTGGTTTTATTCTCCTAAGTTCCAAACATCCTAGAAAACATTGTTGAGGTGGCTAAGAATGGCAATGTGCAGACTAAACAGGACTGATGAAAGCTTTTATTCCAATAGCGTCCAACTCCAGTCCTGTGACTTTTGGACACGTTCCTTCTCCAACACCTGAATCATATGGCTCAGCTCCGATAAGGTGTGGTAATGAGCATTCATTTAATTTATGTGTGTAAAAGGAAGGATGCATCTAAAATTTTAGGGATAGTAGCTCTCGAGTGCTTAAGTTGGGCATTTAAGAGCTACGTCAGTTATGTTTATTTGCAATCAAAAGGATCTAATAAAGTATAAGGTTATTGGATTTCTAGCAGTAGGATTTTTGACCACAGGAGCAAACTAGTGTCACTTAAATTACTTAAACACAGCTAGCAGGAAATAAAATACACTAAATAATTACTTCACCTTCTTTCAGAGCTCTATCGGTTTTTTCTTTGAGCTGAGATGCTGATGATCTCTTGACTGGATCCTTCTGGAGTCCAGCCTTTAAAACTTCAGCCGTGAGAGGGCTGCAGTCAGGTGGGATCTCTCCGATTGGCGGAGGCTCATTTGCAATCTGTGTACATTAGAAAAGGAAAATTTCGTTAAACTTTGATACGAATAACCGGATCAATAGCGTTACCGTTTGTGTGTCTGTGAGCAGCACCTTCAGGTAGAGTCTGCAGGTGTAGTATCTTGTCCATGGCTGACACCCGTTCAGCATGTGAAGCAACATGCAGCAGCTGCTCCACACATCTGCTTTGGCTCCACGGTGTTCTCCTTTTACAATCTCAGGGGCCATGTGGGTCTCTGTTCCCTTCAGATCTGATTTAAAGAAGGAAAACAGTAAATACACACGATTGGATAAGTTACACATCACAAAGCTGGTTAGCTAAAGCTTCACCAAGCTTACCTCTGGACGTACTGAGGCTCTGGCCCTGGTTGTCGAGTTTCTCTGCATGTCCAAAGTCACACAGGAAAGTGTCTCTCCCATCTTCTGACAGCAACACATTGTCAGCTGTGAGAACCAAGCAGAGACATTAATCTTTGTTTTGGATAAAATAGTCCAAATTACAGCCTCTGAAGGGACATGAAACAGTCGGCAGAGCAAAATCTGAAATCAGCTCTTAAATGTGGAATAAATATTGAGATTGCAACTACTGTCATTTCTTTTAAAGTATCCTGAACACCAGGTGGCGCCTAAGCTTCAAAATAAAACATGTTTTTTTTCTGCTGTTCTGCTGTGATTCGTTTGTTGCACTTCCTCCTTTAGAGTTCTCCTTCTGTTTTTCTGTTTCCTCCTTTTATTCTACCTTCTTTCTATACTTGCACTGTTCCTTATCTACTTGTCTCGCTTTCTATACTTGTACTTTTTTTTTTACCCAACTTGTCTCGCTGACTGCTTCCTGCTCCTCCACCCATCCCCCCATGCCTTTTCTGCTTAGTTCTTTTCTTTCTCCTCTGCACATGCGCCGTTACTGAAGAGTGGCTGTGACTCACGCTGTGGGAAATTCCCAACCAGTCAGCAGCACACAGGTGCCTCAAGATCAAATCTAGACTGTAACTATGACACTCATGTTCCACACAACAACTAAACAAAGATAGAAATTCTTCAGAGGAAAACTAAGTCAAAATGTTTCTTACTTTCTCTATATATTTTCCACCACATATGAAGAGAGTGTTCAAATTACATTGTTAACATACCAATATCAATCATCTGATTTAAAGAGTACATAAAATAAAGATAGTGTTTAAGTTCATTAAGCGTTAACATTTTAGCTTTAGCATAATTCAGATCAGACTTGTTCAAATACACACCTTTAATATCCAAATGTGCCACTTTCTTCTTTATTAGGTATTCCAGGGCTGCTAAAACCTGAGACTGGTAGTGAAGACTTAAATCCTCTGGCAGTCGGCCACGCTTCATTATCAGCTGACCCAGGGAGCCTGGAAATAACAGATAAAATCTTGTGTAAAAGCTAGATTATAAAGTTTAAAGTTTCCTAATAAAGATTTATAAGTTTGAAAAGCAGGAGCTGAAGGAGCGTTAACGGTCTTTTAATGCATTGCAAAATCCTCACCTTACACAACCTGATACAAATGATATTCTATTTGAGTACAGTTGAACTCCAACGGTCTCTACAAAATGTGTTTTGTAAAAAGGAAAAAAAAAACAGAAGCAAAGCTTGTTTACCTGATTTTTCCTCCATTAAAAGGACAACATTTGGTCCCTCTCTGACTACTCCAAAGAGCTCAGTGATACGAGGAGATCGGAGGGTACTCCACGCACCCACCTCCTCACTGCTGAATTTCTTCAGGGCAATCTGTGTTAAAACAATATGGAGATACGGAATGAAATCCTACATGTCAGTGTTTAAAATCAGACAGTGGGGACAAAAATGTTGGCAAAAAAAGGTAGTTCACCTTTTTGGCTGCAAATCTGTGTCCTGTGTTGACATCCTGAGCACTGTGAACCTCACCATAGGAACCTTCTTTGATAAAATGTGAGAGGATGTACTCCCTCCCCTCCTTATATTCAAAGTCCACAGGTTGGATTTTCTTCAAAGAAAAAGACACACATTAATTTTACATGAACAACTTCTGAAAAATGTAAAAAAAAAAAAAATAATAATAAAAAGAACCTAACATACATCACTGTTGAAGATGAGTCCTTCATTGCACTCTGAATCAGCCTTTGAAAGCTCATCTTCATTCTCCCTAGCTTCGCTCTCCACATCTTTGAAAAACGGCCGCGTGTAGCAAGGGTCTGCCTGGCTGACTACATATCTGAGACCCGCAAGGGCGAGAGAGCAGTCTCCCACACTGCTGAAGGAGTCTGAGCTGTTGTCCTGCTCATCTGCCGGGAAGCTGGAGAGGCTAAAGTTTGGGTGAGGCCAGTTCAGAGGAGCGCAGCTTGAGCCAGTCAGGTAGATCTGTCTGTTGTAGAAAGGATTGCCACACTCTTGCTCCACAAGGCTTTCAACGCTGCTACAGCGAGATGTGCTAAAGCTGCTTAGTCCTCCAGAGAATTCCTCCTACAGAAGATAACCAACACTTGGTCAAATAATAATGTTGACATGCCAAATAATAATGTTTACATGCTTAGAGGCTGAAAATCCAAGGACATGCGAGGCAATGTTCAGGAGTTCATTTGGGGAGCTTCATGGAAAAGGATATTAAAAGGCTGAAATTATGACTTCCAGAAAATGTGACAATTCATCATTTCAAATCCCTTCCAGTGTACAAAATACAGCATACAAACAACCAAGTCTTCAAAAAAATGTTACAAGCTTGGTAACTATCCTACTGAAGGCAGGAAATGTAAACCTATTGAAACTATTTAGTAACATAAAACGTGCAAAGTGTTTATATATCTATATTATGAAATCTATATTATGCAATTATAATGAATTCTTGCTTTCTTTAAATGAGACCTAATTAAAGGTTACGGTGATCAGAAAACACTGATGGTACAAGAACGTCTTATTCTGATACAGTCTAAATCCAGTTAAAATAAGGAAGTGCTATGCTAATAAATAAGTGTCTGGGTAAAAACAGACAAACATCTCACCTGGATCAGGCCACTCTCTTGTTCAGGGACTCCGGAGAGCGTTCGATGTCTCCGTCGCTGCTTCTCCTTCCCCTTCCCCTGCTTTTTTCTCTTTCCTTTGCTCTTTTGCCTTCTTTGACTCTTTGCCTGTGTGACATGTGGCTTTTGGAACAAGGCTGAAGTTGGGCATGCTACATGGTTGTGCTCTGAGGAAAGGCTAAGCAAATTTGGGATATTTTCATTAATTTCAATACATAAATGCAAGAGGATAACTTTAAGGAGAGACGTGAAACTTAATGAGATACCTGGTCAAACAATTTGGGAAGGGGACATATCTTTCAGAACAAGAGGGACTGAATTCCTGGGAATCCTGAGTTTCACCTAAAGGAAATGTTGGTGTTAAATAGTGCCGAGTCAGTAGAAACATTATTTCCTAGTAAATAACCCAAAAATATTTACATTCAGCTTGAGCAATGATGGTAGAGGTCTTGATTGGCATTTCTCCCACTTGCTCAGCAGTTCCATGCGTCAGGACTTTTTTCATCTGTGGACTTGGAATCCATCCTGTTTCTTGCATGTAGCTCAGTTTGCTGTCCTTCCCATCATCTTCCTCCTCTTCCGCCTCCTGCTCTTTGCAAGAACTGGGCGGATAGGACCCCTTCAGCTCGGTTTTGGGGGAACCAGAGAATGGAGCGGTTGAATTGAAAAGCCTCTGCCTCACCGCCATTTCATCTGATAGATCTGGAAAGAGAGAGCAATAAGTCAAGTTAGCTTTGGACAGTTAAATAAACTTCTTAAAATGTAAAGATAGATTATTACACTGTATACCCATTACTTTGTTTAGACCTTTTTGATGACCTACGGTTTATTTTATGGAGAGAACTCTTCTAAAAACAAATTTAGTTTCTAGCTTGACAAATGTAATGCTATAATTATTGTAAATTGGACTGGAAATAGTTTTTCATACAAAAAGTGACTTCTGATCTCAGTGCCACAAAATGGATTTGCAGTATTTCTATACTTTCACATGCTTTCTGCCACCATCAATGTGTAATTCCAATACAAATACCAATGTCTTTAAAATGTTTTAGAACATTTAATTAGAGGTCAGTTTTATGGAAATTTAATAAAAAGGGCAGAAAGGAATAATCAAATAAATATATTTTTAATTCTACTATTTAACTGGTTTTATCAGCTCCTACTATTTGGTTTTAGAACAAAAACAACTTCTTTAATGAGCCAGCAGCTGCAATGAAGTAGAAAGTCTCATAAAACTGTTGAGACAAAAGAGCAGAGGTATCTCACGTCAGCAACTAAGCAAACATTTTTTATAGCTCATCTAAAGGTCAACATATTGGACTGTGCAGTCCAAGCTCAAAAGAAAAAAAAAAGCTTGACTTGAAAATCAAGTTAAACTGAAACTCTGCAGTGGGTAGACGATACAGGAAACTAAACCCTGGCCTTGTTTTGACAGTTGCAACAGTTTCATTAAAACCAAGCACTCATTTTCAGTCAAATGAAGCATGTTAGGTAAGACACAGCAAAGATAAATTACCAACAAAGACTTAAGCTGATTGTGTCGGAATGTAAAACATACATTTAAACCAAGGATGTTCATCAGAGCCCTGCTG
This sequence comes from Xiphophorus couchianus, assembly GCF_001444195.1. Classification (NCBI taxonomy): domain Eukaryota; kingdom Metazoa; phylum Chordata; class Actinopteri; order Cyprinodontiformes; family Poeciliidae; genus Xiphophorus; species Xiphophorus couchianus. The sequence goes on along the minus strand of NC_040243.1, from coordinate 7,618,121 downwards.
GAAATGAGTTGAGGAGGCATAGTTGCAGCTTGTTGCATCATAGCATTCCCTGATCAAAAGGATTAACACTAAAATCTTGATTCAAACAAACAGATCTACCTACGTATTTGTTATTTTTAGAATTTCATCAGGACACCTTAAACAGCACAAATGCATTCCTACAACTAAACTACCCAACATGCCAACAAAACTTTGAAGCCCAACTTCAATTCAGTAAACTAAATTTTGAGTATTACCTTTGCTGCGACTTCATGCACTGCAAGATCTTTTAGAACAATGCGGTTAAAATGCTACTTCCGTATACCATCGCTGCACCACCACACCCCGATGACAAAGAAAGGAAATTGAAAAAAAAAAAAAAGAAGTAATAAACACAACTACAAAAACAACTCCTCTCAGTATGCAAGAAGCAGAGTGCTACATACACGTACCAACCTCTTGCTGGTATCTGCTCAGCATAACCTCAACGGCATTAACTAACTGCTCTGTTTGCCTTTCTTATCCTTCATGGTCTTCTGAAAGCTCAGTCTTTGCTGCGTCTCCTGCCCAGCTCTGTTTGATGCTGGCAGCCAGCCAAATATGGGAGGAGCTGGCTAACATGACTTATGGGAAATGCTCTCCAGTTCCCCATACTCCCCCTCCTTCTCCTAGTTACTCCAATACAGCTCCATCTATTCTCCAACTACAAAGGATTGCAGGACAACATGTTTGATATCAGCTCTGGTGAAGAATTAATTGTGGCATAAGCAGAATGCCAGCTTTCGTCTATTCATAGTGGTCGTTATTTAAGATTTTCAAGGCACACAGAAAATAAGCGTACATTACAATTACAAAGTAAAATACTACGTTTTAACAAAAAGCAGAGTTAGGACAAACAAGTTGTTTGCTAAGTAAAATACAGAGCACTGTATAAATGTCACATCTGCATCTGACTCATTAGTTGGGATGAGTTTCTGACTCATCGTTGACATCCTGAAATGTGAAGAGATTTTTGACCTTTCATGTAACCTGAAGTTGCAGCTATTGAAGCTGTGACTTGTCATGCCTCACCACCATACATTTTGCATTATGTGTAAATAAAAATAAACTCTCTATTCTGCAAAAAAAAAACATGATATTGAGATATTTGACTTTAATTCTATGTGTCCTTTTCAGGAAATTGTCAGCAACATCTAAAATTTGGAGTGAGCATATGAGCTGTCTTCTTTTATCTATCTGACACAATCTCACTTTCTTTCCTTTTAAGCAGCAAAACAACTTACTCACTTCAAAACCACTACAGCACACAGGAAATTCACAATACCGCCAGGCTCGGCTGCACGCCACGTACCAAGAAAAAAAAATTACTTTGAGTTGCATGATGCGCCGATAAGAAACAACACAGCAATATAGAAAACTTCTAACGTTTCTTGACATTGCCGTTTCATAAAATTATGATCTGATTCTGGTAGATCTTTAAAGGTTTTATATAGAGATTGCAAAGTGACAACATAAGAGTCAAAACGCATGCTATAAGCCACGAAACAGCTAATAATCTAAATCACTTCTCTCTTTGTTTTGTCCTTACTGTTTTTCTATTTCACTATGGGTTTTCTTTTCTATTTCACATTTGGAAGTTCTTAAAGGTTTTTCTGTTTCCTTTTCTTGCGAATGCATTTGTATCTAAAGTAACACAAGTGCTTCTTATAAAGATTTAGCACTGTCAATCAACCTCATGTATATGTTGCTCAATGTGCTTATTGAAGAGGGAAAAAAATTACAATACAGAAAAACCATTTATCCACAGTTAGTGGTGGCCATGCTAACTAGCCTGAGCATAACAGAGAGCAAGGGCCAGGAGGTGATTGACAGCACTCAGACCCACGTCCTGGCTCTGATTGGTTCTTTCTTATTAGCACTAGGAGAAAGCAGAGGATCTCCATTTTTTCATACCATTCTGTCATTACAGTGTCAACAAATATGTAAAAATAGAATTTTTTTCATAAAATGTATTAATTACAGGTACCTGTATCTGCAATCTTCAAGCAATCATCTTATTCTATTACAACACTTCTAATCACAGGGTGAAGGATTCCTATGGTCTGAAGCTATGTAATTACAATTTTGTATTTGCATACTACTTTTTTATTTTAACTAAACAAACTAAAATGATACAGCAATAGTCCACAAATAAGAAACAAATACAAATAAGATTGAGTTATGTTCTTTAAATCATGATTAAAAAAAAGAATGTATGTGCAACTGTATAAGGCTTTATTTAGAACCACAGTAAACTCATGAACTCATGAACTCTGGAAGAATGCAAGTTTAAGAATAATTATTTATATTTAAAAATACTTGGAAATATATAAAAAAATTAGAAAACAGCAAAAATAATAAAATAGAATACCTCAAAAAAATAAACTTGACATTAAAAGTTAGGCATATGTCATTATAACTGAAAGAAAATATGTACGTATATTTAGTTTCACGTGAGCTATATATCAAATACAGCATACGTGAAAAAACAATATATAAAGGATTTCAAATATTTCAAAATAACCTTCGTTTATTCATATTAATATCCACATTTATAAATTCATCATTTTCTATAGCACTTCTAACGTTTTCTATCTGTATTATTGTCGTCAGAATTGAAAACTTCAACAAACTGCGCGCAGCTCTGGAAGCAGGACAGCAGCTGTTTAATCAGAAACATCCGCTTGATGGGCGTGAGGCTATCAAAACTGCTCACCCAAACGTTATGGAGCTTAAACAGCGATATCTTTCAACATACTAATATAACTTTAAAAGCTTGAGGATTTCACGAAAATTATACCTTTATTTGAGAGATATCTTATATGCATGCCGTGGACGTATATTGAAAACCATAACTTCCTTCTAGCCGTCTTTCCGCCATTTTACAAAACATCTTTGGCCACTGTAGTTTTAGTTATTTGTCGTAAAGTCATGTATTAGAAGAACAACACAGTGCCAACATAGGACAACAATAAAAACAAAAGTCGGAGAGATGATAACACGGATAAGTTACTGAACTGTAGAGGAATAAAATAGTTCATCAACTCACCGTTACCAACGTTAAAGGCGTCGGCCCTCCGCATAGAGCTCTCGCTTTGAAAAAAAAGAGCTTCCTCCTGGATTTTCAAACTAAAAGTGTCTATACCTCCTAATTTATATATAGTAGCTTCAAATTCATCGTTACCAAATTTATTTCTCTGATATTGGATAAATACGTTAGTTAAGTGTTTTTCTTTTTGGTTTCTGGATCGATAATACGCGTTCATGTCTTTCTAACTGATATTTAACCTTTTAATTTGAAAGTAAAGCCTCTGTACCTGTTTTAGGCACCATATAAATGTTGGCAGCTTCAAGCACAAGTCGAGTTTGTGAAGCCGTCAGATGAAAATGGTACTTCAGATCGACATTTGAGAGTTGATCTTTTACCGAAAAACAATCAAAGTTGCTTTTATTTCTCTCGTTTAATAAATGCGAACTTTTTTTAAGAAGGAACAGAACCAAACAGTTTGAATTAATTTAGCAAATAATGTGTATGAATTTGAGTGCATTCTATTTATTTTTATCTCTACTACATGCAAGAATGAGTCCATATCGTCGTTAAATTAGACTTTATTTACTTGAATAAAACTACCCCTATATTATGTTGAAGATAGTTATATTGAAGATATGGCAGAGTCCATCAATTTGACAAATACATCTAAAGCAATATTGCTCATTTAGTATGAAAACCATCCTGGGAAATACAAACATTTTTCTTTTGTTTAGTATGAGGTGAAATATTTTGCATGGCAGTTTGATTGATTTTGAATTTTTTACACTCATGAACCCTGCAACCTATGCTCTGTGGACATCAGAATAGAAAGTTCAGCTGTTTCTATTTGTTAAAATCCTACCTTTGTGGGTTTAAAAAATGCAATATTCAAGTAACTGAACATCTTCTAAACATCTATTCATTTTTGGTCATTTTCTGCTTTATCCTACTTGTGGATTGCATCAAAATCAACTCTATGTCTATATATATGTGAGCATAATCCACTGCAATCGTCAAGTGTTGTGAAAATATCTGTCAGTGGATGAATCAGAATATCCGACATTAGATAATAAAGCAAAACGGAATTAAACTCCATGAGCCTAAAGATAAAAAATGTTTTCTTCTTTTATGTGTGTATAATGTTTTTTTAATTTAATGCAAGACTTAGTTTTTATCTTATCTAACGTGTTTTTTCTAATCTCTGTTCCTTTGTTCTTCATGTAAAGGACCATAAATTACCCTGTGCATGAATGGTATTATACAAGTGCACTTCCTTTCCCTTGCCTTTTGTTACTGTTATCTTTACTAGCATGCATTAAGTGCCAAACTGTATAAAACGTTCAAGCCAGTAAATGTATAATGTTTTCAGTTAGAAGTAAAACAGCACTAGTACTACAGCTTGATGTAAGGGTGTCAGAAAGAACAGACACACTGGCACATCTCCTTTCTATGTCAAACTTTTTGCAAATTTTTGTGTACTCTTCCATTCTGATCATACTCAATATTTCAGATATAATGACAACAATTAAATATCTGGCCAGAAACTGCATGCTGGGTGTGAACAGCAGATTTTGACATGGACCGCATAGCGGACTACCAAGGCAATTACTTTTTGCATGTAGACTCAGCAGTTAGTTAGTGTTTAAAAATAGGGAGTTTTGTTTATGTGGTTTGTAGGAGCGAAATACATTGTTTGCTATGAAAATATATCAAAACATTTCATATCATTTTAAGTTCCAATGAATCAGTAAAGGAATTTCTACAGTCAAAGGATCGTTAAATAAGATTTTAACATCTTGGGAAGTTTTTCAAAAACCTGCAAGCATTCTTAATTATTCCTGTACCTTTTACTCCCAATGTGAATGCATGGCAGATAAAAGAGAGGCCCAGGTTTATCCTTTTTCAGAACAAACTCCTCGCCTCAAAGTATCAATATAATGCTTCTTGTATTTAGAGTTGATTTTTTTAACTACCTTTTTGCAATCAATGACTGTCTAGGTGCTACAGTGACAATAAATAAATAAATATAGAGAAAAGAAAGAAAGAAAACTATTATATGTAATAGCATTGATTTGACACAAGATGGAGGCATTATGTAGACGCATGTATGGACTCATGATTATAATTGATTTTGCTAAGCTTCAGGAATCTGATTGAAAGAATTGTGTTAAAAACAATTTGTGTTTATATTAAATCGGCAAATTTACAGACATTTCTGGGACTGACATTAAACCATCACATCTGTAGATTTCAAACTGCCTTTGTTTCCTGTTTGCTTGGTTTTCTCATTTACAGAAGGTTAAAAGGAGGGATGGTCAAGTGTTGACAATCTGGTTAGTGAGCTATGTGGGCAAACATGCCACAATTGTTTTTTGAAATGTAGTCTACACAACTGTCTTATTATTATTATTGTAATAAGTAACATGTGATATTTTATTGACAATAATTCTCTCATGCTTGTTACTGGGAGTTGAGCCTACATTGATTTGAGACCTCGTTAAGATTTATGTGTTCAGCACATTCATAGCATGATCTTGAAATTTACATCTGACGGTCTGCTCAGTACTCAAGTAGTCTTAAGAAATACATTTTTTATTATTATTTCTGGATGGCTTTTTACTTTTACTTGAGTAAAAATATATTGAAGTAGTGTTACTATACTTGAGTACAATTTTTGGGTACTCTTCCATTCTGATCATACGCAATATTTCAGATACAAGTAATAAAAACGGATCCGATCAGCCCATGTTGGACGTCTTTCGGGGCAATTGTTTTGTTTTTATTCACTGGATAGCCAAACCTATCCCTTTTCTGTTCTTATATTATCATGTGTATTCATGAGTGAACTATGTTGTTCAGCATCTGTTTACAAGACCTAAAACCGACCATAATCCAACATTCAGTATAGATATTAGTGACCGTGTTTCCTCTGTGTGACAGGGAAATGTTGTAGTGGGCAGAAGTGAGACATAAATCCTCCGCAGTGTGAATCGTTTGCTCACCACCAGGAGAAACTGCAGCTGCGTTCAGAAAATGGCCGACAGATTTTCTAGGTTCAACGAAGAGCGTGATTTCCAGGTAATGCACATCAAAAGACCAGATACCTTTAACGAATTTTGCACTTTGGAGTATTTTAGAACATATGATAGGTCTTAAAGGATATAAAAACGTCCAGTATTTTACAACCAGCTGCGCGCATTTCGGCGTATTCGGTGCTTGCTAGCACTGCAAGCTAGTTTAGCTAACGCTACTTCACTGCGGCTCTTTTGACATCAGTTTTCCAAATGTCTCCGAGCTTTACTCCTGTCACCAGGGTTCAGTTTTATTCACGACACTTTCCTATTATTTGAACCATTTAAACTACTCGCCAGCAAAAATAAATATAGAATATGTACATTCTCATTAGTGACCTTGGGTATGCTGGTTGTTTATCGAAAAATGCTAACGATGCAAGCTTTGCTAACATAAAGCTATACTTGCTGTTCCCTTTTGACAAGCAAAAAGTAAACAGTGCATGTTTAGAGAGTTATATTAATCTCATGCTTATAATCTTTTGGTAGAGTTGTTTTAAATTACCACAAGTTTGTACTTTGAGGGTTTTAAATAGCAAGTTCTATACCTGCATAACAATGAATTTAAAGCATTGTCTTCTGTTCTTGCTTATATGAATGAAACTGCAACCAATCGGCAGACTACCTAAATATTAACGTAAACTCGACCAGCTTCACTTTTTTAATGCAGAAATGATAATTTTACTGAAAACAAAATAGGTTTAACCCAGATATGGTGTGCTTCTTTTTTTCTTTAAATGTTATTTTAATGTATACCAATATCTCCAAAAACTCAATAACCGAGTTTTTGTAAGGCTCCTTGGGCATCTTGTTGCATTGCAAATAAATAAATAAAAATGCAAGAACAGCTGAATAAGTTAATTTCGCCATGGCTTATGTTTCAGCCGTTTGTCTTTTTCTGTCTTATCTGAGATCTGTGGCCACACCCAGCCAAAGCTAGACACATTTCTGGCCAGTAAAACTGTCTTGTGTTTCTTGTGAGTTGGTGCTTTCTCATCGAACATTTGCATTCATTTTAAGCATTTTTCTTTAGTTACTACAATGTATATCCATCTAATCAAATGTTCACAACGATTATTCTTATGTCGGTAGGAATTATTTGCTACCTGTTTAATTATCAGGCAGTCTGCAATACACAAAGCAAAATATAAAGTCCTTTCTTGCATGTTTTTATTTATTTATTTATTTTATGGCTATGAAGTCAGGCCATACAAAATAACATTTATAATTTAATTTGTTTTTTATGCTGCTAGATTCAGGTCTTGCTTAATTGATATAATTTTTTGTAATTAAAATTGTGTTATAAAATGTGTATTTGTCTTATAATTCGTACTTGCCTGCTTTTTAAATGACTTTGTGGTGATGTTTTTCCACCTATCTGCATTTGCAGTAGAACTGTGTTTTCAGCTATTTTGTCAGTAAGAACCTAATTGCTGTGTGGTCTGAATGACTCTGTTGAGGATCACTCAGGCCCAGCACAGAGAAGCTCTGTGTGTGAGATCTGCAGTGAATGCATTCATATGCTCAGCATTCAGAAAGTTTCTTCATGAATTGATGCTTGGTGCCAAGCAACGCAATATGGAAAATACCCACAGATGGTTTAGCTAATCTCTGCTGCACAGCCCAGCCCAGCTAAGAGCTTTTGCATTTTATGCTTTTTCATTGGGTGTTGCAGTTTTAGCATGTACCTCAGAAAATGCTAAGCTACGTATGATTCTTGCAGATGTTGATTGTCAGAGGATACTTTTTTTTTCTCATGGCGGCAGGCAGTATATGTTTACCAAGAAATGTTTATGTATTCTTGTACTGATCAGTAGAGGAAAGCGAACACTGTTCATAACGTTGCAGTAGACGTTGTGCATAGTCATATTGATTATGAAACAAGTATGAGTCTTTTGTGGAGAGCATATGACATTATATAGAGCACATCATGCGGTCTAAGTAAAATGTAGAAGGAAATATGGGGGAGAAGGGAAGCAAGTTATTGATTTGTTCATGAATCAATTCATGTCTTCTCCTCTGCATCTCACCTTCTCATAATCCCAATTTTTACTTCTGTACATGTGGTGTTTGATTTCATCTGAATTAATGACAACAAATTATGTCAATATAGATTTCTGATACTGCAGATTCGCTGGAGAATGTATTTGCAAATAGCCACTGTAGTCTCACCACTTGACAATCTTCTCCTTGCAGAAAAACTTTAATGAATAATTTCACTAAATAATTTAAATGCTACCAAGCATATTTCACTGTGAAAAGCTGTCAGTGATGAAACTGCAAGGTAATGTACAGTACTGGTATTGCAAATAAATAAATAAAAACAGAATTTCACATAATTTGTATATTTTATGTGCTTTCCAGAAGCTTTCTATTTACAATCCCTTGTGGATTTTAAAACGGTATAAACACACTTTGTAGTTGTCCTTTCCCATAAACCAACAGTTGACATGACATTTAACCAGTTCAGTTCCAAAAGAAAGCTGCAGTTGCCTTCATCCCTCTGATAATTAAGCAGACCACATATATGCTAATGAGTGACGAGACCCCAAAATCACATCCCAGACACAAACGCATTACATAAAAACATTTGACAGTATGATTGTACACAAAGCAGCCAAGAACCAAAACCTCAGATCAGTTCTCAGAAATTAGTAACTAACTTTATTTCTCAAAATTGACTCACAAAACAGATATTTATGAAATACTATAGAGTTTGTTGTACATCAAACAACAAATTATAATTTAGTAAAACCTGATGACTGTGTTTTAAAAAAAAATTTCATTAAGTAAAATTTCATTTCACCCTGATTCAATTTCTCAGGGTGGGAATCACTTTGACCAGTATGAAGAAGGCCAGTTGGAGCTGGAGCAGGCGTCCCTGGACAAGCCTATCGAATCGGTAAGGTTGCATTCATCGTCCCTCACCATTGGACCAGCTGTGAGAGTGGATATGATTGGTCCAGGGAGGAATAAGAACCACACCTTTACTCCATGCTGTGTAGATGCATCTAGTGTTTTCTTGAACACACTTGGCACCTAACCCGTAGAATCACTCGTCCATTAATACCCTTTAATTCACTCCCACTTCTCATGACCCCGACCTACTTCATTTCTTCTGTGACATATAAAAAAATGATTTATATTCTAGATCTTTCTGTTAGATGTGCAGCCCACATATAACCATTAGTTTTTTTTCTTTGTAACAGTCTAATATTAGTCATTGTTAGTCATCTTAGCAGAGATAAACCTGAGATGGACCTATAAGCATGAAGTGGATGAAGCACTGTCATATTGGCTGTTATCTCAACATTGTAGCTGCTCAACAATATAAAACAAAGTAATTTGGGGGGGAAAAACATATTTGAATATTTCACAGCACTTTTATTTGGAAATTCTGCTATCAGAAATGAAGCCACATTAGATTTCAGTTTAAGAAAAGTTGTATATTTAATATTTTTTGCATTAAGTAGAAATGATTATTTAGCAAAACAAGGCAGTGCTTATTCCATGTTCTTTTTTTAAAAGAGGGTGCACATTAGATGGTGTGAATGGGTACATTTGTGTTTGACTGAGTGTTTGTTTATGTAGTTTTTAGAATGTACGTGTTGGTGTATAGCATTTGTATTTATAGGACAGTTATCTTATTGTACACAACTTGGGGTGTTCGACATTTCTCTCCTGCAGCGAATTGGCCCCCTATTAGCTAAGCAGCAATGACCCGGTTTGTATTTGCACGCTCTGCTTCCTTACTCCTTATCTTTAGGGTCCTTTGTAACGCTTCTTTATCTTTCTTTCTCTACTTTTCTCTTTCTGTTTCACGACTGTCGCACCTGACATCTTATTCTCTCTCTCCATCTCCCTCTCTCTCTCTCTTTCTTGCTCCCTCCCTTCTACACAGTGATTCGGTGTACAGTACCCTCTGTCATTCTGTGCTGGCATGGTGCTTGTGCAACTGGGACTGCATTTTACGCTGAAGAGGCATATTGATAATAGCGCAGGCAGCTCTCTTTTTCTGTCTTCCTCACTTTCTCCACCCTTCTTTCTGTCTTAAGCATTTTGGTGAGCAGGCCAAACTCAGAAGTCCTCAAAAGTACCAGGAAACTTTTTCTCAAGATTATTAATGCACTTTGTGAACCAGTCAGATAGGGTCAGCAATCCTGGATCTCAAGCTTACATTTTTTTTGATAATACTGATAATACTGTTATTGTTGAAGACAAATTAAAAAGTTAACTTTGAATAGCTAAATAAAGCTAGCCAATGTGAGCAGGTATTTCTGCAAACTTTTATCTTGAATTTTTATTTAATAATCAGTAGGAACTGTAGTACAAATATGAAACTCTACTTCCATTTCATTTACACACTATCTTGTATCTGTTTTTAGTTTAACACGTTTGTCATAACTTTGAGCGTCAGAATGAAACACTCTCCCAACCAAACAAAACCAGTATTTTGTCCATGTGGGTGGTGGAGAAGTAAGAGGACAAGTAAGAGAGAGTGGTGGCCTGCTCACCTAGCTTTACCTAGCTGTTTTGCTCCTGCGCTATTATTTGTGGAGGGGGGCTGAGGAGCATGCTGCAGCACCACACAGCTCCTCACACATCTGTGGAAAAAACAGAAGCTGAGAAGTGTCACCTTATCACCACTATCAGGTTTCCTGTTATAATTTTTTGGTGCTCTAAAACAAGACACTCTTTAGTATCAGATGTAAAATGGATTTTAAAAAATCTGAGATGCTTTAATTGGTATAGTAAACGATAAATATAACTTTTTTTTTTAAGTTAGCTTAAAAAATAGAGAGCAATAGAAATGATTAGCTTTTTACTTTTAAGCTCTTAGCCCACTAATGCAGAACCTTAGAGCTGTTCATAAGTGCTTCAACCCAGCTTTTCAGAACCCCTCCTTTGCCATTATTTGTGTGTGAATTATAGGCAGCTAGAGATCTGTGGTATTTTATTGGGATCTTTTTTAATTCTTGTCTTACCCCTTTTGGTCTTTGCTATTTTTCTCCTAACACTGTTTTGCATTGCATGTGTTAACTTGGTAGCATTAAGCACTATGTGCTCTCAACACTCTGTGTTGTTGTTGTTGTTTTTTTTGTTTTTTTTTTTAACTCGGACTCATTCCTTATTGTCTTTTATCTCCCCCAGTCCCTTAAATCTATCATCCACCTTCCTCCCTCCTATTTGATCCGGTACCACAGCGATATGCAGTGGGCAGCCTCAGAGCCACAGAACATGAACACTCACAGGAAGGAAACATCTGTGAATCCCATAGAGAAACTAAATTCAAGTCAAGAAGTTACTGTACATGTTTTAAATGCGTACATGTAGTTACTGTGGCTCAATATGCTATTTAAACCATAGTTGTATGAGTCATTTTAAGTTTGTAGAGCTTAATATTGTTGAAAGTATTGAACCAAATACTTTCTCTTTTTAAAAAGACTTATCTTCTTAAATATTAAACCACACACAGGAAAAGGCATCATTTTAATATTCAGTCATTAATTTTAGCACTACTTGATTCACTTTTTGCGCAGGCTTTAATGATGTGAACAGAAGTTATGATTGTTGAATGGTGTTGACTAAAAACCCAATTCTAATCTCAAATGCTTAAATGTTAAATAAAATAAGTGAGGGGGAAAATTAAGAAATGAACAAAACAGATGATCTATCACAGTATTTGCGATAGTCTGAAGTATGTCCCATCTTTGAAATTGGGGCTTCAGAATTATAAGGTAAGTATGTTTTTGAATTTTTATATGTAAATTAGTTATTTTAATAAGACATTTCTGTTTTGTTTTTTTGTTTTTTTTTAAATTTCTCAACATATTTGATAGTAGAATCTTAAACTTTATTTTTCTTGGTAAAATAGAAGGCACCCAGGCCTTCTGTTTCACTCGCTTAGCTTGTTACTCCAAAGCAGTTGTTTTTGCTTTGTCTCACCTGTCACATCTGACACTATGACCAGTATGTTCAGATGTCTGAACTAAAGAGACTGCAAGGAGTTAAGAGGAGCAGAGCTTGCCCAAAAGCAGATGCTCTTTGGTCTGGGCCTTTAGGAAATGACAAATGTGTGATCTGTTTCTAAAGTAAAAGATTTATATATATTTAGGCATGAATACATGTAACCAGGATTCTTGATCCTGAAGGTGGATGATTGCACATATTTTCCCATTAAAAACAGCAACCACTAAATAACTACATTCTCTGAGGTCTCTAGGTGGGGTCCCCTGCATATCACTTCCCTTATCCATATCTTTTGCCATGCACTGTGCCAATGACAGCACATTGCACACTTTTATAAAAAAAAAGCCCTTGTAGATTTTTTTTGTTTTAACCTTTTGTTTATTTTTTCCTTTTCTCCTGTTTTAACAGTCAGTTGGTGGATTTATTGAAATGTCTGCCTTTTCTGTTTGTATACAGTATAATGTTTGTTTCAAGGCAGAGAGAGATTTGTATTTTTAAGACCTAGAGAAGCTAGCAGAATTGCAGTTGAAAGCGTTTGGTCGGTTTCTTACGTTGTGTCACGTGTGACTGTTTTTTTGACAGCCCAGTATTTTAAAGCCAGGTTCGTATGGAAATGCCTTCACTCCACTTGCACTGCTGTTGGACTCGCCGTCGTTGCTTTCATCCGTCTGTCTATTCTTTTGGTGCACTCATCTGCTGTCCCAACACCCAGCGTACACGTCATCTCTGGCCACCAACCTCCATAGAGTTCATTTTGACCTAATCTGTTTACAGTCAATAGATGCACACTGTTGCTGCCTCCAGCCTGCTCTACCTGGTTTGTTACTACATTCTCCAAAAATGATTTGAAATATGGCTTAAGATTTAATATTTCAGATTATTTAGCTGGACTGTTTTTGTCTGGTATTTCCCAGTTCATAGTTCTGAGTGAATTTTATTTATTTTTCCTTTCAAGCAGCATATGAACCTCTGCAAATGATTAAATATTGGCATACATAATGTTTCTGCACCTCGACACTGTAGCAAATAATTAGGAGACAGAGCGAATGACGGGAATAATATTTCCCAGAAACCTCACTTAGCTTTTCAGTACTGGGAAAGAATAGAAAACTGCTAAACTTTAACAAGTCATGCCTAGTTAGATGTGTTGTTTCCTCTCTGCCATGTGATGTCCAGCACTAATTACTTTTTTATCGCTTCCTGTGGAGGAAAGGATCTAAATAAAACAAAGTACACAGGGTTTGGAAAAGCATGAATTGGAGGACAAAATAACAGGACAACAGGAAGTGAGACTCTCATTTCTTTAGATAGCAGGAGGCACAAATCAGTCACATGGATTTGTTTATTCTAGTCATCATGGTATGGCATTTTATGATCTAATAATACAGCTAACTTTAGTTTTCTCCTTGAAATGCATTAAGGAGAGCAAAACCTGGTGACAATATGTGACTTAAAACGAAGGATTAAGTCGAATTTCCTCCACTTGCACCATTGTGGACAGAGATGCGATGTGTGCCGTGTGTTTGAGGCCACCACTCCCTTCACATGCTCTAACCTCTTACAAACCCAGCTCACTTCCATCACCCGAAAACCCACCTTCATCATGGCTCAGCCTGCACTGTTCTGCCAATTTTCCTGACCTCTTGTCAAACAGACCTAATCAAGCATTGTTGAGCCATCCTCCCTCACTGTGCCTGATCCATCCGATACTAACTCAGCTGGAGTTTTGTTCACCTGTCCTCTACTCCCCTTCCCCAACCACCCGACTGTATGTGTACCACTCACAGTGCGCTTACTAACACCGACGACCCTTTTTGTTAAAACAATTTAACAAAAAGCTGCATGCTTTTTTTTTTGTTTTAGTTTTATTCCTTCCCCTCACTTTCTGTTTGTGAAAGTCGACGTCAGTCTCTTTGTGATTATAAATATCCTTTCTGTTTGGTTTGTATGGTTTTTTTTTTTGTTTTTTTTTTTTGGATAGAATGCAGCATTCTGGTGAATGTTAGACAAGCTTGGAATAGTTATAATCACAACAGAAAACACTGCTTATAAAGAAATGTCACTGTTTCTTGTTTATATGTGCTTGAGGATGTACTATAGTGTGTAGTGGTGGGATGGTCTTGCATTTCACTTTAATGTTTTTGTTACCTCGCTTACCAATACTAGTGAAATAACATGACTTGCTCAATGGCCCTACAGTGTACTAAAAAATGCTCTTGTGCATGTTTTTGAATGTCTCTCAAACTCCTTTTGCTCATTATCAGTTGTCAGATCCAACCAAGATTGTTGATTATAGGAATCTTGAGCAGAAATGTGAAAATGTGTATAGGTTACAGCAGATTTCCAAATTGTTGCTCATTGTTGGTGTGAAAATGGTTGGAATCTGACAAGTCATGATGTAAATGCAGGAAGCGTCCAAAAATGTGCTCAACAGTCATTTTGGTATATCTAATGGGTTTCGAAGTACACTGTCGTCCTTTTCATCTGCACACCCACTGAGCCCTTCACACATGCATAATCAGTCCACTCTGGGCCTTGTAATGGTAATCCAAGGCCCAAAAGCTCCACTTCTGTCTGTTTCTTTTGCTCTATTTTTGTGACAGCTGAATGTCTCATGGTGCTCCCCTTGTCATGGTTACGGAATCACAGCAAGCTTGGAGTTTCTGGTCTTCATTTTGTTATTGCTAGATTTCCATACCTGTTCCGTGTCGCTTTTCTTTGTGTACGAAGATCCTGCGCTGTAGTGTGTCATATATGTATGCGTGCGATACATATATTGCCCTCTCCTTCCTCCTCCTCCTTCTAACTTCTTACATAGTGGATGTTATTTGATGTGTTTATCTTGATAATAAATGATAGTTGTTTTTCTTTTTGCCTGAAAAACGTCTTTTTGTTTTTTTCAAAATACACTCATGATGTAGGAGTAAACCCTGTAGGTTGCAGACCACAGAGACTCATGCATTTACTTAACATAGAGGCAATCTTACCCTTCAACTCAAGTCTCCCAGCCTTTTTATCCCTCTCCCCAACTGCCCTAACACTCCTTATGCTGGAGGACACTGATTGTTACACGCTGTAGGTGATGACAATAATGATAATGGTGATGGTGGTGGTGGTTGTGCTTATGATGATAGTGTGATTTGAGTGTTTTGTATGTCTTGATGTTTTCATCCATGCCCACAGGGTATAGCTCCTCTTATTATTGGAATATTTTTGGTTTTTTTCTCCTCTCTCCTCTCTGCCAGGATAACATCGGGCACCGGCTGCTTCAGAAACATGGATGGAAGTTGGGGCAAGGACTTGGCAAGGCCATGCAGGGTAAGGATTTACTCTGAAGCACACTCATGTTCTCAGTTTGCTGGTGCCACTGAGCCACTATCTACTTTTGTTTTCTTTCTACTCATATTTTCATTTTTTTGTTTTAAACGACACCCTCCCTGATTTATTTTTCTCTTCACATCCTTTCTTTGACCTCTTCCTTTGCCCGATTCCGGATTGGAAAAATTGTGACTAAAGCAAACATGATTCCAGTTGTTTTTGTCACTGTCAAGTTGCCGTTCCCTTAAACTTGGAGATGGAAGAAAAGAGTCATGGAGTCTTGTAGTGGATTAAGTGTTAGAGAGTAATCCTTGTTGATTTTTTATTTTATTTTATTGTAAACTTGTACGTTGACATCTAGTTTAACAAGAATAAAAGTCAGAGTTCTCTCATATTTTCTGATATTCTTCTTTTTAAAAAAAAATCTTTTTCACATTTTGCTGAAACTGTAAATAAGACGTCATCTTAGATGTTAGAGTTGGTATTTTTAACAGACATTTAATGTTGTTGCCATGTAAACTTTAGCTTTAGTGTAATTTTGGATTGCATAATATAGATCACATACAAATGTATTTAAAGAATAAAGTTACTTTGTCCAACATAAACCATGAATGCGATTTAAGTGAAGATTAGATTTAAAATGCTCAAAAGTAAGGCTGTGTCACGCTGACACTCAAATATGTGCAATCCAGCTGGTTGTAGTGGTAACTTTTTGCTCACATGCACAAAACTTAAACCAATAATAATTTAAGTTGCTAGTATTAATATGACACGGCACATTAGGACCTTTTTTAGTTGTTTCATCTGCACTGAGCTGCACGTCCACCTTAACTATCAAACAACTTCAACTTCTGTAATACCTTATATTTTGATACAATCAAAAGTAAATCTGCTGCATGCTGGAGAAACCATCAGAATCCCTTTATTCCAAAAAATAGACCAAAAAAGTAAGAACTTCCTTGTTTCTAGAACATATTCAGAACCTATATCTCTGTAGCATTGAACATTTTGTAGGTTTCTCATAGCCTGTTTTTGTACCATTGGTGGTGGTTTTAATCTAAGTAAAACTATTCTTGCTTAATTATATGCATGCAATTAACCATTTTAACTCAACATGCAAAGTAGTTTGTCACATTTATTCTCTGTTATGCTGTCTAATGTTGTTTTTGTGAGACACTGCACAAGACAACCATACACTGATGAAAGATGGAAACAGCATTTCAGTCGTATATATTAAACCAACATATTGCATTGGCAGTGCTTTTGACACATAGGATACATTTTGAGATTTGAATGCTAAGTAAATTCTGAAATTCAAAGTTTTTATAAAATTGTTCAGAAAAAAGATAACTTTCCCCGGGTAATTCTGAGCAGCCAGTTGACGCTCATTCTGAGAGTGAGGGCTGAAGATTAGGATGTTTGAGTGAGTGGGTGGGTTTTGGCTATTTGTTACTACATTATTAGCTCAAACCTGCTGTGTTTAAAGGATAAGTAGCAGTGATCCAAAACCCTGGCATGTTTCACAAAGCCCTTCCTTGTTTTGTTGTTTAACTTCCCATTTCTCAGTATCTTCCTTTTTTTTTTTTTTTTTTTAGAAATAATCACTGATCTTAGAAATTTACCTCAAAAGGATGCAGCTTGGCATCGTATCCAAATGCCAATCTTCCGTCTTAATGCCTAATTGGGCCTCTATTTATGTATTTTTTATCTTATCCACTTTCTCCACTACATCTGGTTTTATTCAAAATCATTTTAGTCTTTTCTCAGCCATCCATCATAATTTGTTGCAAAATTTCAACTTTTATTCTCCCTAAAATGTCCACCAGCAACATCTGTTCTAAATGCTAACATTTCAATTACAAACACAACTCACACTGTCAGAAAGAAATCCCACATGAGCTCAAAATATTACCACATTAAAACAGTTCAGATGAATATCCTCCACAGAGAAGCTTACTGCTGAAATGAACTAATTGTTTGTTATTGTCTACTGCTTAAGGTTTGCTCAGAAAAAGTTGGTATTGGTCCATAAAAGTGAATTTTTTACAAGCAGCAGTGTGTTTAAATTGAATGAAGACTGACATCGTAACTGAGATCTTCTTGAGACAATACAGGGAAGCCTATTGTCTGGTTGAGTGGGGTTGTTGTCTTGTTGCTGCCCAACTACGTTTTGTTGATGTACATATATAGCCTTAGTTTCTTGTGTCGTCTCAAAGGTATTTTCAGCATGACTGGGGCAAGTGAATGGATTAGACCTGGAAGCTGTTTCATTCTGGGCAAGCTGACAAGTGCATTGAGGCCAACAGCACAGCAGAGAGAAAAAAAAATTCCATCCATGGTTATTTCCATCCGGCCTTGAAGAGCCGAGTAGCAATATATTTGAAGTGATAAGATGAGCTTTGTTTGGAGGAGAGAACGCATCGCAGGGGATGACTGTGCTCTTGTTTGTGCCTCTGGCAGAACTCACGTGGTTATGTAAGCATCCTACATTGTGGGCAGATGAGACTGCAGCAAATTGTGTCCAGTTGTTGTGTAGGAATTAGTGGCCCTGCTTAGAGACCGCTATCCTCTCCAACTTGTGAGTAAGCTCCCATACTAATCACAGCATCACATCTCATTGAAGTATGCTGGATAATCATGGTAATCTTCCTCCTCTTTCCTGTCCTCCTTGCCAGAAGAGACAGTTGTTGACATTTGAAGTTAAAGCATTGTCCCCTCTTTACGTTTTTTCACTGTATTGACTTTGTTCTTGTTCTTCTTTTGTCCCTTTTTTGCCCCTTTTAGGTAAGGTTTGTTGGATCCCTTCTCTATGTCAGTATGCATGTGTGGGTGTGTTTTCTTTCTCCCACTCTGCAGTTGACCTAAGTGTAACACTCCTTTTACAGTGTATCATAGGCTAATGGCCTCGGTCAGCTTCTTCCTCTTTGCTTCATAATCACTAAACCTTTATTTCAATCTGCTTAAGAGAAAATGCTTCGATTTGTTCCAACAATCAAGATCCATGTGAAATCAAGGTAGATTTAGGAACCCATGATTCATGATTCACATCCCCTAGAATCATCATCTCCACATATTTTAGATTTTTTTTTCCTCCCTCTTTGAGTTTCCGTGGCTGCTGTTGAAGTAATCTGATTGGCTGTAACCACGGCTCAGACTCTGAATGGCTTGCAGTGTAGAAAAGTTTCCCCCCTCTGCTTGTTTACCTGTTTCTACCTCTAAAACAGTGAAAGTCGTGTTTGTATGTGCGTGGTCATTATGTGGGACTGAGATGTGTGTGTGTCTGCTACTTACCGGGCAATAGAGTCGACTTGCAGGGAAAACCTCTCCACCTTTTTACACTCCGAGTGTCTCTGTCCCCATGGTACAGACTTCCATCCTCCCCCCGTTTCTTTGCCCCTCCTGCACAGCATGTTTGTCCAGAGGTGCGCTCCTGCTTGCCTCAATCTCTTACTTGCCAGAGGCTTTAAGCAGTGTTGGAGGTAGGATGCAGAATCACAATGTTCAATAAATAAAAACAATGTAAAACTAAAAAAACTGATCCATAGTTGTTGTTTAAATCCTCCAGTACACCTATGGCATTGCAGAAATGACTCTAAACACTGCTCAAAGCCTTGCTGGCTATTCTTTCAGGTACGTTCCTATGTTTCATGTTTTTATTTGTTGTGGGGTTAAGCACATCCCAGACTGAGCTTGCTGGCTCTAGACTAGCCAGGACGAAGGATCTTGAGGAGAGGTCCTTTCTGGGCTGACAAGCATAGGCAAGGCAAAAAGCTTAGAGGGGGGAAAATTGTGCTCATATTTGTCATATTTTAAAAGACAGCTTAGTTGATTTAGGCACGGGTCAGTTGTTGTTATTATTATTAAAGTCAATGTTCTTAAAAGCAAGTTATAATTACTTTTCCTTTATAGAGTTTTTGTTGTTTAAAGTCCTTATTATGGTATACCAGAGAAAGCCTCTGAAAAACTGATCTACATGGCCAAAATATCGCAAAGACGAGCTGCATCTGGTCATTTATAAATTACAAGTGGAGACAGCAATGTTCTGCATCGCTGAGCTTTCAGGAATGAAGCCAGTGCAACACGACAGGTGTGCTGAGACATTGACAACAGCACCTGTCCATAAAATCTGTTGAAAATCTCTCCATACAGTACTTTTTATAACAATGATGGTAGAGAAACAGGGTTTATAAATCCGAGCCGAGGAGATGCTTGGAATTTAAGCTTTTAAATTAAACTACCAGCTTGTCACACAAACTATGTTTTATCACTGAATCATTTCCTCAAGCTAAAATAGCCAGCGGGGCTGTGGCTACCGTATGGCGAGTCAGGGTCATAACACAGAGGAGCAACTTCAACCCTTGGAGCTTTAAGATTAAGCACCTGCATAATTAATATAGACAGTATTTATTCTTTACTAATACTTCTGTAACACTTTTATATTAACTCTGTAGTTAGTTGTGTATAGTAAACCTACTACATCTGCAAGAGTTGGCTCACAACAGGCAGATGTTTCCTTCAGAGACACTTATTATTCAAAAGGAGACCTGTTATAGAAAACATTGTTCATGTTGTCAGAACTGGCACATGCTTGATTGAGACTAACCAGTGCTGTCTTCCATCTCCCACATTCTGCTGCACACTGCTGAGCAGCTGGCTTTTGCACTTTTTCCCCTTGCTTACAAGAAAGAAAAATGAAGCTGTATGAACATATTTTTAATTGACTAAAGTCTGTTATGATGTGAAGCTGTCCTGCTTATGTTAAATACTAATTCTAATAAAGATAATGCTTCTACAACAGCAAGTTAGAAGCAGCATCTCTGCTGAGATGTCTGCAGACTGGCTACCTGAGCTGGTAGCCCAATTTATTAGGTAGTACATGCTTGTTGTAATCTATTTCACTTAGGGATGCAGCAATATAAAAATTTGAGTCAATATCTAATATGAATATTGCTGTTATGGCACCTGGTGTTGTCACTCTGACATTGCTTCTCTGCTTCAGTTAAACACCCCGCAGTCTTGCCCTGCATTGCTGTCACTGATATGAGCAAACAAATACCACATTGCCAATTTTCTTTTTTTTTTCCAGATTTTTTTAAACTGGTCATATTTGTTTTATATATTTAAGTCAATACAGTTTTGCAATGGAACAATTGTATTTTTCCCAAGCTTATCATCTTGTAAGGATGTCCTGCTGGCCTGTGCCTAAATGTATTCAATACTTATTTTAAGTTGGGGGAGAGTCATCCAGTAATCTCTTTATAAAAGGGTAAATATGTCTTAATAGGCATACATAGGATTCGTTGTTTGACGTACTATCGCAGCTTTTTCCCTACAGGTTGTTGATGATCAGTAATATAGAACTTTCTATAACCTGAACCATTTATCATCGATTCTTGTTTGCCATTTTAGTGTTTTTCTGTGTTTTATGCTGCCTGGTTTTTGATATGCAATACACCTCTCCATGTAGGGAAAAATTAAATTCGAAATGTCTTGGTACCATTTTATTTTAAAGGTAACTTGTTGATCTGTAAAACGACTAAATGACAGTTACTGGTCACAACATTCAGTAGTGGAAAAGCTTAGGTTTAGGGGATGGTAGTCTGGCTTCTTGGGTTACATTTTCAGTCAAAATGCACAACATCACTTTAGGGGCCTGGGGACTTGGACAAGCGGTTTGAATGAGTGGTGAGAGGAGATTCCTGTAAGCACCTAGCCCGGAGTAAAAGGACAAGGTGGGTGGGGGTGGGCGGTGACTCACGGAAGGCCCTCTGGTAATAAATGCCCTGAAGCCCCATTACCACACACCCAACCCCATCTGCCCTTCTCTGTGTGCCTCAATCTTCCTGCTTAACCAATTGGTGTTTCTTTTTTACAGCGATTTGATCCTGCCCATGTTGTGCTGATGGTAAACTTAGTGGTAAATGTTATTTTATCCCCCAATTGAATTGTTTTGTTTTTTTGTTTTAATTCCTCCCATTATTTTCATTTTCCTCTCATCAGAGCACAAATGCTACATAGGCTTTCAATTCTCTCTGTCCTAGTCCTCATTCTGCTGCTTGTATATTACCATGCATCTGTATTACTCTTAGAACATTGTCATTTTGTTTTCAGTTTTTTTTAACCTTGTGATTCACACCTTGTGATTTTAGCTGCACATTGTTTTTTGTCTGGTCCTTTTTGTTTTCCACTGGAATGGGGTAATGCTGGAGGTATTGTCACTGTGTAGAAGGACTGGTGATAGTTTGGGATGATTGTAATCGGTCATGAATCTTCAGTTCTGGGCCTTGCTTGTGACTCAGTTTGGACAGACCACTGCAGTGGCTGGCTAGCAGACCAGACTTTTTTTTTCTTCACTGCTCTGATGCTGTTTGTGAAAGACTGTGAAACCACACATCTTTCGATAGACTTGTGTTCTCAATGTCACACAAACAGCCGTTCCCTCTTAATTCCTCCATTTAAATAAAGAACTGAGAACCATGAGGTAAGAGGAAGATACTGATATAAAACTGTCCAACTAAGAGACACTGCAGTGGGACTGAAAGTCCAGGCAGGCAGAGACATGTTACAATGTCCATGCATCAGCGATTTCGAACGAATAAGTCATTGGGCTGTTCTGACTTAATTGCCTAAGGTGAGCACAGGAATGATGCATAATTACATCAAACGTCTGTCTTACCTTCCTCAGTTTAAGAAGGAATCTACTTCCCTTTCATTTTAGAGGCATGCATTTCAATTTGGAACAAACGCATCCAGGGTCATATTTTTAATAATCCCAATGGCATGCCTAGACATCTGGAGGGGAAAGAAACAATTGTGAATATATTGGAGGGAAAAAAAAAACTGAAACCAAACTGAATTGAAGTCGCCATCAGTAAGATTGGTTTTTGTATCTGGCTGGCATCAGGAGCAGCAGACTAGTCCAAATTCTTTTTCTGCTTTTTCTTTTGAGATTCCCCTGTCTTTCTTTCTTTCTATCTTTCTACCCATCTATCTGTCTGTCCTCCCCTTTCCTCCTCCTATACTCATCCCCTCATGTTTTACCAGGTAAGTATCCCCTTCCCTTGCACTGTCAACATGGCGACACCTGGCCTGTGACGTCACTCTGCTGTAGTTCAGTGCTTGTGTCTTTATTTATTTATTTTTTTTACATTCTCTCTGCTTTGTTTGGCTGATTATAAGTGGATTAAGCAATTTGTGTCAATCTCTAAAGTAGTTTTGATTTTTAAATATTTCATATCTATAATGTTTCATTCTGTTTTGGTTGTCTTTTGGTTTTATTTTTCTAAAGTTAATTTCCTTCTGTTCTAGCTCTTTTCACAGCTTACGTAGTATAACTTAAGTAGATAGGAAATTAATATTTTGACGATGGAGAACAAAAAGGGGGCCTGGAAAAATCAAACTGCTTTGTACCTCATGACAGTAAAAAGTTTTTGTTACAGACAGTCCTGTTATAGATGAAGCAATTGGCTTAATATACTTGTTAGGAGTTCCTCTCCCATGAAGGATTTAGTGATGAAGGCATCTGTTGCAATCTTGCCCAATACCATATTTGGGTACATCACTTCCTTATAAACTTGGCTTTCTGGTTTAACAGGACTTTAACACAGGGAAGGGGGGGAGGTGCCATTTCAGTGTAGAAAAAGGCCTTGTCTTTATTTAATCCACCAGAAATTTATCAAAGCTACAAAGACTCTAATCCACCTACAGTGCCTACTGTACAAACCAACAGCCACATTGCAACTTTATAAGTCACGTTTGTTCAGGAGTTGGCTGTAGTAAGCTGTGAGAATGGCTGGTGTTTGGTTCACTGTAGCTTTCTGGTCTCTTTGCACTTTCAAGGCAAAAATTCTCTAACCCCAGCACCCTGTGCTCTAAAAGCAGGCTGTCTTCGAGTTAGTGTTTGGTCTCCATCTCAAAAACTCAAATAGTCTTCTCTGTCTCTTTTGCCTCAGGACGCACCGACCCTGTGCCCATTGTTCTTAAATATGATGTCATGGGGATGGGCCGAATGGAGATGGAGGTAAGATGCTGAAGTTATCCATTTGACCCCATTTAATGCTCAGGTTTATATTTATAAGTTGTTGAGGAAAAATCAGACAAATTTACTTGGATAATAGCTGTGAGAAAGCTATTAATAATAATAACTATGACATCAGTGGTTATTTGTGTAAGATTAATTAGAATCTCATGTCCTGCTGTAGCTGATCCCAAACTAACATGCTGGTGTTGATTCTCATTCCAATCTGTGTTGAAAAAACTGAGAAACAACATGAGCTGCTTTGCTGTGAGTCATCTGAATAAACTAGGTTGCTTGTTATTTTGTTATGTCCTCAGTTGCAAATGTCATTCTGACACCTAAATCTAAAGCATCAAATCCTTTTTATATGAGAAAAAAAACAAACTATAAATCCCAAGGAGCACCATGCACAGATGAGCTAAAGTTGACTAAAGCTCAGCATTGTCTTACAGAGTCCAGCAGATGCAAAAGGAGCACTTTGTAAATTATTATTCCAGATTTGTCAGTGCTTATTACTTACTGTATTGCATGCCTCGTGTTATTTGTCCTCAAAGATTCTGTTGGGGGGCAAAAAAAACAAGTCATCAAATTTATCTTTAAACACGATGGTTATGCAAAAAAAAACTTATCACGTTTTAGTGGCCTATTTCCAATCTTTAGTTTTGCTCAGTTTTGACCTACTGATGGTGATTTTAGCCCTTCAGTAAATATGTAGACGGTTCTGTCTGCATCACTGGCATTTTTTAAATGTCACTTCCAACCCTGGGTTATGTTTGGCCTTTACTTCATCTGCATTTACACAATTAAAGACAGACTTAAAATTTATTATGTCTTCTCTACATTAGAAATGTAGAAAAGTCAGCATGTTTCGGATACTACACAGCAACAAAAATTAGCTCCATACCATTAGTCACTTGCCATTTTTGTCAAACTTATAAAATGGCAGACTGCTATTGTTGACTCTCAGACTGTTTTCTGGAGGTGCTGGAATTGCTGTGTTTGTCCTTTTAGCTGGACTATGCAGAGGATGCCACAGAGAAGCGGAGAGTGCTTGAAGTGGAAAAAGAGGATACAGAAGAGCTGCGGCAAAAATACAAGGTAAAGTCCTTTTTTTACATATATAATTATTTAACATGCATCAAACAAGATGATCGCTTGTGTGTTTTATGATCTTCTTGAAAGTGACATGTTTCTTACCAAATTCAGGACCAGGTGGAAAAAGAGAAAGCTATCGCAAAAGCTTTGGAAGACCTGAGGGCGAATTTCTACTGCGAGCTTTGTGACAAGCAGTACACTAAACACCAGGAATTTGACAACCACATTAACTCGTACGACCATGCCCACAAACAGGTAATTTTCTTTAGTCTCTGAAGCAGAACGCTTCATCAGTAAGATAAAGTAGCAGTTTTCAAGACATCTCTTTAAATGTGATGGAAATGGGTATACGTAACAGTTTGCTCAACTTTGATTACCATCTGATCATGACACAAACATGAAAAGACGACGTGAAGAAATAAAAAATCTGATCACATTCAGTTGCCACACATGTAAAATGGAATGACTCAAACACCAAATACATGTTTTTTTTAAAATTTTTTATATGATGCAGAGGTTAAAAGAGCTAAAGCAGAGAGAGTTTGCTCGCAATGTGTCCTCCCGCTCTCGGAAAGATGGAAAGAAGCAAGAGAAGATGCTGCGTCGACTGCATGAGTTGGCTGAGCAGAGGAAACAGGACAAACAGAACCGGTATGATCATATCACCGCAGTGCCCTCTGCTGGTCTTGATTCATTGAATCCGTGTTTAAGATTATTTTTATCTTGCTTTTTAGCACTCCTGGAAGTGGCCCCATGTTCAAAACAACCACAGTTGCTGTTGACGGTGAGAAAGAAGGAGATGGGGATGGCGTGCCACTTGAGAACCCCGTTTTTACAGATTCCATTATTGAAGGTTCACCGTCAGAGAAAACTGGCCAATCTTCCCCAAAGCCCAGCCCAACTTTAAATTTTTCTCTGGGGAAGAACACATCCACATCCTCATCTTCATCTCCAACCCCTACTGGCGCATCAAAAGTCAGTGTATCATTCTCTTTTGCAAAGAAAGCCCCAGTAAAGTTGGAGACGGCAGCGGCTGTGTTTGCTGATCCTGGCGAGGAGGCTGTGGAGGAAGAGGAGAATCAGGAAGGGGAAAAGGCTGGAGGACAAGAGGAGACATCTGGCTGCAGCACAGAGAGTCCCAGAAGAGTACCTGAAGGAGATGAAGGAGGGGAGAAAGGTGGTGCAGCTGGGGCAGAAGATATCCAGCAGCCTGATGATGGAGGCTCCTTGGCCTCAACTTTGAACAAACTTAAGATGATGATGAAAAAGGATGAAGGATTTTGTGGACAAGAACCACAGTACTACCATTACGTCCCACCAGCTCATTGTCGTGTAAAGCCCAACTTCCAGTTTTTGTTGTTCATGAAGGCTTCTGAGCAGTGCCAGAGCAAAGATGATGAGGATGAAGATGAAGTAGAGGAAGTTCAAAAATCTGAAGAAAGCTCTGATCCAACAGAGTCCAAAGAAACTGAGTGTAAAACTGAACAAGAACAAGGTGAGGATGTGTCAGCAACTGAACCAGAACCATCTCCTTTGTCGCCTAAGGTGAAGACGGAGGACAAGATCTCTTCTTGTGAGCAAGAGACGGTTTCAACTGCTCCCACTTCTCCTACTCAGAAAGCAGAGAACACACAGAGCACACTCGATACAAACACTGGTCCAAAAGTCCCAATGGGTCCCTTCTTCCCCGTCCTGAGTAAAGATGAAAGTACCACTTTACAGTGGCCTACGGAGCTTCTTGAATTTACAAAAGCTCAGCCTTCACTATCTTACAGCTGTAATCCTCTCTACTTTGACTTTAAGCTTTCAAGAAATAAAGGACTGCGTGGTGGGAAATCAGCAAAGTCCCTCAAGCCTGGAGAAGAGGCTGATGACAAAGGACAAGTTGTGGCTACTTCAACAGCTGAAGCCACTGAACCCGAACCTGAAGCATGCACTGATAAAGAGACGCCTGAGATGAAGGAAAATCCCAGCAAGCCAGGACCCGATGAGCAAAATCCCACGACTGCCAGTAGTAGCACGAAAAAGAAAAAGAAGAAGAAGAAGCATAAGAAATCGGGAAAGCATTCAAAACGCAAAGGAAAAGAAAAAGATGCAGCTGGTGATGCAGAAGAGAATATGGAGGCAACGCAAGAAAAGCCTAAAAAGAAGAAGAAACACAAACGGAAAAAGAGCAAAAACAAAGCTCAAGATCAAGAAGAGGTGGCAGGTGATGACAAAGAAAAAGTTAAGCCAAAGTCAGAAGATAAAGCTGCTGGTTCCTCTGTTCAGTCCACAGCTGGAAGAACAACAGGAGCAGAGCCAGGTAAAAGGAAACGCGCTGCAAAAGAAGTGCCTTCTAAATCTGGAGCAGAACAAGGAGGAAGTGGAAAAAATAACGACAAGAGCAACTCCTCAGAAGATCACGGTAGCTCTAAAAGACAAAAAACGGACTCGAGCGGATCGCAAAACGCGTCATGTTCTACCTCTGCTCAGAAAAGTCCAGGTCACGGTAGACCACCCAGCAGCGAGAGTGAGGAGGAAGGTGGCTCCAACACCCAGCATTCACGTCATCACAGGTCCAGCCCACGAGAGCAGCGGCGCCACCACAGCGAAGAGTCCAGACGGTCCCACAGCCGCTCATCAAGGCGGGGAGAACGACGCGGCAGCAGCCGGCGGCGGCATCGTGGCCAAACCTCCCGCAGTCGCTCCTACTCCAGCAGTTCTGGGCGCTCCTCAGCAAGAAGTAGCGCCTACAGTCACCGCAGCCGCAGTTACTCCGACAGCTACAGTGACTACAGCACGGAAGGCCGCCGGCGGAGGCGCTCTAAACGTTCATCTGACTCAGAGTATGAGCGGCGGGGCAGTCGAGGTCGCAGGCGATCCAGAAGACATCAATACTCCTCTTCATCCTCGGACGATTCCCGCTCTCGTTCTCGCAGCTACAGCAGGAGGAAGAGGCACCGGCGGCACCACCACAGCAGCTCGAGAAGCTCCAGCAGCTGGAGTCGCAGCACCAGCACAAGATCCTGGAGGCGAAGCTATAGCCGGAGCCGAAGCTCAGCGAGTCGCTCCTCCAGTTCCAACAAAGGCTCGCCTCACCGACGGAGCACCAGGGGTCGGGCAGACAGCGACACAAATCGCAGAGACTTCAACCGCTCTCGGATTTATCGCTCGCAGTCTCCCCGCACGTCATCGCGAAGCCTCAATCGGAGCCACACATCCACTTCCCAGACTTTGAGGCCAGTCGGGTCTCGTGATGCAGGGGAACACAAGAACATGCTCACAGCGCGGCAGCTGCTCGAGAGGGTTCAGTCCAAGAAAAGTTCAGAGGATTCTGCCTCCGGAACGAAATCTGGGATTAAGATTAAGGATCCACCACAGGGTTACTTTGGTCCTAAATTACCACCAGCCCTGGGAAGCAAAGCCATGTTGCCCCTCTTTGGTAAGCTGCAAGCAGGGAAGAAACCTTCGATTCCCCTAACGAGACCCGATGAGGGAGAGAAATCAGGAACGGGGAAGGGTTCTGAAGCGGATGGAGAGGTTATCCTAGTAGAACCTATAAGGGAGTTCCCCCCTCCTCCACCACCTCCAGCGCCACCAGTGCAGAAGGTCGAGGAGGTGCAGCAGAACACAGCAACACAGGAAGAGACACAGCAGCAGTCAGCTACAGAAGAGCAAGTACACCAAGAACCACAGCCACTCTTTGAACAAGATCCTTCCATGATTATGCCCCAGTATCAAGCAGATCCAGGTCAAGACCCCTCCCAGAACCCCATGATGGAGTCCATCATGCCTGAAATGCAACAACAGCAGCCGGTGCATGGTTACCCCGTTTACCACCCCTCCAGTCTGGAGGAAGATGGCATCGAAGCGGAGGAGGATGGCCTGGCGCCATTGGAGAGTCAGCCAATCACGTTCACGCCAGAGGAGATGGAGAAGTACAGCAAGCTGCAACAGGCGGCGCAACAACACATTCAGCAGCAGCTTCTGGCCAAGCAGGTCAAGGCCTTCCCCTCGGCTGCTGCTGCCGCCGCCGCCGCTGCTGCAGCAGCTGCTAACTTAGCCCCGGCGCCCCCTCCACCAGCCCTGCAGCAGATCCACATTCAGCAGCCAACCGTCTCTGTCGCCTCCGGCACATCCATCACGACTGTCCAACATGCCATCCTGCAGCACCACGCAGCCACCGCTGCTGCAATGGGCATCCACCCCGCACATGCCCACCATCCTCACCCTGCACATGCTCAGCTAGCACAGGTGCATCACATTCCCCAGCACCACCTTACTCCCATCTCCCTGTCCCCGTTAGGCCCCTCTCTTGGTCATTCTTTGGGACACTCTCTGGGACATGCGGGGCTTATTCCTGCCCACCCAACAGCCTTCCTGTCCGGTCAGCCTATTCATATTATCCCTGCTTCTGCACTTCATCACACACCCTTGGCTCTCCACCATGTCCCGCACGCAGCCCTCTACCCAACACTATTTGCACCTCGGCCGTCCCAGGCTGCTGCAGCGGCGGCTCTCCAGCTACACCCACTTCTGCACCCAATATTCTCAGGACAGGACCTCCAACACCCGCCTAACCATGGCTCTTGAGTGACGATGGATACAAAACAGGATGTAATCACTTAGAACACTGACAGAGGTCTGCGACGATCTTGATTTAGGGATGGGGATGAAGTCTTTGCATCAGTGTATAGGAAGTCAGACATGTTGTAAAATCACAGTTTTACAATCAGACTAAAGTGGTCATTATGTGTTGCAGCCTGTGTTGGTTAAAAAAGGTGACACTAGCATTTTAATATTGGTTTGTTTGGATTTTTAATTTTTTTCTTTTTCACTCATGTTTCCTGTTTTAAAGGCAGGTTCATAGTTGTAACGAGACATTCTGTTGAGATTGTCTTATAAACCAATTGGGTCTGCATTCTCAACCTCACTAACCACTGGAGTTTTTCTTTTGTTTTTTTGTTTTTCCTCATTTATGCGGTCATAATCTTTGCTAAGTTTGGCATCCAAGGAGATCCATAATGGTTGAGATTATATAGAGGATCATGATGAGACAGGACATAGATTTTGTTACAGAAACTAACAACTTCACCTCTGTTTTTGTGATGGACTCAATGATGTGACACTTTTCCCCATATAACTACCTGCTCTTTATTGAATTCTTGGTCTCAAAATAATTTGTATTGCTGTAGTTTGTACATATATCAGTGTGTAATGTGAAGAAGCCAGCTATTGACTATGAAATAGCTATGGTGTCTAAACTGGTTTGACGCTGTCACAAAAGAAGTCCTCTAAATTTGCAGAAATGTGGCAGAGGTTTGAACATCTTAATATTCTGAGGCAAAACTCCTGTTTTCCCATTGGAGGGTACGTGTGAATGAATTGCACTGAAATCTGTACATTGGGGTGGTGCTTGGGCATCATGTAACAATAAGATTGTAGTATACTGCAATAATTGTATTTTTATTTTTAAATTATTTTCCAAATGCTCTTCAGAAGAAGAGCTTTGTTTGGCTTTTTTCTGTAATTTTGTAAATAAAAATGCTGTAGATTAACCTATTAACATTCTGAAAAGGTTGACACTGCTGTTGGTAAAGCAGTTGAATTACAAGTTAGTTACAACATGGATACGTGTTTTATCAAGGTTGGTTCTTAAAATGCTCCTGCTGAGGATGGCTGGGATCCCAGACAAGTTATCTGTCAAAAAACAAAAGTTGTGACTCTTGTATTTTTAAAAACATAACTGTTTCAACAAATAAAACTTTGAGTCCATGCGTTTGTTTTTTTCCCTCTTTTTCTTGGTTTAGTTTTGATTGTATTATTTCAGTTCTTAGTCCCATTTGGACAAGATTACCAAATCATTCTGCAGGTACCAACAGCAAACAGTAGATGGCGCCCTAGTCATATTAAAATCCGTTAAAAATGACATAAAACTGAATCCTTCAACGCCTAAAATTGTGTCCAAGTGGAGAATTGAGTATAAATAATGGTAAATCATATCTTTTCAACAAGTACAAGTTACAGCATATAATTTGTGTTGGTTCAGTCAAATAGATAAAGAAGACATGCTATCTTACAGGCAACTATGAAAGATTGCAATGGGTATCTCTACAGGTAATATAAAAGTGGACAAAGTTAAGGTTTAGGTATTTTAATCATTTTATATTGAATCAAATTTAACTTCAGAGATGGAATCAATTTTAATGTACTTAATCTAACAAAAAATGACATTTTACAAAGCTTAAATAGTACATCAATAATACATAATATTTCTAAACTTAAGATGAATGGACATTAAGATGGTCACAATTTCCTATTGTCAAGTATTGTAACTCATGGTTTAAGCTAACTGCTTAGCATTAGAGTTGCCCTCCGATGTCATTTTCAACACCTGTTAATAGTACAGTTGTGCTGGGCAGGGAAATCAAACTATTCAACTCTGGACATCAAGAATCTGTGGATGTCGGCTTACCTTATGGGTAATAAAACATTCACAGAATGAAATAAATGTTTTTACACATTCAGACTTGTTTTCAATCATACATTGATGGACATTTTTGGAATATGAAAGAAAAAACAGGAGCAGTTTGAAGAGTCCACATTTGGCTATAAGTCTATGGAAAACTGGTCAACAGAAAAGTTCCACACTATAAAATACTGTCTGGATAGGAACTTCTTCAGCCTAACCGTTTAACATGTATCCAAAGTAAAGTGGTGAGTTTATTGAAAGTAAACAACAAAAAAACAATGGCACCTTTTATTAACATCACTTTAAATTTCATATCCTGTGGGATGATGTTTTCCTGAAATGTCCACATCTGATTGCCTACCTAGGCGTGGTCAGCCCAGGTATCTGATGACGAGGAACATGAAGACGCAGGTCAACAACATGCCTCCAATCATGATGAACTTATCCTGGGTGGCTCGTCTTTCTATTAGTCTCATTACTGTGTTAGAGAGGCCCAACATGTTGGCTACATCCAGCATCTTCTTGTGCGTCCCCTGTGCAGTCAAAAAAAAAAAAGCATAGACTTCAACAGCTGTAAAGCCGCAGCACATTGTTCATTATCTGCACTAATTCGTCTGAGTTTGGGAGAGGGCCAAGCGCCTCCCTGACTCCACCACTCTGTCAGGAGTTTCTCATGTCTGGACTGCCTGGCTGAGAGTGCTGATCAACAGTCACACCCTGATAAGAAGAGGCTGAAGCCAAAGCCAGGAAGCCCATCTCCTCCCTGGAAACGAGGACTCACCCACCCACTTACAATACCCTTGGTAACAATGACATAATTACGATGGACAGCAGACACTGGGCCAAGGATGTAATTACCTTCCTCTTTAGATATGATTTCTCGTGTTAAATATGACAGCATTTAAGCTAGCTCAGAGAATTTATTTTGTTGATTAGCACACACCTTGAGAGTTGACCTTTGATCTCTGAGGCCATTGAGGATGCTACTGCCGCTGCCCAGGAGGTCGTCCATGCCTCGGTGTGCGTTGTGCAGGCTGGTATTAAACTGCATGGTGTCATCTATGTGGATGGAGGTATCCGCATCCTGTTAAAATACAACATTTTTTTAACTACACTATATTTAACTAGAGAAATCATATCACTCTATTAAAATACTGTAAATTGCTGTATTTATACTTCTGTAGTTGCAACCACAATTTTCATACTTCATTGGTATTTTGTCTGACAGAGTAGCACAAAATAGCACATAACTGTGAAATGAAAAGATTAAGTATGGAGTTGAAAGTTTTTTAGAAATAAAAATCTGAAAAGTGCAGAACTGATTTTTATGCTCTAACCAGAAAAAAGCAACATATTTTTGGCGTGCATGTGAAGCAGTGTAGATTGATGAAAGCTGATGCTTCACGTATATTTTATTTCTCACTTCACAATTACAAAAATGAAACTTAAATGTAAGGTTTGTGGTTGTACTGTGACAAAATGTGAAAAGGTCTAAGGCTTTGCAAAACCCTACATGTCCTCAATGAAAAAACATAATGTTATTGATAATCCAACTGAACTCCTAGTCTTCACTAAACTTCAAATATTACAATTTTAAGTCAGAATGTGAGGCTGTTTATTCAGGCACATGCAGCTTACGTTTGTGGTGAAGGTGCGGCTCAGGAGCTCCTCTCTTTCTCTCTCCTGGGCTTCTCTGGTGTGGCGTCTGTGCTGGAAGTTTTGGAGAGCGGTCCGCAGGTGCTGAACATCGTACTTCAGCTGATCCACTCGTCTGATGGAAAAGCAACGAAAGAAATCCTTTTTTAGAAACAACACACTAGATTATACAAAGAACTCAATTCAGTTTCTATCACACTTTACTTTTTTAAACCATCTTCTGCATCTGTCACTATTTCAATAACTATTTTAAGACACTAACATTCATGGTGAGTGGCTTTGGCAAAACTATAAACATTAAATTCATGCCTGTCCATTAGAATGAAATATTGTGTTGTTTATTCCCTCACATCATCCTGAAATTCATAGTTTCTGGATAAAGGAGAATTCTTTTGGAGCTCAAATCTTTAAAGAGTCTCTCCCAGGCCCATTCTTATCCTTCACCTAGGTCTTCCTAGAAACCTGCCGGGATCAGAGGAAAGCTTATGGCGAACACTGTCCCCTAGGGCCTGTTTACTCAAGCCAGAGATGAATCTCTGCCCGATGCAGCTGGAACGCTGACGATGACGGGGCTTCAGAGGAAATGTTTTCATAGAGCCACGTCGCCACAGGGCAGCACAGAGCTGTTTTTGTCTTCGGCATCCACCCTGTGCCTTTATGAGATACAGCTTATGCTGTCAGATTGGGCCTTTTACGGCCACCAGCAGTTGAATCACTCAACACTCACAGTTTGGCATTCTGGCGGCGGTTTGGTGGTTCTTTACTGGCAAGGATCTCGAGGCGTTCCAGATGAGTGAAGATCTGGTCGATTCTAGCCTGTAGTTCATTCTCTAACACTTGAAATGGAGAAAAAAAAAAGATCTCACATTAGAGGAAAGAAAATAGATAAAAACATATTAACGATCACTATACACAAATTTCAGTCAATTTTTACATTGGGTAAAATGGGTGTTATTAGTGGATTTATAATCTTTATTTATTGTTTTAACTTACATTCAGAGTCAGTTTTTAAAATAGCAGATATAGCTTTCTGACCCAGTCAGGAGGAAAACAGCGACAGGTAAAAAACCAAAAAAAAAAAACAAGAAGCCTATTTTTATTCCCAGTGAGTAAAGTGGGTGCCATTTGTGTTCTTCATTATATAAAAACTAAATATTGCTGTACATTGTAAGTTGATTGTGTTTGACCATCTCAAGTTTCAAATCTTTCATATTTACACTGTTCAGAACTCAATTGCATCAATAATAATAATTGCATATTTAATAAGATATTTTTAAATGCAGATTGAGATTCATAAATTTTTATTTTCCATTTATGACAAATAGATCAAAGCATTTTCAGTGCTTCCTTGTCCTTATACTACATGCAAATAGACAGGTCAAACCTGGACAAACTTATTCTACTTAAAGATGTTTTAAAACTGAATTTGTGATATATGTCAACAAAAAAACACCTTTTAAAAGATATTCTTGAAATCAGGTTCTGTTTTGTGTGTGTGTGTGTGTGTGCGTGCGTTTGCTATTTTTATTTATTTATTTTTTTGCTTACATCCTCTTTTAGGAGAAAATGTAAGCTGATGTCATAGTTTGTGAAGGGACTGAGGAGGTGGATAAACTGGCTCCCACCCTACTGCTTCCTGTCCCGACCCAGAGCTGATGTGACGGGCACCATCCACAGAAAACAACCCGTCAGAGAGGCACTTACCTTTACCAGCCTGTCCAAAACATTAACGAGAAGCTACCACAAGGAACTCGTACGCAAAACTTTTAGATAAGGAGGTGGCAACAACACTTCTCTGTTGCCTGAATCGGAACAAAATGTATAGGTGAAACTGAATTTAACCATCGCCGTGATCATACTCACAGTGAACTGATTCGCGGTCTGTCCTTTCCAGGTTTCCCATTTGAGACTGCACCTCCTGGATTTGCCTAATCCAATACAAATACAGCGTTTAATTGAACAGAAACGGAGACATTTAAATACCAACGAAAGTGATGTACTTTTCATTACCACACCAACACATGCCAAAGACATTTTCAAAGTTATTATAAGTATTTTGTCAACGTGTTTCCTTTGAAACTGGACCGTTAATTGGGTTGCTAGGTTAGTTACATTGCAAAGCTAAGTTAGCAAACAGAGTCGGCACAGTTTTCACAGAAGCTGTTATTGCACTCACTTGTTGGTCTGGTGGTAAAGCGTCTCCATTTTTATGGATTCGCTGAAACGCCTTGTGTCCCTGGTTTTCTTCCAATCCTTCTTATTTTATCCCCTGTACTCTGACAGGTGGCTAAGCTAGCCAGCTAACGACGAAGCAGTGTGTACACGTCATCAGTAGAGCTTTTGTGTACGGAAATGAGAAAGCGGAAACTGACAGAGATCTTAACAAAAACGAAGATGTCTTACTCGAGCTAGAAAAAAAATAGTCGTTTTACATTTTTTACTTACCTTCGTCATCACGTCTTGTTAGTAATTATCTATGACAAAATTGTGGGAACCTATTAAGTTTTCCACACTGTTGTTTAGAAACAGAGTTATTTCCTTTCCATCCACATGTACACTGCTTTTCTTACGTGACTATATTTTGTCTGCGACAGACTGGCGACCTGTCCAGGGTGTACCCCGCCTCTCGCCCGGAACGTAGCTGGAGATGGGCACCAGCGACCCTCCCGACCCCATTAGGGACAAGGGTGAACAGAAAATGGATGGATGGATGGATGGATGGACTATATTTTGTGCATTTCATTTACTTTTCAGTTCTCATCATAGTTTCACAATAATAACCTTAGATAAAATGTATCTTTCTGCTGACATCTAAATTATTAATTTTTTTCTTTAGAGATCATGACGAGGAAGCTCAGTGAAGTGTGAGGTCTTTGAGCAATGGTCAGCTAAAAATAAGAAAACTTACTTCAAATTTTCAGTTGCAGAGCTGCATAAAATATGTATTTGCCCTCTTCACAAGTTTTTCTGCATTTTCCAAACTTACATTTTGAGAAAAAAATGAAACCAAATATAATTAAAAGCTACTAAAGCAACATTTGCCTATGTGAAAAGGTAATTACACTTCATTCATTGTTAAATCATATTTTAACAATGATAAACCAAAATTTTTGAAAAGTTTAATATGGCTAGATGACTGCCAGAGCTGTAGAATAAAAATGTCCTATAAGCAGTCAGACAAATTGAAAAATTAGCATCATTCAGCACCGAAATTCAACAGATGAGAAGGAGCTATATATCTAATAGACAGGGCAGGGTTTCAAATTAATTTTAAAACTTTGGGAGTGAATGTAAAAGACTTGCTACAGGTTATTTCAAATGATTTATGGCCATTAATAGCCAAGTTGATTTGATATCCCTTGATAACCAAAATCATTATTTTTTTGTATTTACTCAGGTTAATCAGACATAAAAATTAGCTTGATGAATTAAAAAGTCTATCAAAAACCCTATAACTAAAGAAATAGCTTAGGGGATGAGCAATGTAAACAGTGAAACCAAGTTTCTCCTTTACTGTCTATCAGTTCTTTACTATCTTTTCACCACTTTAAATATCAGGCTTTAGGCTACAGTTCCCATTATACTGCATATTCTCTTAAAGGTAGCTGACAGCAATCTTTTGACCCACAAGTTTCAAGAGTTAAGGTATAATCTGTTGACATGTAGACATGCGACAGGAAAGACTGAGAAAGCATGTCCTGAGGCTAGTTTTTGTCAGCTCTCCTTTATTGGGTCTACTTAGGCTATCCTATTTTTTTTTTTCCCACAGACAGTTGTCAGAATATTCCAGCTTGTTCATCCAACTTTTTCGCAAGCAAATAAAGACAACCAGGTTGCTAATATCACCTTTTCTTTTCTCTAAAATAATATCTATAGAGGAATTCAGAGGAAAGAAACAAAGTGTTTATGAAGTTCTTAGCCACTGACTGTGGGAAAAGAACCACAATTAGATTTCCCAGAATAAGCA
Organism: Xiphophorus couchianus; assembly: GCF_001444195.1. Taxonomy (NCBI): domain Eukaryota; kingdom Metazoa; phylum Chordata; class Actinopteri; order Cyprinodontiformes; family Poeciliidae; genus Xiphophorus; species Xiphophorus couchianus. The sequence goes on along the minus strand of NC_040243.1, from coordinate 7,581,524 downwards.
GTAAAATGTTCACAATATCTCCTTAGTGATTGAGTAGGAGAAATATTGTCCTGGGGCACTGCCTGGCACCTAAACAAAACCACATCTCAATCACTTTACCCCAGACCTCCGTCACTGTGGTGTCTGGGAGGAAGTGACTGCACTGGCAGTAAGTAAAATAAATTCAAGCACTTTTTCACATAATTATCTTCACGAGTTGTCACATGAGCTCCTGTTTACTACCGGTAGCTGTACTTGTTTACTTCATTCAGCACAGCAGTCAGAAATGGGCCCAGACAGTTTTTCCGTGGCGACCTGACCGTACACGAGTTTTATCTTCGGGCGACACACTTCTCGAAAGAGGTCCCTCTCAGCCTACCTCTCATGTCTGAAACCCTGAAATCTGTTCATGCCACTTCTTGCTCCTGCTGTTCACCGTTTTTGATTGTCATAACATTTCCCTGGGGCAGTGGTTGGATGTGTAGAGCTTTAACCGGCTGCTCAGAGTAGCAAAAAAGAGGGAGGAAGAAGCCCCCTCTGTCAAAGTTTTTCCTGAGATATATGCAGTTGCATTTGGGTCGTAGGGTTCTCTCTGTCTGTCCTTCATGCTTCAGCCCTGAGGAAAGGATGAGATGAGCTTACTGGTGTTGTTCCCCACCTGAGCACCACAGGCGCAAACTGGATTCCAGACACCAGGTGTGGAGCTGGATCCCACCCTTCTGACTGACCGAGACCCGTTTTTCCCCCCCAGATCTGATATACAAATATTACCATGAAACCTTGAGTATATTGTTTATCTTAAAATAAGGTTGTGCATGAACTAACCCTAACCCTTGAATGCATCTGGATCATCAAAGAATGCCGTTTCTCAGTGCCAGACTTTTGGCCTTTGGGTATCTTCAGCAAACAAACACAATTTAGTTCTGGATCAGCCCCCCTCTCCCACCAATCCTGGTTATACAACAGGAGCTAGAAGACGAAAACCCTCAGGACTACAAAGAGTACGTCCTTCAATAATGCTGTTTTGTTCACTAAGAGAAAATGATGGGTTATTGAATCACCTCTGCACAATATACTTAATGATGTTTTCCAGGCAGAGTAATGCGTCATAACTCTGCAGTGATTGACGGAATGAAGAAGCCAATTATGAGGAGCGAGATCGCCTTGGGTCAAAAATTTTTGGATACCAGTCATTTTTTGAGGGAGCGTTGATCTTCTCACTCCACCCCTGAGGGAGATGAGCCACCCGTCTTTGAAGCCGTGATGAGACGCTGAATGAAAGCAAATGAGAGCCTGTCAGATTTGACAGGAGAAACTCATAAGCTCCCAACGTCTTAGTTTGTTGTGCTGGGAACAGGGTCAGAAGGGATGCCACCACCCCCCAACCGCCCACCCAGGAATCTGACTGACCACCCCCGTTGTTTCCCTACCAGGTCAGATGTTCAAAGATAGGTGGATTCATACTGCTAGGAACACTGCTATATAGAGATGCAAAATGACCAGTAGGCCAGCAATAGTACAGAACCCTAGCAGCATTAGCGTTTAATCCAGGGGGTCACAATCCATTGTCTTGTAACTTTTAGATGTACTGCATCTTTGCTTAAACACATCTGACTCAAATATCTGGATCATTAGCACTTCTCTATTGTAATTAATTGAAGTCTGATAAGGTAATTTAGCCACTTAATCCAGATAAGTATAGGAGCAGGGGCTTGTCCTACTGAACTAGACTGGATTTTGAGACCTCTGCTTTAATTTACCTTTCTCCCACTCTACTTTATGCTATATTTTCTATGTAATACCTTCTTGGAATCATCCTGATGGATAAATACCATTTTATACAAAAGTTTTCTTCATTTGTAATTTTTTATTGTTTGTTTGACCCTTAGACATATTAAATAATTTTCTTCTGTACACGAGAGAAACTACGAAAGTTCTCAAAAATATCACTACCACTGCCTTAAATAAGGGACCTATTGTCTAAAGGAAAACGCCTAACTCTGCTCCTAATGAGGTTCTTAAACTTCATCTGCTTGTCTCTGGATGAAATAATAAGATTATTTATAACTTTCCAAGTTATAAATAACTTGGAAACACCAGTGGTGTCTTTCCTTTTGTCTTGTTTTGAGCTCCAATATGACAAAGAATAATGTTGCTATCCCACCTGCGACTTGCAGATTTCCTACGATAAGAGATGCTCTCCACCTCCAAAGCTTGCTGACAGCTAGCAGGGCCGGGAACATAAACAGTGCATCACTGGGCCTTCCCTGCCTGACAACTTCCTAGTCACCATCATTAAGTCCTGTGTGTTAGTTTGCTTAGCCTGTGGCTCACGAAGCTCAAAAGACTTAACATTTCGACAATACATTACTGTATGGTTGCATCCTTTAGTGACAGTGATGGCTTAATTGCGAGTGCTCATCAGCACAGCGCCAAGATGGCACTCTTGTGTAGCTGTAGAGATTACATATAACCCCAGACTTATTTTTCCAAGATGTTGCTGGTTGAGGAGAACACGTCGCTCTGGCCTTTATCATTGTTTTTCCTCCTACATTGTTGATGTGGGAAATTTTTATTTTGCCTGTGATGGAGGTCAAAGTTTTTGTGGCCATGTGTGAGAAAAACCAAGTGGAGTGCCATACATTTAGCAAGGGGAGTAAGTTATGAAGGTGCACAAGGTCTTACATGTCCTATCACAGTGGAGGTCGGGTAAACTTTCTGTTAAGGCCGCAGGTGTTCCCGTTGAATGGCATGGGAACAGACTCCTCCAGGAGATTCTCAGCAGGAAAGGAAGTGAGGGGCGCTCGCTGGTCATTTCAGTAGGGATGAAACAAACATTTACAGGAATATTATCCCAGAAAATACAAAACAGATTCTTCTTTTGATTTATTTCTGTTCTAAAACGATGCTTAAAACGATTTACTCTCTGCAGTCAAGCATTAAATATTAATATTTATGCAGGTTTTTATCTTTACTTACAGTCCTTTTAGCAATTTATCTTCTCCCCAGTGGAAGATTTGTAAAGAATTCAACCAAGATAACATTCTCTTCTCTAACGTTGAACTACACAGTTCTTTTTTTTCCCCTCTCATGCACTCATAGTTTTGTGTTTACCAACTTTGATACAGGTACATAAAAAACAATGCATATTCTAACATTTTTCCTTTTTTTATGTGTGCATGAGGTTTTCTGTATGTCTATGAATCTATAAGAAAAACACATTTCACTGCAATAACAGCTGCAGATATTTTGGATTTTGCCTTTGCCAGCTTTACACATACTAACTGGAGACTGGATGGAAAGCATACAAGGACAGAAATTTGTACATCTGTCTCAAAATTCTTGATTATATTTACGTCTGGACTTTGACTAGGCCAAGCTGCCACATTATAATTCCTTGATCTAAACCATTCCCTTGTAGCTCTGGCTGTATTTTTAGGCTTATTTCCCTGCTGGAAGCTGAACTAAACAAAAGTGTTTTGTAGCCTCCTCCTCCAGGATTATCCTGCATTTAGCTTTATCCATCTTACTTTGATCAGCTTCCCTGGTCAGAGTTGATGGTAAGATCAACTCTTCTTTCTGCTGAAGAAAACCCTGAAGCCACCACAGTTTGAGGAAATGTCTAGTGTAAATTTTCTTCCTCAAATTGTTGTTTGCAAATAGACCAAAATCTTTAATTTTGTTTTCATCTGATTAGAGTTGGTGCCTATCTCCAGCTGTCAATGGGTGAACATGTACATGTTGGAGAAATATGATTTAAATTATGAAAATGTGACCATATTCAGAGTGTTTAAAAACTATTTATTTGAGAGCAAACCCGTTAATGATCAATAAAGTTAACAGCATGCTACTGAGAAAAAATTTCTTAACCAAGTGGAAAAACATGAAATTATTACGTTTTCTGTTTATCAGGAAGTGTCACCATTCCCTTATGGACCTAAATTTAAAAAAGCAGATCCTATAAATTTTAGGTACTACATTATTCTGTAAACTATAAAAACCCAAACAAACATAAAAACAAATCATATCCCAAGTATATTGTCTTATGTTAAACTCAGTATCTTTTGATCCAGCAAGCTTGAGGCTTGTTAAAAAAAAAATTGCTCTTGATAGCCAGGCATGAAATTATTATACTAAACATGCTTGCTTACGTTATTATCATCATCATCACATTTTCTTTTATCCCAACTACAAGTACAGATCCATCTTTAAAGCTGTGTTGTCTAATCAGTTGAGTCTTTCATTAGCCATAGCAAGGACTTAACCCATTTAATCACACCAGCAACAATTGTTGCCAGACACTTTTTTCTAACTTCTGGAAGCTCTAGAACAATTGTTTTGACTTTTGGCAGCTAATTGAAGTTTTAAAATAAAATAATAATGTGTCTACTCTAACCAATATCAATTTCATGTATCTAGTGTGAAAGGTCACATGACCAGACCTCTTTACTTCCTGCCTGTAACACTGGAGGTAAATGTCAGTCACAAACCTCTACAAGAGGAAGTCAGTAAAATATTTAAATAAACAAATATAAATAAAATATTTTGAACATATGTTTTTTCAAGTGTCTTCTACTGATATGTAAAGAAAATTGTATCCCTTCATTCATCTTTTGATCATAAGAGTGAATGTAAGCATTGCAACAATTGTTGCTGCTAGCATCATACATAGACAGCACTACGCTTCATAGCTTTGCTGTTTGTTCTTTAAGCCCAGTTGCCCACACAGCTTAAAACTATCAGATATTTTAGATCTTCTAGGCCTGAAGGAACCTCAAAATGATGTTTTCTACATCACTGTCATTCCCACAGTTGAAACCCTCCCCTATTTTACCCCCCCCAAAGGCGGCCCTTTACACAAAATGTGGCCTATGCACTGAATGACAACAACAAGATGATGCCACGCCTGAAACTGCTTTAGGACAGAGCAAAGGTGTAGTTCTTGGTTTGATGGAACAGGGAGAATTTCCTCTCAGATGCAGATTTGTTCATACTAACATTTTCACCTGCCTTTGCCTAATTGATGAAATGACCAAATGAGGTCAAAGGTCATTCAGGACATTGAGACCATGACATCTGCAGGATGTAGCATTGAATCTTTATGTATCTAAAATATTTCTGAACACTCTTGTAACAATTCTTTGTTATAATAGGTTATGGATGTCATGATTTAAAAAAAATGTTTATATGTATAAATAGGCCATATTTGTGTTATTCAGACTATGCAGTTTCCCACTGGCAACAATTGTTGCCGAGTATAAAATTTACATTTTCACTAACATAACCAACATAAAATTTAATAATTCATGAATATTATGTGTTAGGGAGGTCCAAGGATTGAAATGCATGCACTTATTTTGCAGGAAAAAATTTGGGATTAAACGAGGTTCAATCGCCCCAACCTCAGAGATACCTCCACCTTCACCTCCTCCCGTACAGGTATGCACTCAGCCTTGTTGTAGCTCTAGGCAGTGCATGTTCTTGTTGTGGGTTGAGCAAATGCATTACTCATTTCACATTCCAAATTTCTACCCCAGGCTGTATTCACAACTCCTCATCCTGTGCTCTTTTCCTTTTCTTTTTTCTCCTCACCAAATGTATTTCTTCTCTTCGTAATTATTTCATCATTAGTTTGTTCATACGGAGTAAGGGTGTGGGGTTTAAAGTGCTAGGAGGGTGTGGATTGACCTGAGGATACTTGGTTCTGATTACAAGACGGAGCTGCTCCTTGTGTCCTTGAGCAAAATGTCGTCCAAGCCTCCTACGCCTCATTTAACATCTACTGTTCTTACACAAATGAGTGATGTATAAACCTGAAGGCTATGTGAGTTGCAATGGAAAAAATGCTTCAGTTTAACAATGCATAATTTTGTGCATATCTAAATAAACATCCAAACCCTGGTTTAAAAATTCATCCTAACTCTTAGATTATGCTGGTCAACTTCGTAACCTTTACTTGAACCGAACCCTCAGAGTCGTCCTACGTTTTAAAAATTACCATGTCTCAGGGTGGCTTCGGAGGCTCTGGCAGGCTGCCTGCAGAGGAAAACCTCACTACAAACACACTCTCGCATATCACTCCTGCTGAAGTGACCGCAGGTGTGCGCCGGGCAGGTATACTCGTACACATATGCAAAAAGCCTCTCTGCCCTCACCTGTCTCCACGTCCAGGCTGCTTCCCTGCTCTGCCTAACCCCACCTTGGAGATTGTGTGCGTGCGAATTCAGCTCTGGATTCGGTCAAACTCGTTGCAGCACCCCCTCCACTTGGGGCAGTGAGGGAAATGAAGGCTTTAGGAGTTTATTATAAAACCACAAGAGCAGCGGCAGGGGATAGGCCTCCTGGGGCTGCAAAACATCCCTCCTCATCCCTCCATCCTTGTCTTCTTCTTTCAAGCCCTTCAATATATCAAACCTCAGTCCAGTGTACTGTCTGTGACACCCTCCTCTGTCTCATTTTATTTTCTTACCTGCAGCTCTGCCTAGAGAAATGCGGCCTTTTTATTACAATGCATTCTCGTTGAATAAAGTTAAATATTGATCTGCAATATTCTTGTATGAAAAGTTAATATGGTGAGTCAATTGTGTGGTAATATGAGCTTGTTTGACCTCAGACCAACAGTAAAGTCATAACTTACCTGAGGTATTAAATTCATTTTTGAACGAAAAGTCCAAAGGTTCGTGCAGAAATTAGATGCTACACTGAGTTGCTGTATAACCCAAGTCATTCATGAAGTTGTATATGTTGAATGCAATCTACCCTTGCAAAGAATGTTTTGCTAGAATCTGGCTTAGTATTGTCTATTGTGGGAATCTGCAACCTTCACAATCCAAAGAGACATTTCTGCCTTCACTCCAGCTATCATAACTTTCTCTGAAGTTATGAAGAGAAATTGTTGAATGTCCACTTGCGGCTCAGGAGCCGCAGGTTGCAAAACCCAGGTCTATTGCAATGCAGAACAATATAAGAATTACTGCAGCCTTATGAAAGCAATGTGGCAGCAGAAAAGCCTCAGACTCTTTGGAGCTGTTGTTTCTTTTCTGAGGATATTATTATCAAAGCTTTCAAAGATGCAAACTGCAAAAAGTGGGGTTCACAACTGGTGCATTCAGATGTATTTGGTGGCAAACTCCTTACAGAAAGAGGCAGATCAAGATACAAACTCTGGTTGTTTTTGTTGCGAGGCATCAGTGCTAATCAACTGCTCAAGCCTTGATTTTAATGTGCAAATAATAATATTACCCAGTGCTGTATATTTCATAAACATATATTGGCAATAAAACAAAAGCTGATTAACATACTGGGAAAACTATTGTGAACTTTAAAGACTTCAGTTCAAATAAAGTACATTAGAACATCATATGTCTATGAATATTTTTTTCCTCCCACTGTAGAATAGATCTTATTAAATACTTCATAGAGAAATCTGTCAATTTTAGTATGCCTTGTCTCTCTTTATAAACTTCTTCTCTGGGTTTTAGTTTTGCACCATTTTTCTAAAATGCATGTAGCATTCTCACACCTGGTTAAAATATGTTGTAGGTATACAGTGCGCAATACAAGAGCGCATCCTTGAAGGAAATATTGAAAAAAGTCATTAACAAAAATAGAAATGAGAAATAATCATTAATAATCAGCGTCATTATGCATCTGTGATATTACCACAAGTTCTTGTGAAAGCCTGTTTTTGGCAGACTAGATTTGATCTTGATGAAACAAAGATTTCCAAATAAAATGACAAGTTTGGTTTTTGGTGGCAAAGTGTCTCTAAAGATAACCCTTTTGTTGCACAGATGAATTTAGCAACATCGGATTCTTTGATTTTTTGCAATAAAATCAAAGGATTAAAAGTATCAAGAGTAACAATAAAAAGTATATTTTGAAAATAAGGAGATAATTTGTATGCGAAGGTGGGTAGTAAGTATTTACTTTTACTTGAGTAACATGTTGAAGAAACAATTTACTTTTAGTAGTTTCTCTACATTGTACTTACATTATATTTGACTAATGCTTTTATGATACTACTCTTAAAAAATATTCTAAATACCCTACCTACTATGAGAAACTATATTGAATGAAGAACAACTATATTTTAAGATGACTTGTTCTTTGAACACAAACTTTGTTGTTCTAATGCTATTTTGCTGTTCAATTTTAAGATCATCAAGTTACAGTAAACACCTTACATTGTCACTGGCAGTACTTTACCCTGGCCCAGCACATGACCTTATGGAAGTATTGGCTTTATAAGCTTTATAATGAAAAACTTGGATTTGGAAAAATGTTTCTTCTGCCTGAATTTGATATTTTGTTCTTTTTTATATGTTAGTCATACAAATACAAGTTTTTTGCAAAGAATTGAAAAACTTTGTTTGTGTGATGACATCAATTTTAAATATTAATTCAGATGTTCTGTTCAGTTACCAAGTACTTTATGAAGCTGTTTTACTCCTACTTGAGTAATTTCTCGCATACTTTTACTTGAGCAAAAATAATGTTGAAGTAGTGCAACTCTTACCTCTCCTTTTATGTATATCCATAAGGAATATTTGAACTTATTGCACTGCAGTACAAGAGGTCTCAAACTGATGTTTTAATCAGGAATAATGTGCATAATCACCATAATTAGAGAGCAACATCAAAAGCACAAGAGTATGCTTTAAGTACTACACAATGGGCCTCTGTGTGCAGATGCACTCATGCAAACGGTTGGAAAGTTATGATTCACGGGTAATAGGATGTAAACTGTTCTTGTCGCATTTGTGGGGCGGCCCATTGTGTGCGATCTGGGGGTCAAGCGATCCACTGAGTCATCATCCTTGTCATCATCGTCATTAAGATTGTCATCGTAGTTGGTGTGTTGGCCAGAGGCAGAACACCTGTATGCATGTCTTCCACTCCCCACCACCCATTCACCCACTAACCCCTTTGCCTTTTACTTTGTGGTTGATGGTGATGCAGAGAGACCACAGCGTTTTCAGATGAAAAGGAGGGCAGGGCGTCATTAGCAGGAAATGGTTTTGCTCAATAGACGCAGAGCACCAAGTAGCAGGCAGGTGGATTCAGCTCACTTCTTTCCTGCGTGGGGACTCTAGGTTTGTGCGTGGCTGACTGTAACTGAGCAAGACACAACAAAGCACACGAGCCTTACAAATGTATGTCTTTTTATTAATCTTATTTGTTTTGTTTTAAATAAAAAAGTGTAAAGCAACAAAGTTTCAAAACAGAAACAGAAAAAAAAAACAATTACACATAATTCCACATTCAAAGAACCTGCACAGACATCTAAAAGATATTTCAACCAAATGCAGAGGGAAAGACATGTATCTACAGAGAAGAAAACTCTGCATAGCTCATAAATCTTACTGATATTTGCCAAAAGTTGAAGTGAGGTAGAAAAATTACAACTCCACATTGTCAGACGCCTGGAGCCCCGATGTGAGTTATATTCATAGCTCATCTGCAGTTCAGAGGCAGTCCAACGAAGCATGAAACGGCCCAATAAAAACAGACCCTCTGGGGTCCAGCATGCACTTTCCACCCGCACACATGGACGCTGAGCTGGATGTAAGGGGGGTGGTGGAGTAAACGTGGTCATTTTCTTTGATTAGCAATTAGGGAAAATAGGGAGCGTGACTGATTCACTTCAAAGGCATGCAGAACAAAAGATGCGGCTAATTTGGACTCAAAGAGCAAATATTCTGCCGATTTAATTTTATACTTGAAAGTATAGAAAAATGTATACTTCTGTAAATACCTACAATTAGAGAAAAACAGAGCTGGCATACCCCCAAATTAAGTTGGATTTCAAAGAGAGTGGTCAGTGTTTCCAGCAGTGTGCTAATCTCCCTTTGTTCTCAACAGCACATTTCCATAGACATTTCCATAAGAGCAACTGAAAACACAAAGCTTCTTTCTGTACACGATAACCCTGTTAATGCACACAATAAGGTATGTCAGTGGTGCGAGCCACCATAAAGCTTCCAGTGATTCTATCTAGGCATGTTAGACCCCAGCATCAATAATTCATTTGGCATAATATGTAGCAAGAGCAACTTAAGTGCTTTTACTCAGAACAGAACTTTAAAAGTTCTCCACAGCAGTCAGAGACAGGCAGGCGGAGTCATTTTAACTCCTTTACAGCCTTTTTGGCAATACTTGATTACAAGATTTAATGCATAAAGCAGCAGTATGCGAGGCACAGAAAGTGGCACAATAAATAGTAAAATATGGGAGGCTGAATACCACATCAATCAGTCAGTGTCAGAGTTCATACTGCTGGTAAGATCCAGTCTGGTTCCCATTTTGAGGATCTTGATTCCATTCCCTCTTTTGTAGAAAAAATGAGATTTCAGTGCATCCAGCTAAGGAGAAGTAGAGTAGTCTGGAAACATCATCATCTATTGTAATCTGATGATTAGCAAAGAACCAACAGTATTGTAGTGGCACATTAGTGTTTTTCTCCCAAAATATCATGCAAGTCTTAAGTGATATTTGCAGACACATGCTTTGACGTGACATTCTGCAGTGGAGTACCCATGAAGGTCAGAGTTTTGTCTTTTTTTTTCCTCCCCACTGCTTCATCAGATCATCTCCTTTCTCCAAATGTTTGTTTATGCATTCTTGCAGGTGTACACCTCCTCTTCCCTCACGCATGTCTGGCACTCCACATGGCAGCACCAGCGCACCTGGCAGTGGCAGGATAGGCTGGTGAGCCGCATGGCCGTGTTGTAGCCGCGTCCACAGCACAGACTCTGACAGCTCGTGTCCTTGGTGCACGACCGGCCCCCCGTGCCAGGCGAGTAGCGGGAAGGCCTGCAGAAGCTGGGGGAGTCCTCCAGGTAGACCAGGTCGGTGTTCCTGGGGCTCTGACCGTGGCGTCTGGGCCCCGCGAGCTCAGTCTCTCCTGTGGCCGCGTTGGTGACGCTCAACACTTTCACGGCGTTGTCGTATCTATACTTCAGCAGCCGCCCAGTGTCATGGAAAGGGGACAGCTGCTTCCAGCAAGTCCGTACGGCACAAGAGCCGGAGACTCCGTGACATTTGCAGGTTGTTTTCAGCCCACTCTTCACTGCCTGAGATAGGAGGGACAAAAAGAGAGAAATGTCAACTCTTTCAGTTTGATTCATTACCTGCTTTCTTATCTCAGGGATCTATCTGGCTGGAGAGACAGTTTCCTGCAGGGTGGGTTAAGGTTTAGTGGAGATGAGCCAGTCGCTTTCCTTGGTTTAAAAATTTCGACATAATGGATTGAGTTGTCGTATTTCATTCGCTCCGCATTTCTCATTCGGACAGCTCTTGAAATTTCTTTTCTCAATGTGTTGAAACTAGCTCTGCCTGTCTCCCTTCTGTCTCGTTCGCCTGAGGCAGAGGTGACAAGAAGAACAGACTGGGGAATCTCTCCGCCCATTTTCTAGTACATGCATGCTCATGGAAAAAATTTATGTGATTTATTTATGTTTCTATACATGAAAAAAAACAATAAAGATTAACAGCTTGTAGACACTGCACCTTGTAAACACAGATTTTAATGTATTATGAATAGGAAGGAAAATGATACTGTTTCCTAAAAAAAAAAAAAAACAACAAAAAAACCTGAAACGTTTGGCCAGGATTTGTATACAGTTCGATACAAGACAATACTTTGTAAAACTTTGCAGTTACAGTTGCAAGTCTTTTGAGGTTTATCTCTGTCTGTGTAATAGGTCCAAACAACTTCGCACATCTATAGTTTGAGCTCTTTGCTCATCTCGTTTTGTAAAGTAGCTCAAACTCAGCCAGAAAACACTGGTAAACATCAAGTTTTATGTCTTACCAAAAAGTCCCAATTGAATGTTATTCTACTTTAACACATTAATAAGCTCTGATCAAAGCCATTGCATTGTAGTTTGGGTTGCTGTGCTGAAATAGAAGTGCAGCATTCATTTTTCATGACACATAGTGTTTCGCATGAAGCCCAAAAAGTACAATATCAATCCAATCAGAGCAGAACTCCTTCTTCAACTTGTGTGCTGTACCTTACATTGGAGGTAGCAAAATGAGGTTGCCAGCTTCTTCTAACAATAGCTTACTTCTTTCTAAATGCCAGATTTGTGTAGTGAACACAGTTAATGACTCTTTTTAACATATTTTACCACCTGAGCTGTGGTAAAATATGTACCACAGCTGTAACTCCTCCAGAGTTTCCTTGGGCAAATGGCCACTGCTTGGTAATTTTGCATTTGTGCTCAGTTAGCTATTTACGCTAAAGCTTGAAATATTGTTCCATAATACTTTAATAAACATTCACATACTTGTGAATCTATTCACATTAATAGATTTCTGCAGATGACTAGTTGCTCTGTATTTTAGGAGTATCAGAGTAATGGGGTAAGTAAATGCCACATATCTCAGATGTTCATTTGTAGATTTGACATCTTTTTTTCATTTCACCTTCATGCACCACTTTGTATTGATCGCTCACATCAAAACTGAATATAAAAATGCTCTAAAGTTTGTTGTTCTGACATAACTAAAGGAGAGGATTACTCATACTTTTGCAAGGCTCTGTATGGGATTTCTTCACTGAGCTTGATGGCCAGTGATTGGAGCATGGTCAGTCAGGCTGAGAGCTGCCGTTGTGGAGAGGGGCCAGAGATAGGTCAAACTAAAAAAGCCAGAGGGCTCTGCCGGGTTGAAAAGTTCTACTCAGGTCCTCCCTCCCTGCACAGGTATGAAAGCCCCTGAGGGGCTTCTAAACACCATTACTGTGAGCTGAGGGGTCTACAACCGCTTGTGTTTTTTTGTAAACTCGGCTGCTGGACTCTTTTTGGTGACAATAGTGTAAAACTTTTAGCTCACTTGAGATGAGATAAGATAGAGTTCTTCCTGTTTTGCCTTTTGGTTCCTCCAACAGACTTTGTCTTTTTAGGTGCGAGCCACAGGAGATGCGCCCTGAGGCTCCCTATTTTCAGAGTGGTGGTTATGAACATTAGGTGGATTTATGAAGAGCACAGTGATCCAGTAAGTGGAAAAAAATGCTTGCTCGTATATTAAAAAGAGGCCACGGTTATAATCGCTCTCTCCGACATGAGACCTTTAATTTTCTGTTGGCCCGCACAGCAAGCTTTATCATGCCTGAGAACACCTGGCTCCAATGATCCCACAGCCATGTTGTCTCCTTGCTGCAATGCCTCACCCACCCAGGTCAAAACATGGAAGCAAATACAAGGGGGAATTGGTGGAGGAGGTGTTTTTTGACTGGAAGCTTCAAAAACAAACGGGCGAAGCCTAAAGTTGTCAGCATCAGGTTTAATTGGCAGGTGAAATTGCAGCCCAACTTAAAGGAAACAATAAATAAGGGAATGAGAGGTCTGACATGCTGCACAAGCACATTTTATTTAAGCACTCACCCGGATACCAACGTTGATGTTGTGGGCATCGACCTGCGCCCTAAGGTCTTTGCTGACCCTCTTTTGGCCGAGGAACTTTTTGAGGAACTTGGTGCTGTATTTCAGGTTGTCTCCACAGACCCCCCATTGCCACGCTTCTCTGTGCTGGATCCCAGGGGAGTCGTCACACGTGCACCTCTCCATCCGGCCTGAGCTGCAAGCTTTGGCGAGTGCATGGGTTAGAGCAGCGGAGGACACAGCCAGAAGGAAGGAAGTCTCCTTAAATGCTGGATTAAAAGAAAAAAGGCACCAAATGGTTAAATAACTCTGTTGCCAGTGATACATAAAAAACATCTTCAACAGCCGTTTTATGTCTGTGGCAGTAATTGTCAGGATCTAATCCAAGAAATGTGTTTTCTTTCCAATAATTAAGCAATTAACCCAGCTTGTTTACAAAAATCTCACTACGTTGTCATGGTGTACGACAACCTCAGGAATCCTGTACGCTTTCTTGTGTCAAAACTTCTGCTCTGACCTCTTCTTGTGGCTCTGCACTGTTATTTTATTTCCCCCAAAGTCGTCACCAGCGTGTATTTTCATCTAATTAATTGTTATTTTGACTAGGAAGGATTTTCCCAGATGAAAGTGGGTAATCACACCACCCTTTTCCTCTGGGAATGGGCATTTTCCCGAGATAAAAATAACCGCAGGGCTCAAGCACTCTCCACATCGTTTGCCACATTTCTTGGCGCTCTACTCCCTCATTACCTCTGTGCTGACCTGTTCATGTTCTCCCACACAATGATATCCATATGCATAAAGTCTGGACTGTCCTCCAGAATTTTTGTGTGCACAGCAGATCTGCAACTGGTTTTAAAATGTTATCCAATGCAGCTGAATTTGTAGCTTATTAATTGTTTCAAAAGTCATGCAGAATAGATTTTAAGAAGGAAAATTCAATATAATTGCAAGGGAGAATTGTTTCTTACCTGTGGCCAAAAGTTTAAAGTTCATTCAAGGGAAAAGAAAATCTTAACTTTCCATATCAAACAATAAAAAAACGTAATAGCAGAGAAACAAAAATGATGCTGAACATTGTACTTCACAAGATTTTATGTAAAATTCTAGTGAAGGAGACATTACGTGAGGCTTGTGACTACATGCACTGATAAAAACCATCAATTTAGATTTTATTAGAGTAAGCAGACATGCAAGTTTGATTATATGCTTTTGCAATGCTGCAGCCGATGGTAAGTTTACTCCGTGTTTTTGCACACTTATTCTTGCAGATTACCTTCTGTTTAGAAAAAAGTCATCAACCAGATTTTACACACACACACACATACGCACGCACGCAGGCGCGCGTACACAGACACACTCACACACACACAGATACACACACACACACATATATATATAAATTTTGTTCAGAACCAGAAACAGCCCATTTCGGCACACTTTTATCTCTGAGATAAAATCAGTTGAAGTTGAAGTAGCAGAAATCAGAACCAGAAGGCGCTTTCACCTCTTTTTAGGAGGCTTCCTCGGCCATCCAAGGTGCAGTTCCAGCGCTCGTTTCTGAATTGATAGCGACACTCCAACTGGCCGAGGCGCACCGACTCCCGGAGCGTCTCGGCTAAACCGGGCTCTCTGCGGCACATCCTCTTCTGCCGCCTGGTCAGACTCATCTGCTCGCACTGCTTCAGGTGGGCCTTCCCCGATGGAGCTTCATTGGAAAATGGACCTGGTAAAAGCACCAGTGGCTCTCGGCCTGTCAGCCTATAATTAAGAAGAAAACAATAGTAAATGTTAATCTGGGTCCATGTTAAAAACATCCCACTGTATAATTAAAAAGGTAAAAAAAAAAACTTTCCAGTAAATAATTTCTTACTGTAATTAACTGACAAAGTTTTAATATTTCCTACGCTGGTGTATGTTGTGTTAAAGTTATTTAAACTTTTCCTATCAAATTCCGTTTTAAAAAATTCAAAATGTCTACTAAACACAATTATAAATGAAATAGCAAATGAAATAACAAACTGAATATGAAGACGGTAGACATTTACGCGTGCGTAATTAATTACTGAAGCTTTAATAAATTAGGCTATTCCCATACAGTGACTAGAACATGACAGTGAATCAACATGTTTAAAATGCCTGAATAAAAAGTTAACCGTCTGACCCAAAGTAAGCTGCAGTGTTCGAGAGGAGGATGCAGAATCCAATTGTTCGCAATAGGCAGGCGGTCCCTGGGAGCCTGGAGCGCATTGTGCCGGTTCGGCGCTGTTCCTCATTGCGGTGACTCTTCAATGGAGAAACTCTGTGCCGTCTACTCGGCGCTTCTCTTTAAGGGGCCCCACATGCTCAACACTGAGTGTCGGAGCGATGCGCATGGCACAGTGGGTCCGCTGGGAGGCAGGGCTGTTTGGAGGAGGAAGCATCATCCTGCCGCACCCTCCATGAAGTCTCGGCATTGTTGTTGAATGTTCCTCCCACTGCGACGCCACCCAGATGCGCATAGTTTTGAGCCAAGACAGTTGTTGGAATATCTATCTCGCCTTTTTCTGTGATTTGCATCTTTTGGTCTTGCATACTCTGTTATTCTGTATAAACTGCTATATGCGAACATTGGAAAGCTTTTCCTGGATTATCTCCACAGATTCAGCATCCTTAATAATGACAGCAACACTAGAATAAACGACAAAATTACTGTTTAAATATATTATCTATTTAGAACAATTTAACTTATGCTTAAACTGAAAGGAAATGCCAGCGTAATGATTCTCAAGCTTAAATTGACCAAACACTACAGGTCGTGAAAGGATCCATAAAATGTAATTGAATGTAATTGCGTAAGGTTTGTTCCTCCAATTTAACTGCACTTTCCAGTTATGGGTGTAGCCCCATCTAGTGTGCGGAATCTAGGAGGAAGGGAGAGTTCTGCTCAGAAACATCCAAATCGAAAAATAATTTACATTTTCTCGGAAACTGCAGAGGACTCAGTGTTCAAGAAGGATTGATGTTGATGTTTTAAATATTGCCCAGCCCTTCAAAGCAAACTATTATTAAAATATTTATTTAAATACCACTGCTTTTGAAATGTATGTTCTTTTAAAATTGAAATGTAAAGTGTAACAATTACCACGACTAATCAAGGAGACACATTCTAATTGAATAGGAGGAGGAACTGGCAGGAATTGTTGTGCCACACTGGAAGAAAATCACTTTATCTTGGATATGAACAAGACAAAGGGGATTATTTTGGTCTTCAGTAGACATAACAAAGAGCCAAACGTAGCTCTTACACAGGGAGAAGAGTGTATTTTGTTTCAGCACTGCTGGGTTTTTGCCTGACTTGGGAATGTAACTCTAAGACTATTTCTAGAGACATACCAAACTACTTCTGATAATGCAGCATACAAGTCCTTAAAATATGCTGAAAGGTCTGTTTTATCCTGTGTAAACACATGAAGGTAACCATTAATTTGCAGTTATGTATCAGCACAGATGGCTCCTCTGGTCATAACGGAAGACAATAAATACCCAGCTTAGGTTAGGTATAAATCAACAGTTGCAGAAATCCGAATAAGTTAATTAGCTGCAAATTTCTTTGACTATATATGCAGTACATTTCAAAAATATTTATTCCTCTTGAACTTCTTTCATGCCATGTCATGTTTCCACCATATACTTCAATGTGTATATACTTCATTGGGATTGTATGTGATTGAAAAGCACAAAGCATTACATTCTTGTAATTCCAAAGGAAAATTATTCAGTTCTCACTTTTTAGAAATATAACTTAATATCAATGAAGTGTGAAGAAGTTTAAAGATTAGGTCACAAAACCGCACCAAGGCAACGCTGGGCTCTGTAATCTGCGACCGTGGAGTCCCATGAAGACTTTCCTCAATGGCTCTTAAAGGCTTTAGCAAAAAATAATAAAGAGGCAATAAAATTTTTCTACATAAAAAATGCCATATTTACCAGATTTTTAAAATGTATTTCCACAGTAGAATGACTCTAGCCGAATCAAGAACATTTCTTTGGGTCTATTTCTTTCGTTATTAGCTTGGAAACTATGTGCTTTTTTACATAAATATATCAACATCCAGTTGAAGGAAATGTACCTATCCACTTTTTGCAAATCTGTAAAGAGCGCGACTAAAGTTGAGTTGTGAGTTGTGGAATATAGGTAGAAATGATCATTTGTCTCTCTCCACACCTCTTGATAGCGCTGCAGTAATATTTTAATGCTTGGGTCTCCCGTCAAATATAAAGAAAAAGGAGACGATATCAGTAGGTGGCGGTAATGCAACCTTAACGGTTCTTGACAACCACCAATAAAAATC
Source organism: Xiphophorus couchianus (assembly GCF_001444195.1). Classification (NCBI taxonomy): domain Eukaryota; kingdom Metazoa; phylum Chordata; class Actinopteri; order Cyprinodontiformes; family Poeciliidae; genus Xiphophorus; species Xiphophorus couchianus. The sequence goes on along the minus strand of NC_040243.1, from coordinate 7,563,823 downwards.
AATAAGAAGAAGAAGAAGAAGAAGAAGAAGAATCGGGGGAGGATGACGACAACCGGAAATCGCCATTTTCCAGTTGAGCAGTAACGGAAGAAAGCTCGAGAAACAGCTACAAAGGTAAATTTGTTATTCAAATATTTAAACAATCGCGGTTATCAAACAATCCTTTATCAACATATTGTTAAAAATGTGTAGTTTTACACGTTTTTTTTATTACGGCTGGGTTTTAGGCGTCGAAACCAGACATTTGGAGTTCGTTAGCTGCTTTTTTTAACTTCAACGGGAGTGCTTTGTTGTGTTTTCATTCATACATTTAATCCTTAAATATATACTTAATTTTTAACAGTTTTTGTTGATCTAGCATCTTCTGTTATATTTTTACAGATGAAGCTTTGCACAGTTACAAGTGATTTATTGCCAGTTGTGAATCCTTCTCGGCTAATAAGCTAACACTCGTTAGCTGTCATTTTAACAGTCAATTGAGCAATTTCTCTTTTTGATCAGTGTGCCCACAAAATATAGGTTTTCGAAACGGTTTACTGTCCAGATTGCGTCTATCGTATGTGTACTGGCACATGTACAAAACGCAGCAATATATTTGTTATCTAAGCATTTGGTTCGATGGGGATTGTAATCAGCTGACGAGGTTTAGCTTATGAATATGCAGAGAAAAATGCAGATGTTTATTTTCACAGTTACTGATATTATGATAAAGCTACAAGTGCAGTTCCTCCTAGGTCTCAGTTTAAATCGTCAGCCTTCTCTCATTTATACATAAATGACCACCACTTAAAACAAAAGTGAAACTATTTAAGATATGTGTTTCGCTAAAAGATAAATGTTTATTAGTACAGACAGAAGTGACAAGTTTATAAAATGCAACCTTACCTATTTCTGATTCAAAGGCAGATTCCTTTGTTGAAATTGAAAGATGTTCAATTTCTATTGAACGGTAAAAGCAATTCTTTTCCGATTCTTCCTCATTTTAAGGATTTCTCGGGGATGCATTTTTGAACGGACACACGTTTGCAAAAATAAAGAATATTTAAAAAATGATTTCAATGTTTCATTAGTTAAGCTATTACATTACTTTATTCACATTTACAAACTAGTTTTGCAAAAAGAAAACAATTTTCAAACCTCATATTTGAAGAACTATTTCGAATGCATAATATTTTTACGTTTCCAGCTAACGGTGAATCAGTAGTTTTTGTGTGTGTCCTATTGGTTAATTCAGCTATTAATGTGACTGTGTTGTTTCAAGGCTAAGAATTACTATATGTGGTGGCCCACATTAATTACAGTGATATTTTTAACATCAATGAATCAGGAACTTTGTGGTGGGCCTGTTGCTTCTTGAGCTTGCTTGATGTGTAACTCGTTTTACTCGTTCATTTACCTTATGTCATTAGCTAATCGGAAGTCCTTGGTTGCCATTGGCATGTAACCTCAATATTTATTAGGAGTGCATTGATATGAAATTGTGGGCCAATATCGGTATCTGATATTAATATTGTTGCCATAGCTGGTATGTGATATTTACTGATATAAATGTATTTTCATACTCTTTTTGATACCATGAAAAAAACGACCGCTGACATTGCTTATCTGCTTTATTTAGACATTCCACATGTTGAAACAAACACGTGTGATGTTTATTTCCCTTCAAATCACATACAGAAACAAGATGGGAATAAAACTAAGTTTTACATAGGGTCTGATGCAGACATGTAAAAAATTACTAACTTTGACTGATACTGTTAATAATAGTTGAACATTTAACTGTTTATGAATCTTAATGTTTTTTTTTTGCTATTCAATGAGACTGTGAGACATTTTTTGGTCCAATAAAAAAACATATTTGAATTTCAATAAATACTTGTCAGCTGAACACAAGTTTATACTGATTTATTTGCACATCTGACAAAATAACTTAAAATCATTCATATTATGTTATATATTCTTTTTGTTTGTCTTGCAAAATTAATAAAGTGGTGGCTTTATGCTTCTTCAACATGTGCTTTACTGCAAGATCGGTTTTGCATCCAAACAGTTTTATTGAGTTAAAAAAAATCCTAATTTTTCTGCCTTAATTGTCATAAACATAAATAAGAAAATAGTCTGATAGTTCTGACCATTGCATAATACAACTAGTGGCAGGATGTCCCATCAAATTTTTTATGGTATCTTGAGCATGGAGTGTGTTTCGCTTTAACAAAACTAGAAGCTTGGCGCTCACTCCAGGCGGTCTGTGTGGAACTCTGTGGCATATTTTCAAGGAATTTGCTTCTTTTAGCTTTGCTGTCCTTATCTATGTTACAGTCTTCACCTGCAGCATGGAGCAGCGCAAAACAAGCTTATACATGCTTTCCCCAATTTATCCACAAACTTTGTGTATGTAATCTTCAAGACACGGCAACAAAACTGTGGAAAGGAAATGAGAATGTAAATGCGTTATTTTGCTGTGGTTTATGTCATTTTGCAATTCTTCACTGGTTAAATGAAATGTTAAAATGTGGGGTAAAAGATGTGAGGAAGTTCTCTGGGTGCTGTTTGTAAAGATAAGGTGACTATATCAGATTGGACTTTAAGGAAGTTGTGATAAACCTAATTTAGTTTTGTCTTCCTGCTGAGATTAATAAATACATTAACTTGTACTCAAATCCTTTGTACATAACCGTTGAGTCTAGAGATGGACAATATATTGGCATTAACATTTATACTAGCCAATATTGATGTCATAGAAAGACATTATAAAGACATCAGTGTTGCAATGTGTCATCAGTAATGTAAAATGTTTTTTTTGTTTGTTTGTTTTTTTGTTTTGCTGGGTTTTAAAAGTACTTTTGCGTAACTAAGTTGGTAATGAACTTCATAAAAAAAAACACCACTGTGGAGCATGAGTGGAAGTAGGCTGCAATAGGAATGGATGTGGTTAAAGATCTAATTATGGAAATTATAGTGACGATTGTCATGCCAATGGACATGATGTACAATTTTCTCTGTGTGAAGCAAAAGGGAGAAAAATATTTCGCAAGTTATTTTATTTATTTAAAAATGTCTAATATCATATTTTATGGCACCACCTGACTGAATGAAATGAAGCCCATTCATTCGTAAGTTAGTCCTTGAGTACTCAAGGGTTTTCTACAGGCAAATGCATGAGGGGTTTTTTCTGCATACTTTTCAAGTAAATGCTTTTAAGGCAAATTCTTTTGCTGTTTTGTCAAAAACAGCTTCAACGAAATCAAGCAAATGACAGAAGTGTGTTTTGCAGTTTCATTAATGTGCAAGACAAAAAAAATACAGGAAATGACAGCAACGGTCTCAAAGTGTCTTTAAATAAATGAAAGATGAATTTGGGCCAGAGGATGTAACATTTTAGATCATGCACATTTACAGGTCATGCCTTACAGACACGATCTGTAAGTTTTAGTTGAGCCGCTGCCTTATGTTTAGCACCAGCCTTTTAGAGATGTCACACTTCCGTTTTGTGCGTCGCTGCAGGTACGCCAAGATGGGGAACTTTTCCAGCCTCTTTAAGGGACTGTTTGGAAAGAAAGAAATGCGAATTCTGATGGTCGGACTAGATGCTGCCGGTAAGACCACCATCCTGTACAAGCTCAAACTGGGAGAAATCGTTACCACCATTCCTACCATCGGTGAGTCGTCTTCTGTTTCATTATTACTTTATAGCTCGACACCTACACTTTACATTGGCTCTGAAAATATATGTATATATTTTTCTTGTTCTAAGGTTTTAATGTTGAGACTGTAGAATTCAAGAATATCAGTTTTACGGTTTGGGATGTTGGTGGCCAGGACAAGATCCGGCCCCTCTGGAGGCATTATTTCCAGAACACACAAGGTGAGAGATGTGATGTTTCTACTCTATCATCTCAGCACTAGTACTTTTCTGCTAAAACTCCCTTTACATTTGAAGTTCTTTGTTTTCCTCCCTCATAAAAATCTTTTTGTTTTCAGGCCTTATCTTTGTAGTGGACAGCAATGACAGGGAGCGAGTGGGTGAAGCAAAGGAGGAGCTGATGCGAATGCTGGCAGAAGATGAACTGAGGGATGCCGTGCTCCTTGTGTTTGCTAATAAACAGGTTTGTTTCCAACATGGAGCTCCACAGAGGTTTCTTTCCTGACTACAACTCATAAAGGGACTTGATGTACTTAGCAAATATTTAAGTTTAGGTTAAACATTGTTCTTTAGATGGTATTTCGTTGGTCATTTTTGATTAAAACCTTTACAACAATTAGACTAATCATGCAGACTTTGTTGGTCTGTTGTGTTTGCATGGTTTTGTGTTAAATGACTTCTTCAGGAACACCAGTGGATTCAGTTGTCCTAGTCTAATCAGGTTTAACATTCGGCTGGTCACATGCATCCAATTCCCTCTGTTCATGCCAGGCAATGTAAAACTTGCTTTAAATTTGTATGCGAAAATCTGATCCTTTGTTTGTTTTCAATGTTATCTTATTGATTTTTATCTGGTAGGATTTGCCAAACGCCATGAACGCAGCTGAGATCACTGACAAGCTGAGCCTTCACTCTCTCCGTCACCGCAACTGGTACATCCAGGCCACATGCGCTACCAGTGGAGATGGGCTGTACGAGGGTCTGGACTGGCTTTCGAGCCAGCTAAGGAACGCAAAGTGATCCATTGTGCCGCGTCTCCATCTGCCAGCTCTGCCTGCAGTGTTTCTGGGAGGCTGCACATGGCCTAGATGTACTTCTTTATTCTCCTCTTTCCTCAGTTTCCTTTAATTTTTAAATTTTTTTTTTTTTGGAGCTTTGGCCAGTGTGCCCCGACATCAGTGTACTGTATGTGCGTGTTTGTATAAGTATTTTTGAGTGAATGAATGAATGTGCGGAAGTGGCAGCAGTACTGCTGTGCCTTGAACACAGTTAGCTCTCAGTCACTTCTCATTCCTCCAGTGCCAGCACACCCAAAGGCTGCTGGTATCTGTAAAGCAAAAAGCAATGCACGATGCTGAGTGCTCTGTCCTCGTAAAAAGAATGTCTAAGAAAAAAACCCAAAAGGTAATAATTCAGTTTTTTATTTGCTGGGAGCTTTTTCAACATGAGTTTATTTACCTAGAAAAAGATGCTGTCATCTTAACAACCTAGAACAGTTGAGGATGAAAACAAATTTTAAATGTTGCTATATATTTAAGATCAAAGACATAAAAGCACGAAACAACCGTTTAGTTTTATCTTTTAACTTCATAGTTTGCAGGTTTCTAGTGATCAGAATGTAAATGTATTCAGTGCCAATTTATGTGAGAATGTTCCAATGGCGGAAACTTCTTCCATTCAGTTCAGACACGTGTCTGATATTAAGTATTTCTTTTTGGCCTTGTTTGTCTTTTGATTAAATCGTATTTGTTCCGCGTAAAAGATCCACTGCGACTGGATCTGGTGACGGCAATAAATGTTGCAGCGCATGTTTACATATCTGGAGGAGTGTTAACTATTGCATGGTTTGTAACCTTAAGGCTTGTGTGGGTTTCAGCTCCACAAAGCCAACTGCTATGACAACTTGCTCCCACTCTGGCTCTTTATTTAGAAGTAGATTTCATTTGCTCTTGTAAGTACAGTAGTTCATTGGTTAGGGTCTGATGATTTTAGCTATTTTATTGTTACTGTTTTTTTCCCCCATGTATTTCCTAGTTTATCTTAGTCTGAGCTGCCGGGTGTGCTGTCCTTTTGAGTATAACGCTCTCGGGACCAAGTTAGTTGCAGAATAGTCTCATTATATTCTGTTTTGGATGTGTCTGCATTAGGAGGTTTGCAAGTTCCTTTTTTTTCTGTTTTCGTTATTACTGTGTTAGATGGTACATGTTGAATAGGAAGTGTATAAATCAGCCTTACAAATACATATTTAGTGCTTCAAGCTTCTTGCTTCAGGGCAGAGTTACTTCCTCTGTTCATTTACAAGAAATGATTTGACCGTATTTTACAGCCACATCAGCTTGCATAATACGGACTTGTGTGATGACAGCTGTTTTATCTCTCAGCCATGGCAGTGAACTCACATGCAGTAACACTCTCCATTGCTCTACACCAGCAGATAGTTGAATGTGCCAGTTAGTTTAACCAGAGTAGTCACTCCAATTTGCTCCAATGTCCTCTGCTATGAGAAATAAAATCAATCTTGAACAGTACACACTGAGTGAAGATGACTGCACAGTTATGTTACACTGACCTCAGAAGGGAGCTTCAGGTTTCGTTTTTTTACGACTGAATATTTCAATGTTTTGGGATTATTATTATTTTTTTTTTACGTTGTAATATCTTTGTACTTGCGTCGCAGTATATCTTACAATGGTTTAGTCAAGTTGAAAATGGAAAGAATTTGAAATTATAATAAACTGTTATTAAACTGTTAACTTGATGTCTTTTATCATCTATTTTGGTCAGATGTGAAGCTTTAATTTGCAGTATCATTTCTGTACAAAAGACTTGTGTTCATATTTCTTTCTCATTTTTATGCTTTTTTTAAAATAAAAAAAACAAACTTGTCCTGTAATACCGAATAAATGCACTATAATAAAGAGAATCTCTATTGTACATGTTTTAAGGTCTCCTCATTTATATATTTGAAAGATTGTATTTTTGGAATGCCTTAATACACATTAGAATTTTCAAATAAAATGATCTTCACACCTGTCAGAAACCCTACTGGCATTCATTGTTCTGTTAATTTTAAATGTCAAAACGTGCTGACATCCCCTGCTATTGCCGCTAGAGGGCAGTGTATTATTAAAAACCTTGATACATGGTGCTAAATATCTTTACAACACTTAGAATATGTTCTGAATGTTCTGTAAAACAGCTTATGTTGAAGAGTGAACTCGTTCATACATGTCAGAGTACCGGTAGTTTGAAATTACGTCCTTCTTACAACATTCAGTTGTCAGTTCTGTGTCAACTATAATCCCATCAATGGTTTGAACATTATGTACAGTTTGAGATGAGAAATCGACTCAGAAGAGAAAATATTTTCTGAATTCTCAGCTATAAACCAGTCTACGCCGTTGTCTGCGTTAGGGCAATAACTCTTTTGTTTGCTGACAGAAATGAGTGGCTTAAAAGGGGATTTCTAATTCTCCCACTGTCGGCACATCTCACTTCACCCTCCATTTCTGCACCATCTGAAATTCAGGTGGCCAACTCTCCAAAGAGTTGTTACCTTGGCAACAGCACCCTATGTATTTATAGGGAGTAAGTAAGCAGATGTTAAAAAGGAGTGCAAGGGATCAGACATGGACCATGATGTGTCTTTTTATATAGCTTTAAGATCACAAGCAGGAGTGGAAGCTGAATGAGATCACACACATTTAATTTGACACGGCTCCTTAATTAAGAAGACTACCATGATCAGATCCTAACAGCAATAATTTCTCACCTTGCATTAGCAGCTGGTGCCCTCACTCCTGGAATTGCAAGGTGCTTAATGACCTAATCGAGGTATTTTTTTTTTCTTTAAAACTTGCTTTGTAATTGAAGTGGAGCTGAGGTAATCTTCCTCTGTCTCCCCAATGCATCAGAGTCTATTTCATTTCTCTGTTACATTTGCCATTATCCCGTTTTTTCCCCTGACCCCTTCTTTCTCTTGCTCTCTGTTGTACTCTTATCAAATGTTGTTGAAATGAGCTAAAATTATTAGAATAAGATGTACAGTCACACATAGCATTGCACTTGACCTTTAACGGGTGCTCTGCTTCCACTAAATCTTATTGAAAAGAGTGACATCATTTTCTTTAGTTTCACAGCATATTAGCTCTGAACTTGTGTATAAATGTAATTTTCAGCATCTCTGTTACAGATGTCTGCATCACTGTGACCTCTGAGTTGGATGAATAATGTACTCAGGTATTGAAGAGTGAATCTTAATTCTTGTTTCTAAAGTACTTCTATATCTAACTGCAAATATGAAACTCATATACAAGTTCATTATACATAGCATGATCTATTTCAACCATTTATTTCTGTCTTTTGTAAGTTATTGTTGCCATTCAGCTAGTGAAAACCCAAAGTCCAGTTTCTCTGACAATTTCAGTTTTAGGTGAGGTCATTATAAGAAAGATATTTGACAGAAATGTTTACATACTCAAATATATGTCCATGCACTGTGCAGTATTTTAACTCAATACTCAGTTGAAGCTTTTTTAGCAGGAGTTTCTGCATCAATGCAACATGACGGTGGTCAGCCTGTGGCTCTCCTGGGGTTTTAAAGAAGCAGAGGTTGCTTTTATAACAGCCTTCAGCTTTTCTGCATTGTTGGCTGTGGTGTCTCTCATCTTCTTGTTGGCCACATCCCATCAATTCTCAAAGAGGTATTATATCAGACCGGTCAGTTCAACACAGTGATACTTGGGTCATTTGTCATTTAGAAGGAGGAGAGTTTGGTATCAGCGTGTACTGAACGACATATACAGGTTAAGGAATTTTTGATGTATGTCCTTGCTTAGCTATGATAACATAATATATATTTAATATATGATGCTATGTTTTTGCTGTTTGATAATTTGCCACAAAATTTTTTGAATTAAATAATTGTTTATCTAAATTCAAGCTCTGGAAAAGAAACAAATGGACACAATTTTGTCTATGTTTAATCTAAGAAAATACATTATCAAACCATGCTGAAACACTAAAAAACGAGAAAGGTTATGTTGAAACAGATGCAATGTCATTGCCAGCTACATGTGAAACAGTGTCATTAGCATACATATGAAAAATCTACCAGGATTAATGGGAAATTACTTATGGACACATTAAAAGTATGGTAAGTGGACCAATAACTGAGCCTTGGGGTACACCCTTCAATAGAAAGTAATGTGTGCCACTTTAAGGAAGACTTCTCAATCATTTCTGATTGAGAAGTGAATCTAAATAACTACAAATAACTGAATCTCCCTTTAATTTACTGAATGGGCTTTGCTTCACACACATTTAGAAGCTGAAGTTTTCATTGTTGTTTGTGAATGTTCTTTTTTTTCGACCACATTTTTTCATTCCGATTAACTTTTTATCAATATGTTTGAATGTAGCACTCTGTGAAAAGCCATTTTTTAAAACAGTGACCTCTTGAGGCTTGCCCTCTTTTTGGCAAGTGTTGGTGACCTCTTCATTGTTGTGTAGGCCAGAATGTGGCCATGACATCACATTTCTGTATTAAAATCTTTTTTAATCAGTCTTTATTTAAAATCTCCGTGAACTGAATTTTGGGGTTGGTGTAATGGATCGTAAAAATTAACATAAATGTCTGGAGAATATCACATTATGTGTAGGAAATCTACATAGTATACGACTTTTGCTTTTTGAAAGGAATAACTAAAATAAATAAACAACTTGATGATATATTAATCTAATGAAATGCCCCTATTTGTGGAAAAAATTTAATTGTTGTTTTTCCGTTAACTTCTTCAGGGTTTTAATTTTAAAGGCTCAAAGGGGTTATATTTTGTAATCTTTCATAAAAACAATGAATTAATATTTTCTTCACCTTTTCAGTGACATTTATCGTCTATCAGATTGATGTTCTGTCCCTAAGTGGGGTTTTTATATATGGACCTGTCAAATGAAACAACTTTTAAAGCAATACATTCACCATTATTAAAATTAAAGTAGTGTTCAAACAATAGTTGTTACATGCAACAAACTAATCAGTCAGATTATTTTTCTGGAGACATAGTCAATCAACACATTTTGCCTCTAAATGGATGACTTTTACATGTGATAGCTTGTGTTTGCATCATTGTAATAGCCTTTTTACTGACAGGAAAAATCTATAAACCTCCTCCACCACCAGTGACCTCCTCCCAGGGGAAACCTGTGCTGCAGCATTATTTTTCATTGATCTGGTTCAATAAAAGGACACTGAAAATCAATTGTAAAGGACAGGAAAACATTTTTTTGTTTTAAGCTACAGATGGCTACTCTGCATGTATCTGGCCAACCTATGTTTTGATATAACGTCTAAATCTATTCTACTCTGGCTACATTTATAACATTATTGGTCACTCTTATTCTCTGGCACAATGAAGTCACAGAAGGTGCACAGCAGTGAGCTTTCAGCTCAGTCGGTGTTTGAAATCCTGGCGGCACAACCCACACATACACGACAAAGTAAACATAGTTCACCAGTGACTAAACTGCACGATGTTAACAGACTGGTCATTTCTGGACTTTCACATTGCCATGGAAACACATGATCTGCCAGCTTCATCAGCTTTGGATTAAGACTGAGGCCAAGAAAGCCTCAGTTTCATGTAAATGGGTCCAGATGAAAATCTAAATCAAGTTGGATGACTTTATTTACTTTGAATAGAGAATGATTCAACTCTGCTGCTCCAGCTGCTTTTAAAACTCCCATTTTATTTTATTTTATTTTTTAAAATCTTCCTCCAATGAGTTTAGTGGGATTGTTATTGCTTCTCATCAGACAAATCAATACAAAGTACTTTGGTGTTTTTTTAATCATTCTGCTTCTTCAAAAATGATGTCCTTGAGAATAACCATCCCTTTACTGATTAGCATGTCTCCATGGATTTATAAAGGACACTCCACAATTATCGGCACTCCTGGTAACAATGTGCAAAACGTTTTGAAAAAATTTATTATTTCACATTAAAAATGGCTATAACTGTAGCAGTTAACCTTTTTTATTTTTCACTTTTTAACTTCCCTAATCACCCCTTTCACTGTACACATTGGAAAAATAAACAGAACAGTTACAGTTATTTAAAACATTTTAATCATTTGACAAGACTAAGTGACCCGCTGTGTTTTTGTTGCAATTTCCTGAGATATGAAGATGAACACACATCTGCCTTAATAAACTCATAATTTTTTTTTTCCATTCTTTGCCATTTTTAAGAGTGGCTAATGGATAAGAGCCTGTGTGCCACATCATATTTATAACATAAGAAATGCAAGAAGCTATAGATTACATAAAAAGGTTTCTAATCGCACCACTGAGATACATATTAGAAATGCTTCAGTGACAGCTGAATTTACATGAATTGTAGGAGGTGCAGTTAAAGCTACTAATTTTGGCACTACTGAATTAAATATATTTGTAACTGTGTCCTGCTTCCCACCACACACACTAAATAAAGGTGGCATAAAAAGATGAAACAAGTGGATTCACAGCCTTTTTCTCACATTTGTAGGGAAAATGTGAGACTATGGAGAAATAATAAAATTTAATAATTTTTTTTTTACTTTTTAGGCAACGATTTGTTGCGAAATGTACAAGTCCCATTTTAGATTTAAGAACGAGGAAAAACTAATGACTATTCGTTATTATTAAACATGTTTTGTAAAATGTTTGTAATGCAAAAATATTTAAAAGACTATTTTTTCTGGGTAGAAACAAACAATTGAAGCCCCTAAAAGTTTTACTTTTCTAACCCAAACAGTTGAGGAATGTGATTGAGAAAGGTTCTTTAATGGAGCATTGGACAACAGGACCAGACTAAGTTTTGGTACACGCTGGGAAATGATTTCTATAACATTTAGTAAAAAAGCGGACACCTTTTAGCCTAACTGTTAGAATATATATTTCAGATTTGTCAAACGGCATTTCAAATCAAATGTTTCGGCACTTTTACATATTCGGGGTACTTATTGGTTTTTGTGCTAAGCTAACTGTGTGCTAATTAGCAAGCAGCTGTGTGGGGATGGAGCAGGAGGAGAGGTGGTCATTTAAAGTAAAGCACTTGTGTTTTACAACAAAGGAAAATAGAAACTATAACAGACTAATGTGTTCTAAAGTAAAACAGGTGCGTATCGTCTTGTTTATTGCAGCGTAGTTGATATTTATTATGGAAGTTGCAAAATAGTGTTTGAAAGTTAGTTTATCAATACATTGTAGTAATTTTTTAAACCCACGTACATTTCAACTTAAGTTGTTTAGTGTGAACCATACAAGTTGCTAAAAGTTACATTAGGAAATAAAACCAAAACAACAATAGAAACCATGTAAATGTTCCACTTCCAACCTGTTCAGGACCTTAAAAAGTAAAAAGCAAATCATTTTAACTCTTTAGTTTCAATGTTTCCCCCTTCCCCTAAAAGTTGGCACACCATGTGGTTTTATTTATAAATTTATTTACTTAGTTTTCCCTTTTTGAATGTACTTTTACACTGTCTTTTTTATTCTACATTTTTAACCACATGATAAAAACCAGCTAGACTACACACAATATAGCTGCTTTTAAGTTCTGCATCTAAAGCAGTTTCTGGCAGTAGTCTGAATTTGGCGTACTGTCTCTAAATGTATTTATTTATTATTTCCACAGGGACAGCTGGTGTAAGTGAAAACAACAGAAGCCATGCCACAGAAGGTATTAAAATAGTTAGGTGCTTAAAAGTTGTTTTTTTAATAATTGGAAAACTTTCAGTTTCAGTTTAAATGTCAGATAAAGAGCAATGAGAAAAATGTTTTACTGTACCTAAGATCTGGATTTATAGGACTTAAAATAATGCCTTATAAAGTAGTCCTTTCAACTTTTCTCCATTTTCTCACATTACAAGCGATTTAATATGATGGGCCAACACAAAGTGTCAAAACACTGTAAAGTATAAGAAGAATTGTGGAAATTTTCATTCTACAAGTAAAAATCGGAAAAACCAAATCATGGATCCTTTTCCTTATGTTTCACAATTATACACGTTGTTGTGTTGGTCTGTCTGTATTGAGGTCTAAATAAAATATGTCCAAAGGTTATGGTTGGAATGCGACATAATCAGAAGTGGTATTTTGAGTGGTCTCTGAGTTGAAGGTTACCCTGACACACATGCATTTTTGCCTGTCATTTCACATGCAGCATTTACATGACTGATTTCTATGAGAGTCACCTTTGCTGTTTTTCATCCAGCGTACACTAAAAAGAACTTTTTGCCCTGCACACCATACTTTATATTAATATATCCAAGGCACACTGTCATTGCCAAATGCACTAACCCCTTTTCATAACCTTAGAAAGCCAAACTCCACTGAAGCGAGTGCAGATCTATTGTGCCAGAGAAAGTGCTGAAAGATTTCTAGGTCAATGAGCTCGCACTACTGAGATGGAGAAGCGGAAGGAGGACAAGCAGGGCAAACTAGGCTCCTACTAGTCTATAGGGACGACCCAAGAATTTCTTCCAGGAACAAAAAAATGGTATAATGAAAAATAAATTCAATTTTCAACTCCGCATCCTAATAATTCTCTCTGCAATATGAAGCCAAAAATAAAACTGCAGATTTCATTTCATGAGAAAACTGTTGCAAAGTGGGCTCATCAACTCCCTAAAATTACTTACTCAGCAAGATGCTTCTTAGCAATGAGGTGCTTCCAACTGAGTAAAATGCAGAACCCTGCAAAGCACCAGCCCTACACAGGTCGTGCTGTTATTTCCCTGAGTAATGAGGACAGTAGTCTCACTGTGTGAACTGAGGTTTAATAAGTAATCCATGTCAGTATGTTGTTTATAATCTGAAATGGAAATTAGAAAGCATTGATTTTAAAATTATATGTAAATCATTATTACTTTTGTAGTCTGTGGGACACAGACTAAAATATAGACAGTGGATGTGGGGTAAATATCCACAGGCAAAATTCTGGGAGACCACATATACTTTTGTCAACTTTAACTTGCAGACTTTTCTGTTGCAGGTTTTGTTGTCCAGTTTTTGGGATTTTTGGGACAGTCTTCAGCTGACAGGTGGATGCATTCTTTCTTCGAGCCTTTGAACCAGCTGGACATGGTGCTATGTAAGTGACGAGCAGCATGATTATAAATTATTCATGATTTTCATCACTGTAGAGACTATCCGTCTTCTTGTCTCTTTGTATCTCCGACATTTGAACTTCTTAATTTTTTTGCTGCTTTCAACTGTCATTGGAATGGACAATTGCTCCTTATTCCCACTCCATCAAATACTAATTTGTCACAGGCTTTAGTTTTTAGTGTCTTTAGTGTTGACACCATGTCTGCACTGGTTAAAGTAAAATCTGACAACGAAAGCAGGCAACGGCTTGATGATACCTGACAAAGTCCAAATTACATCCTGCAGTGAGAATACGTTGGTGTTATGTATTGAGCTTGTGTATATATTTCTAATATCAAGAGACTGTTTGTTACCAGGGTTTGGAGAATGACATGCGTAACATAGTGGACTATTTTTTTCACTTTGTTTTGTCTTGATCTTTAAACTTGTATCCTATATCCTTTATAGGATATGGTTTGAAATTCACTTTGGTATTATCTTGAGAAAACAAGGCATTTCATTTAGTTTGCATAATAATAAAGCTGGTTTTGTCATGAAAAAGCTTTTAACTACGCCATTGTTTTGAGTTATCAAAGGTAGTTTTTTAGATACAGATTATTATTTCTAGTTATTTAGAATTTGAAGGAATTTTTCTCAGAATTTGCTTGAAGATTATCCAAGAGTCCTATGACAGTATAATAATAAGTATTTTCATCTTTCAAGAAAACAAAGCTCCTGTTATCTTCAGGGTTCCAACACAGTCATTTAAGCACAGAGTTTGGCTTAAATGTTCTCCAGATTTGGATACTTATGACAAAGAAAACAGTGCATTGAAAAAAATATAAATTTTTTCAGACCTCTAGACCCTTCAATCATCTATCTGTCAATCTGTCCATCTTTCTCTCTGTCTGTCAGTTCATCTATTCATCCAGCCAGTCAACCAAATGTTTTAACAGGAACCAGTTTTAAATCCTGACCACTGTAGAAACATCTGCCATGAAATGACAAGGATTTTGTTTCATCTCTAGTTCTTTATTCTTTTAAAGGAGTGAGAACAAATTTGGCTCTGGAAATGTGCGTAATTTTATTCTGAATAAAATTCTCAAGATACTGTGAGAATCCAGTGTCTTGAGAAAATATCTGCCATATTTTTAAGATGACAGAAAAGTTAATGCATGATCTTAGACCATAGTAGCTTCTGTGGTCGTGTTCAGGAACCAAAATGACTTGCTTGATGTGGGGGAGCTGATGTCGCATTGTTTTCTAAACCTTTCAACCCTTGTTTCAATGAATTAGCCTGGCTCCTTCTGATTCTTCAACCAACCTGTAGTGTTTTATCGTCTTTAATATTTTACATTTTATCATAAATTCATGTGAGAGTTGCTGCTTTTTCTAATCAAAGGCCCGTTTGAATAGCTGGTAACATTCTCTAATTAAGGATTCTGATTGTTGGTGTCTGTTGTTGATAGTTTCGCTTCAGCAGGACAGAGTCACTGCCACAGTGATGCTGAGGTTACTCTCCCGTGCTGCCATCCTTTCTGGATCTGTGGTTGCCATGACAATCAGCTCCAACCTCACCTTTGGGCCAGCGCTGCTTCATCATTAGCCGCTGTTATCACAACGGGATATTTCTAATTTTCTTTTCCAATCCTTCTTTTCTCAAATCACCAGCGGAAGCCCTCTCTGATCCTAGCCCTCTATTAATGCTTCAAACGTTTTTCCCCTTTCCTCCTGCAAGCTCTGCCGTAGAGCCCCATGAAGGACCATATTCCTGAACTCCCCTCTGTCACCATATCATGAGATGTGCCTCAGGCGTGTAGCAATGCAGTGCAACGCCTGTGTCTTTAAGAGGAGAGAGAGAGTATAATGTCTAGCAAGGTGGAATGAAGAAAGGGAAATGCAAGTGAGATAGAGTGGGTGAGGGAGTGTAAGTTTATCTTTGGGAATAATTTTTTGTCTCATTCTACGGTGTGTGTGTGCAGAGCATCTCTGAACCGGCATGCTCAGTCTTCCAAAAGCTCAAAGAGTACGCCCATCGCTTTCCTCACTCTCTCTCCATCTCTCACTCTCACATGCACACACACACACCCCAACACACCAGCTCTCCCACCTTCATACACACACACACGTGCTCACCCCCACACACGCGCAGTGTTGTCAAAAGCGCCGCTGCTGGACCTTAGCCATCTCGCGAAGGAGGTTCCGGCGGAGGCAAGAGAGAGCCAGAGTGAGACAAAGGAGAGGAGGACGGTAGAAGGCGAGGAACGAATAGGAGAGAAGAGGACCGGCTTGAGGAAGGAGAGACACAGCGCTTTGTGAAGAGGAGAAAGCGAGGAACGGGAGGAGGGAGGAGTGGAAAGGAGGAAAAAAAAGAGGAGGGGGAACAGGAAACGCAATCACTTTCAGCTGCAGCCGTCCGTGTCGCAGCATGGGCAATGCACCATCCCAAGGCATGTTAAACCCTCTCTCTATGCATGTTTATGTAGCAGGTATTTCCTTTGGTTCCGAGTGCCATGCCATCTAACCAGCTGGCTGTCCTCCTGCTACACTCTGTGGAGGCAGGAGGCGGGGGGGGGGGGCTGGGCTAGAGGCTCGTAGAGAGCAGCATCGCCTGAGGAGAGTGATGCTGGTAGATGGTATCAGGTAGTAGGTTAGCAATAAGGTGTAAGGAGTGAGGCTGCTTAATGAAGACCAGGTGGTATGAAAAAAAGAAGAAAAACACTGGGTGGAGGCACCATGTGTGAGAGCAGCAACAAATGGTGGAGGGCAGAAGTAGCACTAGAGAAGCAGGTGGTGTCAGTGGGTGTGATTGTGTGTAAGGAAGAGAGAGGGACTAGTGACAGATTTTTGTTTTTTTTATGTGTAGATAAGAGCAAAGTGTGAGGATTCGTGTAGTGGTTGCAGCTGCTGCTGTCAACCAGATGGAAAACCTTTGGGAATTAAAGTGCTCCAATGGGCATGTGTAGGTGTAAAAAAATAATACAGAAAAGACAAAATAATATTGTGAATTTCAAAAGAAAGTAAGGTTTTTTGCCATTTAATAAAAGTGTATTATAAATGGATGAATGGGTGGGTCTATTTTTAAAAAGATGCTCTTGCTTTTCCCCTGGGAACTCAATCCAACCTCTTATCTTCAATCCCCCTTTTTCTCTTTTAATCTTGAAGGAAGTTCTGCAACATTTAAAACCTTGTTGAAAATTATTTCCTGGACAGAGCCAAGAAAAATCTCAGCAAAATGAGTAAAATTATATTATAGAGAAGGTGTAAACATGTTAGAGTTAAATTTAAGTAAGAATGTGAGACAGTATGCTTAATTCATTGGAAAACCCCTTCACCTAAGACATAATTAGAGGTGAAGTGAAGAGTGAAGACTTTTCAGAGGAAGAGGCAGCATCACATGGTTCAGGGAATTCATCCACATTAATTTCACTCTCTTACTTCTTTCCCTCCCCTCACCTTTTTCCTTCCTCCCCTCCTCTTTCATCCCTTGCTTGCTGCTCACCAAGGGACAGTCTCGTAGCCGGTGTTTAGAAGGGAAGCGAGACAAAAGAGAGAAGTCATGAAAGACGGGGAGAGAATGAAAGGAGGTTCAAAAGAACAGAAGATAAAAAAATGGTTTACTCGTAAATGGACGGGTAAGTTCTGATGCGGAGGTTCAGATTCAGGCAGCCGCAACTTGCTGCTAGTCTAACGGATGTGATCAGCATGGTGTGATTTTGAGATCAACAGTAGAAGAGTAAAAACTTGTCTTCTTGTGGGATTTTTCTGTTTGGTGCTAAATTAGCTTTCTCGATCTTATTTGACTGCAGCAGAGTAGCTATTTTGTAAATTACCTTTTATTGCTATCCAGTTATTTGAGTTATTTCCTCTGGCTGTCTCATTTGTATGTGTAAACGCAGGAAAATCTGTTTGAGCTTCAGATTAGTTGCAGACATGAAGCCTCTTGCAATGTCCGGAGTTGTGTATGTCTGTGTGTGATTCAATTGTGGGTTTTTATATAAATTGTGTCTGTAGTCATTGTCTATCTCAGGAGGATTGAGATGGATTAGCCTGAATATGAACCCTTGGGAGCCTTTTATTCCTAAACATGAACAATTTGGCTGGATGTTCTCTTCCTAGAGAACCACAGCTGTTCGGAATAATTTGCCAGGATGAAAAAAAGGAGATTTTTAAATCGCTTTGACCTGCTATCATTACTGTTGCTGGCAATTCAAAGTACTAATTGAACATAATGCCGCCAAGGACCAATCTAATTGCATTCAAGCCACCAACAAGGCAGTAATTTGTCAAACCAGTCTCAGCTTTCCCAAGATGGTGAGTGAAGAAATGTGCTGTTTGCATTTGCAAAGCCAGGTTTCCCACTTCCTGTAACTGCAGAAAGGAGCATCTTTGTAGAGCAGTTGGCGATTCAAGGCCGAACCACAGAAGATTTGATTAAGCAGAAGTCGAGCTGTAATCTCAGAATTGGCCCACTGGAGAGCTATTCCTCATCATAATGCTGCCATTGTGGAGAGACTTTAAATCATTTTAGGTTCATGTATCCATGTTCCACCAAGCATGTTCAGCTGAGGTTTATACCAACACGCTTGTGTATCTATCTTCTAATCCCATATCATGGCTATGCCAAATTGATACTTACTAAAGGGCTTGCAAGGGTTGAGATAGGTGTCTTTTAAGCCTGCATGCTTAAAAGATGTCATAACATGTGAAAGGGGAGATCTGTTAGAGACAGGGAACATAGACAGGCTGCACATAGGGTGACCGAGGTCTCTTGGCTAAAATGAGATTTTTTTGAGCTGTTATGTCTTGATTTTGCTGCTGACAACATGTACAACATATTCATTCGGCTGACTGTGAAAGAAAACTCTTTAAAGTTATTTAATATCAGTTCAAGGTTGGTCTTGAATACTGTAAAGGTGTGATTTATCTAGTATGAATGAAAATGGATACCAATTTAGTAATTTTAGGTTTGAAGAAAAGTTGGAGATGATGGTGTATAGTTGGCATGTGGTGTTTTGAAACTAGCTACAGAGCTGGCCTGTTTGTAATCTCATCTTTTCAGGTAATAAAGCAAATACAGGTGATCTGCACTGGGTCACATATCCATCTACCATCAGATATTTATTTGAGATGCAGGGACATGACCTTTATTGATTCATATCCTATTCTTGTCTTTGTTGAAGTCTGTTTATGCTGGATCACACTGCACACAACATGAGTTCCAGGTTCAAATGTTTGTTCACTACCAAACTGTTGGTTTAAGCTATTAATGCAGCTCTTTATTGACCGCAGCACACATCAGATCTCGCTATGATGGTGAAGTCACAGCTTTGTACACATCCACCTGCTTATTCCCCAGGACTGTGCCACACAAAGCCCCATGAATCCTGCCTGCCTGCGATTGGCTAATGATGATGCAATGTTTTATGGCTGAGGAGCTGCATGTTTTAAGGGCATTTTTGAAGTAATTGACCCTACTGGGAAAAAGCGAATGCACATTCGTATTGGTGTTAAAGTAAATGAAATAAAGAAATGTTGAAGATGATACACAGATTGAACAATTTTTGTTCTGAGCTCTTTCTTTAAAAAAAGAGCCAAGTTCTTAATGATGGCGCAATGAGAAAATCTCTAACCCAAACCAGCTATTTTTTTTTACCTCATTGATCATTGATTGTCCTTGCTCTAGGGTATTTTTGCTTGTGTACTGATGGAGGGATACTTCCACAGGTTAGAATTTTTTTCATACAAAATTTATTACTACATATTTTTTTAAAGTCACTGTACTTGTCTTGTACTCAGCAGGGATCCCCTCTAATTGAAACAAATGATGCAAAAATCAAAGATTAAAATCTTTATCAATGGTTTGTACTGTTACTCAGGGGGTCTGAGGCATTTATGATGAGACTCACTGGGCTGCAGTAGTAAGCAGCACCAGCAAGCTCTCAAGGTCATTAATGATTTAGTGGTTTTAATATTACATGGATTTATCAAAGAGACTTCTCTCCATGCCACAGCTATGTTCATTGTAGTTTGATTGCTATGCACAACAATAATCAATATACAGTGTGTTGTTTCATATTCTATCAAATTGGTAAGCATGTAAATCTTTGAAGTAATTTTAAATAATTCTCACAAATTTTCAGGAAGGGAATGCTACTGTATATATTATTTTAACATTTTCAGGGCACAGACTGATATTTTATTGTTTATAAAATTGGGAGCAGTTAAATGTCACAGTTTATTTTCACCCTTATTAATGTAGAAGGGACAAAATATTTGGAGATGTAGTTAGCATTACTTTGGCAAAAAAGGTTATCTCAGTCTTTTTTTATTTTTAAGTGCAGAAAATAACAGAAATGGAAAGGTTTTTTCATGGCATGTCGCATTTTAGCACCCCCAGAGGAGTAGATGAGGTTGCCATTTAAACTGTACGGTAGTTGTCTGAATCTCAGAAGGATTTAATTATCTTTCAATACCCAAATTTGTTCTGTTAAGATGAGCAAGCACCTTTTTATGTTGCTTTTTATGAAATAAAATCCTCTGACGCACACACATTTCCATTTGTCGTATGCATTGTCGTATGCAATGTAGAAACTCTTGTTTTTACATTTGTGTAAAACCTTTTGGCTTTTTAATCTATAAACACATCAAACATACTTAAATATTAATAAACATCAAAATAATAAATTGTATTCTACTTTTAAAGCAACCAAAGTGAGCTTTAAGACCAGAATAAAAACACATCAAACAGGCAGTCAAGGGTCAAGTTTAAGAGGATATCGGGAGTGTCTTTTTTTGTATATCCAGAGATTAAGTTTTTGCGAAGGTTGACAGGAAGAGGATTATAGAAGTTTGATATTTAGTGACTAACAGCTCTGCCACCTAAAGTATCCATTCCTGTGTGGCAGATGGAGAGTAGTCCAGTTCCAGTCGATCTGAGAATCTCAAATTAAATGTAGGGATAAAGGAGGTTAAAGGGGCACCGAGGTGTAAGGCAGTGACAGGATTTGTAGGTGAGAAGTAGAATTTAGTGACAGATCTGAGACCCAACTGGAAGGCAGTGTTGCTGAATCAGACCTGGAGTGATGTGTTGCCAAGGTTTGGTGTGGGTGAGAAACCTGGCAGCTGAGGTTTGGATCTGCTGGACCATTTCCAGAGCGTCATTAGGTAACCCAAACAGACACTGTTGCAGTTTTCCGGATGAGAGTTTATGAAAAAAGTTTTCTTTTAGTATAGAAATGATGGCCAAAGGCTTCAGATGGAAAAAGTTGTTGCTCTATAGGAAGTCAAGGCTAATCAAAGGTCGAAAACTTATTACCATCTATAGATAGAACCTGTGAGATATTGTAAGAGTGCATGTAAAGGTTGCCGTTTGCATTTTATACTGTATAGCAGGCGTGGGTTGGTATTGTATCTCACAGTATTATAATATTGAGTAAAAATATGATTTAAGTGTATCTGAGTATTAACACAAACATGTATTACTTGATGTAAGTTATTTTGCTTAAATCAGATATGCCCACTGCTTCTAAAATAATATAATTTTGATTAAAAAGCTTATGAAGCCATGACTTTGTCTGGGCTTCTCCAAATTGCTTTGAGGCGTGTAAATCTTAGAATATGCAACTTTCTGACTGAATCTTTCTCTTTCTTATTATAAAATGATACAATCTTGACTGACCTAAAACAGGAAAAGTTTGGTCTGACTTAATGTTGATGATAAAAGCATGCCTGTATTTAACTCTGTAGTTTTTCATTGAGTATTTTGTAACATCTACACCGAAAAGAGGACGGCTCCTGTGGATTATTCTTCTAAATGAAAGACAGGAGAGTTAAGTAGAAAAGTATGGAATAACAAGCAAGAACAAAATAGAAAATATAAAAGGGATATGTTGCTTTGTGTATTATTTCTGTTAAGCTATAATGGAAACATGGATCTCAAACAGGTCTTTCAAGTTTTACAGATGCCAGGTTAAAGTTGGAACCACCATCTTTTGTCATATGGACACAATGGACACGGATATTATGTATCCCCATATTTTAATCAAAGCACAGCAAGATGGTGAACATCTATGTCATTAAAAAACAACACACAGCATGATGTGCATCATTTCATGAGCTCTGGGAAAACAACACTCCTAATTGTTGACATTGCCTGCTTCGTGTTTTGTGGTGTCACATCTTCTGTTTTAAGACTCCAGGACTTTGTCACCCAGTAAAATCATCACTCCTTCCTCAATATTTAGCTACCCACCAGACCTATTCAGTTGGCTAATCCAAATGTGATTCTGGAGACATTTGCAGAAACAGCTGATGCTGAATTAATTTCTTGCCAACACCAGGAAGAAAGAAAAGTGTTGGAAGACTTCATATAACAGATTTGATAAAAACTTTTGGATCTGTATTGGTGTACTGACATAAATAAAAGCGCATAATTGTCCTCCAGCTGTTGTCCTCTGCAGGGGTATAATCACTTCCTGTCAGATGGTGGTGTTTGTAAACTAATCAGGTTAGATGGTCTTTCCCTCTATAGCTGCTAATTTGGCTGGAACTGATTTTTTATATTTTGAAATAGAGAAGATATTTACTCCATGAACAATTATGGAAGGTTCTGACATTTCAGTACTATTGATGAGAACAATATTTACCTCCCTGCCCACACAGCTATGTTTTTGCTTCAGTAGCCTGATGAAACATCTAGTTGCTCATAAAACTTCCATCTAAAATCCCTAAAATAAATTTCTGATATGTGAACATTTTCTGTTGTGAAGCTAAGTTGTTACAGCAATACTTTGTGCTGCAGAGAGAGGAAATAAACATGTTTGCAAGTAGAGCCGTTGTTTTTTTATGACAAGTTAATGAGAGCACCAAATCCAGGCTTATTACAGCAAATTCTACTTTTCCATTTTTCTTTTTTTAAAAACATATATTGTGATAATGCTGCCTGGAAGTAAATAGAATACATCTCAGCACTATTTGAATGCAGTTTCTCTGTTCTTCTGTGAGGATATTTGGCACAATTCAGATCAATCAATGAAAATTGAGACGATAACAAGCAGAATATCCAGATTTAGCTGGCAAAAAAGTGGTCATTTTTATCTCAAAGCTAAAGCATTTTTGCATCAATTAATAAGCAGCTTCTGCCTAATTGAGGTCTTTGGATAACTTTGGCTCTGCAGAGGTTGGAAGGAAAAACCAAGCGGAATGATTGAAATCAAACATAATGGTGAAATTCAGACTTCACCACACATGTGAGACTGCCTATTGTCTCCTCTCCTTCCATCATCCACCCAGCCCGTGGCAATCAGCGTGCTGATTGACAGCAACCACAACAATCCTGTTGCCAGTATTTTAAGGCTGGCAGTGACTTCTTACTCATTTATTTTCAGCCAGATTGCTGTAACTGAATGAAGATGTCAACTTTCAGTGCCGCCCTGTAGCAAAGTAAGTCTTTAAAGGGTGTTTACGTGAAGATGTTTTTGAAGATGTTTCTGAGAATTTTATCTTAAAAAAATGCAAGACATCTAACCACAATCTCTACATTTGATACCAAGCTGCACTGTAAAATGTAATTGCCCTTTGCTTCTACAATAGAGGGCATCTAACTTTGCTATGTCTTTGAGTAAGCACATCCGGTGCTCATTTTTTTAAGATTGTAACAGGCACGTTGTGTAGTTAAAGCGGTTCTGCAGGGATGCTTTTAACCTTTTTAACTAATCATGGGTTGTTGCAACAGTTGTCTTTGGGTTGCGCCTTGAGATTTAGCGCACATCTTCTGTCAGAGTGATATAGTCTGTTACATCTTTTTGGCATCGGTTTGGCTTCCTAATTGCTTTTTCTTACTCATGCAAACCCCATGTAAGACTAGGAAATTAGACACAATTCCCAGTACAACATGAAGCCACTCCCATGCCATGTTATCAGACACACACTTGCAATTTAGTGGAAGAGCAGCTGCTATATTTAGATTGTTTTACATTGCGTTTCAGTTGGATTTGCATTACAGTTTCTAGGTTTGCAGGAGTAGTGTTTGCTTATACTGTTACTGTATGTGTTATTGATTTTTGGCTTTTACTGATTGATTTAAACTTTAGCTTTTTTCTATAATTCATTTTTCAGTGAGACTGCAAAGAGAAAAAGGTGAAGCAATTTCAGGATAGAAGTAAGGTACAGTGCCTTGTGAAAGTGTTCAGACCCCTTGAATAATTTTTCACAAGACAAGCTAAAGCTGAATTGTATCTAATCAAAATTTTACATCATATGCCATTTCAATCTAGTGCATATTTGCCAGGTTAAAGTAAAATTTGTTGTATTTTGATTATTTTTAATTGTTCCTTGGCTAAAAATGGAAAAACACAGATTGGATTTACCAAATGAACACATATTTATGGAAATAAGTCTGTGCTCAGCCCCTCCAGAATAATTCTACAACCACCACTTTTGAAGTATGTTTCCACCTGCTGGAACATCTAAATTTCCCCCAAGGTTAGTCAGATAGATTGATGGACAGCATCTGTGAACATGTCTTTCAATTCTTGCAATAGATTACTGAATTGAATTGGGGTGTGGGATTTGATTGGACCATTCGAACACACAAATACTGTATTTGCAGGGTTGTTGCCTGCTGGAAAGTGAGCCTCTGCCCCACTCAAAAGTCTCAGCAGCTTTTCTTTCATGCTCTGCATTTAGCTCTTCCAACTTCTCATCAACTCTGACTGGCTTCACTATTCCTGATGAGAAAAGCATCCCTACTTCATGATGATGCCACCACCTTATTTAGCAGTGAGAATTGAGGTTATTCTCACTGCTAAATAACCTCAATTTAAGAAAAAAGTGTGTTTTGGATGAACACACTTTCATCCAAAAGTGTGTTCCTTAATCCCACTCTCCAACAAAGACCAGATCAGTGAAGTTCACTACTACTCGTTGTCATGTCAACAAGTTCTCCCACCAGAGCTGGGGATTTCTGTAGCTCATCTAGAGTTACAACGGGCTACTTTTCTGCTTCTCTGATTAATGTTCTCCTTTCCCACCCTATTAGTTAAGAGGTCTGTGATGTCTTGGTAACTTTCCTCCACACTTATGTTATTTTATTATTTAACTCTTAAACAAAACTGCTCCTGCCACATCTGGTGTGCTCCTTGGTTCTGCACAATGTATCAGTTTTCCCTACGACCTCTGAAGTTATGTGTGGTAGGCATTATTGTATTTGTATGCATTTGTATCTTGTTATGCCAAGCTTTTCTTCAGAGGTTTCATGTGAGCCTCACCTGGTGTTTTGTTGCACCTGAAATAGCACTGCTCATGTTCTCTGTTTGTAACATTCAGTGGAAATGGGGCACATAGTATCAGATGCATCTGTTTCCTCTGTGCATGGGATGGCAGTGAGTTAAACAAAGGAGATTGTGTTGCACTTTTTTATTTCCCACTAGGTTGTGTTTTATTACACCAGCAAATCTGTGGTTATTATTAAACATTTAAGATCAGTTGACAAGTTTAAAGCTTTTAAGGGAAGTTGAGCGGATTCCTTTTAGAATATTTTGGATTCTGAAAGAGGGGAGAATTTAACTGAGCTTAAATTTCTCTACCTCTAGGCATTTCTGGCATCTGTTATTTCACAGAGCTAGAGTGCTGGTGAACTGCGAAGAACTAAAAATCTTGAAAGGGGAAAACAGCTTGAACCAAAAATTTCCCCAGAAGAAAGGGGGAAAAGTTGAACTTGGAAGACGGAGAGGAAATAAAGCAAAGTGTGAGCAGAAGTGGTAAAAGTCTTCTTTCCTCCCAGGGTGTTTCCTCCTACGTTTCTCTTCCTTTGCTTCAGATTTTCAATTTTAAAGATGCTCAGGCAGGAATACAAAGCAAGGAGTGCTCTGATGATTCTGGGCAGATTATCCTCCGTCTGCCTCTAACCGAATCCAAAAATCTCTCAACTCATTCTGGTCCTGGTCTCAATAGACCTCTTAACCATCTCCCTCTTTGCTCTTCTTCTCTACTTCTAGACTAAAATTTGATTTATTACTGGTATCCCTTCGTTCACTGAAGCATATAATATGACTCTAAATCCATTGGGCTTGGCTCCATTTTGGATTTCCATCTTTGCCTTGCCTCCGTCAAAATTTCAACTTTTATTATGTGGACTGTCAGCATATCAATCTCCCAAATCAGTCGTGCAGGTCAGTTTGTCTGTATCATTTTTTGCAATTTCTCTTGTCTATGTGATTGCACATTATCTGCATTGAGGCCAAGCTCTGCTGCAATTCTCTGGATCACTTTTCATTTCCTTCCTCATTTTCCCAGCAGGAGCTACCTTTCTCACAAGAAAACCAATTCGCACGTTATCGCTCACTAATATACATGTAATAATGAATTTAAACCGGCAGAGAGGCAGATAAGGATTTAAATTATCCAGGAGCCTAGCCAAGCTTTTAAAAATGTGTGTATTTAACTTTCTGTAGCTGCAGTTGTTCAAAGCTTGCATGTGAGATTCATGCATAAAGCCAAACCTTGCTGCCATGAAGTATTAGAGCAGTGAGTATGAAAAGGTCAGACCCGTTACACGCCAAAACAAACCTTTTATTTTCTGCTTCACCTGGTGCTGCCTTAGTGTTGCATGCTTGGTCTGAGAACACATATATTTCTTCATAGATCAGCAACAGAAAAAGTTGCTTTTTGAAGGGTGGGTGGAGGAAAATACTTTAAAATTTATAGGTATTAGAGCAGCTTCATTATTGTTACTGATTATAGTAAGTCACTTCCCAGTTATGATTTCAGTTGCAGAGATATGCTTCTGAATCTTTTGACCTTGTTCAATAACAGACACTCTATTGATGGATGCACACAGACGTAATCCCTGCCGAAGCCAGAGCTCATTCTGGAACCTGTAAGAAGGGTGACTGAAGGTTGGCAGAGTTTTTCTCTTTCTAACCTGTTTATTAGAAATGCAACCAACTCACAATTACAAACAGGTTTTGGAGAAATGTAATAATGACATGAATGCTGTCTTGGTAACAACATAATTACAGAATGCTGTTAATTAACAAGAAAGTCTGAGTCTCCTTACTTAGGCTGCTGCTCCCGTGACCCGACCCTGGATAAACTGAAGAAAATGGATGGATGTTAATTAGTAATTATGATCAAGCTATCAACAGGAATATTCAGATTTGTACTCCATTTATTTCTTATGGTTTGGTAATGGTTTTGACCTAGTTGAAGTAAAATAGACAGCATCCTGATTTTCTTACTGGGCTGCAAGAGGTCAGGAAAACAAGCAATTGTGATACTATTGTTGTTTATTGTAATGGCCACTTTAGATTTACTCAGCATCTCAGCCACTGAAAATATACATATGGGGTGTGTCCAAATTAAGGGGCTCCATCCTTCACAAAACCCAGCCTTCAACTATGAAGACCAGCTTTTATTGCCTTCTGATTTATTCTCGCCCTTACCTCGGTGTATGTCTTGTCGCCTAGCAATGGTGACTCAGTTAATCACAAACTGGTGGAAATGGAGCTCAAAATCTTGCTGAGTTTTTAGTTGCAGTTATAGGCCTCAACTTACGACCTAATGCTTGTTCAACTACTCTCAGCACTGTATCAACTGTTCTGTAATGCAAAGCTGATTAATGATATAATAGCATTCTGTACTGTACTTGCACGATGGGAGATTTTGTTACACTTTAAATCACCAAATTACCTAGCACTTCCAAATGGCTGGAAGACATCATAATGCATCTTAGTCTAAAAACATTTAAAAAATCCATTTAGTGCCGGGGTCAGCAGCTACAGTCCTTTGAGGGCTGGTGTCCTGCAACTTTTTGATTTATTCCTGTTCCAACAGACCTGAATTAAAAAGGCTGAATTACACCCTGGGCTTTGTTAGTGGGTTTTGCAAAGGCCTGTTTTTTTCTCTGCCTCTTGTTGTTGCTGATTTCACTTAAAGGTACATGCAACCTACTTTACAGATGGTGCACCACCTGGGGTTTTATGGGTGGGGTAGGGTGGCAGGACCACTGTGCTAATGGTTGTATGTTGTTTTGTAAAAATGTAACTTTAATTATATCAGCTGTATTGTTTATCATGTTTCTCAATAAAAAGGAGTGGGAAAAAATTTATATAGGGTTTAATCAAACCACCTTCAGTATCTCACTTTGGGAGATACTGAGTGTATCTCCCAAATACAAATTATCTCCCAAATTGGGAAGTGCCTTCTGGCGTGATTGATCATGGAAGCTTGTTTTGTCCCTGTCCACATCCTCCTGAGAGAAATCAGCAGCAGTCTGTTGGACAGCACACAGAGCTGACATGTCCACAAAGTTGGACAGCACACATAACTGACTGTTCTTGTAAATTTCAAGAAATCCAAAAGAAGGGTATACTTTGAAAATATTGAGGTGAGTGAGTTGGTGCTTGATGAGCTTTCATTTTTAATCATAATTATTGATTATGATTAAGATTTCCTACCATCCTCCAACCTTTCACTTCTTCAAATGTCTGATGCAATTTGTTGGTCTTTTGTTTGTAGAAATGCCTTACTACGGATGCATTTCAGGGCTGTTACAGACTCGGGTGATATTGTGACTAATAAATATGAAATAGCTGCCACCATTTGATCTCATAACTACTGTAAGTCTGCTTTAATTGCCAAAATGATTAAAATTTGTCCTTACCAAAACTTGAATTACAAACCCAAATAAGAAGGAGATTCAGTTAATTTTGAGATATTTAAACTGTAACTTTAACCTTCTGATGCTATTTCAACAGTTCTAACTCTAAATACTTTTATTTTATTACAGCTCATTAGATAGTCAAGGTTGTTCCACTAATTCTTACACTCTGCACAATTTCTATCTCTATGCTGCTAGCTTGATAAATAAAAAAGAATATTATATGCATGCATTCCTACTTATGAATATATTTACAAATCGATGTGTGCATGCCCCCAACTGTCAGGCACCTGATGAGAAGCTCCTCTGTTCTCCAAGCCCTGCATTCCTCCCACAGTTACTAGGAAACCAGAGGCTCACTGAGTCGGCTGTTGAGGTGCAGTGAAGCATCAGGTCGAAAGTGGGAGGCAACGGGAATATAAGGAGTGAAGCACTGGAGTTTACAGTTGCATAATTGTAAACGTGATGCGTGATGTGGCATTAAGAAATTTACTGCACCTTTTGTTCTCATTTCTTCACTTGACACCTGTGATCATTCTGCACTTTTTTTCTCGAGTTTCCTTAATTGTAGAAATATTTCATTGTACATGTGCATTTGCTCACTCCAGCCGTATAGATGACAGTTCTTTGTATTTGCCTCTATTTACCTCACAAATCCTCATAATGGTGTAATAGTCGTCTCTCTTTGTTGTGATAAATGTGATGCATACACACCCCTAATGACCCCACTCACCATTTCTGATGTTCTATCCTCATTGTGCATGCATGCTAATTCACACAGCAATACATCAAACAACCGATCTGTGGAGAAGTGTTGCAACAGTCCAGGTTGTATAATTTGTCTCTGTGTTACTGTTAATCATGGTGTGTGTTTTATTTTTACATTGCATATGTGTTTTCGCATTTAGTTTTGTTGTATTATTTTGTGCAGAATCTGCGTGGTGTTCTTTTACTTCATCTGCTTCAAACAAGGTCTCCAACATTGTGGCTCTTTTTCCAAGATCCTTTTGGTCTAGCAGATGAGCACTTGCGTTGCCAAGAACTTGGAGCTGGACGTGTGTCTAGTAATCCAACTTTTTTTTCTGATCAAGATGCCAAGAGGCCATCGTGGTAAAATATCAACCCCACCTTCTAGTTGGCTGTGGGAATTGTGCAAGAATGGCTGTTAGAGCTACAGAGAGAGAACCTCCAGGGTTTGGCACTGGGGCTCTTCCAATTCAGCCCACCTCCTCCTATCGCCAAACAGATGCTCTGGAGATGGAGGAGTGTAGACAGATGGGGTTCTGCTTGTCATTCAGACCTTTCTGAATTATATTTATTTGTTGAGTATTTTCAGAAATGCTATTTCTACAATTCCCTGGAAGATTTTGTTGGATGGCTGCTATTAGAGATAAGCCACAAGGTTTATAAGGGTTATTGTATAAGTTATTTATTAGTCATTTGTCCTTTATAAGATTTCTTGCACACATTGTCTTGGCATTAGTTAAACTTAGCAACATGAATCACTATTTCCTTGCTGTTTTAGTATCATTGATTCCTACCCTAAAACAAAATTCAGATATTCATAACATCAAATAATTAATAATGTATAGTTCCCTCTAGGGGGAATTCTGTATTTCTGAGGTTTCATTAAAAGACATTTTGCTTCTCGGTTGTGCAGAATACAACATAATTGGAGTCACAGTGGACTTTGTTATTGCTTTATATATTCCGTCGTGTCACTTGCACAACCACTTACTTTCATCTTCTCACCTTCTGTTAAGTGTTAGGTGTGGATAGAGAGAAGAGAAACTACTGTATATTTTAGCTAAAAAAACAAAGAAAAACTACTCTTGGATACAGTTTTAGTCATTCCTTTGAAAGAAGAGAAATTTACATGTAAATGTTAATGCACTTCACCAAACACAAGAAAACAACAATTAATTGTGCCTCACTTTAATGGAAACGCATTTGACTGAGCAATGTTCCAGATTGAACAGAACCCTCCATTTTAGCAGAGATTGACATTCTGCCATAGCTCAGTAGTGTTTCAACAAATGTTCTGCTTTGTGGCGGCTTTACGGTTGCTGTTATAATGCAAACCTATGGTGATAAAACATGATTTTTTCAGTTTTGCATCTTCCTTTATGTGCGCTGACAAGCAAACTGAGAGGTGAAGAAAGATGGAGAGGAGTATCTTTATTTGAAGTTGATCCCTTCTGCATTGGTATTCTGTTCTGGCTTGGCATGTAAGCCTGTTAACCACAAACTGTTGTTGCAGAGCATGCAAATGGGGTTTTGTATGAGAAAGGTCTCACATTATGCATGCAAACAAAGAGTTTGTGTTTGAGAATTATATATTTTTTCCACTATTGAACTCTCTTATGGTATTGTTTAATCGTAGATAATTAGTGTATGATTTGGTTAATTCAGCTAGAGATTAAATGTATTAACAAATCCTTAGCTTGTGCTTTACGAAGCTATTTCATGCTCATTTAAGTGCTAATTTTATTTAGGAGGTCTTCTTAAAATATATTTTTTGCTTTGTTGTATCTTATTTATTTATTATTTGCTATTGGCTTAAATTTACCTTCTATCTTTATAATACCTTTAAAATGTCTGTCTTTTCTCAATGATCACCTGGAGTTTCCACTGTTCATGTTTTCGTAGTGTGTGTGCAATGTCACAATTACAAAAAACTGCTTTGATGCAGTACTTAGCACACAATATATTGTTGTTCCCTACAATAGTAGAAAATCCTTCAGGTGAAATTAGGTTGTTCTCATTAATGTTTAATTTTACAGCACTTCCTTGAGAGATTGTCCGGAGCCCAAGGTTTCTGTTTCTGAAGTTATAGTAAAATGTCAAACATTTGATGAGACGTTCATTTTCTGAAAAAAATAATCTCTAGTGTTACAACGCAGTCGACAAGTGCATCCATGTCCTTCGTGCATTGCATTGCCAATCTCAGACCTTGAGCAGACTCTTATCAGACAGTGCTATCCGTATCTAAATAGTTAAAAAATATCTGTCTCTCTGAAAGAGAAAAGAAACAAGTCTGAGAGGATAAAAACTGTTTTTAGTATTGATGCCAACCCCCTCTATGTCTGTTTACATCACTATGGAGTGGAGAGTCAGTGATGAGGAAGAGACAATGAAGTGGCCCGAGGGACGGACATGTTAATATGTTGACACACCTACACACACAGAAACAAAACATTGTGCCCAATTGGACTAGCCAAGACTGTATCTGTTTTGTTAACATTTGGTTTCATTGTCTTTATTCATTCTTTGATCATTCAGCAAGATGGTCTTCAAATTGCTTGCAGTTAATTTCAGAGGTTGCAGTGAGGGGTCCACAGTGACGTTCCAAGACAAGGAGAAAGACATACAGTCAATATGAGGGTGACCTCACTGCTCATAGGCAACAACAGAGAGAGGAAAGTGCTGGAAAGGCACCTGCTGAAGTCCAAACCCTCTCCCCAAAGAGAGCTGCCAGCAAAGTTTGATATTGGACCAAACAAGCCTTTCTTAGCAGTGGTTCAAAGTGGTCAGAGCTCATGGACCAAAAGTGGCTCACTCAGAGTTCATTAATATTTTTTTCTTTTTCCTAATGTTTTTTCAAGCATTCAGAAAATTTTAATTCTGCACATAAAGTCTGTTTACCCATTTAGAGAGAGAGACCTTTTGATAAAGTTAAATCTGTATCAGGTGAAAATAATCTGAATGTTTAGTTAAAATTTCCTGTCAGGTTCCATATTTGTTTGTTTGTCTTGTGATGATGATTAACTTATCATATTAGTGTGGATAATAGGCTTATTATTTATTATTTATTGTGGCTACATGCTGTATAATTATTTAATTTCCAATTGTAGTGTTAATGTTGTGAATCTGAGATTAAATGTTTCTTTCAGAATATTGTGCTATCATTTCTGTCATGCAATTTAGGTTTCCTGAAAATTTGAATTTAGCCTTGGGACAGATAATTGAAAATGTGAAACTAATATACATATATGCAAAAATATTGATATGATTTTTTTTTTACACACTGATCTGAACAATGCATAGTTTGTAATTTGCATGGATATATTATGCCATTCAGTTAGTGTACTTATGGGTAGCATATTTTTAACTGTTGGAAAGCATGTTTATTCCCCCTTAAATTATGGACTTCTGTAAGCAATATGCATTTGTGGCTTGGGCTGTGGAGTTAAGCATATAGGTTACACGCTTGGCAAAACTTGCCAAGTTCTCCCTGTTCACACAGTTTTGAGTGGAGGCAGTGTGATTATGTGGCGTGGCATCTTCCTCAGTAGAAGAACAAGATTTGTCATCACTGGAGGCAATCTCAGTGCAGATATATAATCAAGGTGGCAATCCCTCACCTCCACTCTTGAGAACCAAACTCTAACATCCAAGATGCCAGTGCTCATTCACACTGAACTGGATGACAACCCACAGCGGTTTGTGACCAAGCTGATGACTGTTGTGGTTGTGTATAATTCTCCCATGCACTATTCAGGCTGAATAAACAGATGAAGCTTTTTTAGCAATTTGTCTTTTTCTTGGGTGCAACCCTCATACTCGGCTTTGGTGTCCAACACAGAAATGCATTTTCTTTACAAATGTGGGAGAATTTATGGGAAATAAACAGATTATTAAACAGTATATTTTTTTTGTATTTGAATTACATAAATAGAGCACAGTAGCAGCTACCAGTGACTGCCACTTTGTACTTGAGACACTTCCTTAATCACAAATCAATTCTATTGATCAGCCTGTTTGTCAATTGACAAGTACATTCAGGATAGACACTTTGTACCAGGACACACAGGAAACGGTTCCTTTAAGTTTTTTTCTCGTATCAACAAATATATGCTTGGGGGTGTACATTTGTTTGTACACCCCAAAGTGTTTGGTGTAGTTAGCAGTCATGTGCCCCCCTCCCTCTTCTGCTGTTTGTGATAATGGCAGCCGGCTGTGTTTTGAATGATTCATAGCTGAATACTAATGAGACAAGCTGCAGATGTCTTTGAGGAACCAAGCTGAGCCCTTAAGGTGTCACTTAATGCTGAGGCATGCTGGTCACCTGTATTTACAGGTACCAATTTCTTCATTAAAAAGATCCTGTTATGCCAGGGTTAATTTAACCTTCATAGCATTATGGGTTGTCATTGTCACTAAATTCATGCCAAAATGCAAAATTATGTCAGCACATGCTGCAGATTAGATGAGGAAAAAAACCCAGCAAGATATGAGAATGAAAGTCGAAGAAACATCAGAAAAGGCTAGAAACTGTCTAACAACAAGGAGTGGCGCTGGCCTTCAAAACATATCTCATTTGTTTCTTCTTTTCCTCATTTCCTCACTTGCTCTCATGCTCTCTTTCTTTTTTTCTTGTTTCATCTTCACGGTTGGATCTACCTGATGCTCCCTGGGCCTTGTATGAGTCAGTATCGATTTCTCTTTCCTTTGCTCTCTTGGTGGGTGTTTGACGCAGGGGTTCAGTGACACACGGAGCTTTGTTGTTGCCCTTTATTCCTTTTCACCATCCCCAGTCTGGTCCAGCCTATCATATCACAAAAATGTTCTGTCCTTGCCTCACCTATATGAGTCTAAAACCCACAATTCCTGCTAGACTTTTCTCTCAGGCACAACAGAGTAATTAGAAATAACTAGATTAAAGACCAATATTATATCCAGAATAAGTCATATCAAATTCTTGCTTTTAAAGATGAAGATTTTTACAATCAAAAACAAAACATAAGGAATGACTGTCTTATTGTGTCTTGATTGTATTATTGTTTTTCTTTTGGAAGAAAAAACAACTGAAGCATAATTATGCTTCAGTTTTTTAAGTTTCAATTTCCTTTCTGCATTAACAATTACTTACTAGCTGCAATACTTCTGCCGCCTAATAATGGTTAATATTTTAGTGCAGTAGATGCATTAGATATAGCAGATTTTTTTCTAATGCAAAAAAATATTTACTTGCCTATAACACCTGCTTTAATCATTAATACTCCACCGCTAGAAATCAGTTTAATAATTGTAGAATCCTTCTCTGTAGATTGATGAATCATCTGTTTTGCTAATGAAGCACTTTGCATATTCTCTGGCACTAATAATTTTTATAAGGGCTTCCTGTTTCCTTTTTGTATCAGTACAAATGAAACATCTTTATGTTCAAAAACTGCAGCCTGACTTCTGAATCAGCCAAGTTTGATTGCATGTATTGTCTGTTTATGCTGATAAGCTGGAAATAATCACAGCGCCGGCAAGCTAAAGGCATTCTTCGAGGTAATTTGGTGGAAGTGTTGCCATGGCACCCTTTATCCACCAGAGAAAGTGTGATTGGTGTTTGCAGACTCTTATAGGCAGGTTGATTTCTTGCTCACTGAGAAGGTCTGCATTACTTATCATCCTGATAGTTTTTCTGTTATCCTTGAATTAAAATAATTGAAACCAAATGTAATTCTTTTTGAGTCACTAACTGTGTTTTGAGTTTCCTGAGCAAATATTGAAAAGCAACTGAGATGTAATCTGGAGACATTTTGGTATTCACACATCACTTCATGCATGAAGGGGTTGCTTTTTCTGTTTTCTGATTTTTAAAGTAAAACACATGCAGCTTTTAAGACATAAAGGAAAAGGAAATGGAAAACACCATAAAGAGTGAATGTATATCCAGAGTTTCATTAAGTTAAAGGAAAGTAATTATTTTTAAAGCAATTGTTTTATTCGTCATGAGTTTCTCTTAGTTGGAATTTTGAAAACATTCACCATAATCATATGGAAAGTTATGCAAGACCAGTGTTTTCTAGTGACATATTTTGTGCTGATTGTTTTAGAGGTTTGTCTCTGAATTACTGCCAAAACTGATATTAAGCAGAACCATTGTTTTTTTTTTCCATTAGCATGAAAGTATACTAGCTACCAACACAGCTGACAATGTGTTTAGATGGATTACATTATGAGGAGTGTTTGTTTTTGAGCCAGTCAAAAACAAAAAACACAGCCTTTTCTTATCTGTGGATGTAAATGGTGTGTGCAATTGTAGCAGTAGTTAATCCATGCTGTTATTCAAGGGACAAATAGTATTAGAAAAATGCCTCAATGGTGTGGTTGTTTTATGCTCCAAGCCTAGCAAGTGGTTGTGTTGCTCAGCCTCTGCCTCCAAACATGTTATATTATGTTCATCCTTACCTTGTCAGCTAGGTGTCTCTTCAGCAGCTAGTCATGCTGCTCGTTTTATAATTTTAATTACACTTTAGGGTGTTTATTACGATGCCCCTTAAGAACTCAAACACCTGTTTTATTAGAAAGCGAAGCAATATCAACCTTTTTTGGGAGTAAGATTTACTGTTATGAATGTGACCTTTCCTAATCTTCAGACTAATAAAATACAACAAACGACATGAAACATACAGGTCTCCCCTGAACATCTGGAGTTTTCCCTCTGCATTTAAGCAGCAGTTCAGTAGGTGGCTTATACATGTACAGTATGTCTACACTCTCTGTAATGTTGTCATCGGCACTATCTTTCCGATCTTCATAATTGATCATCTGAATTACTGTTACTTTTGAACTTGTTCTCACTATTCAAATTGCAGAACAAAATATTTTACTATTTTGGGCTTGTCTGGGCCTGTCTGCAACACAACAACATCAGCCTTTGGTTAGAATGCAAGCCAGTGGAGGCACTATAGTGGTTTGGGCAATGTTCTGATCTCAAAGCTTGGATGTCACTCTGTCACAAATATCTTGCCTGAGCATTGTTGCAGTATGTATGACTGGCTATACACTCTTTAAGCATAATTATTCACCGTGTCACAAAAAAAATAATTCAAGAATGGTTTGAGGACCTGGTTTTTACCAGGTCTCCAAAGTCCCCAGATACAATCCAAATGACCATATATGGGATGTACTGAACGAAACAAGTCCAATGTAATGATGCCCCATCTCTCAACTTCCACCTTCCACCTTAGTGCTAGATACCTCGGGTCACCTTGGAGTACATGCTTGAACAGGTTAAGGCTGTTTGGGCAGCTAAATGGGGACCAACATATTATTAGGCAGGTGCTCATGATGTAATGTGTAATCTGTGTCTGTTTTTAAAGATGAAAGGGTTGTGAGAGGTGAATAGTGTTGGTGTCTGGGATTTTACATAGATATCGTCTTACTTTTTCCCTGCACAGTTGGTTGTTCCTGGTGCCATTAAATCTTCTGTTTGGAGTGAGATGTCTTGGTTTACCTTTGCACCTGTGATTCATGCACAGACTCATTAATCTGTTTTTAACTGTTATAATCATAATCAACATATTGCTATTGGCATTACCATAATAATAGAAGGCACAAAATATGCTATTTTGTCTGGGAGAGGAGATGAACATTTGGTCTGGCAGAGCTGGGCTCAAAGTCAGGCTTAGGAGCGAAGTCTTTGTGTGTATGCGTTTACATGTGAACCTTGGGGTTAAGAGGCGTAATTGTCTGTCTTATTGCAGATTTTGTTCATGTGTAGTCTAAAATGACCAGATCCAGGGATGTTTCAGCACTTGTTTCTCTCTCAAATTGACTGACTGGCTTGTAGAAACCTAATTTACCACAGGCTGCAGCTCACGACAGAGACATGTTTGTTGGAAATCTGACATGTTGGCTAATTCACTTTGGTCACATCTCATTGATTTTCAATCACTTCTGCGGAGGCACTTTAAAGAATTTAAAATAATTTCAAATATCCTCAAGCTGGAAAAAAAGTAGGGTTGTGGTTGCATTACAGCGTCATCTCTCAGCTTTATTGATCTGCAACCAAACTTATTATAGAACAGGCTAGAATGTGCTAATATTGTAACCAAGTCATATCAAGATGAAATTTGTACAGCAATGTATTTCTGAAAGATATGATTAGATATTTTCTCTTTAATATACTTCTATTTAAATTTATTGCCTTTGCAATCTAAGTAAAAAATCTATAGCTGCATAGAGAGAACACCCACTGGTATAGATTTCTGTTGGTGAAAGACTGGTAAAGTGCAGCATCTTGCACATACACAAACTTTGTTTAATCGTGTGTTCGTGTAGGGTGGGGTGACTCTGAGCCAGCAACTCAGTCTGTACCTTGGGCCGCCAGCACTGTCTGTGCAATCATGCTCCCATTGAGAACGGCCTTTCATCTCGGGCCTTTCAGAGTACCCTTTCAGACTCAAAAATAGAGAGATGGTAAGATGTCGATCAAGAGGGAGAGAAAGCGCCAGGAAGAGAGGAAAGGAGGAAAGTGCTTCTGCAGCCGCGAGCGCCCGTCTCCAGTCGTCTTCATGAATAAGCCTGCTTGTGATGAGGAGCACAGATGCTGAAAGAATGTATAGCAGAAAAAGTGAACAAGAGTGAGAGATGCTGTTATTTAGTGTGTTCACCATGTTATCAGTCAGGCAGACTATTTAAACCCTTGCCGTATTCTAACTTCAGCATCTCTTAAAAACATACTCACTGAGGCGTAAAGTTGCTGTGGGAGGGAAATGGTCTTTTGCTGTTTCAATACAGTAGATTACATTTAAGTGTAGAGCAAAGATGCATCACTCAGTTGGTCATAGGATATTTGCTGTGCATAGCTGAGTTTAGCAGGTTGAGTGGATGGACACTGGAGGTTTGCTGGGGGTCCAAGGGGAAGAAATGTTTGGGGGTGACTACCAGGTGTTCCTACCTGATGGGCGGCCAGTCGGCCAGGTGTGGGTGTTGGGATGCAGTGATGGTGCTGTAGCAGGTAAGCCTGTTCAGCTTCAGGAATCCATTATACACAAAATTAAAGCCAACAGTAGGAGTTACACTTTAAAGTTTTCCTTAATAGCTCTAAATGCGACAGGATTCTTACACCCTGCTGGTTTGAAATGTAATTTTGCTAGAAAATAAGTTGTATTTGTTTTAGGTAGAAAACACCTCCTTTTTATTTTCTCTGATGGTTCGCTGTGTTTCTTTTTTGCTATGTGTAATATTTATATAAGGGAAATAAGCTACAAGTTTTGTTGTCTGTCATAAATGATTTAGAACTGCTTTGTATGCCAAGAAAAGCCTGAGAAAACATTCATTCCAAACGTGTGAAACAATTCTTGCTTCTGCCCCTGTAGATTCTTGGATCTGTGTGTGTTTGCAGGAGTAGATTTATTTATTTGTATGGCCTTTAAAACTCATTCAGTTTTCTGTGTGAGGTGGGTCTAATTTAATGTCAAAAAGAAACAAATACTTCTGAGTTGTGGTGAATGTGGTCAATTTAGTAAAATCATATTTTTATTGATAATTATGAAAACAATATAAATTTATTTACAGCTTCCTGTTTGTCTTGTATGTCTCTTGAAAGTAGGTATTTATATACTAGAATGGATAGAGAACTCTGGAAAAATGTGTCTGGAAATGGATCTGCAGAAACACCATTTGTGTTTCCACACATATCATTTATCTGCAAATAATATCTGCTAACCCATGAATATGACTTTGACCTCACAAAACACAGTTTTTGAACCATTTATATAATAATGGTTACAAGATATCACACTCATTTTCAATTGGGACGAAATGTCAAGGTGATAAGATTTTATATCCAAAAGGTCAGCGTTGTAAAAATCACACTGACCTGTGGAAAAACACTTTTTCTGGCTTTCATTCAACACAATTCTCCATCGTCTGTGGGATGGATGGATACTTCAAATTGACTGGCTGGTGAAGGCAATAATTCTGCACTCATGAATTTTTATGATGATGGGATATTGATGCAAGTTAAGCTCAGCAGTTGTGCATCGACATATATTGAGCATCTGTAAAAATTGTTTGGGATAATTTTCAGAATTCACAAGGAAATATGATGATTATGACTTCCACCTCAGTGACAAGGCAATCAAATGATGTTAATTAGTGCTGGCACTGTACCCACCCAATCAGGATAAATTCTCTACAGCTATGAGCTGTGATAAAGAAAATCACAGTGTGCATGCATGCATATGCTTGTGTGCTCAACAACCTTGCTTTTTTAATAGATTATGATCATGGCATCAATTATTAATAACGATTATGAATCTTAATGAATTTTTAGCAGCAGAATATTGCCCTACTCCTTCGACAGCTTGTATGAGCAACCTGGGATGTTTTTGAATTAAATTATGCATTTATTGTAACTTAGATTAGTGTTGGAAGATGCAGCTCGACATTGGATTGCTTGTCACTTTGACAGCACAGCTTTTACATTGGGTTGTAAGGAGATTTTGGAAGAATTAAGACAAATCATTTATTATCTTGGTGACAGCCTGAGAAACGTCCTTTTGTTTGGAAAACAAAGTGAAGAAGGGTGGCGCTAAATGGAAGTGTCCTAGCAGAGAAAGAGATTTGGAGACAGTAGGAGGATTGGCAGGGGTGTGCGTGTTTGAGATAAGCGACAGATAGATGGGAAGCCAGGCAGAAGTCCTCTCCCACACGCTGGAATCCCAGCGATGCCTCCCACAGAAACTGTGAAGCACGCTGCAGTTGCACTGTCACGCAAGGACATATGAAGGACACAGGCAGAGGGAGACAAAAAGGATGGCTCTACCTGGCAGAGACTGTTCACACTTAGAGGAAGGAGAAAAGATAGACCTTTCTATTTATTGAATGATAGTGCGCTGGCTCTGGCACGCCTTTGTAAAAGATAAAGAAAAAGAACTTTTACTAGCCATTTAAAGGAGCAAATTAAAAAGTAATACCGCTCTTTATTAAAAAGAATTAGGTATTATTACTTACAAAAGCTTTTAAAAGCTTCCACTTAATGCAGTGAATGGGTACTGTAGCTGGTAATGGTGTAATTTTATGCACCACTATATGAACACTGGGTTTGTCCTTTTTATGTTACTGGAAGTTAATATGGTTTTATCAGCAGGATTCACATGTGAAAGTGTGAACCTTTTACAGTATTCACCAGTGTTCAATTTATGATCTGAAATATACTAAAGTAATCGTCTACATGTGATTTAGATAATTATTTCAGCATACATGGTAAAAAGGAGGAATTCTTTGCCATAATTTTATTTTACTAGATTAATAAGTACAAAACCAGGAGAAACACACGTGCAAACTTATGGTTATCATATTTGTGCATCACCATTTATGTTTGGTGATAATATAAACTATCCTCAAAGTACAGTACTCTCTGGAGGTCATGGCTTGAAGATGCCAAAAGAATCTCATAATTTGCAAAAGAATATGAACCCTTTTCTTGAAATGGCCATGGTCACTACAGAGGCAAATACATAGAAATAAGCACAGCAGATTTTGATAACCAATCTCAAATATTTTTCTGGCTGTCCAATAAAATCTACATCTTCAGTCATATAATGCTAAAAATAATAATTAAAAAAATGCTTCAAAGTTGTACCAAATTCACAATTCAAATAGTATTCAATAAGTGCAGAGTTAATTGTACAGGTTTGAAGGGAAAGAGATATCTTCATGTTTTACCTTTTCAGATGTTGATTTGACACATTAAATCAAACACTGCAGAAAAACAGAAGTAATATTAATAGAGTTATATAAAAAAAACTTGTTAAAGGCCTAGTATTCTTCATGGTTAAGCTGAATAAAAGCTTTGTCATTTTAGGTGATGTGGTATGTCTTGTATTCTCTTCATTCTGTTACTGTGTTTCACCTAACCTCCCTTCCCTACTGTGCCGCTCTCTTTGCTCCTTCCTTTCCTTGGTAACCGTATCTATGCAGCAAGGTGTGAGCGGGGCTGTTGGGGATTCTCTGATTGGCATTTTTGATCATGAATAGCATTTGCCCGCAGAGTACAGAATCCTTTGGTTTCTACTTGGCACACAGCAGCAAGCTAATACTCGGTGGCTTCCATTCTGAAGAGATGTTCATGAATAAGTCGGAAACCAACCACTGAGCTTGTTTCTGCTCGTTTACATTGAAGTCTTTTCAGCGGTTTTCTTGGTAATATTTCAGCTTGATATTTTTCCCATTTATCTTAAGCTGGTAGAGACTGATGGGAAAGATGATTTCTATGGGTGGAGTATTATTGTAGGTTATATGTGGGTCAAGCTTTGCGTGACCGACAGACTGCCATTATCACCACCCAAATACACAAAAGACCACGAGCGTAAAAGTGCTGGGAGGGGCAAATGGAGGGGTAAGTTTCTGCTGGTCTCTTTGTGACAGGGAGAAGAGACTGAACATCAATCCCATGGGTTTCCAGCATAAGATCCTTAGACCATATGTATTCTTTGGAAGTATAGTGGTTGATGCTTACTCATGCTAAAATCCCAGGATTTAAATAGTTTGGATGTTTTATTTGCAGATAAATGAAGAAAGTGTGGTTCGTTTTTTTTGTCAAGGCTTTTATTTGTCTTGTTACAATAGCCTGAGATATACAGTACATATGCAGTTGTTGACCCCAAAAGTTGTCATCAGGATGTTAAGATTACAAGGTTTTATGGTCTTTTTCTATCCTGTCACTAGTTGACAGGGGTCACGCTCAAAACCTGGCTTCACTCCCACTTTCTCTCATCACTTTGATTTTAATTTGGATACAGCTCATATTTCAAATCGTTTCTTTTCTTTTTCTTCTCCTTTCAACCATATTAACATTGTGCAATTTTTCGCCTCATTTTCTCTCTCTGTTGACAGCCGCCCCTATCTGCTGGCAACCTAATTTGTTCTGCCAGTGACACTGATGTGTAATCGGGTAGAGAACAAACAAACAAAACAAAGGCCTGGTCTTTCATCTGACCTACAGAAGTTAGAGATGACCTGGTGTGAACAAATAAATAATAACAACAAAAGAAAAGCTGCATAAATCATGTCATTGTGGGTAGGTCTAACTTGGATTCAATACTCACATTATATTGCTTTGGCTTGTCCGCAGCAACCTGGGAATTTCATCTTCTTTTTATATTTAGCCATGTGAAGGAGTCTCGAGGTCAACCGAATCCTGCTGAGACTTGGAGCGTATATGAAGACAGATGACAGATGCTGCCATCAAGGATTGATGGCAGAATAGAGAGCATCCCATTAAATTTGACTCGATGACATCCTAGATGGTAAAAGGAAAATGCACCTTGAGAGCTGACAGAGACTTGGTGAAATTAGATTGCCACTGTAAGGATTAGAAACATACAGTGCCATACAAAATTATTCACAACCCTTAAGCTGTTCCACGATTTTTCAACATAACAATTATGAATTTTCACTACGATTTTATATGATAAGCAAACACAAATTAGAGCATTATTGTGGAAGTGGAAGGGAAATGATTGATGGCTTAACATGTGAATTGTGGCTTGCGGTCGCAGGTATATTAATTTTCTCCTGAAAGAGAGTTCTACCTTGTAAGACTACCTTTTACTGGGTAATGTCTTCCCCAGCTTTTGCACATTGTGACTGAGTCTTTTCTTGGCAAAAAAAGCAAAGGATAAACCAAGTTGGATGGAGATTTTTATTTTAACAGCAATTACAAAATGTTGCCACAGATTCTTATGTGTTTAGGTCTGTAAACTAACAGGGCCAGTCCAAGACAAGAGCCTGCTTCGACCTAAATATTCTCATTGTAGCTCTAATTCAGGGATCAAGTTAAAAGTAGCTATGAGCAACAAAAAATTATCTCCTTCGTTATGAAAAAATGCAAAAAACAATTCTATTATAAAAACAAACTAAATATACTGTTTTAATGAAACCTTCTAACCTGATTTCTAATATGCAAATCATTTTAGTTGTATTCTAGGCTAAAAGAACATGATAAAAGTCACTATTTTCAAGGGATATTTCTTTTTATTTAAAGAAACATATTCCCACTGAATGATGCTGCCTCTTCCTTATTTCACAACAGGAATGACGTTTCAGAGTAATGTGCAAAATTGAACTTTTTAGGCTAAAAGTTCAATTTTGGTCTAAT
Organism: Xiphophorus couchianus; assembly: GCF_001444195.1. Classification (NCBI taxonomy): domain Eukaryota; kingdom Metazoa; phylum Chordata; class Actinopteri; order Cyprinodontiformes; family Poeciliidae; genus Xiphophorus; species Xiphophorus couchianus. The sequence goes on along the minus strand of NC_040243.1, from coordinate 7,520,502 downwards.
TTGATCAGAAAAACATATCCCATATTATTTCCATTTACTAGCAATTATCATTTACTTGGTAGTGGTATCAAAGTAAAGGGGTCTTAATACAAAATGCATGCCACACTTTTCAAATTTTGATTTGTTTAAAAACTGAACACCATAAAATATTTAAGTCACTTCTTATTGGTCCATCACATATGAACATTTCTAATGTACCTAATGCTGAATACCTTTTACAAGGTACTATATATTACCTTCAGCCTTATGTACAGGGTTTTACACTCTGTCTGCTTTAGCCAGTGAAATCACCCTGGACTGAGTGACAGTTTATATTGTTGCTTTTTGATCCAATGATTCGTTTGACAGTCAAACAACCAGAAATATCACATTGAGTCACGCTGCTCTGCTTTTAAAGTGAACAGATTGTAGGCTGCAGTTTAGGGCTACAATTTTTACATGATCATCTAAATTCAGAGGAAAGGCCTGGGCTGGAAGTGGGATTTCAAGCAAAGGCTGGGAGTTCCTCTTGGATCTGTCTGGCTCTAAGTAGTAAATTCTCACATTTCCCTTGAGGGAGCCCCGGATTACCTGCCTGTTAACAGGGGAATTTCCTTTGGCTGCTTTGCAGGCTTCATTTTTGTGTCTCTTACAAAGTAATTAGAAGTGTCATGAATATTGAACGGATAAAAGATTGAAAAAAAAACAAAACCTTGAAAGCTGACAGATGAACTTGTTTTTTTTTTTAGCTTAGAAACGAGCTCTTAGGATTTGAAGTACCAAATATAACGGTGAATGTAATAGTTTCTTTAAAAAGAACACATGAACTGCCATGATGTTTTTTGTAAGTCTTTTGTGTTTTTTGTGTTTGGACTGGCATTCATTTGAGTGTTTTTCTCTGTGTGTTTTTGAAAAAATATTACATCAAAGAGCTACTTTCCTTCCGTGGAAATATAATGGCTCACTGAAGGAGTATTTCAGCTGCTTTCTTCATCATAGGTGTTGAATATGCAAGGAGGAATCTCTCATCTTTTACTGATTGTAGTAGCTTACCACAGAATTTTTACTTACACATTCAATCTCAATGCAATCTCAGTAACATCCTTTTTTTTTGGATAAAAAAAGAGCATACCACACTATTCAAATTTCATATGAGTCATTGCAGGTAAAACTGACGTTTAATAAAATTTTACTGTACCATATGTGGGAGTGTTCAAAGGCCTTGCAAAAGTGTTAGTCCCCTTCAGTATTACAACATCAAACTCAAGTTTATTTTATTGAGATTTTATGTAATAGACCATCACTAAGCATTGTTTTTATATTTAAAATGTGGCATGCGTAATTTTAAATACTTTTTATAACCATCTTCTGCTGCATTTGTAGCTGCAAGTCTTCAGCAGTTTTTCTCCATCAACTTTACACACTTAGAGATTTAAATCTTTGTCATCTTTTCAAGTAAACTCAATCTTATTCAGATTGGGTAAGGAGAATCTGTCGACATTAATCATTTCTTAATTCCTGGCACATATTCCCAGTATTATTTATGTTTGGACTTTACTCTGAGGTTTTCAAATACTCAAATGTACATTAATCTTATTTGTTTCATTGCTACTCTTGTTGTGTCTTTATCGTTATTGTTCTGCTATAGTCTTGGGCCCTTTGCAGGCTCCAACAGATTTTCTTCCTGGATTCCCCTTACTCCATCTTCTTATCAATTATGCCAAGTTTTCACTTTTCCCTGCTGAAGAAAAGCATCACCACAGCATGATAATGTCTTATCATGGGGATGGGGTCTTCATGGTGACTTACAGAGTTAGCTTTTCTCCACATCCAGTATGTTGGCTAAGAAGTTTAAGTGCTTCAACTAACCAGAGTTTTAGGTGCCCCTGGCATGATTTGTATCAAACTTCACACTAGACTTCCTTTGGCTTTCTTCCAAATGTGACTTTCTTCTTGCCGCTCCTCTATAAAGGCAGTATTTGTGGAGTACGCAATTGAGCATTGGATGCCAACAAATTCTCCCATCTGCACTGTAAATTTCTGTAGTTTCTCTATTATTACCGTGGGCCTCTTTGCTGCTTTTCAGTTTATGTTCTTGTTCCCCATTCTGTCTGTTTTGGTGGGCAGGTTTGCGGTTGTAACATTCTTTTTTTCTATTTGAAGAGGATGGATTGAAAAATGCTCCATGGGATGTTCAAAGCTCATGTTGTTGTTTTATAAGCTAATCTACTCCACAACTTTATTTTTGACTGCTGACCTATTGGTGTGGTCATTGGTCTTTATGATGTTTGTTTACAGATGTTTGATAACTCTGAGTCCTTCACAGGACAGCTGTCTTTACACTGATAATAAACTATACAGAAATAGACTATATTTACAATAAGTTCACTTTTCCATATATTTGGTTGCACTGCATTCTATTTTAAGGATTTCAAGGTAAAAACACTACACATTAAAATCACATTAGGTTTATGGTTGTAACATGATAAAACATAATTTTACTTTAGTAACTTGAAGCACTTAGTGGATGTTTTCATTATTTTGCCATCTTAACAGAAATTAATTTGAATATTTGTGGGTGCGGATGACTCAAAGCCCAAATTAAATTTAATCAATCACCTCCAGAAGACTCTTGCTTGCCCTGTTGAGCAGAGAAGGAACAGAGAAAAAAGCTCTTTTAAGTACCTCCTTTAGAGACACATCTACATTCTCACAGCCAAAATGGAGTGATTTTTCATATAACATCACACAAATGATTAACTCTCACCATCAGTAGACATTTTTCATTTACTATTTTCCCCTTCTCCATGCAGTTCATTATTGCTGGTTCTTTCCACTCACTTTTTAAACAGATGTTTAACCGCAGGTAATTAAATTTGCCACTAGTAACAGAATTGTTTTTTGTGTTAATTATATTAACATATGTTAATCAAATTTAATCATAAGTATCCCTTTTGATGTGTTAAAATCATTAATACAGGCAAGACTGGCTAAGCTTATATTTTCCTGTCTTTTAGTTTTAATCCTTTTGCTTTTCTCCCAAGGGCTATAAATTTTAACATTCACAGAAGCTCAAACAAGCCATTAAGCCCCTTCAATAATAAAAAAAAACTTCTTATAATTTGCCACCCTTGAAACGTTAATTCTATAATTCAGGGTTAAAGGAGTGATGAATGTGTTTATGTGTAGTTTTTTGTCAGCAGGAAAGATGGATGGTGAGAAAGCCTCAAGGCCACACCTGAGCTGCACAATATGGAGAATGTTTTAAAGTCAAGGAGCTCACACGGCGATGCATAGCACTAGTGTGGACTTGAGGCTTTCCTATCCTCGCTCTTCTGTGAAGTTAAAACTCCTGTCGTCATAGCGGCAGTTTGATGTAGTGGTGTAGTCCTGAATGTGAAGGCTGCCAACGCACAGGGCTGAATGTTAAAAGCGAGAGCTTCGCAAATTAACATCTGAAAAGAGGGAGTGACAGAGTGCAGCCATGATGGAGCCCAAGTGCAGTGCTGCGTAGCCGATACCCGATCGATATGTCACAAAGTCCCATCCAGGTTGCTGGGGAAAGGACCGGTCTCCTTCAGACCTCACTGACTTTTTGTTTCCTCCAGTGTTGAATCCTAATTCATCCACACTGCTAGAGGCCGAGTCAGTCTCTTAAACAGTCATTAAAAAGCTCCTTAAAACGTCACAGAACATTGCACTCAATTTTTTTTTTTTTTTATTGATGCAGGTTTCGACATGAGCGTTTCAGTTCCTTGTAAGGCAAACCTCCTTAATTACTGAACATTACGGCATTTTAAAATTCTAACCATCAATATTTGTGACCAGCACAGATGATTGCATCTGAGCCTGTAAACTTGTTGGAGAAGCAATCTCAAATGCAGGGTGTGGAAAACACCCTGACAAGTTTTTAAAGGAAAGAAAACTGCTCTTGTCAGAACGTGGTGGTCATCGGGGAAGGAGGATTGATGGATAGACCTTCAGGGGACAACTTCACAGAAGTGCTGAGCAAGTGCAGCAGCATGATTAATGTAAAGCCCTCTCTATATTTGGAAGGCTGTGGGACAATTTTAGATTTCCTGTATGTGGAGGTAGAGGCTGTAATTACATCCTATAGAGCCTGTTTTAGTAAAATGAATCTTGTGGAAATCTCTTATAAAACAGGTTTGCGCTGAAGAAAGTCAATCTAAGACTTTGATTTATTCTTAAAATATGTTTTACTCATACTTAGCAATTAATTTTTACCAGCAAATCGAATGAGAAACATTTGGTCTGGTCAGCGGTTTACATTCAATTATCACAGCATGAATTTCAACTTTATTTAGGTTGCTAAATAATTTATTCAAACCATTTTTCACCAGAGGGGAATAAATGAAACATGCAAATTCAACGAATTTAAAAACCAATAATTTGGTGCACAAGCAGATTTTATGTGAACCACATAAGGTGAAAGTTTAACAGCAGCACTACAAGTATATGCAATTTCCCTTAAACAATTTTTTGGCATAACGCAAGCTGGATATTTGACCATTCTTCCTGTCAGAATCTGTAAATTTACTGTAAATTACTTGGTTTCCTGGCAGAGAGTTGAATATTAAATTCAGCTCACAGATTCTCAGTAGAGGTAAGATGTGTGCTTAGGATTACTTTAAAATACAAAACATTTAAAACAACTGACCCATACTGTCCCGCTTATGAAGGGAAATAGGAAAATTGGACATAAACACCATGATTTCTGCATGATAAGCTGCCACTTATTATCTGAGACACTGAATATTGGTTATTTAATACATGAAACAAAGGCTTGAAATCTTTCAGTCTGTATATGAAATCTATATAATATATAGTTTCATTTTCTAAAACAAGTGTCAACAAATATTGATTTTTTTCATAATACAGTAACTTTTTCAGATGTACCTGTATTGATGTGCAACACTTGAATGTCTGTTTTGCAGTGGGATGTTGTTCAATTTTCCCTTGGAGTGATATTTATTGACACATCACTGTGATTCCCCTCTGTTCTAACATTTACAGAAGCTAACATCCCAATGCGGGTCTGATATCTGATTTAAATTCCTCTTGAGGCAAACATTAATGATGGAGAAACTCACCCACACAGTGACGAACATTGTCTGACACACATTCAACATCCAGTGAGGAATAAAGCTGAAACAACAAAAGGTTTCAAAAGCTGATTTCATCAGTGCCTTTCACTTCGCCTGACTCACTGATGTCTGACTTGGGTCATTTGTCACCAAGCGCCACAGCACAGGCTTTAGGGATCCTGATCACATAAAATTGAATTATAGGACCCCAAATACAATATATTACACCTGTGTGAGCCATGGTACAGTTACCGACAACTCTGAGAAATCCTCGGAGAGGTGTTAAAGGATGGATGGTGGAAATAGCATGGTGACGGTGTGGTGAAGAAGCTGAATTTTGATTTTCAAACTATAGAAAACTGGACAAAGAGGAGCACTTTTTTGTGTTTGTATACATGTTTGGTCTGATCTTGGTAAACTCTCAGAAAATATTCATCAAATCTTAAGCTTTTTTACACTTTTGTTTTGCGCACATCACTCAAGCTCAGGCCTAAAATTTTTATAACCATAGTTGCAGGAATGTTAATTTCCTTAGTGGCAGCCTACTGTGTGTGGTTTTTTTATATAAGAAGTCAGAAAATGAAATCTTTTTTGGTCCTGTGCAGACCACTCAGCCTCAGTGACTCACATTCATTGTGAATGCGTCGGAGAGATTACCTAAACGACACTCAAGTGGCCGTAAATGAAGCAATCTCCTGCGCTGACTATCCATTACTGTTAGCATCATGATTAGCTTGCAGCCATTTACTCAGCAAATCCATCCATCCATCCGTCCATCCTCTCGTTTGGCTTCACCCACTTTCCTCTTGCACTTCTGTTGAGGCCCTCTTCTATTTCATCAATATCTGCATTTTCTAGGAGCATCTCTTATCAGCTTTTTTTTCTTTTCCCTTGGACTTCCTCTTATCTCTGCCCCATGAGGCTGGAACTGTCCTGTGTGGCCAAGATGAGCTGTAAAGAGACGAGCACTTTTGCCTCTCTGCTCACCTATCGCATAGAGATAGTAGATTCATTTCCCACTCTACAGCTCTCTCTTTCACTGTGTGGGACAGTTTAGACGCAGCATCACAATCAAATCTACCTTAAAAGGTCAAACTTGCATTTACTTGACTTTTGACACAGCCTTTTCTGTTTCATGTCAAGATACTGCACTCATGTTGAAGGAAGCATTAGGAGATGCAGGCAGAGGGCAATTCTAAACCTCCAGTGACACAAACAGCACTGTGTGAGATTTTGGAGTCATTTCAGTTCTTTCAGGGTTTTTTAAGACGATCCTGAACAACATTTATTCAGACTTTCTGCAGGTTTGAAGAAATCATTGAAAACTATTGTATCTGTTTTTATTTACATGAACAATGGTATTTCAAAATTACATGTAAACCTCTCAATAATTAGTGAAAAAAATCTTTGTTGGCATTACATAAATTAAACCCTACCCATAATTACTGACCAGCCTTTTCGTGTTTCTGCTGCTATTTTAATGATTTATTGTTGGTGATGTGTTTACTCTTTGCATTTGAAGGGCATCACCATAATCTTTTGTACCCTCCGCAGACTCTGGCCGCGCAACTCCAAAACAATAGAACATATATGTTAGTAAAAGATTACTTAAAAAATGTAAATCTGCCAGGTGTATGAACTATAAATGTTTAAATTAAATAAATGATTTTTTTATTCCGTGTTTGACATCAAATGATTTGTGTGAGTTTTGCTCCAACACAAGGATTGTCACTAATCCTATTTTTTCTGGAAAAAATAATTACAAAAAAACACAAACAAAAAGAAAACAGCCAAATTGCCTTAGTAAAAAATGATGAAACTACTTGCGTTCCAGTTGACAGCTCTTATTTTTGCTTAGCTTGATTTATCTGGAATATCTCAAATGTATTTCTGTTTATAGTCTGACGAAAATCTGTGTACTGAGGTCTTTGGTGTATCACATACCGCAGAGTTTCCATACAGTCTGTAAATGTCTGGAAAATAATAGGATTTGATTAAACTATTTTCCATGTCTTTAAAAGTGGAAGCTATAACAAGACCACGGAAAGATATTTAGATTTTCTAGATTTTACTTTTTGTCCCTTTGTCTAAATTCTGCTCGTTTGACCTCTGTAGGAGGTCTGTCATAAATTTGTAGTGAACAGTTGCATTTATTTATTTGCATTTATTTCTTTACAAACTGGCAAGATAGGGACTAAGAACTCTGGAAATTGAACGTGGGAAAGTATGTCATATTGAAATAAAATTTTTTTCCAGAACCCTAGAACTAAATGTTAAATAAAAATGAATGGATAACTTTGAACTGAGCTGAGTCAGGTGCAGCCTCCCAAGGCAAATTGAACATAAACTGTCTATTTTTAAAGTTTGCAGTCAAAAGTTTATTATTGCTATTTTTGCACCTTATTTCAGAGAAAGATTTGCAAAATTTATTGCACTGTGACATTGAGGCTGTCATGTGGTTCAGCCTGCAAGTATAAGCTTAAATAACACATTTTCTTCAAACAGTGGCAGCAAACACAAACAGTTTAATAAAGGAGGCATTAGGGAACATGCTCAAAGCAACAGCAAAAAGTGGTATGGAATAAAACAAGTAAAGAGAGCTGGATGAGGATGGAAAGATGCGGGATCTTGATAAATGACGTAACAGAAGGGAGTGAAGCCTTTGCGAGCACAAAGACGAGGGCCAGTGGGACGAGAGGTGAGAGTTAAGAAGGAAGGTGGGTAGGTTGGAGAACTGAATAAACATCAAGATGATTGAATGTGATGGGGAGAGGTGGAGAAAGAGTCTGTTTTCCAGATGCCTCACTCAAAAGATAAAGGGAAGGAAGGAGTGCTGGTTATCTCTGGGGAAATGCTCAGAGAAGGAAGTGGAAGATGGAGGTAGGGGACAAGTAGGGGGCAAGTTGAATTTTGCAGTAAAATAAGCAGCAAAGTGCAGGACAGGATGTTAACAGCAGGAAATAAAGGGACAATGTGTTATGGTCTTTCTTCCGTAACCAATTACGGCCTGTAATGACCAAATCACTTATTTGCTGATAGGGTTTACCAGTAATAACTGAGCTAATAAATCTCAGATGACTTATTGCAGCCACACAGGCACATACAGAGACAGCTACACACCATAAAGAGTTTACTCAAAAGAAGCAAATGTTGGCTTATCTGTGCACTGGATCACAACATGCTCTCTACTGCAACATTAAGTAAACCTGGCGAGATGCTAATGCAATTACAACACGTCACTTCTGTACATAATTCAGAATACCGCAATTAAAAGGTCAAAGAGGACACGTTAAGCCATTAATTTCTCATCTGTGTGTATTTGTCGCCACTAAATGGCTTGGTGAGTGGAGGGATGCTGCTAAAAGGTAGAGGACATGGTGTTTGTTGCTTATTTACTTGTCCTTGTGAGGCATTAACTCACATTGTAAGCTTAACAACATGTTTCGTTTTCTTTGTCGCATGTTCAAACAGCCACAGATACGTTATGAAAAACCTTGCACTCACATGGGACAGAATTTATGTTCGACACTGCTGATATGCCAGAAATAATTTGATATATGTCAAGTCACCTTGTGCCTTTGCATGGAGATTCCTTGGGGAGGGAAGCTGTGCATTCAGCAGTTGTCTAGCCCTATGTGGCCATTGTTAAGCTCGCACTGCTCAGTGGGTATAACCATGAACAAGACTGAGACATCTGCAAGTTTCATTATCAGCTCTTTAGAAGGAGACTGGTGGGTGTGTCCTTGGTCTTTGTCTTTCAATACATGGTTTTTTTTTTGAAAATGCACAAAAGATTTTGTGAACTCATGGGTCTTGTAGAGTAATGTTTACAAATGGAAAAGTATTCTAGACTTAGTGTTTCTGTGTCTCAATTTTGAGTGAAGCCATTTATGGATTCATTCTGTATCATCTCATAAAAAGTCATACTGGACAAGTGAGTTTGTGTTTTTATGTCTGTTTTGAGCCCTCAAAATCCCTAGCCAGTCATAGATTGTGTATCCATCTTAGTTTGTTTTTTTTAAATAGGGTGCCTCTCTGCCACTGTTGCATCATTCTTGCGCAGGTAGGGGAAATGCTCCAAAGTCAAGATTTCTATGCAATCAGATGTATTTTATAATAATTTGGAACGAATCAGACTGTTTTTTATGATTTAGCTATGCATGTGTGGGTTATTTTCAGATGCTCCAACTTCCTCCCACGATCAAAAACATTCACGTCAAGTTAATTGGCCACTAATCAATCAAGCAATCAGATGAATTATCTCAATAATACAGCAGTAATATGACTGTTTATATGTTCCTTGTTACATTTCAGAGTTTGTTTTGTTGGAACTGAACAAAATCTCTGTTAACATTTGTTCTGTTGATACTGACTCAAATGTCAGTCAATCACTCCATTAATTTTGTAGCCAATTTCTGATTCCTATTTTTCATAAAGTGTGTTGTCCATTTCAATTTTAGCCAATTCCTAATTATATAGAACACATAGGAAAAGTGATCATTAATTATTCATATGAGAACCAGAGGTGATGACATACCACATATTATTGCATTGACATTTTAGACTATTTTCAGCATTTTGGGTTAGGGTGTAGGACGGCTAGCATATCGAAATAAACATTGCTTTCTTTTGAGATTTTTCAAAAGGCTGTCAACATTTCCAAATGCAGTATGGGCCATGACAGACAGAGACGAAAATACAAAAATATATACCTTAGCAACTTTATAGTACTCCTTTAGCTTTCCTCTTATCTGCTGAAGCTCTGTGCCTTATTGCTCTCTTGAAGGCTGAATAAAACTCAGACATATCTCAACCTGTCATATAAAATTGAATTTCCCTTTAAATCGATTTTTTCCATCTTGTACTTCCTCTAATTTCAGTTTTAGATACCTCAGTGATCCTGAAGTTATGTGGTTTTGCATCTTTTCCACAGCTTTTTTTAGCTTGTAATGGCCTGGTGATTGATCAGAGCCATCATGGAGCAAATACTCTGATTGTGGTCACCAGTCAATTTCTCTGGGCAACCATAATCCTCTTCAAAAGTTTCAATATTTGGTCTCCGACTGACCTTTTTTCTTCTGTGTATGATGACCTCTCAGGTGCAGATCAGGACTGAGTCTTACATATTAATCAAACATTAGTGCTGTCTTAGAGGAGCAGGCCAATGAAGGCTCTCCCTTTATCCACTTTTGGTTTAACCCACTGCCTCTGGTCAGTGTGATTTCTTTGCAGACTTTTCTCGTGGATCTAAGTTCAGACCCACTGGTGTCAATTACCACAGCACTTCTCTTGCCTCCCCAGACTGTGATTGGCTATCTTTATTTGAGCAAAGAAGTGCCCTTGGGGCTGTGTACTGTGTGTAGATTGTGTGCTGCTTTGATTGCAGGCTCTTTTAATAAGAGCAGATCAAGATGCAGAGATTGATGAGCTTTTCTGCTCCTGTGGGCTTCAACAAGCTTGCGTTCTAATTTTGTAGACTGATGAAATCAAATGTGAAATTTTCTTTCTCAGGATCTGCAGGTGGAGGAGAGGAAGAATGTGGGGATGCAAAAGTAGAGACAGATTGAGGTAAACAAGGAAGGAAAGAATGACAAAAACTGGAGGACAGGGAAGGCAGGTAGGGAGCGGAGGTGACTGAAGCAAAGGATGAGGTGGGACTTGCCAGTGGAATTTGTAATCCAGGACTCTGGCTCGCTGACAAGTGCTGTCATAAACACACACACAAACACACATTCCTGATCGGAGAATGGCCTCCAGCACAGAATCAATGCATCCAGGTCTACATTTAGTGGCTAGTTGGAGATGACCTGTTTGAAAGGTGTTTTAGGGCACGAGTGAGCCATGTTTTCTCCGCCTGCCTTGCTAGCTTGGCACGACCACTCAGATGGACATAATAAGAGGGATGGAGGGAGCAAAAAATAAGACAGACAGCCAGGGACATGAAATCAGACAGAAAGGAGAGAGGCAAGTTCAGAATTGGCAGCCTTACTTGCCTCTCGTCTTTGTGTTTTCCAGTACTCCTCCTCACTCCCTCCTCTTTCTGAATCCTTTTGTCCCTCCCTGCCTTTGATTTTTCTTTTTCCTTTTTTATACTCTATATTCTGCTTAAGACAGTGGCCAAGTGAGGTGGTGACAGTACTGAATGAGTGAGGAAATGTATGGATGGATGGGATGACTTAGGCAAGAAAGCAAACTGAGGGACAGAGGGCTAACAAGAGCGAGGATGGAAAATGATGGAAAACTCTCAGGTGGGAACTTGGAAAGCTCCCCTCACTTCTTTAAATAATTTTTTTTCTCTATTTTGTATTTTTTCCTGCGCTCTCTTATTTTAGGGAATCCTTTCCTGCTTGGTGAAATAGCTCAGATGCTGGAGGTGTTTAATCTTGATAACTCATGGCGTTATGGGACTCACGGAACATGCGTCACAATGTGTTTGTGTTTGATTGTTGGTTGTTGTCATGATAGTCACGTAGCTCTGCTGTCTGCCTCTGCTTGCCTCCTGGATGTTCAAAGGCTGTGGAGCTCGGTGGCTCCTCCAGGAGTCAAGCTGTTGCTGCTGTTGCTGCTGTTGCTGCTGCTGGCTCATTCGTGTCAAGCGTCTTCACAAACTCTGCTATAGCTTCATGCATGCCCTATGGGGAGGTTTAAGTCATTTGTAGCCAGTCAGGTTTAGTTCCTCTTGTTCCAGCTGTTGCTTCGTTCACTGCCACACTGAATCACTTCCCCGGCTTTTAATAAGAACTTTTTGGGTCTTGTTGTTGAAGCTTATTTTAAATTCCTCTCAGTAAAGATGTCAGCAAGCCAAAATCCAAGCCTTCAATCAGTCAGTGTCAATGCTTCCTTTTCCAACCATGCCTCATGTTCTTTTCCCAGTCCCTCTGGTATCTGCTCACATTCAGTGACAATAATAGTGTCTGGGGATTCTAGCAAGATGATGTTAGCAGGACAGCTGGGCCTGTTACACTGGTTATTCCTCATAATTACATCCACTCTAATGGCCTCGGTGACAGCGTGTGTTAGTGTGTCGTAGGGTTACAAAGCCCAGAAGCCCAAAGTGTCACTGAAAATGACAAGTGATTGCTACATTTTTGCTAGATCTCGCATAAACAGTTTAAAGTTTACAATGTAGGCATGCAAAAATGGCACCTTCTCAAGTAGACAATGCAATCTGGCAATATTGGGTCAGTTGGCTCAGTAACCCACAATGGAGGTCAACACCTCACCTCCCTTCTTTCTGTTGTTTCATTTGCAGCACACAATGTCACAAATTAAACATGCAAATGGGTGTGAGTGTCAGTGTGTATTAAACCCATGAAGTAATCCTTGTTTCAGCAATTGGCCTTTTCATGCTCTCTTGCATTGTTGCTTTTTGCGAAGACACTTTGCCCACCCTGTTAATTAGTCAGGTGAACCCCAAGAGTTCAAACATTATTTATTCATCGAGTCCTCAGTTCGATCTCATCACTGAACAGTGAGTTAGTGTGTATCAGCGTGTGCTTGTGTGTGCATTTAGGATCAGCGCCAAGAGGATGTAGGGTTCAAAGAGTCAAAGTATTTAATATACAGATACACACACACCCACACAGACTTGAAGGAGCTGACTTTTAGCAAATCAGCAGCTTCAGAGATTAAAACAAAGCAAACTCCCCTTGAATAAATTATAATTTTTCCCTCTATTGCCTCTCAATACACCTACACACGGTTGTCTCTTTTGAAGGAGTTTAAAGGATTCTAGACAGCTAAAGAACAGGTAGTGGAAGATCAAAAGTGGGCAGCTGACATTTTCTTGTGTGCTGAGATTTCTTATAACTGTAGAGCAAATAAGTGTTGGGTGTAATGCATCAAAGTCAAGTGAGTATTGAAAAAGGTAGTGTGCATATCCTTAACTACTGTCTTTTTCAGTACTCACCATCTTGAAAGTAACACTTCTTTTTGTAATTGTAAAAATGCCCAGGTGAGAGCTGTGCAAAGGTCTGGAGCCATTGCATTTGTTTTGCTTTTAAGGGATAATCTTTTGTCTAATATTTGAAAAGGCTATTGATTTATGGTTCTCTGGGATTTTAAAAGGTGTTTCAAGGTTCTCTTTGAATACTGATTGATTATTCTCTCATTTTCACTATTTTTCCTGATATTTTTCACAATTATGCACCACATTGGTTATTTGGAGGTTTTACTTGTATCTTTTTTGCTCATGAAAGATTTTTGTTTGTTCTTCCTCTTTGCTTTCTTGTCATATCACTTCATCACCAATTCTTAAAACTATTTCATACACGCGGGTTGCCATTTTTTTCCCCTCAGTTTCATTTTGTACCCTTTAACAAACAATTTTGAATACAATTTAATTTTTTGTTGTAAGCCTTTTTGAAACTTAACAACTATAACAAATTATGACTTCTTTTCATGCTGGTACATAGTAACAACTGAAGTAGAAAATTTAATTTCCTTCAGTAGAGATTAGAAAATTACTCTAAATTGTTATCTGTCAAAGCAGATACAAAGCATCATTCTGATAAATATTAATGGATGTATTGTTGGCAAAAATGTAAAATGACAACAGGCTCCTCATTGTGCCTGAAATAATGTAATTAAGAACACAAATTCACCAAAACAAGATAGATGTAGTTTGTAGTTCCCATCAGTGTATATGCATACATTACAGATTACTTTCTTAGACTTAGACTTAGACTTAGACTGACTTTATTGTCATTTTGTATGCACAGGGTGTATACAGAATGAAATTTCGTTGCATACGGCTCAGGACAATGTTTTGAGCTTTCAATGTTGTGAGGTTACTCCAGAATAAAATAAAATACAGTATAAAATATGAATATAAATATAAATATAAATATACAATATAAAGTGCAGGAATGACAGTAAAATATAAGTTATTTAGCTCTGTACATGTGCAAGGTATAAAGTGGAGACCAGATTTTAAGTGCAGTCCAGTTAAGAGTTCAGCAGTCTGATGGCAAGTGGGAAAAAGCTGTTTCTGAACTCAGTGATTGCATCCAGCAGATTAAATTGAAATTAATTGGATTGATTTAAATAGACTCAGCTGGATTTTATTAAACCAGAAATGATTTTCTGCAGTTTTCTTCTAGTAAAATTTGTTGGTATGATATATATTGAACTAACAATTAATAAATAAACAAAATTCAATTGAATGTAATAAAAGTCTGTTAATTGCTCTATTTTTGCTTTTTGTATATTTAATGCTAAAAAATTTCTAACTACTGTATTTTGCCACAGCTGCATGATTGAACAGATCTGGTTCAGCTATTGTTGTTCTTATCATAGCCCTGACACTTCTTTTATTCTAAACTCTGCTCAGGTTTTTTTTAGTAACCACTGTGCAAAATTATGACACGGTCACATGAAAGGACTTGACAGAAAATGGGTAAAAAGCTGCCAAACCTAGACAAAAACAACACTGACAAAAATGAATAGGAACCGAAACACTACATGAGAACTGGTAAGCATTTAGAACATTTACACAATATTCTAAATGTGTTATTTACATATATAAGACTTTGTGCAGGTGTGAATATACTTAAATGAATCCTGGTGGTTGATCACATTGCTGATTTCAACTCTATATTATTACTACCAGCTAATTGTTAATTCTGTAGTTCTGAGGCTGAATAAGTATGCACTCATCCAAAGATTACATTACCAGCAATTCACTAACATTTGCAGCTTTTGTGTGCAGGTTTTCTCCAGGAATGGTTGAAATGCTTGTTGAATTTCAGGAGTCTTGTGTGTCAAAAGCACAGAGAAGAAAACAGAAAATGTAAGAGTGACGCTGGTTGAGAAGAGGAATAGAAGAGGAGATGATGAAGGACCTCTGGCAGTATTTCTGAGAGCTCCATCTTCCCCTTAAAGTGTGGTTTCTCTTTGATATATTTTCCTTTTTCCTTGGCAGTCACGTTGACATGACACAAACGCTCGACCTCTGACTTTACAGTAGTTCTCTCTCTGTGGGGAGCCGTTATTTTTAGAAGCTGTCAGCAGCCGCAATTTTTTAGAGAAATTGTTTTACCTGCACTGCTGAGCTTCAAGCTGTGTGTATGGATGATGTTCTTAGAAATGTATGCACTAAACACAATATTTCATGAAGAACATTTTTAGGGCTGAATGATAATTTAACATGACAAAGCAATGTTGGTTTCAGATAAAACCTGCAATTCTTCACTTATCCCCATCAGGGAAGCGTTTACAGTTATTTCTCAATGTAATCACAAGTTAATGCTGTTTACAGAGAAAGTATAATGTCTTAGTTTTTCTGCTTAAGGACATTTCCTGTTAGTTAACCTGTAGGCTCTAGGATTTCTGCTATAAACTAAGGATCAAATGCTTACCTCATCTGTGGCAGTCCAAAGTGAGACCTTTATTTCACCAGGAGGATTTAAATAATTTGTTTTGGTTAAACCTTTTTATTTGAAAATAATCCTATATGATTGCATCACTAATGAAAATACATATTATTTTTAAATCTCAAAGATTTAACAAAAATTACCAAATCATTAAGGGCTTAAAATATACATCAATGTAATCTTCTCTTAAGCTTTGGGAAATGCATTTGATAAAAAGTTAACAGTTAAACTGCAACTTCTCAATTATTTTAACTTTGATCTTAGTAATTAATATTCATAATTTTATATCTGTGACCATTACAGATAAAAAATATATATATATATATTATTTTAAGAAGTTTTACCAAGTGAGGCTACACAGGGGATAAAAGTCTCCAAGCTTTTCTAATGAATAAATTACTTATCAGTTCATATTAAGTTCACGTTTATTCTTGGAGGTTAGTTTGGGAATAGTGGTAACACATTTTCTTTTCTCTGTTTTCCTGTCTTGATCTGGTCATAAATTATAAAACCAGATGTATATTATTTCTAGAATTACAGCTTAAAGCTCTGCCATAAACAACAGCATATTTCGGGCTGTTCGTTGACAGCAAAAGCAAAATGTAAAAAAAAAAAATGGTATTGACCTTTCAAGTTACAAACAGTTGCCTATGTTTGCACGTCCCACAGTTGAAGTTACTTTCATCAGTCATTTGGATGTGTGTTAGTGGCCACCTACTAAAATCAAGTTCCATATCTTACCCTTTTTAGTCTTTCACATTTTTCTACACAAAATATTTGGTAAATAGTTGTTAAATTCTTTAATGTTTGTCATGTTTTGGTTGGTAAAGGCTCTAAGTGCAGAAACAGACTGAGGTAAAATGGGAAAATGCAGAAAATGCTGGTAGAGGAACGTAGATACAGATAAATGCACACTTAAAAATAACTCAGGAACCATTTTGCAAACTTTTTGGCATCCAGACCCTCACTATTCATGGTTTTAAACTGGGCCTGTGGTTCATAAACTGGTTCTGTTGCAAATGCTAAACAAAACTTTGAAACTCTTGATTGTTCTGGATATATGCAACGAAAATTTTGTTTGTTTGGATCCCATAAAAATCCACTCTACACTAAATGACTAAGTAGCGAAAGGAAAGGGTAAGTATAGCTTTTTCAAGTTATTAGTATCAACACCAGAAACATCAATACTTTCAGATTGATACTTTTACTATGTCAAAGTATAGTAAAGTAGCCTCATCTACAGCTATAGCAGTCAAGTCCTCCTGTGTCTACAATGGTCACAGTTACCATAAATATTTCATCACAGCCCTATGAAAGCAGCTGTGGGTTTGCAGCTTGCAGGTGTATTCAGCCTCTGATTGAGCCATAACTCTAAGCCTCCTTTAGTCATTCCCTGGGCTGAGCTACAGCTTTATGTCTGGATGATCACCCACCGTCTAGCAGAGCCAGAGACACTTGGGTTAGACTGGGGTCAGACGTAGGTTTTTTTTTTTCTTTAAAGGATCTGTAGTGAGGATCAAGGAGACTGAATTTCTTCAGCTTTAAATGGTCTGAGAATTTCAGCAGCAGCTGCTGGGTGGGTGGTGAGAGCAGGGCAGTGCTGTGTCCACTTTAGGGTCCATTTACAGAAGTAGACAGTAGAGTGTTTGTCAGGAAGTGCCACAACTTTTAATGACAGTGGGCACATTTATTTCAATAATTTAGTTTAGTTTATTTCAATAATTAAATAAAAAAAATGCATGAATTACTCATATTGTTATACAGATTGACATAGTTCGAGACTTAAATCTAATGCATACACAACATTCAGTTTTCCTGTAGTTTAAAATATTACATGCTACCAATTAATAAGATTTTTAACAAAATAAAACTTACCATATGCATATAATCCTTTGTTGTGGCTTCTTTTATATGAATTATTGCATTGTTGCAGCATAGCATGATCAGCTTGTGGCTCTGCTGAAATTTTAAGGAGACCTGGTGTCTCTCATCGTCCCTCTGTTACTTCATAGATTCTCTTTGGAGGTTATGCCAGGCGAGTTTGTCAGCCAATCAAGAGCAGTGATGGTCATTAAGCTAGCTATTGATCACATTAGCAATGTGGGCAGGTGCCAAGTCCTGCTGGAAAATAAAAAAAACACATCTCCACAAAGTTGGTCAAAAAAAGGAAGCATTGGACACCAAGTAACTTGATTTTTTTTTGGCTCTCCACTTTGTTTCCAGATTTTGGGACCTTGATTTCCAAATTACAAGAATAATTTGACCCATTAAAGCTTTTTCTCCTTAGCCCAGGTCTGGCTGTATGTCTGGTTCAGGAGTCTCTTATCTCAAGGGCTGTAAGAGTTTAGCTTGAATTGGCTTGGCTTCCTTATTCTATCATGGCAACCATCTCTTGTGTAGCTTTTTTTTATACCACAGTTTTTTCTTCCACTCACTTTTAAAAAAATATGTTTGGATACAGGACGTGAATCATTAACCTCTTTAGCAATACCTTGACTTACCCTCCTTTTGTCATTGAGTGTCTACCAGACAGTTACCAACTTAATAGTTTCCCTATGATTGTAGCGTTTGCAATGCCTAAAAATGTACCGGTCTTTATAATTTGTGAGAAATTTTATGTGGTTCTCATTACCTTGCAAGCCATAATCATAAAAAATTGCAGAATAAGTGTGAGATATGACACAAAATTTGCAATAAATTCATATGTGTATTTCACTTAAAATTAATCATTAAAATAATTGAACAGCTCGGTGATATTCAGTTTTTTGTTAGATGGCCCTGTAGTTGCATTTTTACTACCACAGAGATCCAAAGTCTCAGGACTTGAATTGACAGACATGTTTTTCTGTTGAAAATGCAAGTATTCCCAAAGCATAAAGAGATAAAAAAGAAAAACAGAGAAAAAGACAAAGCTGCAGCAGAGGCAAACACACACAACGGTAGAATGCTGCACTCTTTTCAAAACTATTCAGTATCCCAGAATGAAGGTTATTTTTATGGACTAAGAACATTTTCCTTAAATATGTGTCCATAGTCCAGCTTTTTAAAATACAAGTAATTTGTTTTGTGTAAAAGATATAATGAAATAAAAATCCTTTCTGCAATTCTTTGTTCACATCATTCACAAACGGCCTAAAAGTGTTTTATAAGGGCTGTTTTGGGATTTTACTGTAGATGAGATAAACACTGTGGCAGGAATCAAAGCAACTTTTGATGGGAGCCGCCGACTGTTTAAAAAAGGAGCGCGCTTATTTTTGGGATATCCGTCTGTTTGGTCTCTTCATACATCCTCTGGGAGTTCTCTTGTGAGATTAATTTCTCGCCGTCAAGTTCTAGACTCCCTCCTGTCAAACACACGCTTCCGAGCCTATTTATAACCGGACGCCCTCTCACAAACACTAATGAGTCTCTGGGAGACAAATGGATTCAGAGGACACCTTGTAAACCCTCTACTGCTTATTTTGTTCCCCCCAAACACTTTTGCAGCCCCACGGTCTCAATGCCTTTTCTTCCATTTTTTTAGGATTGTTTTCTTTTCTGTGTTCACACCTCATCCTGGCCCACTTTCTCACCAAAATGTATCAATCCCTGCTAACCTCTTTATGCCATCCTCAGATGCCTCTGTAATATTTTGAGACTCTTTGAGTTTGACCACCTATATAGTCATCTTATATCTCTGTCTGTAGCTGTTTTGTCTGTCTGTCTTTCAGATTTCCACCTCTTCTTTCTCTCTGTCTTTGAGTTTCAGCTAGTTGTAAGTCAGTGCTTGTGCTGGCTGGATTAGTGATGGGCCGCTCTGCCAAGTGCTCTGGGGCTCTGGAGCAGAACATTTAACAACTGTCAAATTCGAGTGTCATTCACCCAACAGGTGGCGTGAAGAAAGGAGGAACAATCACAAAAAAGACATTTCCTGATGTCTCTGTTCATATTAAATGCTCGTGTGTTCTCTCTAAGTATCTAAGCCCCTTCAAAGGTGTTCTGCTTGAGCTTCAAAAGCTTACATATTCATTCTGTGTGTGAATTTAATAGGAAAAGTGGCCAAAGAATTTGTTTTGGTAAAATATTGCACTAAGATCCTTAAAATTAAGAAAAAATGAAAAATAATGTTGAATCGACCAGGTAATGTGATAAACTGAAATTTTTTTTCCTTAGTCAGAGATCAAAATCTCTGTGTTCTGAGTTGCTCCTTAATGCAGTATAAAGAGTGCAAAGGTGTAAAAGCAACAAAGCAGGAAATAAGAGCAATTAAGCAGAATTTACTCATTGTTTGTCTGTGTTTATGATCTAAAACACAACCTAACACCTCCACAGCTCCACACAACCCCATGGGAAACTGATGCCTCGTTTAGTTTTATGCGAAAGCCAATTGTACATAGTACATCCATAGTCCATCTTTGGGTGGACTATGACTGCTGTATCTTTAGTCTTCACAGCTGCCTACTGTCATTAGTTTAATACAATGTATGTTAAAAATCAGAGAAAATTGAGGTACCTGAAGTGGGTTATGTTGATGAAAACACATTTCTTATGTGCCACAGCAATCACTTTGACCTCAAAGGCTATTAAGCTACATTAACATTATGAAAAACACATTTCTCTTTTAATGGTCACATTTTTACAATGATATGTTTTAAAGCGACTATGTACTACACACTGTCACGAACATTTTATTAAAGTAGGTAAAAGAAATTAGTCAAACTTTATAGGCAGCAAATGCAGCACCCCAAAACTTCAGTCCTTTATTATTCCATTGGATTAAATATTTATTTTTTTTAACATGTTTGTTAAGTTTCCAAATAATTTTTTCTTTAGATCCATGTGGATTTTCCCCCCTGCCCCTTTTATGGTATTAATTATTTTTCATTTGGCCTGACATGCTTTTATTATTACCTCTATTCAGTAGGTACAGCAGCACTGCATGCCTACTTGGTTGTTGTTTATCACACAAGTGTTGTCAGGGGTTTGTCTCTGTTGTTTTTGTTGTGGGCGCTGCGTTGCGCTCTGAGTGACAGCTTGTTAACATCGAACTCGTCATCTCCTCCTCTTTGTTCGTGCCAACTGGGCCCCCCCACACATCACAGGAGAACCCCACGCCATCTGCAAGCCTGCCACACCCCTTCTTCTTCTCTTTGCACACCCGAATGAGGCGCCTCAAACACACACAGCACCATTGGGACCAGAGACAGAGAAGCAAACAGAGAGCAGAAGAAAGTAGAGAGTCAGCTTATGTTAGTGTACACAAAGATCAATGAATAAGCGATGAATAAATGGAAAAACAGGAGCTCACATATGGCTTGCATTACTTCATGTTAGATTGTAAATGGTACACACATATGGAATATACTCATTTGAGTCAGATATCGTCAAGGGAACTTAGTTATACTGACCTTGGAGAACCTTTTGGGTACATAGTAAGAAGAACAGTCAAACTAAAGAAAATTTACATGTTTTTTTTTAGGAAATGTCTTTTCCGATAATAGCCCTAAAGTAAACTGAAGCAAATGAGAAAATCTATTTATGATACATTTGCTGTAAGTGATTCTCTCCAATTTTTTTCGTGGCATATAGATGGTCACCTACAGAGAAAAAAAGTGAAGTTTTAAGTAGGAGGTTGCATCAAATTATTAACAGTCAGGGCGCACAGGAAAAAGTTATATTTGAAGCTAGAGTTGCTGTTTTGAAGGGAATTGCTCTTTACCGTGCCCTCTGTGACTGGACGAGCAATTACACTAACTCCCCACAAGGGACTGCTGTGTGCCGCTTAACTTCCTATTCCTATACAGATCACACTAAGTATGGCAAAAAGGCTGGTTTCCTTCTCAAATATTAAAGTTTTCACTTCACTTCCAACTTATTTTATATCAACATGTAGTTTCTGATCTCACTGTCCTCAGATGCCATTTTTAATACAGAAGATAAAAGTCTTATTTTGTGGTGAAAGAGCTTAGTTTAATATTACATAAAATGTTCTGAACGACAGCTGAAGGGAAATGCACATCCCTCTCCTTTGATTTTCCAATTTGTCTTTTCCAAAGCCGGTCGACAGCACAGCATGCAGCGTGCACTTTGACAAATGACGATCTGCATCAAAACACAGATCTATGGGTACCGTATTGACGGGACAACTTGTAATCTAAGATGCCCTGCTTGTTTCACATCTGTCACCGACTATGCCTTCGCCACGTGACGCTTGTGCATCCTTTATCTATACTCTTGCTATTTCAATATGTTTGTGTGCATGTGTGTTGGCTGCAAACGGCTTTGTTTAGCAGCTGACTTGTTGCTAAGGCAACGAATCTGCAGCAGGAAGTGATGCCAGTCTTTGCAGAGATAATTGCCAGTGGTTTTAATTGATTCTTTTTTAAGGTCATTTTTTCTTGCTTCTTGCTGTTCCAATTAAAGAAAACCTTGGCAGAGTGGTCCAATTACCTTGTCAAGATAATTTCCATCAATATGGCTTCCATTCTTCTTACAATTTCATAAAAATTTGCACTTTTGTGACAGTAGATGGTGAGCCTTCTGGGTAGAGGACAAGAAATATTGTCTGTCTTAGAGTACAAAGAAGCGAGAAATGTCAAGGAGATTTCTGATCGATTGTTTCTGTAAAATACAACTTTTAGTTTCTTTTGAAGCTCCATCCTGTCACATGCTGGTGTTCCTGCCACCAGCTGAACCCAGCACTAATAGCAACTTAAAATAAAGCTGAATGGCAAGTCGTCAGAATCTACAGTCCATTAACTGTTTTTTAAATGGCAGACATAAAGCCAAGCATTTCAGTTTAATATCAAATCCTACACAGTGGCATTTTCAAATCATACTGCCATGGAGCGAAATCCAGCTAATTGCTAGTATCACTGTCACTGCTTGAACATTCGCTTCTGTTTCACTCGTGCTGCTGAATGTGTCCCATCTCTAACATTACCCGTGTGTTTGGGCACTTCTCCATCATTGCTGCTTGCATCTGTTCTCATCTAATCAGCTCATGCAAGCATTTAATGAATCTCAGCATGCAATTCACCAATTTGATTGAAAACCATTGGCAAAAGCCTCACTAATCTGACAATAAATGTGTGGGTATCTGAGATTACTGGTTAGGTTATTCTGTTGACTATGTTTGGCAGTGAGACTGGCAGCAAGAAGATGCTCAAAGCAGGTCTGCTTTGAGAGAGGCAGCAATTAATATCAATGCCAGAGTCAGCTTAGTAATCCTGCCCTATTAAACAGGTAATCTTAACAGGCAAACGGCTCTATTAGAAGTGAGTCTGACAAGATTTAGTGCAAATTTGCCTGTCATCATTAAACCTCAGGCTCACATCACATAGCAGCAGCACAAATCAGGTTTACAGCCCTCTAAAAAGATATTTTAATAATGATAATCTTGTTAAGAGCATTACTTTGGGTCTGAAATGTCTTCTTATGTTCAAAAACAAACAAAAAAGAGATTATCTTGCATTTCCAATGTGCAATCTATTAAAATCAATCAACTTACAAAATTGCTCACCTCTAAACATTCAGAGAAATAATTTTCTTCTTTTTCTCCCTGGAATTCTAGATTGTGTTTAAGAGTCCATTAGCCATAGCCTTTTATTTTTTATTTTAAGAAATTGCTGGTTAAATGTACAATAATCTCCTACAGTCTCTTACAGACTTTGTGATCTGAGGAGAGAAATGGGAAGATGTTCTAATCTAGCAAAACAAACATTATACAATAGTATTCAATATACAGTAAAAGACAAGGATTCCAAAGTAGTACAATCACCACAACAATTTTCAGTTTATTGGCACTTTAAATTATCCCATTAATTATTCCGTTATCTCTGCACTTTTTCAGTCTTCTTCCAACATATCTTTAGCCTGTGAATGAAGCCAAAAACAGTAGTGATTGTGGGTATCTTTCATTATAACCTAATACAGTTATTTATTTATTTATTTATTTATTTATTTATGTGACATAGTTCAACATTTTTCCGTTTTTCTGAAAGGCAAAAGCTAAAGGCTTATGTGGTAACAGGGCATACTTGATAATCATTCAGCAGATGATAACAAGGATAAGCTACAAATTGTCCTTGCTATGTACCGACAGTTCACAGAGTGTGATATCTAAACATGTTAATAGAAAGTTTAATGGAAGGTACAAGGTCTGTGGAGGTCAAAAGCAGCATTCCTGTCCAGGGGATTTCACTAGACTACTGTCATAGTAGAAGATGTCCTATGTTTTTTATTGTGTGTGTGGGCGTAGGGGCGCGCGTGTGTGTGTGTGTTTGAACAGTTTTTGTTTCCATTGCAATAGCCAGAATACTGTATGGAAAAATACAGATATGTTTGCTTATTCACTGTAGTGATTTTGTGGTATTATCTGTTTTCAGTGGGTCCTGGGTTCAGTTCCCGGCCCAGGGTCTTTCTGCATGGAGTTTGCATGTTCTCCCTGTGCATGCGTGGGTTCTCTCCGGCTTACTCCCACAGTCCAAAAACTTGACTGTTAGGTAAATTGGTCTCTATAAATTCTCCCTAGGTGTGAGTGTGTGTGTGCATGGTTGTTTGTCCGTCTGTCTCTGTGTTGCCCTGCGACAGACTGGCGACCTGTCCAGGGTGTACCCCGCCTCTCGCCCAGAACGTTAGCTGGCACCAGCACCTCCTGATCCCGCTAGGGACAAGGGTGTAAGAAAATGGATGGATCTGTTTTCAGTTTGAATTCAGTCCTTATTGGATCATTTCATCAGAAAACAAGCTTCTTGATTAAGAATGAATAGAAATTAAACCTTTTCTTAATATTTTAACAAATGCTAATACTGTAATTTACTCCATTTACACCAGATGGATGGTGCAACAGGTGATGACATTTCCCTGACTGTAAAGTCTTCCTTTTATGTTTCGTTTTTTTTGCTTCTTTCATCATCGGCTCAGCAGTGCAATGAATCTCGCAGCCTTTTTTTCGTTTTGTCTAAATATCTGTCTGGGTTACTGTTTGATAGGAATACTCTGGAGGGATGTGACAAGTCAACAATTCTATTTTGGGTTTAAAGCGGCACTTGTTGAATTGAAATAATTGAGTGTAAAACTATCAGAAGCATTGTGATCTGCAGCCTGTTATTTTTGTTTCCCCAGTTATGCTGTCACTCTGAACACAAGGGTTCTTCTGCAGCTGGATTGCTGTAAATACTATAAATGTTAAGTTTCTTTAAATGATATAAGCTGCATTCCGAGGCATGAGTTCTTATTTCATATGTGTTTTAATAGCACAGAGATTTCCAAAAACTAATCAACCTAATATTACATAAAAACATTTTTAGAGTTTTTGTGATGACCTAACATTGAGGTGTAACTCTTTTTTTACCCCTCCGGGGGGTCTTTTGTGGGCTCTAGTGTCCCTTATATGACAGTGGGCTGACAGGAAACGGGGAAGGAAGACATGCGGCAAATATCGTCGGGTCCGGGAGTCGAACCCGCGACGGCCGCGTCGAGGACTCAAGGCCTCCAAATATGGGTCGCGCTAACCACTACACCACCACGGCACGCCCAAGGTGTAACTCTTTAAGGTATCTCGGCAAGTGGGAAAAACTCACCGCCCCTATATTTTACAAACATTTATCCACTAGCAACTCTATTACATCTGCTTGTCTCCATATGGGAAGTTACTGAAGGTAGCTTGGGGGCTATAGGGTTTTCCCTGTGAGAGAATTGTATCTGTACTGTTATAATAGAGGTTCCCATGTGTCTTCTGCCCTGATTTAACAACAGGTTGTAATTGAAAGGTGTTCTCACCTGCTACTGCCCAGCTTTTATCACAATTGAAACTGAAACAAATAAGTGTATCTATCGCTCTTCATTTTGTTTCCGTTCTTCCCATCTCTGTCATGTCTCCTTCAGCTGAATAAACGCACATCGGTAGATTTGTGCTACAAATCGCCCCAGAGGTGTTTCAGTTGAACCTCTAGCTAACTGTAACTTTCTGTGGTGGATTTTATTTATTAACAAGTTTGTGGTAAGAGTCACATTTACTGCTGCCTGTCTACACTGTTGACTGGGCAAAGAAATCCATAAGCAGGCAGGGCTTCCTGGTAGGAAAACACTGTAAATAGAGGAGAGCAGGGCGTAAAAAGTTGGATCTGGCATTTTGATTGTGTTTTAAAGATCAAGGGAAAGTACTGGCATCACCATCTATGTAGCTGTCTGTTAGTTTTATGTTAAGGTGCCCGAAGCCTTTTGATTGCCTTGGTTTGTAATTACATCCAACAGCTCACACATGCTTGTTGACCTTCCCGTGATGGCTCACTCTGACTGCCAAGCTTTTCCCTCCTTAACTAGCTTCTCCTGTTGTTACAGGAGAAGTTAATGCTTCTAAGCTTTTTGAGCTGATCTAGGGTGGAAGGTAGTTTGCATACTAATTTATCTTTAATTTTTAATTAAATTTAACCCATAAACTTTTTACTTTAAGTGTTAATCAAAAAAATCTAGCAGGAAAAATTGACAAGGGTAGCAATGTCACATGAAATTATAAGTAAAACAAATAGACCTAACAAACTGGCACCCTATGAAGGGATTTAGAAATATCCTGTAGTAAGCAACATCTGTCCTTGGGTCGTTTCAGAGAGTCACAGAAATTTAGTTCGGAGATGGAACACTTTATACAGAGTTACACAGTATTCCTTGCAGGGGTCATACCATCTATTTATCTAAAAAGTAAAGTAACTGATGGTTTTGGAATCTACATCACATTGACAAACACACTTAATTAAATCTTAGTTAATGACTGACATTTAATGCATGCTGAAGTTGTTTTTTATATTGTAGAACTGTCTTTTTGTGGATTGTATGATTGAAAGTAGCATCTACTCCGACCTCTTCTGTTGCTAAAGTGCTTTGTTCAGCCTTTCTTGTGTTCTTCTAGTAATTTGTTTTAACTGTCCCCTATAGAGCATGTTGCTACGAGTGCCAACCATTTCCAGTTTAACTAATTTCCTTTTCCTTATAGCATTAACAGAAGAGCCTGAGTAGCACTTTGCTGACTTTACTTCCACCGCCATTCTTCTCTGATTCAGTATTCCTGATCCAGTCTCTGTGTCCTGCATGCTCTCTCAGCCAGGAGTCCACAAGGAGCTGGTTTATGCCTTGCAGCAAATCAGTTTCTGTGTCAGAGAGGAGGAGCCTTTCCTCTGTAGCTGTCTGCAAAACAACAGACTTAATGGCTATACCACAAGCTTTACAAAATATAAAACATCGCTTATGGAGAAACATTCAGTGATGATTTGCACCAATCAAAATAAATTCAACAAATTTATTTTAACTGGTTTTGGCTTTTGGCTTGTTTTGTGTTTTGCATGAAACACAAAACAACAAAGAGACAACTGACAACAAAATTTTATTTGCCTTTGGGATTAATAAAGTATTGTAGAATTTGAATTTGAATTTGAAAAGACTATTGATGCTTTTTGTGGTCTTATACTCTCTTTAGTGGGCCTTTTATAAATGTTTCTTTACTTAATAGATAATTTTGATGATGTTCTCTGCAATGGTTTTACAGCTTTTTTGTTAATAAATTTTGATAAAAGATCTAATATTCAAGATTTTTTTGCAGTTGTCTTATTGGTCTTATTGTGTCACATAAGCATTTATATTGTTTGTCTTTCTGTGTATTGATATACATTAAATACATGTTTATATTTAATTTGTTGAATTACATTTGTCCAAGTTAAATAAAAATTAGGATTTTCTTCCACTAAAACATAGCTATCCCTGGGTTAAAACCATTCCACAGCAGCCCTATTGCAAAATATAACATGTCTTGTCTAGGATTGCCTAAGATTTTTCTCTATTACCCCATCAAATTCATCTAGATCCTCTCTCCATGCTAAAGAAAAACATCCCCACAGTATGAGTCTGCTAACACCATATTTGTCATATTAGGGTTGTTGTTTTCAGGATGTTGTGCAGTGTTAGTTTTCCACCACACATTGCTGCTTGTCTGATTAATGATTTTTCCTTGCTTGCTGTTTTATTTTTAAAAGCCATGTCTTAGTGGGTTTGCATTTATGCTGTACTCTTTCATTTTTGGATGATGGATTAATCGGTGTACTGTGTGATGTTCAAATTTTGATTCAAGCTGAAAATTATTCATATATCTGGAATATTCAGGTGTATAATAATACAAAATACTTACCAACGTGTTTCTAATGACTGTAAGTGAAAGTAATATTTTAGAGCTCCCCATCAAGGGTCCAGACTTGAATCTGATCCAGAATCTATGGGGAACGCTAAAGATTAAGGTGACAGCAAGAAGGTTTTCCAATCTCAAAAAGTTGGAGCTCATCACCAAAGATAAATCGTTAAAGAGGTTTGATTGCTGTAATGCCCAGAACAATTCTTCTATGGATTTTTGAGAAGGGTATAAACAAGTTCTGACATATCACTTTTTATTGAAATGTAAATGAAAACATAAATATCTTTTACTGGCCCTTTTAAAATGTTTTATTATGATTTCATTCCAATTATAATATCTCTATTTCCATCACACACTCCTTGGTTGAAAGAAAATTATTTTACAACAAAATCTACCATGTATATAAAATCAATTTTGGGCTTCAATATACATTTTTTTTATAGCTTAAGCCAGCTTTAAGATTATTTGTAACGTCATCTCTGAGCTGTTTGGTGTGTCTCTTGGTCCTCATGATTCTGTTTAACTGTTGCTAGCTAATACACCACTGAGGGCTTCACAGCGTAGTTGTGTTTATACTGAGATTAAAATATGCACAGGTTGCCTCAGTCAACTTTGAAACTGAAGGAAAGCATTTGGAAGTAATGAATCCTTTTCCTTTCACTTCTCAATAATGGGACACTTTTGTTGGCCTATCATAAATTCCTTCTAAAAACTTTGAAGATCGTGTTTGTAATAAAACGAAACAGAAAAGTTAAATAGACATCAATGGTTACATAAACTGTAGACTAGTTAGGTGGCCAGAGGAAGCTGTAATTTCTTCAGACACCTGTGTCGCTAATAGATGTAAGGGATATGTGGCCCCTCTAAAACAATGTTTAGTCATTAGCCTCAGGAGGGATCTGAATGTTTAAAATACCTGTGAAATTAGATTTAACTACTGAACTACTGTATCCAGAGCTGCAGCCTGCAGCTCTCTTATCATGCTCGGAGACATGAAGACTCTTGTACATTCCCCTGCTCATTCTGACCCACTCATACTACACCCTCAAAATATAAAGCTGTGGTTCCTGCTGCTTCCAAATCCATCAAAGCACCCAAAACACTTTCTCTGATTCTCCATACTGCGTAAATCTGCATATAATGAGGGAGAATCCTTGAATCCTGACTTTAAAGTCCTGTTCCCCGTGTAGCCTGACATTGAGGTAGGAAAAAAATGCTTTCTGAGTTAATTGGTTTAAGGTTTGGATTTAGAAAGACTGAATATTCAAATGTATGTTTTGATAATTTCTGTGGGTGTGTTGGCGATTGGTTCGTGTCACAAGCTGGATGCATAAATAACCAACTGAAGGCGGTGCAAACTGGCGACTTAAACCGTGAAAAGGGTGGCTTTGTGAAGAAAAGTCTCTACAAGTTCTATAAAAAAGATCAAACATTTAAACCTATTCACTGCTGAGAGAAGGTTTCATGCAGTTTGTTTTCCACAAGCCAGAAGCAGCAATTACAGTTGAGATGCTAAGTTATTTTTTCTGATCTTGCCGAATCCAACTTTTTCAGATCATAATTTCCCTCGGCCCATTTGTCTTCTAATATCTTTCCGTGCCCAACTCCACTTGCTCTGTTTTAACCAGGTAAAAGCTTTTGATCAGACCCTCGATCATTCCTTGATCTTTAAGTGGAGCTGGGATCTCACTGGCTTGGGTCACTGGTCTTATCAATTTAGATAGCAGGCTCTCTTTTCATTCAGGCACTTCATTATTCAGTGGATCAAAAAAGTGCTGCAACATGTTCTTCGTCTCTGAGTGTCCACATTCATCCAGCGTTAGATCCAGAGTGAAATGCAGATGTTTCTATATTGCATTAAAGCATTTATCTTTTTCACCAACCTTTTTCACATTTATGTTTTAAATTACGCTCCTGTTGCGTTGACCCTCACACATTGTCTTGCCTGTCACCATTGTTGTCTTCCAGCTTATGTAGAAATGTATTCATTGTGAATGTTGAGAATACAAAAAGAATAACTTGTTCCCATTTTCTTTTCTTATATCCCTACCCACACAACTTTTTCTACTTCTGCTGCTTTTAAGATAAGGCTTTGTCATGCAGTGTTGCAGCCCGTTTCTATAGAGTGCAGTTTGAAAAGTTTTTAGGGTAGAAATCAAAACAAGTTTTATAAAGAAATATTCCTTTTTAGCACAACAGAGTTGATTGTGCTGAGTGTTTACAAAGTTGTTATCCCAACCTATATTTTGGCACAAGAGCTTCTTTATTTGCACAGCAATTATTACAGAGCTGTGCAAAAACACGAACTTGATTACAGTTCTTTCAGGCTTTTGTTTTGTAGAAAACAGACATTCTGGATGTGAAACACCTCAACGCTTCTATTGTTGTTATTCTCCCTCAGGCACACTGGCTTAGATAAACTCCTGAAGAGTGAAATGGAACAACAAAACACATAATGGGCTGACTAGTGGGATTTCTCCATTATTGCATTTAAAACATTGGCAGACCTGGCAACTTCAAAAAGACAAACATATTTTAAAAACTCATCACTTGGGTCCTTTGAACAATGTCGTATGTGTTTAGTTTTTTCCATTTTCAAACCTTATTTTTCTTATGATATACACACACCAGTTCAATAAAAATATATGTTAAAATTTATATGAGAAATAATTTGGTTATTGTTAATCTTTTTGATACGCTTGAAAAGTATGCAACATTACAAGCAGACAGTGCTCAAAGTGTGAAGAAAGAGTCAAAGCAATTATTTATTATTATTATTTCTTGATTGAACATTTGCAGAACCTATAGGGGACAAAACAAAATCATAGTATTAGTGTCTTCTCCAGTACTTCCTTTGTCTCCTTTAATGGAGATAAATTCTCACAACAATTATAGAAAGTAGGGGAACAACAGACTGCTAAATACTGTGGCCTCAGCAAGAAAAATCTCACCAAGCAACTAAAACAGTCGACATTCTCCATGCCAATAGATACACTTATACGCCCATGGTTTGGCCCCTTAAGCATAGAGATCAGTGTCCCAACTTGGAAGAACAACACATACCTCCAAGTTATGTATGAGTGTTTCAGGCTGCAGTTCAAATTCAAAATGTATCTTCTATGCTTTCAAAAAGAAGCCCTGGTAACATGTTTGGATTAAGAATATGAGGATGTTGAAGAGCAGAAAGAGGAGGAATTAAAAACAAGAGCAACTATTAACATGCCTTAAAATCATATAAAATCATCTCATATAAACGATTAATCGCAACCCCCCCCCAAAAAAACAGGCTTCTTTTTCTCACCAGTGATCCACTTACTGCAGTCAGGTTTTGAAAACAAATGTAGAATTCTTTTGCAAAGTATTTATTCTGTCTGTACTGTTGAATATTTAATCAGAACTCCTCTCAAACAGTGCATAGTACCTTATGCAGAAACCCTCAATTTTATCATGTAACTGTTAAGTCCTAATCTGAAAGTCCTAATGTCGTTTCCTTCTCCACAGTAAGGCGGAAACTGGTAGTGTAGGTGCAGAAACTTCCCATATAAACAACCAGATAAGAACAGTCAACATTGTTTTCACATTTCAATTAGGTTTTTTAATTTTCCCACTCCACTATCCAGCAATGTTCAAACTGGTTTTACCCAGTGTGGCTGCCTAACCAAGACAGAATCTAAGAGAAAGTTAAAACCAGTTGATCCAATCAGTGCATCATTTTGCTTTCTCAGCTTTTTACTGTCATGCTGCGGACACTCCGGCACATTAACGAGCTATAACACACAGCTACGGCTTTTCTCACTATTGTAATCAGACCCTTGAGTAAGGTCCTTGTTAGCTGATGCACAATAAGCTCCAGTCTAATGAAGTGTAAACCAGATAGGAGGGAGCTCTAAGCGGGAGTTTAGATGAATATGACCGGCAGGCTTGGAGAGCAAGGCAGAACTCAATCCTAATGTTGTTAGCCAGGAGGTCATTCCTTTCTGTATCACCCTTGCTCAGTTTATCAGCACTTCATAATGTGAAGGATGTAAGGGCAGAGTGTTAAAAGTGAGGATCACCCTTAAGTGCGAGAACTCTTCAAGTGTGAATAAAGTGAGAAGTGGGTTGAGAATGAGTACGATGTTTGATTTCTACTTTTCTGGAGTTATAACAGACCTACTCCGACTAACAGACAGACCTGTTCTATGTGTCGGTTTATCCTTTATGTGAAAAACGTCTATCTTTCTCCTCTGTACATTACCAGTCTAATTGTAACTTTTGCCTGGAGAAATTTTCCTCTGCTCTCACTCGTTCAGCTATTCCTATTGCTGCTGACGACCATTTCATGTGTAGGAGGTCAGCTTTCTTTAGCCTTATTTTACACTTTTAATTTAACCAGAATTGCAAAATAGATTTTTCCCTCTAATCACTGACTGTAATTTGCAATTTCATTTTGCTGTGAAAATGCATAATCATCATCATTCATTCCAGCAGGTTATTGGAAAACAAACAGCATTCATATCCAACCATCTCATATGTTAACTTGTTTGAATCCATTATGATGCATATATAATGCATTATCTTCTGGTAACCCAGAGAAAGTGCTATCATGCCTTGATAGCTTTTTCCCATTGCCATATGAACTAGACCTGATGTGTTTGCTTGCACATCTGTGCACAAACACACAAATTAACCCTTCACATGTTTCTCTTTTAGCCAACGCTGGGGCCTGTTATCCTAAGCAAGGTAACTCACCGGGCGAATGGCTCCCTGCTTTTTTGTCCCCTCCTAAGTTCATTGCTATTCCAGTCACATATTTTATGTGTAACCATCTTCTTCCGCCTGTCTTTGTTCTCTTCCTGTCTGATTTCCACCTTGGGCTGCATTGCTTGTCAGATTGAGCACTGATATAAAGGCCACGTGCTGTCAGAGTGATGGGAGTCCTTAAAATGGACAGAAGGAACAGAGAGATAGTGAGAACATGTAAAGAAATTGTCAGCGGGTGACGGGTGACTGAGGGAATGATGGGGAGAAGTTGCTGAGAAAAGTAAGACAGAGTAATGATAGAAATGATGTACCTGTTCCTACATGTTCCCACATGACTTTCAATCACTTTAATGCCAAAAAATTTCTTTTTGCCTGTTTTTTAAATAAAAAAAATGAAAGACACTTAAAGACAAACAGGCATATCAGAACAAAATAACCTACCTGAAAACAAATTCAGCTATAGCCCCTGCCTTTGATCTATTGTAGAAGCACTTTACTTTTCTCATTTTTCTTCCCCCTTAGAACTTGAAATCAATAATTCTGCAAGAAACTGCTATGTCCTGGTGGCAAATAGTCTAACATCCCACCCCATTTCTCTCTCTTTCTCTCTCCTGTCCCCGTTTTTCCTCTCTGCTCCCCTCTGCTTCACTTGTTTCCACCTGTGTGTGTCTGCTGCGTGTCTGTATGTCTCCACCCTGAAATGTTCCTGGATGCGGATTTGGGTGGCAATTTGCCTCTCATCCGTACACGTTCCGCCTCCTTCCTCTTACCTCTTTATTCCTTTTCCTCATCCCTCCTTCTCCTTCTCCTCCTCCATCCTCATCCTTTAGATCCTGAGCGTGGCGGCAGTCACATGATCTCTACAGATGACCTGGAGTATCCACGAGAGTACAGGACGCTGGGGAACAGCGGCCGGCGTTTCTCCAATGTCGGCTTGGTGCACACATCTGAGCACCGCCACACTGTCAGCGCTGCACAGAGTCTGGAGGCCCTGACCAACCTGCATAAGGCTGACATGGAACGGAAGAGGGACGCCTTTATGGATCACCTGAAGAGTAAATACCAACAGCAGCAGCAACAGCAGCAGCAGCAGCAGCAGCTGCAGCATCCGCACCACAGCCCCCACCACAACCCACCATCACCCTCACCATCCCATGCCAGCATGAGGGGCTCCTCGGATCGATCTGCTAGAGAACAGGTAATAATATTTGTTACATATTTTTTACTGATGCCCTGAATATGTTTTTATAATTGTGTTAACTTGTGACTTAAGGCAGATGCAAAAGTGTCTACAATTCCAATTATTTCCTGATACACTATTGTCAGCTTTTTAGCTGTTTGTGAATTATATCACTGTTAGTCTAACAATAGTCCATGCTATACCACACTAAACAGAATTGCACTGGAGAATTAAAGCAGCTGTTTTTAGTTGATGAGTCCAGATTCAAGAATTCAGATAATGGCTCTAATCTAGGGAGTATCAGGTTGACGTATCAAAGTTTCTAACTTTAAGGGAATATATTATGCAAAATTCACATTTTGCATATTTTTATACTTTCATTTGGGTTTCTACTGCTTCTAAAAACAGCCCAAGTGCTTTAAAAACCCCAGCTGGTTTGTGACAATAAGTTTAAAAATCAGAATTTTGAAATTACAAGTTTCAAAAACCTTCCGAATGTAACGTCACAAATCAGCAAGCACTGCCTTTCACCTAGCAACCCCAGAAAAGCCCTGCCTGGAGCAACCCAAGCTGAGCTCCAGGACATTTGGTTAGCTGGTTTTACTGCTGTGTGCGCTGTACGATGGCTGGTGGAAAAGATAAGTGTTTTGTTGTTAATTTACTATTCAGAAACCACTTGTTGCATTCTTGTTGGTTGTGCCGGAGGCTCTACTTCTGCTTTTCAAATGTAGATGGTTGTGTAATTATGCATTTGCCTTCAGCCATTTTCACAGTCAAGTGTAAATGCTGGCAGAACTTAGCAGACTAAATCTCATTTTCTAAGAATGATTTTGTGCAAAAAATTTTATGAACATGCTTTGTATATCTCATAGACCTATCCTAACCAGACCAAGGAAGCCTAATAGGTCACCTACCATGTTATTGTTGTTCTAAATTTGACTTTGCCAGCCACACCCTAGTCAGTGTTTAGGAACTGCAGCCCTTCTCCTGTTCATGACCTTTTTTTAGCCATCTTTGCAATGATTATTACTGCTGACTGTTTGGTGCTGCATCTTTCTGGCTCTCTCTGCCACACTTTGTTCACTACCAGTGTAGAGCAAGCTGCACAGAATGTAACAGTGACACTGAAAAAAATATTTTTGGATATTTGAAGTTTAGCCCTAAAGGGACATTTTGACCGTGACCAAGAACAGCAATTTTATTTACCCTGACAATTTTTTGCAAGAATTTTCACTCTGAAGTCCAACACAGGATTATTATTCGGCAGATATGGAGCAGGCAACTCCTCGCTCCACAGCAGTGACGAGTGAGGTCTTACTAAGATGCTGCAAATAGGAATTGACAGATGATTCTATTACAGTGACTACGTTTTATGGCTTATTTAGATTCACTACAAACTCGATAGAATAAGTTAACCGTAACAAAGTTTAAAGGGATTTTGTCAAAGCAAATTTACCATGTTCTCTGTAGAGGCACAAGATGAGAAAACTCTCGTCGGGATTAGAACCGGACTATTATCACTAAGAAAATTTGTAATACTCACAGATATTTCATAAATAAGACACAGAGAGACATCTTGTGATCAGTAGTGCCTCCTTCTTCTCTCCAAAGAATTTTGTGTCTCTGGGTCCAGCGATCTTTAAGTTGTGCTTCTGTCAACTTCAAGCAAGCTTCCATCTCCATATGACCACTTTAATGTTAAGTACTGGTTAGTGGAGTCCATAAGCAAAGTGCAGTCCATAACCTTCTGGTGATATTCCTATCTACAAGAAGGGACTCTGCCTATGAGGTTTTTTTTATACTTCTCTTGACTCCGATGTATAAGGCAGCCATATTTAGGAAGGGCCAAGTGGCTCCAAATTTTTTCCACTTCCAATTAATGGAGGTCAAATTCCATTGTCCCAAAATGTTTTTTGTTCACTAGATTTGTGTTTTGAAACAATCAAGTCTCAGGGGGTCTAAGGACAGTTTCTTTATCTTTATTGCTTGGTGTTTTCTAAGTAAAGTCCAGTCAGCTGAACTCACCACAGATTGACTTAAAGTTGCAGAAAGTTGTGAAGTGTGATCAGTACAAAACAGATTATGACTGTGAAGGAAATGCTTTTGTTATATCACCGTTGTTATTATTCTGTTTAATGAATTTGCATAAAAGGTACATTTTTTGTTGCCCCAGGTTGGCTAGTGTAGATGCTTCAGCTCTATAATTACTTTTTGTCTATTTTTATACTGTTGAGATGTCGTATTTATTTTTCTGTGCATCAAAGACACTTAGATTGTTTTCACACTTTATAGTTTGGTAGACTTTGGACAATTTGTAACACTTTTAGCTGGAATGGTTTGCTTTCACACCGCACAGTGTCAAACACTTTGAAAATCATATTTACCCCATCGCCTGTGGTGACTCTGGATCAAGATCCACTAAAGGAAATATGATTACCTCTAAAGAAGACATGACCACAATTTCCTTCCTCATGAAATGTTAACAAAAATGGAGTGCCGTTAGATTTTAGCGATTGTACGACTTCTTGTTTGTCTTTGGCAAAGGCGCACAAGCCATTTCTCCTGCTAGCGCTAGATTAGCGAGTGTGTTTTGCTTGTATTTAAACAGATTGCCCTGCACTATATCCTTCTTCATTCTTTGGGAGCAACCTCTGGTCAGCTTGGCATTCATATATGCTTCCAAACCACACCAGAGTTCACTTCAACCGAAGCTACTGTAGACCTCGGTTTCATGCACACCAGAGTTCACATTTTTGGTCTGCATCAGAGTTTGATTGCAAATTCACACCTCCCCAAATGAACTGGACTTCCTAGGCAAACAAACTAGATTTTGGTTAAGGCAAACTTAACAGGGCTGATGTGACTGCACCCTTAGTTTTTATGATACATTGCAAGAATTTTTATACCGTATCTGTCTGTAGCTCAAGTATTAGCTAGTTTCTGCTTGGCAGATCCTGCAAAGTGTTACCTTTGGGGAACAAAACTGGATCCCGTGAAGTGAAGGAAGACATATTTAAGCATTTAAATGATTTTTGTCCCTTTGAAGTGTAGTTTATGTAAGAACCAGTTTCACAGTTTCCGTCCCTGCAGCAAACATGCAAACGGCATGCAAGCGCTGCTGCTGTATGTAAATTTGGGAAAATTCAGGCATAATGACGTGACAGAAAAGCACATGAGGGAAGAGGAGAGAGAATGAAAGGGATTGAGAGAGAGAGTTGGGTGGGTGAACGACAGGTGGAGTCCGGGTTGCCTTGGGAACCACTCCCATATAAGGCACAAAGGGATATCGCATTGCAAAGGTCAGGTTGTGTGGAGAAGAAAGAATGGGACAATGATGAAGACAGAAATGAATGACGAGTGGAGGGACAGCATGGTGAGCAGACGGATCCTGAAGTGACAGGGCATTTTCACTGCACCAGGGAGGGAGCAGCAGACTCCAGGATTCCTTGTAATCTTTCTCGTAGAGGGAAGCCAGAAGGGGGCGGGGGTTGGTGGTCGCAGTCAAGCAGTCCACTGACCAATTAACCAGCACCAGCAGGACCCGACCGCCCAACTGTGAAGGAGTTAATCGGCTGGTGTTGTAATGAATTAAATAAAAAAGAGTTTCCGCCGCATGTGCAATTGTAGAGCGAGACGGGGAAAGAGAGGGACTGAATGAGGAAGAGGGAGATTTGTAAGAGAAGCAGAGGGAGGGAGAGACGGGCAAACAGAAAAAAAATGCGCTGAGGATTTTCTGCACCTGATGGACAGTCTGGGGTGACTGGAGTCTTGGACAGGCACAGGTGCTCTGCAGGTGAGATTTAACTGGGAGCTGGAAGCTGTTGCAGAGAAGTGTGTATGCGAGCGTGTGTGTGGGATAAGAATGTGCCAGCTGGGATTAGATTCCACGCCTGTTATGTTTGTTGTGGTTGTTGTAGTGACAGAGTGCATATGCCTCAGCAGGCGGAAACCCACAGCAGACGAAAGCTGAGGGGACGATAGTAAAAGCTGTGCACAAAGCTTTCCGTGTCTCCCTTCGAGCATGGGGTTGATTTTCTATGCAGATATTATCTTTGTTTTTAGAATAGGTAGCAAAAGCTGCTGTTGTGTTGCAACTAAACTGGACCAGAGGATGATTTAGGGTGCATGAGTAAGAATGAGTGAGATGGAGGGGAGGGGGGTGCAGAGAAGATGACGACATGAGAAAGAGTGGAGGAGGGAAGGGAGGGAGTAAAGAGTCTGCTTTACATGCAGGTCAGGTAACGCAGCGCGCCACTCTTTGAGGCTACGTTTCTCCGCTGGACTCCACTTGCACGTGTCTGTGTGAGTGTTTAATTGTGCAGCTGATTCTCAAATTTTTGAAGTGAGAGTTGCATTTGACCCCTCAGTTCTAAGTTTAATCTGACATCTTAAATAGACCGCAGTAATTATCTGCTTAAGGCATAAAGTGACATAAGAAGCTGCTTGTAGATTTCCAGCAAAGCATGGAATAAGTTGTTAAATGTGCTCTTACCGCAGAAAATGTTTTTTAATTGCATGGTTGTCAGGGGTAACATAATCAAATAAACCCTCTCCAGTTTGCTTTTGTAGTATTTACAACTCAAAGTCCAAGCTGTGTTTATCTGCCTCTGTCAGCAAAGCGGGTAGAAAGGATTAGATATGTTTACCTTAGCATCACAAGTGCACATTATTAATGCAACAGACGCTGCCAAAGACAGATGCACAAAACCACAAATTTCTTCTCCACCATTGAAGCTGGTCTCTCTGACATATTTTGTCTTGCGGGTAAGAACAAAATCATTCTTCTTAGTGTCATAACAAATTAATTGCATTTATTTACAACATTAAAATGATGCCCTTGGGCTCCCCGCAGATGACGAAACCTTCTGGTTATGTTCAATATAACCAGATAGTCAAGGCCAGTTTACTTTTACTCTGGAGAGACCTCATGATTAGCTCGTCCCTGACACAGACCCATTGTCAATGACCCGTTAACCCCTAACGCAACCTCTCCTCAGAGAACATGATATTATTAACAAATTCATCCATCCAGTGGGTTTTAAAATAGCTTATTTACACTTGTTGAACCAATGCTTGAGGAGCATAAAAAATACATTTTTGTATTCAACAACAGCAACCAAAAACATTTGAAAAATACAAACAGCACAGCTGGCAGGAATATAGCGTTTTTTCACAGCGTTACATCAAAGCATTGTCTTTCATTCTAGCGGCTATGACATTTGTCAGGAGTCATTTATATGCTAAAGGAGAAAGAAGCGTGGGTTGAAATTTTTATGTCTTTTTTTGGCATATGTCTAAGCCTACATGTTCACATACCTCTAATATTAAAGTACTGTATAAGGTACAGCTGGATTTCTCAGTTAATCTGCTGCGTCTTTGTTTCCAGGTTGTTGAATTTCTTACTATTGCTGTAACATAATTATCAAAGCTCTGTTTTTTTTTTCCAGAAGACTCCTTTTTTAAAACAGAGTATATAACTGCAGCAACTGACTGAGCAAACTCACAAAAGAAGCAGCTTGACAGATAAACCTCGATGTCAAAGTAAGCTTAATTACAAAAAACATATATATGGAGGGGCTACTTAATGCTAAAATACTTTTGTCAGCGTTAAGTGCTGTTGTTTGCATTTTCATTATAAAATTAACACATTAATCAGAGTAAAACAACATTCATATTAGAAAAGTACATTGAAGTTGATATTTTTTTTTTGCTTTACTGTGTCTAAAATGTTGGAATATTCTGCTTAATACTGTCCAACTATTTTCTGCAAAACAGAAAGAAAACATCAACTAGTACTGAGTATTAATAAATCAGGTACACCTCTGAATTACCAAGCAGGTATTGCTGTTTTCAAAAATGCATTGCAGCCAGAAAAGTGCCAGACATGAGGTTTTCTAAAGCAGCACTGTGAGAATACATTTAATGAAAAGGATCTCCTGCTGTGAGGTGTTAGTATAAAACAACAAGACTTAATGATGTGCACCTCCCTTGTTCATAAACCTTCCCCCCAAAAAAACATCTGTCAAGTTTCATGGCTTGTGGAAAAATGTCAAAGTCACAGTTAAATTCTAATCTTATTGAACGTAAAGATTTTTAATAAACTAAACACTTGAAATAGGTTTATTCTCAGCATAAATACATATTTAATTTATGACTATATGTATATAATACATATATATATTGAAAACACACTGACTATCATAAATAAAAACATGCCTGTCACTTGTTTTAATCTTTTCTCAGGGTAATATGGACTTTAAAGAAGAGAAGCTGAATTGGGTGA
Source organism: Xiphophorus couchianus (assembly GCF_001444195.1). NCBI lineage: Eukaryota > Metazoa > Chordata > Actinopteri > Cyprinodontiformes > Poeciliidae > Xiphophorus > Xiphophorus couchianus. The sequence continues at coordinate 7,480,682 of NC_040243.1, read as the reverse complement.
ATATTGCCTGCAGAGAAGAATAAAAGTGGAGTTGGAATTACAATTGAGATTTGTGAACTCTGCTCCATCTTTAATATTGCATATCGTCGACTTCAGATATTTCTTGGCCAGCAGTGACTATGTCTGGTTTTAACTGTGGGGTAATTATGGCTTATTTTAAGTCTTGTTTCCTTAGGCCTTTACGAATATGTCAGCACTTTTTATGCGATCTCCAAACAGCAGGAAGGGCAAACGTGCAGATGTTTGCTACCTTATTCAGTGTTGCAAATTAGCAGGTCAGCTTTGGGGGTTGTGATGAAAAGTGAGCAGCAGGTGGAAAGAGATTGGAAGAAACCAGAGAGCAAGAAGGGGACAAAATGGTTGTTTGCCAGTGGTGAAATCTGGGAGAAAAGCCAATGTTGCAAGGAGAGAATGGACTGCTGATTTTGTTTAGTATTGCTCTTTTCATTTCATTTATAATAACACAATCTCATATCAGGTTTTCAGTAACCTGATGCCTGCAAACTGAGCCTTTACCTCCATTATTGACCAGTCAGTGGTTGTGTTTTCCATATATGCTTTAAATGGACCTGTCAGCATTATACAGTAAATCCCAGGATAAAAAAAACAATCAGCAAGTTACATGATCGTTGGTACATTTCAACTAATGTTTTAAAAGTTTGCATTCTCTTGCATTTATTATGTATGATTCTTGAAAGAGTAATTTCTTTATCTTTCTCATCTTTCTTTCTTTTGTTCTTCATGAAACTCCACAGCAACAGCCCAACTACTGGAGCTTTAAGGTTAGTGCTCCTTGTCTAAGTGTGTTTGTCATTCTTCTTTCTGTTTTGTGTGTGTTTACGTCTGTGGCATCTTGTCCACCCCCAACCCACTTAATGTCCCTCCTGCTGCTCTTTTTTCACACCCTTCTTACTCCTGCAACATCTTTTCACTTTTTTGGACAGAGCTTGTGTGTGGTTGTGGCTTATGTGGTGACAAAAATGACAAGGGTGAAAACAACTTAAACTTCTTCATGTCAATTTAATTTGTAGACCTTCATGAATTCGTGACACGTCCGTTAGTTAGCATTACTGGCTGGAAACGTTTGACCGGCTGGTTGTATTATAGGCAGTGATGTAGAGCTATCAAATGTGTCTTTATGGAGTGGTTTTTGATGAGTTGAAATTGATCAGAGGAAAAAGCTGAAAGAATGAAATTAAAGCATCAGATTTCAAAATATTCAAGATCCAAAACTGTGTTGAAAAACACAGTGTTTTAGTTGATACACAGCTAAGAAGTTGATGTTTTTAACCCAACTAATTGATGATTAGATCTGAAGTATAATATAATTGCAAACTATTGTTTTATATTGTAAATTAAATGCTACTATTATGTAGTAGCATTTAATTTGTCGATAAAATCTGATCCTTTTCTGGTATTTGGTTTAATTATTTCAATGCTACTCAACCATTAAATGTAGTTTTAGCGGCCTACATCCCTGACATAAATTGCTGTTTCCTTTACCCCACATTACTTTAAGTTTGTGTATTTGTTTGACTGTTTTCTTAAATTGTGTGATTATTCAGAAAACAGTAAGATCTACATATACTGATATCAAAGGTGCTTCTGCAGAGATAGATTTTACCATGAAAACATCAAAAATATTTAGTGGGGAGAAGATTTGAAGATAATTTCTTATCATACACAATCTGCTTCGACACCTTTTATATTTGCAGGGCTTTCTGCAAAGTTTTCTTTCTAATCAGTGAAGCTCCAGAAACCCATGCCCTACTTCAGCATCCCACCAGCTCTAATCTAAGCTCAGCTTTCCACTCTTGTGCTTAGCTGAGAGTCCAGGGAGATTAAACAAAGGCTAAACTCAGCCGCTGTGAGGTTCCTGGAAGAAAATCTTGGAATATATTTCTATTTTTATCCAATAACATAATCTCAAACGAAAAAACTTTGAAAAAATATATTTTTAACTTGAGTACATTTATCTCCCACATGAGAAATTGATAGCTGTATCATTTTGTTTTCTACACACTCTGCATTCCTGTACTTTGAATAACTTCTTTTTTTAAAATTGTGAATAATTACTAGCTTTTTACTAAAGTATTTCTCAAGGCTAGAACCAACAAATAAATGTATCTTTAACCTCTTTCTTCTCTTGACAACTTGTTTATATCATCCAGGGTCATGGGCCTTTTCTTTTGATTTCATCTCTTCAGCTCATCAGACTTTGAGTAATATTTACAAACTCTTATAGTCATCTGACCAAGGCACAGTTAAACTATAAGGGTACTGGGTCATTGTTATTGTTTTCATCAAACAATAAATTGGAAAATGACAAAGAGCTCTCTTTGAGCAGTTCTCTTACATTAAGTTGTAGGGACTTTATTTTATCTACTGTACTTTGAATTATTATCCTCAATTTCTGTGCCAACAAAATTAAATTTCTGCATCCAGCTGTTTGTAACACAGTTCAAATTGTTTTAACATTTTAATAATTGCTATGACTGTAGATATAAATAAGTATGGCTCTGTGGCTTGTTTATTATGGAAAAAAAAAATAAAAATCACAAACATTGACTAATTATTTATCCTGTGCGATTATATATAAAATTAAAAAAAAAAATTCCCTTCTCACCCTCCGCGGGTGGTTCTTATCCTCTGAGCTCGGGTCCTCTACCAGAGGCCTGGGAGCTTGAGGGTTCTGCGCAGTATCTTGGCTGTGCCAAGGACTGCACATTTCTGGACTGAGATGTCTGATGTTGTTCCTGGGATCTGTTGTAGCCATTGGTCCAGTTTGGGGGTGACTGCCCCGAGGGCCCCGATGACCACAGGCACCACTGTGGTCTTCACCTTCCAGGCCCTCTCCAGTTCCTCCCTGAGGCCCTGGTATTTCTCTAGTTTCTCGTGCTCCTTTTTGCTGATGTTGCAGTCGCTTGGTATTGCTACATCTACCACAACGGCTTTCCTCTGTTATTTATCCACTACGACAATGTCTGGTTGGTTCGCCATTACCATCTTGTCTGTCTGGATCTGGAAGTCCCACAGGATCTTAGGTCTGGCGTTCTCCGTCACCTTTGGGGGTGTTTCCCACTTTGATCTCGGGGTTTCCAGTCCATATTCTGCACAGATGTTTCTGTACACTATGCCTGCAACTTGGTTATGTCGTTCCATGTATGCTTTGTATATATATATATATATATATATATATATATATATATATATATATATATATATATTGTTTTACTTTAATTTTGCCAGAAAAAATTCATCTGCAAAAATCACCCACAAATGTGGTGACCTTATGATGACCCAGGCCAAATTAATCAGCACTAAATTATGCCAAGCAGCTTCTAGCCAATCAAGTTTGGCTCCTTTGATCATGTGTCAGACAGTTAGCTAGTTAGCACAGCTAACTGTTAAGAGAAACATTTAACAAAAATGCGCCTTTTTGCCATGTTATATTTACAGTTTTAATCTAAACCTAATTTAAACCTTTCTGGTAAAAATATTTTAAAAAGACAGGAGGACATAAAATTTTCAATTTGAGTCTTCCAGGTCTATATAACTAATTCTGTCTGGAAATCTCAATCATCATCTCACCTCTTCTTGAAAATGCTATTTTTCTTCCTTTCCTTTCACATGCTCCATCAACTTACAATTTACTGGGATCTGGCAGAGCCATCATTTTCATGCATTGATGACTTCAGGTCGTCTGAAGAGAAATGACTCCATTATTATGAGGAAATTTTGTGTCCAGACGATTGGCTGCAAAGCTTGAAAAGTTGAGGTGAATTAATTGGACAGTTAAGAGTAAAATGGATGTGTGGTATGGATATATTAAGGAGCTCTTTTCTTTAAATTTTATTAAAAATTGAGAAAGTGCTGACTCATTGCAATTAACCGCACACAGATGCACTGCAAGCAAAGCATATGGATGAGACAAGAGCTTCTGTCAGCGGAGACTGAGGTGGAGGCAGATAATCTGACATCACTTGTCTCGGTGAGAAGCTTATGGAGGGATGGGAGAGAATCAGTGAGTGACATTGTGTAAAAGGCGTGGGAGGGAGACATAACTAGGGGTGAAAACAAACAGAAGCTTTTGAAGTACACCAAGATATTAGTTATCGGAAAAAACTGAGCAAGCTAGATATCAAAGGACTCATGGAAAAGTGGAGAAGTTCAAAGATTTGTCATTTTAAACATTTAGCCTAATACCCTGCAACTAACAAGTTTACGCGCATCAAGCTGTGCGACATTTCTCTTTTCAGTTTTATTCAATGGGGTGAGATTAGAAGTGGAGGCTACTTGCATCCATCATGTCATGAACCAGCCTCGAGGCCCTTACTGCAGTGCAGTTTAGACACACTGTCTCACCTGCTTGTTGAGTGCTTCACCTCAAATCAGCCACATACTAAAAAAGACACTACTGGATCACCATTGTCTGACACAGCACACAGTAATAACCCTTTTGGCTCTCGGCAATCAGGTTGTTTCAAACGTGATTGCCTCTCCAGCGCTATCAGCTGCAGTTTACGTGTTCTGGATATAAAATAAAGCGGACATATTGTATGTACATTCATCAGTACATCTTGGCTTGAAGGATTTACTTCACAACATGTAAAATTATGGTCTAGAAATAGTTAAACAAGCCGATTAAAATTTTTAGCAGCTGGATGTCAAATTTTTCGGGCAATTATGGGGGCATTGTGACCCTCAGCAAAACCGCTCGTCTGATGACAGCTGCTCTGACAGAAAATTAGATTTCCTAGGAGCAACTGTGGTTAAAATCTTTGCTTAATCTGTACAGTGAAAGTGAGGTGAAAGTGAGATAAATGGAGATTTAATTGACTCCCAAACCAATCTCAGTGTTTCACTTTCATCTACAGCACTGTGAAAATTATTACAAATGTTGTCCACTTATCCTTATTTGTAGGACGCAGGTTTCAAATAAGCACATTTATGATCGGTCAAAGACAACCTGAGTCAAAATGAACAAGCAATTTTTAATTTAGTTTATTTATAAAAGGAAAAAAACTTATCCAAAACAACCTGACCTTAAGTTAAAATTAGTAGAATTGATAACTCCCTCACTTACAGCAAAGTAGGCCCAGGGCATCACACTACCACCACTGTGTTTGACTCGCTGTGATATTCTTTTTATAAAATGTTGGGTTAGTTTTATATCAGATGTCATGGGACAGACACTTTTACATTTACTTTTGTCTCATTAGTCAGCAAAGTATTTTTCCAAAAGTAATCTAGACATTTTTGGGAAATGTGAGCTATGCCTTTGTGTGTTCTTCAGCCTTAGAAAATTCCACAGAGAATTTTTGTACAGTCTGTCTACAATAGAGAATACTGAATGCTGACCTTAAGGCAAGTTAGGTCTGGAGTGTTTTAGATGGTCTTCTGTTGTCATACAGGTTAGATTTAAGGGATCTATGTATTGTACAGGTCAGGTGGTAATGAGGCCAGTGTGTGGCTTCTGAAAAAAATGTTGCTAGTCACAGTTAATATACCACATATCAGATGGAGTAAATATATTTACACAGGGCTAGGTTGGTTTGAACAACAATTACCTTTTATGGAAATAAATCAAATCTTCAATTAAAAATGTTTTTTGTTTCTCTACAGGTTATTTTGAAAGTTTGTCTAATCTTAAACATTCAAGTGTAGAAATAATGGAACAGAACAAATCTGTTCTGGATTTTTTTTTTCTGATACAGGTTAACTACATATAATTTTTTAGTTGATACAGAATGTCTTCTAGTTTTTGACCTTATAACCTTCTTCGGTGAGTGTTTGTTTTTAACAGAGAGAGCATGTTGCTACTGTGTATTAGCACAAGAAATCAGAAGAACTGGTGGGAGGTTGCATAGATTTAATACAGTTTGTAGCCTGAGGTCTGTTGTCGGGCCACCTTGTCCTACTTTCCACTCCATTTGCTTGTCTTCTAATCTCATCCTGTTCCGTACTCTTTTTTTCTGTCATCCACAGTGAATAAAGACAGTAGAAAACTCAGTAGCAATTGGGTTGGGCTGAAACTGTCTTAATCAGTAGAAAATAAAGGGCTTTCTGAGAGAAAGGCAACATAACCAGTTCCTGGCTTGTCTAATAGGAGCAGATGCAAAACCAGATGGTGTTTTTGCATGTAATGTTTAGAATACAAAATTACTGCAGAAAGATATTATCAAACCTCCTTAAAGTGGAAGCAGAAATAAGGAAGTCAAAATAGGAAGCATGATGTAAAAAGTCAAGCTGAAAAATATGATACATTTGTAATTCAGCAACACATTTCTAAGAGAATACAACCCCACTCTTTGCTGTTCCCACAGTATTATTTTTCTTTCAGGCAGGATTGGAATGTAAAATTTGCTGTTTTCAGGCATTGTGGAAAGCAAGTACTCAGATGCAACACATCCTCTTTGTTTTTGTATTTGCAGAAAAAAAATACATAGTTACTCTTACATTCAAGCCTGTTTTGCTTCTTTCTTTTTTTGTCAAATCAACAATTACAGAGTAATAGAGTTGCAATCAGATTGCTGAGAATATCTAATTCCTCTGCTGCATTTATTAGAGCGTATCATTCCAAACATAGTTGGCAAACTATTTTACTGAGTTTAAATTTAAAAAATTGTCAAAGAGTGTGCTCATACAGCTTCTTACTAGGAGTTAATACTCTGTAAAAATCTTCAACATGAGTTGGCACACATTGCACAAAATTCACTAATTACTTCCAGAAGTTGCTACTGTTACCAATTTTTAATTCAGTTCACTGCAACAAGTGTAAGTCTAAGTTGTTATTAATCTTCCCCTTGGCAAATACTGAATGACATCAAGTGTATTTTCCAAAGTGGTACAAATGTCTTCATATTTCAAACTATAGGACTTTTCTTCTTTAGTTTTTTATTTACAAAAAAATTCATTCAGTCTCCTCTCATTAGACAGGAGATACAAAGTCCCACTGGCCAGGAAAACAACAAACTAAAAGTCATTCATACCTATTACAGCCCTCAACAGCAGAGGTATTTGAACATCCTGTTTATGATTTTTATCTTGTTTATGTCTTTTTTTGAAAGGTTTACGTGTGTATAGACTCCTGTCAAGGAGAAATTTATGTCACTGTTGGTGTCAGATAAAGTTTTCTATTCTATAAAACATTTCATCAACATTATATTTCCCCATTCTTATGCAGTGGTTTGATAGTAAGGCTAGAATGTTGCACTTTGCAGGATCTGGTGGGCCCCTGGGATGCTGCTGGCTGTTGTTTTTTTACAGTGTGGTCACTGTTTAGATAAATTACCCTATTAGAAAACATGTTGGGGGTTATCTGTCTGCATCACACACTTTCCGTTAGCGCTCTAACGTTGTCTGCCAACACTATCTCTGGATTCTTCATGTGTGGGTGTGGGACTACATTATGTATGATAGTGTCAAAAGAACTTTGACATTGCATGATAAAAGCCCACAGGCAGTTTACCTTGTAAACCTATTGTGGATGTTTTTGCGAACAATAGTAGTAAGTGTAAGGCAATAATTTGCTCTAAAGTAGATGGTTGTAAAGTCTATTTTAAAATCATATTTCTATTCTAAGGATTCTTTTTGACAAAAATACAAAGACTTCAGCAGGTTTTTAAAAGTTAGGCAGAAGCAGACTAATGTCACGGAAGAAGAATAGGACTTTATTATTTGCTATTAATATAAATACTGTGTCAGTTTTTCTATGGGATACACTGTAAAAATCTGACATGCATTTGCATGTCGTCAGAAAAGGTTTGTCACATGCAACCAATTCTCCAATTCAGGAGAAAACACATATCCTTTCATTGTTTTTAGTAAAGTACCAAAGCAGAAAATGTATCATTGTGACATTATTTCCAACAATGTCAGAATGGCTGGTAACAATGACATAGTGGAAGTCAGCCTGCATTCAGAAAAAGAATATATCAGTCAAAAGTGATTATTGCTGTTACTCAAGAGAGAATGCACAAATCATTTTCTTGTCGTTTTTGTTTTAGATTCCATAGCAAATGATTAGTTTCAGTCTAAAGCAGTCGACAACAAAGCAATGCAAAAATTAACATACAGGATTTTAAAAAACGACCATCTTGTATTTCCACAGCAGAGCACAGAGTTGCTTTGGTTCCCTGTAATATGGCAGCAGGGCAGATGAGAGCATTTGACATAAGGAAAGCCTAATAATCTTATAATGGTACATTACATAAAATGAAATATATTTTTTTCTTGCTGCTTTTCTTCTTTTGATATGGAGTTTAAAGCTTCTGACAGAGTTTAATAACTCCCAGGTCAATAAAATACCCAGCACAATAGATATTAAATAAATATCTCTCAGTTTTTAACAAGCGCCACAGAAGATTAAAAAATGCTATTCTTACACTTGTCCTGGACAAATATAATAAAAAGGAAGTTACAAAAAGGAAAAAAGGAAGTCAAAATGTGTGTAGTTCCTTTAAACTAGACTGAATCCTTTTGGAAAATCACTGTCTAATCAGCTTAAAGGGACGAGCCGCCTCTGAGTTTAGAAATTGTAACTGATTTAGGACAAAACTGACAATTCAAAGAGCTAAATACTAAATGAGAAATATGTCTTCAGAGCAGTTGTCATAGAGCCTCAATCAGATCACTTATATTGATCTTACCATAACAATCATCTATTGCATAAGGAATCATCATGTCAGAAAGACTTGACTAACAACTAAATAATGCTTTTGCCTGTTTACCTTTGCTCTTTTTAAGAGATTGAGATGATTTTTATATCATAATAAATGACAACATCAAACTGTCTGCCCTGATGCTTAATATTAAAGTGAAAGTAAAGTTGAGCTTAATATTTTTTCTTTGATCATTGTGGTTTGGTGGTTTTTCATAAAAAACCTTTTCTTCTTAGTCTGAGCGCAGAGATGATCCTTCATGTCTCTGCAGTTAGTCTCCCATTAATTAAAAGTTGCACCAATGGAAGCCACAGAAGGTTCATGCAGCAGCTGGACTTGAACAGAGAAAGGATGAGGTGACAACCGTTGTGTTCATGCTTCAAAGAGAAGGAGACAGGCACTGCTACTAAACTGTGGGCTGAGGATGTGTCTGCTTCTTCCGTGAAAACAATCAGCAGACAGCATTCGGGGAGCTCATTACAGCAGCCTCTGAGCTGGAGGAAATGCTACAATGGTGGGGAATCAGAGAGTTCAGTTCAGTGAGCTCAGCCTCAGCCGAGCTAACAGTCTTTGGGAGAGAAAGTGTAAGAGAGAGAAAGAAAGAGAGAGAGGTTCGCCTGGGCGTAAGCCATCAGGATAAACCCACAGTGAGAGTCTGGGATTTACATGAGCTTCTCCTCCCATCCCACAAGAACTCATTTAAAAGTTCATAGGTGCGCAGGGACAAGTACCAATGAGGGGGTCCATGAATGAATGTGGATGTGAAGTGAAAAATACAGTGTAACTTTTGTCAGGTTGCACACACAGTTTGATGCTGATAAATTCATGAGGAAAGAGTTCCTCTAGACTCTAATGTATTTTATATGTCATTCTTCTGATGTTATAAACTGTGATGCAAGCAATTGTCAGTGAATGGCTGGTAGCTAAAACCATTGTCAAGGTCTGAATAATCTCATTAGTTGGCTTATTGTGTTATCCCTCATTGTGTGCTCCCTGTCTCTTCCAGTTGGTCTTATGACATCAGCCTTGTCAAATCCATTTTTTCTGCCACAGTTTCACCTCTCAGTGAATTCACACATGCCTCTGTGTGTCCTGCAGAGTCGCAGTCCACGCCATTCCCAGTCTACCCAGTCCGGGCTTGCGGACCAGGCTGCCAAGCTTTCCTTTGCCTCCGCCGAATCCCTGGAGACAATGTCAGAAGCAGATATGCCCCTCGGGTTCAACCGAATGAACCGATTCCGCCAGAGCCTGCCGCTGTCTCGTTCTGCCAGCCAGAATAAGCTAAGATCTCCAGGTAATGATTCCGAGGCGATCCTGGCACGACCTGTCTCAACAGGCTGGTAGAACTCGAGGCACATTTTACAGCTTTCTCTTTACTTCATGTTGCTGCTGCTGTTGTGAAGCACTTTTCTGCCAGATAGTGGGAGGAGGTGTTATATTCTCAATGCTTTTACCATAAAGTGATTCCCTAGTTTAATTGCCCTTCTGCATAGACATAAAACAATCAAATGAGTGTTTCTAAATATATAAAAGTGTAAGTTTTCCTGAGTAGACACTGTAAATTACTAATACTAATATTCTTACTCTTACAGACTGTGATCTAACATTTGTAATGCGATCAAGGAGTCAAATGTTGTGCTTAAGATAATTGGTAACAAGAAAAACTCAAATATTATTTGTCATATAGATATGAAGTCTACAGAGTTCATTCTGGACTATGGTCATTATTTGTGACAGTGAACAAATCAAGAAGACTAAGGTGTTTTGAATTTCGTTGTCCTTGTGACAATGACAATAAAGATTTATCTTATCTTATCTTTAGCAGAAATGGAAACGCTGATCTCTTTCCTCTGTCTCTACTAATACCTGTCTTTTTTCTTTTCTCTATGACTTGTTTATATTATTTTTGCCCCATTTGTAATTCCTTTTTCTTTTCCTTTGTTGTTGTTTTTGTTTGTCCCTTTGTGTATGAAGATGAATTTTCAGGTTAGTCAGGCATCATACACATCTTTCAACAAAACATTCTTCTTATTTTTTTTCACAAACTTTACCTACTGCTGTTTATGAAACAAAAACACTCTGCATTTTAAAATATTGTTAAAATTTAACTAATTATTTTTATTTGTCCTAGATATCTAAATGTTCACTAATCGGTGCAAAAGTCAAATAGTTTCCAAAAAGTTTTAAAAAATGTGATTTTTGCTTTTATAGAACCATTTTCTCATGTTACATGTTACTGGGATTTTATAAAATGGACCAACTCAATGTGGTGCATAATTGTGAGTCAGTCTTTCTTCAGTTCCTTACTGGGGAGGAGCATGCCCACAGTGTGATGCGTTTGGTTACAAAAGGGTGTTTCTGGAAGGATGTGTAGTCTTCATTACCAAAAAGTAGAGATGAGTAGAGTTCATCTGATAAGAGCTCCTTCTTTCACATGTTTGCTGTGTCTCCTGCATTACTTGTGACATGCTGTAACCAGAACTGCAAATTAAATTTCCTATGACTTTCTATCAACAAATCTTTTTTGCAACTTCTCTGTAAATGCCAGATTTATGGAATGCACAATTAAGAGTTGATCTGTTGACAGATTTTCATATCTGAGCTGTGGATCTTTGCAGCTTCTTTAAAACTACAGAACAGGATTTAATTCCACACATGTGATGTCTATTTAGCAATTGGGTGACTTTTAAACATGATTAATTGCACTTAACTATTTTTTTTAATTTACGACATAAATTAGCAACTTTGTGTTGGTTTATTACATAAAATCCCCCAAAAATCAAATAAAATTATGGCTGTATCATGACATGAGAAAATATTCTGAAGGTTTAAATATGAGGCCCAGAAAGTTGGCATAGGTTTTTTAGTACTAGTAAGCAGAATTTGTGGATCACAACCAACACCACAGCTCGCAAAATATGTCTCCACTGGTTATCTCCCATCTAATAAAGCCAAACACTTCTGACTCAACCATCTCTCCCCCACAACTTTCTCCTAGGCGTGCTCTTCCTGCAGTATGGAGATGAGACACGCCGGGTTCACATCACCCACGAGCTGAGCAGCATGGACACGCTGCACGCTCTCATCGTGCACATGTTCCCTCAGAAGTTGACGGCGGGAATGCTGAAGTCGCCCAACACAGCGATCCTAATCAAAGACGAGGCCCGAAACGTCTTCTATGAGCTGGAGGACGTCCGGGATATACAGGACCGTAGCATCATTAAGATTTACCGCAAAGAACCCATCTATGCTTCTTACCCTGCAGCTGCACACCTGGCTAACGGAGACCTGCGGGTAAGCAGAGGAGACCTGAGAGGTGTGAAGGGCAATTTGTGTTGAATACTCCTGTTATATTGTGAAGTTGGAGCTGCATCAGAGATTTTTGGAAGATAAATCTTGCTGTTTTTGAGAACAGTATCTTTGCAGACTTTCGCAGTGTATTGGGGGTTAGCAATGGAACATGTTTTCCTGTTGGAAATGTATTTTTTCAGCTTCAAATAGGCCATCTGTTGCTGTGCAGGCAGGAGAGAACATGTTCCCCTGTAAATGAGCATATTTTAACATTTGCAATGATTTCTGCTTTAGAAAAGATAAAGCAGCCTGAGGGAGAACATTTTTTTAACTATTATTGATGCAAAACTCTGCTTACCATCTACATTATTCACACTGAACTGGGAATACAAATGCTATTAAAAAACACTGAAGAGTGTTTCTGTTTACTTACACTGTGCTGTGGTAATGCTCACACTCATTCTTCCATCTATTTGGAGCAGAAATGGGTTAAAGAAATATGCTGAAAATTAGATTATTTTGATATATACTTTTTGAATTTTCACATCCCTACTACTACACATCCCTATTATCTAATGGCTGCCATCCTAACAACTATTTTGTTTCTTTCAGAGGGAAATGGTTTACTCATCTCGGGAATCTTCCCCAACGCGCCGCCTCAACACTCTTCCTTCCTCTTCAACCTCGGCACCCTCTGGCTCTCCATCCCGTTCTCGCCTCTCGTACAGCGGGGGTCGTACTCCCTCCTTCTCCGGAAACCATCCTCAACATGAGCAGCCCAGACATCCCCACCATCCTCCAGGTGGCCATGGTGCCAACATGGGTCTGTCTCCATCACCAAGTGCCATCTTGGAGCGCCGTGATGTCAAGCCAGATGAAGAAGTTTCTGCAAAAAAGCTGGCTCTCATGAAAAATGAGGCGCTTTACGCTGATCCCTACAGTTTGATGAACGAGGGTCGCCTCAGCATTGCCTCCACCCAGTCTTTGGCTGCCATTGGAGACCCTTTTAGCTACCCTGTTACCACTGGCCTCTACCGGCGAGGGTCTGTACGCTCTCTTAGCACCTACTCTGCCGCTGCTCTTCAGGGAGACCTGGAGGACTCATTCTACAAGCCTGGAGGTTCACTATACTCGGACACGTACTCCTCTGCAACCCTGGGAATGGGGTTCCGCATGCCGCCATCGTCCCCACAAAAAATTCCTGACATGCAGCTGAGGGACAGGGACTCGTATTCCACTTCACCACGACCCTCGCCTGTCAGGCAGACTTTCCGGAAAGACTCTGCCTCCTCCTCTGTGTTTGTGGAGAGCCCAAAGTCGAGGCCCAGCTCCAGTTCAGAGCCTGGTTTTGGTCCTTCTTTATCTGGACAAGACGCAGACACAAGCAGGTCAGCCTCATTTGGAACAGCTCACTGGATGTCTTCAGCTATAAGCCACTCTCTAAATTAGCCCTTCACAGAAGAATTGACTACTCCACTGTAATCTGCCTGTGCCTATAATTTCATAAGCATTATGTATTTTTTTCAGGGACCACCGCCTGGAGCGTATGGAGGCCATGGAGAAGCAAATAGCCAGCCTGACTGGCCTCATGCAGAGTGTACTGACCAGGGCACCAGACAGCGACAGCACGTAAGACCCTCTATTAGACCCCATTAACCCTCTAAAAGTCACAAATACAGCCTCAGATTTGACACATAAGCAGGAGTATTGACAGGAACAGCGGCAGGCTATTATCAGAGCCATTACCAGCTCCACAGTAGTGAGGTATTGCACTGCCTTGTGCGAGCACAGCTCTAGTACAGACCTCTAAACCATCAGCTGCAGGCAGCTGTGCTATTGATCTGCTGTCGGATTCATAGAGTTTTCAGCGTTTTACATTCACTATGTCACGCTATCTCTGTTCATGTACATACCAGGAGTTTATTTACTAGAAGATAACTGAGTTAATGTGAGAAGTTTCATCATATCCGGTAGTGGTGCTTTGAGCATTAGCTCTGTAATTGCCTTGCCCTGTGGCCGTTGATCCTCAGATGCGGCCTACTGCGTCTCTGCATGATGGCGGGCTGCCCTCCGGACCAAGGCACGGAGTTTTCACGGCCATTACCTTTCTCTTCCAGCGAGAAGACCGAAACTAACAGTGACGGCTCCGCCACTGGAAGTGAGTACAGCATAGTAATCGAGATCTGTGAATTGAAGTGTTACTAACACTAATGTTTCCCCGTTGCCATGCTTGTACTCATGTTCTTGCTAACTCTGCTCCACAAAATACTGTATACATACTCTGCAGTGATGCTGATCTCCAGGCCTATTTGTCCATGCTCTCAATGTGGGAAGATGGGCAAGATTCGATATGGGGTACAACATTGCTGAGCTACTTGTTGGTGTTAATTTTCTTGTTTTTTGTTCTCAGTCCAAGGAAATGAAAAATTGTGCCTTTCCTGTTTTTCCAGTGCAGCATTTTTTCAAATATCAATATCAGTGAGCCTCGTGAAGCTAGTAAAGGTGAAAATAATTCTATTTTATTAGTTTTGAATGTGACTAAAACAACTCTGCTCAAAGCAGAAGTGCTGGTAGTTGCCCCCAGCGCTAAGAAAATTTTCCACTGCTCAATTTCATGGCCAGTCAGTGAAAAGTGGGTTGGCTCTTATGGTGCAAAGCGTAAGATATCTAAGAAAATATGGCTGTAAACAGCAACTTTAACTTTAAGTAGAACCATCCTGTGCTAAATTAAAGGATGTTTAATGTTTTGATAAGCAATATAAAATACATTTGATCATTTTATGTGCTTATATTTAAATTTTGACTTCATCAAAAAGACAACAAACAAGGGCTCTAAAAAGAAAACAAGAGTATTTAGACTTTCCTAAATCTTCACTTGGATCAAAATCAAATCTCTAATCAGTACTAACTCCAAGATAATTGGAAAAATCCCACAAAGTTTCTGACTAAGACTTTTTTTTTGCCATTAACTCCTTTTATTTTTCTTTCAGTCATACTCTAAAATGACCTATTCACCATTGGATATTGAAATATCCTATCAGATGAAATACGAATGGCATTTTATGCACAAGGAAAGTAAAAAAAAGCTGGTAGAAATCTCAAAATACTCTTGAACACCTTTGTAGCTGTTTGAAATGTGTTAAATAAACAAGCAAATCTTCAAAAGTGTAAACATAACCCTTTAGGCAAGGTTTGAAAACAGACAAAGCTATGAAATAGTTACTTTAACTCACTCTGTGTAGAATTATTTATTTTAGATGGTTGTTGAACTTAAAAATGACAATTTCATAACTTGTCAGTATCTGTAGCATGGATTAGATCAATTATTGTCCTTTTTAAGTTATTTTTCTCTTTCCTATAATTTTTTCAACTTATTGGACATAGATAATCTTTGCCCAGATCTTAATGGACTCAGTTCAAAGATTTAAATGCATCTGAATCTTCTTCATAAATTGGTGCAATGCCCTTCCTCTGCTGTAATCAGTAGAAATCTTAAGATAAGATAAGATAAGATAAATCTTTATTGTCATTGTCACAAGGACAATGAAATTCAAAGGGTGCCATCAGTCGGTGCACATGCCCAAAAACAAAAAAATAACTGTCTCACAATTCACACAACGCAAGAATCAACAAACAACTGGCAAAAAATAAATAAATAAATAAATGCTTCCCTGTTCATCCCTCTTCAAATATAAAATCTGAAGACTCTCCTCTTTCTTTTGTCTCTCTATCTCTCCTCATTAATTTCTTGGTAACTGCTTACTCTTTCTATATTCCAGCTGGACGTCAGAAGAAGAAAGGTAGTTGGCATCTCCTCCTGTCATCCTTTTTTATTTCTTCTGTCAGACATTCATCATGACTCTCTGCCCTCTGTATGGGTGTTGGTGTTGCTGAAAAACCAGCAGTCTCTGTTCTCATGTTTTCCTCCTGGCTGTTTTTATCCCCGGAAAGCGGACTCCTCTCCTTATGTCTCTAATTCTTGAATTCTTTGCTTGGTTGTTGGGAATTTTCAGAAGTTTATTTTGTCACACACTAGACACTCGTTTGCGAGTGTGTATGTGTGGTCAAATAAATGGCAGATTGATGGCCATACTCACAAAGCCCTGTGTTGCGATAAGAGCATTCACAACCCTGTGTGTCCCAACTAAACAGATAGTGAACTTCTCCCCTAGTTACTAATAGCATGAGCTCACTTCTTACCTGATATACAATATATAGAGTTTTGTGAATATGGTGGTTTTTGTTGCTTTTTCACACTGGATAAAACGTGCGTGTGCCCACGCCTACTCTCTATATAGATGTATTTATTTGGGTATTTATGCTGAGAGTGTGCGTGTTGCTCATATTGTATCTGAAATGTAACTGGAGTACTGTTTAACAGAATTGTTTCTCAATGATCCCCCAATATCCTGCTTTGTGATTAGCAGCCAATACACCATCAGCACCTTTAGCTTTGATGCCACCACCACCATCTAACACAACCCTGGTGAACGGTGTGGGTCGCCTGCAGATGAAACTCCATCTGCACGGTCTGCAGCAAAATGCCACCGACCTCCGCAAACAGCTCGGTCAGCTTCGCAAGATACAGGTATCAACAGTTTAAACAATTTATCTATTTCAGAAACACTTTTTGTGTTCGCTCCTGAAGATTTGTACCTTAGAGATATCGGCATGTAATTTGGAAAACTTATGTTAAAATTCTCAATCTCTTTAATGCATGATAATAAAATCTCATTTCCAACTGTCATTCACAAATACTGTGAGGTTTTGTTGATTGAATCATGGTTGTAGCAGCGTCATGCTGTCTGGATGTTTTTCTGCATCAGGCATCAGGGAGCTGATGAAAGTTTATAAGAAGATGTAGTTAAAAACAGAAAAATCCTGGAAGATAATCTGTTAAAAACGGCAAAAGATTTGAGTTTAGGACAGATGTTTAATTTCCAGAGGACAGCAACCCTACAGTAAACACAAAACAAGAATTACAATGGAATGGTTTAGAGAATAGCATAATCATGTAAAGGTCTGCTTACAGCCTAGAATTAAGGATTTGTAGCAAAGCTGGGAAATAGATGTTATGAGTGAGGCAAGCTGCTTCGATTGGGTTTAGTTTATCTTTTTATGCTTGTTTTTTTTCTATTTGGAATCCTTGTTAGTTTTCATTTGCAGGAAATTACAGTTGGCATTCATAAACACAACTCTAAGCATCTGCTGGCTGAGGATATATTAAGAATATTGGAGCCGACAGCTGTGTTCTCTGCTGACTGCTTAGATATCTGTATCTACCTCCCAGATCTTTTTATGAATTGCATTTCATTAACATAAACACATCTTGTTCTTGCACTTCCTGAAATCCTTCGGGATTGTGGGAAGGAAATTGTCACCTTCCCTGACACTCAAATGAATAGTCTAAAAACTTACAGCTTCGTTTCACACAATCTTAGGATATGACCTAACTATGTTTTGAGTGGTTATTGGGGTTATATTAGCTGAACTTTATTGAATCAAGCTTCGCAGAGAGCGATAGAGCATTATAAATAATCAGCTTTCAAAGTGACAGGGAGGAATATAAAATTTTATGTGCAGCTCAAAGCAATACAAGTGTACACATAAAAGTTTCATCAGCAACATGTCTTTCCCGAGACAACGTTCTGATGACTGTGCATAATTCACAGTCTTGTGAACACATCTTGCTAACAACTTTCCACTGAGGAAAAGCAGGCTTTGTAAATTTTGCAGAGGAATCAGCAAAGCTGTTTTAGTTTGAACTCAACCATTTTATAGCAAATGCACAATATCTTGATAAGTGTAAACTTATCAAGATATATAACTTATCAATATTTAGTGTTTAGAAACCAGAAGATTGTAAATTGCTTCAAAATATCAAATTGTACAGTTTGCATATATTTTGCTTTAGCACAGGTCCCTTTGTTTTTAAGTGTGCAAATATGTATTTGTGGTGACTGTTATTAAACATGATGTATTTTACTATGTCTGCATAGACCTCCTTCTGCACTTCTTAACACCTTTGATAAACATTCAAAAAATATTGTTTTTGTATAATCTAGCACAAATAATCTCATACAGAAGAATTTTGTCCACAATATCCTCTTAGCCATTTCCTGACTTAAAAAGATCAACACACAACTAACTTACTTAAATAGTAAGTTTAAGTAAGTTTCTCTTGTGTTTCTCATTTTGAAGAGTTGTAAAGTGAAATCACATAATCACTAAATAAATCCCTAAGTCACATCACATTTATTCAGAAATCATGGATTACTATTTGTACATTAGTTGTCTAAAAAATTTGGGGGCAATTTCCAGCCACTCCTTGTTGTTGTTCTGTTTTCTTGCTTTTGTGGGTATTAGATTTCATAGAGTGATCAATAAAAATTTCTCAATACTTCTTTGATTTGCTAGTCCAATTTATGTTGTCAGCCAGGTTCTATTTAAGTGATTAATTAAATCTACAGACCTATTAGGAATAAAGCCCATAGTGTGGCTAGTGAAATCAAAATTTAAACATTTTTGTTTGTAACAGTTAATTTTATTGTAACAAGGGAGAAGTTACTTTTTCATTAAATACCGCGCTATGTTGGAACTTAATGTTTTGGCTTTCACTTATGAAAACTTTATAAAAATATCAATATATTTTAGATTAAATCTGGAACAACATCCATATTTCAACAGTAGGACATATGCTGGGCAAAAATGGCGTCCAAGTGGGAATTCCAAGACTGAAACACTGCTGACGAGTTAAAAAGTGGAACTTTTTAAAAGCAGTCCATCTTGTTCCATCTGTCATAAAACTAATGCAAGATTCAGTAAAAGAAAAAGAACGCTCGATTTTTCCCAGCATCACCTTAAACAAGCTGTTCAGGCTCAAAAATTCTCTTATGAGGCCTTTTTAAAACAAGCCTACAAAGATGATTCGACCAAAATTATTTCTGCTATTAAAATTTATTTGATGAACTACATCTACAACATTTTTAAAATATTAGGTATTATCATAGGATTCATTTTCTACATTTTTCAGTGTGAGATCATGTTTCTACAATAAAAATGAATGAATTTTAAGACTTTGTACTCATGTTTCCCATATTGTCAACAGATATGGAGCTACTGCAGTATGCAGGTGGCTTTCAGCTTTTTATGTTCACTTCAATACAACCTATTGTAAATAGCACCTGCAAGAAACTTTGCTGCAGTGCATATTGGTGGTATTCCATTTTGTTAGGGCTGCAGTGGCACAATATCGAAGCTAAGTTTGTAGTTTGTAGTGTTCTGAAACAATTTAGACAGATTGGTTTGATTGGCGTCTTTGCAGAGGAAATAAAGAGAAAAGGCAGTAAGAGACAGTGAGTGTTTCAGAGCTGTTATTTGTTCCAAATAACAGCCCTTCAAGCCTTGTGATTCAAAATCACAAGGATTTCTTGAAGTTGTTAAGCAGCAAAACAGCTCCAGCTGTGATGTACACAGAGAGGAAAGTTTATTGTTTGCATGTGTATTTGTCCAAGTATGACCTCTACACCTGGGTTACTGTTGTTGCCCGAAGCACTGGCCTTCTGCTTCAATTTTGCATGAGGCATATGAATTATACATAAAGTCAAGGAAAAGGATGAGCAGTTAAAATTTAGAGACGAGGCAGAGCACTGCAAGATTAAAAACATGTAAATGCATTAAATATTTTTACTTAAATTTTTGCTGCACTCCTGAGTCTACATGAGTGCAGCTGCTGGCAGTACACAGCAGTTGGGAATACAATGTTATTCTGCATGTTAGTGATACTGTTGTCTTGCTCAAACAGAAGGCTAATAAATTATTAATTTTTTCTGGCTTAGCAGGTGATTTCAAACTGGGGTGTTGTGTTACGTGGAGCAGACCTGCAGAATGTTGCATTTATAACACAGGCAGGGAGCTCAGTTCATGCTCAAGTGATTCTGCCATGGGCATTTTTTGTTTTTCTCAGAACTTCTGAACTTAGTGTTAGGAGAAATATTTTGTGCAAAATTAAAATTTAAGCAAAACAAATGTGGAAGTCTCAAAATACTAAAGTTTGTAAATTATTTTTCTCACCGCACTGATTATATTCTCTACAGCTGCAGAATTTATATCTTTACTAATGTCTTGTGTTTTAAGATCAGCAACATAAACAATGACATAATCTGTTAGTAATTCCAACAACTTTAACTTTGTCAACCTTTGTTATGCTACAACAACTAACTTTGATGGAGGGAGGAGGGGTGTGTGAAGTTATGGACACACAAATGACTAAGTGGATGAAAAAAAAATTTGTTTTTTATTTTAAAATTAAAATTTAAAACTTGTATTAATGTCCCTTATTCTGACACCCCTACATACCCCTACATAAACTCAAGTGCATCTGAATACCTTGTAAATAAACAGGGTTTACTGGTGTAAAATGTATTCTAAGTATAAAATTAATGCAAGGGTTGTGAATACTTCTACAAGTCCAATACTTTGCAAGGTATGTGAGCATTCTTGTCTTCCTGTTATGTTGATTTGAAATGTTTTTTGTGTGTAGATGGAGAACCAGGATTCAGTGCGAACTCTGCTGAAACGGACAGAGGCTGAGCTGAACGTACGCGTAGCAGATGCCCTTCGGAAGCAAGAAGATCCTTTGCAGAGACAACGCCTCCTTGTGGAGGAGGAAAGACTCAAGTACCTCAATGAAGAAGAACTCATCATCCAGCAGCTCCAGTCAGTCACATAATATTATTAAAGCCATAAAGTAAAACAACCTACCGTCTAAATCTAAAAACTTTAAAAATCAATATTTTGTTCTGTAATGGAAAGTGTTGCCACATTGTGGCAACAATGTGTGATTTTGCCCTCTATTCTATTTGAAATATAGCAAAAATTACACATTCCATATTGTGTTGGTACATCAGACATGAGAAAAGTTCAGCTTTTGCAGCTTAATGAATTATAGAATGACTCGGTGATATGAAGAAATTTAACTGTAATTAAGCCTGACAATGGACAAGATGCTTATTAAGATCTGAAATACATAGCTGTCCAGTAACTAATTAGAATGACTGCAAAAATGACAGTGAGAGCTACCTTGAGATTTAATCATCAGATATTGTAAGTTGCTTCGCTCTTACATGTGGAATTGCTAAGCCCCTAAATCACTACACATTTCTGAATAATTGGTTGAACTCTTAGAGATCTTTGCTAATCAGTATTTGTTTTTCTTCCACACCAAATGTAGCCACCTGCTTTCATTCATTACCTACTCTGCTTTTAATAAAAGAATGTTGTTTGGCCCTGCAGTTAACATAACAGCATTATAATTTTATATTTGCATAAAGTCTGTGCTCCTGAAGATATGATAGGTACATAATTGGACTTTTTTTCAGTCACAGTATATGCAAATAGCTTTTCAGATACCGCTGCATACTCCTTCAGTTCAGCTGTCCGTAACAAGTTGATCAACAGGCTGCTTTTTGGCAGCAGATTAATCGACACTTTATTAACACATTTCTGATGTGATCAAGTTTTAATTTGAATAAAACGTGATCATAAAAGAAAAATCCCTGATGCTCAACCTTCTGTTTGTTCTGTCTCAGTGACCTGGAGAAATCAGTGGAGGAGATCCAGAAGGAGTCTTCTGTCAACCACAAGCTGGTGTCAGTGCAGGAGCTGGAGGAGAAGGCTACAGTTCTGAGAAAGCTGGGAGAAACACTCACAGAGTTGAAAAGTGAGTCATGCTGGCACATCCCTCACACTGTGCACTGCACAACACAGAAAACAGTCGTTACGTCTAGTAGTCAGTTTATTTTCCACTAATTACTCACCGAGGCGCCGATTATCTTTTAGTCACCCGCAGTCAGTCTGCAATGTTTAATCACTTGCGAATTGCTCATTCTATGAATGAACTTGCTGACCATTTGCAGTAGCTCAAAAAAGAGAACATTTAATTAACTTGAAAAGCTTTCAGTATCCTTGAGAGGTGTTTTGTAAAAGCATGCCTGTTTTGTGTCGCTCCTCTGCTTTTCTTCTACAGATCAATTCCCAAGCCTGCAGAGCAAGATGCGGGTGGTGCTGCGGGTGGAGGTAGAAGCTGTGAAATTCCTCAAAGAAGAACCGCACAGACTAGATGCCCTGTTAAAACGCTGCAAGACTATAACTGACACCCTCGCCACAATGCGCAAGTATGAAACTGCTCTGAAGGTGGAGAACAGCACATTTGGCAGCTTTAGGCTCAGACTGAAGTGTCGAGCAAGCCGATATAGTGATGTGAAGAAGTGTTTCCCTCTTGCAGATTTCTGTGGTAGGATTGGTTAAGCCAGCTTAGTAAAGGTTCACCACTGTCTTCATTCTTTCTCCATTTGTGGTTTGTTGGCGTCCCAAAGGCTTAGAAATGGGTTTGTAACCCTTTTCAGACTGATAAGATGTTGATGACTATGTTTCTCATCTCTTCTTGGATTTCCTTAGATCAGAACATAATGTGTTGCTTCTTGAGGTCTTTTAGCTTTCTTCTAGAAGTAATCTGACTATTGAAACGAAACCAAATAAATATGGTTAATCACAAGGATGAGTTAACTAGAGGGCAGTTATATTTACACACAGGGCAAGGTTGGATTGGATAGTTTATTTTTCTTCAGTAACCTCAATTTGAAACCGTTTTGTCCATTTACTCAAGAGCTCTTTGTCAGATATTAAAATTTCTATGATAGATCATATCTGACAGACAGGGTTTTCTCAGTTCATATTGATCAATCAAGTCTTCAGCTGCAGCAGCTCTAACGTGGAGTTCCTCAAGTCGACTTTGAGTCCTCTCCTGTTCTTATTTTACCCCTAGGATCCATCCTCAGAATGTATAATTTTACCATAAGATAAATAATAATTTACTGAAAACTGTAATGTACTGGCAAAATAACTTCAAGACCTGGATGCACTCAATTTTCCTCCATGTACAGTAGACAAAATTAAAACAGAAGTCATTATGTTTGGGACTACGGGCTCTGTAGACCTTGATAGTGCACTTGCCCGTCTAACATTTTTCAGTCAATCCATTGTTAAACAGTTTGGAGTAAGTTTTGAAATTTCCCTTAAATTTGATATATTCTATATAAAAAAATTCACTTTGATTTGAAATATTTAAGCATGTCAAATAGCATGCCAGAAGACTCCAAACTTTTAAGGGAAAGAAGCATCGAGTAACGCTTTCTTCATGGCACTAAATGTAGATTGAATGTATTTTATTAGGTTTTATTTATAATACTTTATTATGAAGAAATAACACTCTGAACTTTTAAGGGAAATAAGCATTCAGTAATCATAAATTCCAGCTGAAAGCACTTTCAAAGCTATTTTTATTCTCATAAATATGCGTTGTGATTTTTATGAAGAGTGAAGGAGATTCCCTTATCAGGTTTAGTCCTGAAAAGCTTCTTAATAATCTTAATTATTCTCAGAAAATAATCTTGTCACACTCAAGTTTAAAGGGAACATTTCACAGACTTGATTAAGGATTTTTTTCTTCCTTGTCTTGCCAGGCAAGCAAATGAAGGAGTTTGGAAAAAGCAGGACAACTTTTCTAGCCCCTCATCAAAGCACAATGATGACTTGCAAAAATTTTCGAGTTTTGACATTCCTACCAGTCCACCTCTAACTATCAATGACATCGGAGGAGGTAACAGCTTGTCTAACTGGAGCCCTCACTCGAGCCTCAGCCGTGGTCTCGGAAACCCGTCTGGTCCTCATAAGGACAATCATCCTCCTATTCCTCACAAAGGCAAAGCCCTAGAGGAGTTGGAGCGGCGGGCTGCCGCTGACAAAGCTTTATCAATGGAAGTCCGACTGGTAGGGCAATTTCTTTAATTACATTTTCCTTTATATTTCACCCCATAAACAGTTGGCGGAAGTTGTTCCAGCAGTGTCTGCTTATCTATGTGTCCTTTATATACCTATGTTACTTGGTCTTTAGAGAATTTAAAAAATGAGCAGCCATGGAGAGTTTGTTTACGGCTTAAGAATATGCTGACTTTGCTATCCACATGGGAGCTTGTCAGTACTCTGGCAGTAAAAATTGTTTCTACTAAATAGCTGAAACAAATAATCCACACTCTCCAATGAATAAATAAATACCTACACCGAATACCTCCACAAATTAAGGCTCCCAGAAGGATAAAATGCACACACACCTCAAAATTGCACATGTATCAGGTTGACAAGAGAAAGAGGAAAAGCTTAAGGCTTCAGTGCTAATGCAAAATGCATTTGTCATGCTGTTAAAGAGAAGCACTGGTGTCAGGGAGAATAGGGAGGAAAAAGCACAAGCAGTGGCCCATAGGCCTTAGTATGTTATTTTTGTTGTGTTAAGTGCAACTCAGCTTACTGTGACTTGGGGGGATCATCTCATGGTGATCAGTGGAAAAACATAAACCTTTTGGAATTTGATTCTTTTTGACTGCCCCTGCCAAGATATGCACTGTGCCAATTTAAAATTATTGCACAACATGGCACACTGAGTGCTGCACAGAAAACATCCTCATGTGCTGCTGATGGGTTAATAAAAATACTGATAGTTGTGTATGTGTGCAAAAATACAGCCATCAAATATAAGATTACTTCATTCGCTATAATGCCAATAAATATTTCTCCACTGATTAATTTGAAAGGTATAGATAATTCTCTACATGATATTTTTTTTAATGAAATGATTTTTAAAATAACATTACTTTTTAAAATTGATTCTTATTTTACATCTTTTTTGAGAGACCTTTCTCATTTCCTATGAAAATATACTTTTTGGATGAGCAAAATAAGTGTCAAATTATTAAAAGTTGCTGCATGCAGTGTGCAGATGTGATACCCATGTCCATTGTGACAGCCAAGGAAGCTCCAGCTAAAAACCTATTTGGCCAGTACTGACGTTTCTGTCAGGAAGCGGTGTGGTGAAGGGTGGTGAGGCAGATGCAGCGGACCCAGGTATGATGAATATGAAGATTTAATGAGAAAACTTAATCCAAACAACGAGCAGCAGGCACATGGAAACACTGACGACACAGAAGCTAACATTGACGACAACAAGGCTAGACATTGACGAGGACCCGACGACGAACAAGGAACACAGGTGGAGTTAAATACACGGGAGGGTAATCACAGAGACGAGACACACCTGGGAACAATCAAGGGGAGGACAGGACAACGAAGAGACTTAACGACACAGAAAACTCTAAATAAACAAGGAAAAACACAGATCATGACAGTACCCCCCCCTCAAGGGCGGCTACCAGACGCCCAAGAAAAAAAAAACAACCAAAAAACCCAGCAAGGGTGGGCGGAGGGGTGCCGGACGGCGGGCCAGAGTCCAAACCAACAAAAAAAAAAAAAAAAAAAACAACCCACCATCGTGGGCGGAAAAACAAGAAGGGCCAAGAGTCCAAAAACAACAAAAAACTACCCACAGGGTGGGCGGAGGCAAAGGAGGCGGGAACCACGGAGGTGGTCCGGCGGTCGTCCGCGGCGGCGGGAACCACGGAGGCGGTCCGGCGGCCGTCCGCAGCGCTGGAGGCGGGAACCACGGAGGCGGTCCGGCGGCCGTCCGCGGCGCTGGAGGCGGGAACCACGGAGGCGGTCCGGCGGCCGTCCGCGGCGCTGGAGGCGGGAACCACAGAGGCGGTCCGGCGGCCGTCCGCGGCGCTGGAGGCGGGAACCACAGAGGCGGTCCGGCGGTCGTCCGTGGCAGCGGGAACTACGGAGGCGGTCCGGCGGTCGTCCGCGGCGCTGGAGGCGGGAACCACGGAGGCGGTCCGGCGGCCGTCCGCGGCGCTGGAGGCGGGAACCACGGAGGCGGTCCGGCGGCCGTCCGCGGCGCTGGAGGCGGGAACCACGGAGGCGGTCCGGCGGTCGTCCGCGGCGCTGGAGGCGGGAACCACGGAGGCGGTCCGGCGGCCGTCCGCGGCGCTGGAGGCGGGAACCACGGAGGCGGTCCGGCGGCCGTCCGCGGCGCTGGAGGCGGAAACCACGGAGGCGGTCCGGCGGCCGTCCGCGGCGCTGAAGGCGGGAACCACAGAGGCGGGACCCCAGGAGGCGGTCCAGCGGCTGTCCGCGGCCCGGGAGGTGGCGATGATGAGCCCCCCGAGGCAGGGTCTCTGGTGGAGCACAGGGGGTCTCGGTGGGAACGCCGGGGGTCTGAGTCGGAACACTGGGAGTCTTGTGAGGAACGCAGGGGGTCTTGGTCCTCGGGGTCTCGGGAGTCAAGGTCTCGGGGGTCAGGGTCTCGGAGGGAACGCAGAGGGTCAGGGTCTCTGGAGGAACACAGGAGGTCAGGGTCTCGGGTGGAACGCTGGAGGTCAGGGTCTCGGGTGGAACGCTGGAGGTCAGGGTCTCGGGTGGAACGCTGGAGGTCAGGGTCTCGGGTGGAACGCTGGAGGTCAGGGTCTCGGGTGGAACGCTGGAGGTCAGGGTCTCGGGTGGAACGCTGGAGGTCAGGGTCTCGGGTGGAACGCTGGAGGTCAGGGTCTCGGGTGGAACGCTGGAGGTCAGGGTCTCGGGTGGAACGCTGGAGGTCAGGGTCTCGGGTGGAACGCTGGGAGTCTGAGTCGGAACGCAGGGAGTCTCGGTAGGAACGCTGGGAGTCTCGGTCGGAACGCTGGGAGTCTCGGTCGGAACGCTGGGAGTCTCGGTCGGAACGCTGGGAGTCTCGGTCGGAACGCAGGGGGTCTCGGGTGGAACGCAGGGGGTCTCGGGTGGAACGCAGGGGGTCTGGGTCTCGGGTGGAACGCAGGGGGTCTGGGTCTCGGGTGGAACGCAGGGGGTCTGGGTCTCGGGTGCGCCGGCAGGAACGCCGGCTGATTCGGCCTCGGGTGCGCCGGCAGGAACGCCGGCTGATGCGGACGAGGCTGATTCGGCCTCGGGTGCGCCGGCTGGTGCGCCGGCTGATTCGGCCTCGGGTGCGCCGGCTGGTGCGCCGGCTGATTCGGCCTCGGGTGCGCCGGCTGGTGCGCCGGCTGATTCGGCCTCGGGTGCGCCGGCTGGTGCGCCGGCTGATTCGGCCTCGGGTGCGCCGGCTGGTGCGCCGGCTGATTCGGCCTCGGGTGCGCCGGCTGGTGCGCCGGCTGATTCGGCCTCGGGTGCGCCGGCTGGAACGGCCTCCGGTGCGCCGGCTGGTGCGCCGGCTGGAACGGCCTCCGGTGCGCCGGTCCTGCCTGGAACGGCCTCCGGTGCGCCGGCAGGAACGCCGGCTGGAACGGCCTCCGGTGCGCCGGCAGGAACGCCGGCTGGAACGGCCTCCGGTGCGCCGGCAGGAACGCCGGCTGGAACGGCCTCCGGTGCGCCGGCAGGAACGCCGGCTGGAACGCCGGCTGACTTGGCCGGGGGTGCGCCGACCGGAACGCCGGCTGATTCGGCCTGGAGTGCGCCGGCTGAAACGGCCTCGGGGGCGCCGGCTGGAACGCTGGCTGGAGTTGCTGGTCCCGGAACTGGAGCGGGATCTGGGCTGGCGGAGAAACTGTGCGGCTTGGGAGGCAGAGGTTCGCCAGCCATGACGGCTAGGGCCGCCTTACGCTCCCACTCTGCCTCCCTCTGCAACTCCACCAACCCCGGGTGCGGAAAACGAGGAACCCAGTAGTCCAGCAACAGTCCCAAGCGGATGGCGAAACCGAGGCGTCGGCCGGCAGCGTACGGCTTGGCCATAGCCTCCTCATACTCGCTGATCGTTTCCGTCAGCTCCTTTAACTCCACTGGGTCCATGATGAAAAGTAAAAATAGCGTGCCTCACCGTTCGGTCTGTTCGGGTCCTACTGTCAGGAAGCGGTGTGGTGAAGGGTGGTGAGGCAGATGCAGCGGACCCAGGTATGATGAATATGAAGATTTAATGAGAAAACTTAATCCAAACAACGAGCAGCAGGCACATGGAAACACTGACGACACAGAAGCTAACATTGACGACAACAAGGCTAGACATTGACGAGGACCCGACGACGAACAAGGAACACAGGTGGAGTTAAATACACGGGAGGGTAATCACAGAGACGAGACACACCTGGGAACAATCAAGGGGAGGACAGGACAACGAAGAGACTTAACGACACAGAAAACTCTAAATAAACAAGGAAAAACACAGATCATGACAGTTTCAGTATCTATAGATTTGCTTTAATGCTGAAATTCAATTTTCCCAATTGGCTGGAATCCAGTAACATTTGACAGGTATTGGAGATTTTGATAGCCATCTGGCAGTTTTAATCTGATGTGAAACAGGCCTGAAACAACACTATTCTGGTTGCCATCATTCACTTTACAGGCGGCAGAGCGGGACTGGGAGGAGAAGCGGGCCAGTCTTACACAGTACAGTGCTCAGGACATCAACCGCCTGCTGGAGGAGACCCAGGCCGAGCTGATGAAGGCTATTCCAGACCTGGACTTTGCTGCCAAGCAGATCAAGCCCTCTTCCAACACACCATCAGTCCAGAACCCTCAGAATGCGGCGTCAACAACAGAGCACCGCAGCAGCAAGCCACAAAACAAGCTTTCAGCAAAAGAGGGGGGTTCCAGGCGTGGCTCTGGTAAGGCTATGACTTTCAAAAGTATAAATCACAATAATATACTGCAACCAGTTTTGTTAATTTATAAGTTTCATTATCATGTTTTTGTTTATTTTTTCACTTTTCACTTTTTCACTTTTTGTTTTCACTTTTCCAGATGAGCTGACAGTACCACGATATCGCACAGAAAAACCGTCCAAGTCTCCTCCTCCTCCCCCACCTAGACGTAGTTTCCCCTCATCTCCAGGAGTGACATCTCGCAGTGGAGAGCCATTAATTCCTGGAAAAAGCATAAAGGTACAAGAGAAAGAAGCCACCAAATCAATACAGTCTTATGAAAACTAATTAGTTAATTTGATGAAAATTTTCTGCAAACTTTGCTGCTTTATATCATGTTTTAATCATTTTTGTTTATTAGAAATTAGAATCTGAAGAGAATGACACTCAAAAGCCTCACATAAAACTGAGGAGGACCATGTCAGAAAACCCTCGCCCTGCATCGACACCCCCAACGCTTGCCTCTGGAGAGAAGGAACAAGGAGAGGAGGAAAAGATTGCTGCCGAACTTGAGGTAAATGAAATATGGATTGTACATCAATTTGATTATACTTTAATCGTAATAATGTTGCTCAATCAATGGCCAAACTGCACTTTATAGCTATGAACGTGACATCCACAAAGTGCCAAGGGGTTGCTAGAGTACATACACACTCTAAGGGCATTTGCAGATACGCTCATCATCATTACCACATGTTCAAGCAGCAGGTGCCATATGTCCCTCCTGCCCCTGGCACCGAGAAAGCCCAAAGATCGCATAATGCTCAGTCGCACACATCATCACCCAGGACTCACAGATAGACAGATGGACCCTGAGAGCTGTGTGTTCTGTGTTTAAGATGGGCTGCCTGGAAACTTGAGGCAACAAAGACTTAATAATACTTGATTTGGATTTGTCAGTGGTTGTTGTTTTGTTACTGAGACATTCTTTTAACCTCCGTTTTGCCTCCCCAGCTGTTTGAGAGAGCCCCAGTAAGGCTCTCTCGCCCTACTTCACTTTTCCTCCCCGTTAGTCCACACATCAGGAAAAACACTTCCCCCTTCAGGCTAGAAGTGTCTCCTCTTGAGGCCTCTGAGGTAACACTCTGGCTGGCCAGGAACAGTCTGGATTGTTCCCTTATGTCTCTTTTACTTCTTAACTACCTTCACTGTAACTACTGCTCAGTTTTTGACCGCATGCACTTTTAACCTTCTTGGTTTAAGCCTCATGG
Source organism: Xiphophorus couchianus (assembly GCF_001444195.1). NCBI lineage: Eukaryota > Metazoa > Chordata > Actinopteri > Cyprinodontiformes > Poeciliidae > Xiphophorus > Xiphophorus couchianus. The sequence continues at coordinate 7,450,943 of NC_040243.1, read as the reverse complement.
CCACACAACTGCTGCTGATTTATCTTTGACATTCACATGCTGACAAGAAAACCTGAAGAGATTTTGCAAAAGCTTTATACTCATTAGAGGATTAAACTGATAATTATTATGTGTGACTGTGCACTAATTGTATTTACCAGACTGTGTCATAATTTATCGCAAGATATCGTGAATAAATGTGTGACAAAACATTATTATTCCAAACTCAAGTCTAAAGTGGATGGGTTGTGATGAAGACAAGAAGATAATTGCTACCTTAAACTTGCAAAAACTTTTGGTCAAATCCGATTAAATATCTGGAAAACCTTTAAGCAATGATCCAAATTTTGGTCAATTTTTAAATTCAGTGTTTTTCAGATCCACTGCGTTTCCTAAAACACAGAATTTCCTGATTGAAGGACAAATAAAGAATTAACATTCTGAAATATCCAGGTTGTGAAATGTTATACCAATAAAGTGGGTCGTACCATGTATTAACAAAAGTGGTTCCAATAAGATTGGCACCAGCAATCTTATTGAAAACAGTCACTTCATATTGAGAAATCCAGAGGAATGGAGACATAATTTTCCTTATAGGAGCATCAACCTGCTACATTTAGTATTATTGGATTGAGAGCAAACAAACCTATCCTGTTTCCCACCTTTTTCCCTTGCATGTGATTTTTGTAATTAGGTCCCAAACCTACTTGTGCGTGTATGCTAATTATCCATAAATGCATACATAGGTATAGTTTTTCTCATATCTTTCAAGTTTTTCTTACATTTTATGTAGAGGTTTAACTAGTTCATGTGTTTCTATTTGTATATTAAGTTTTTTCTTTATTTATAGGGAAGGAACTTATCTTCAGTCCCCCACATCGTGTTGACAGAATGTTTGCCAGACTCACTCACTGCTGCAGAAAATTCTGTCAGAGACTTAGCAAATTACTCTGTACAAGACAATCCAGCACACAATTTGTGCAATCAACATATGGTTCACAAGAATGTGTTTTCAAGGGGAATACCTTCAGAAGGAAGCGAATGTGTTCTCAAACAAGACCAAGAAATCTCCCTGCTTCTGACAGACATGGAGATGAGATGGGTGTCTCCTCACAAAGTTCAGGAACTGAAGAGTATAGACCTTAAAACTCTAACTATTTCAGTGCAAAATAAAGACATTTCTGAAGCACAGCTGAATGAACGGCCTGTTCTTATAATTTTCAGGGAGGGAAATACACTGAAAGATACATACAGACTGCTGTATTCCCTTCTAGAGTCATCCAATCCAGTTCCTAAACCGAGATTAAGGTCCTTCCACCAACACACTCAGCAACAATCCCTAATGGAGGCTCTAAGAAGAGGGATTGAAACAGGGGACGACGTGCTAACGTTTCAGCATGCTGATGACGTTAGAATACAGCAAAGTAATTGTGATTCTAAAAGTAGCTCATCAAGTCAGACTAGGATGACACAGGAGGTCCGACTCAGCACCTACCAGAGGATGGACAGTTTGGAGGAGACGATTCGAGAGCTGGAGAACACCTTAATAGAGATCAGTAGCCATCCTACGAGAGAGACGCTCTACACTGGGTCAGCCACCAGAAGTATTTCAGCACAGCGCACTGGGAGTCTGATGTCAGAGACCAGGAGGCCACCAGTTCCACCCAAACCAGCATCAATTCAGGTCCATTGTTTGTTGCTGCTGCTGTGTACATCTGTCACTCTGAAGCAGCATGCTCTGTTTTCCTTCTTCTCAGCAGATGACTACTGGAACTGCTCTTTCAAGCCTCTGATGTCTGCTCCCTGACTCATTCATCATGTAATTTTATTTAAGATCAAAAATATGTACAGAGGACAGACAACAGACTCCCTGTCTTCTTCTCTGTTCTGTTCTTCAAACTGGAGCTGCTCTCCTGCTGAGTCGTGCAACAGTAATTATTTCCCTTCCAATCTACTCCGACACTTGCTCATTTCTCCTCTTTGTTAAATATATGCATAGGTAATGCCTTAACTTTATTATTTCTATTTTTTGCTTATGAGCCTTGCCTTGAAATCAACTTCCTTTCCCTCCAGCAAAGCAGTTAACAATACCATCATTTGAATTTTTAACCAACCTTCAGGGCATATTTTACATTTTCCTAAATCGCGCATTAAAGGGTATTGCCACTGCATGTGCAATGAGATTATTTGTACTGTTTTCACAAGGCAATGAAATACATTTGGGTTGCCTCTTTTACATAAGATTATTGAAGATAAAATTGTTTTGAGAGGTTATTACACAGAAAAACCCAAGTCTGTTTCCTATTCCATAGCCTAATATTGCTTATGACCATGTAATGAACTTCTTGTCCTCGGATATAATGAGCCCCCTCTTTTCATCTCACCTCCAGCTGACCGCAAAGCGACAAAAGCTTAGCAATTAGCAAAAGGCTTAGAGCATTCCTGGTACAGCTGTCTTCGTGCCGAGATGACTTGACAGTTTGCGTAGTATTGACTCTTGCCTGGAAAGCATCCTTCCACTGAAATACTTGACAGTCGCTGTCATAGCAAGTTTCAGCCCTCTGATGTGGAGCCATGGAGCGTTCCTACGGGAATGGCTGAGGATTACAGAGTCTTCACACATTATTTCATCACTCCAGCTTCAATCATGTTGATCATTCCAACAGAACCCTTCTCCCTATTCTGGTCCAACATGTGCTGCAAACTAAATTCGGACAAGAAGTCTCCCTTCTTATTCAATTGTGGTTGACATTTCCTAAAAGAAATAGAAGTTGAACTTAACCCAAAGGACAGCCAATTTACTGAGTGTTAACAATTTGGTCTAGTCAATACGTAGCTGGATATCTGGGAAAACAAATACATTTTTATTTGCTTTGCCTTTAATTCACACAAAAACTCAACTTTATATCACTGAAAATTATAATTCATAAAAACTGAGACGAAAGTGGAGATTTGAGAAAACTGTATTTGTATTTGTTGAGAAATGGAGTTTTAGGGTCCCACGCATTAGTCGCATTAGTCAGCGACCAATAATGCACCAATATATTCACAAATATATTCACACACTTTACAATGATTCCCAATTGACATTTTCTTGTATTTTTATTCCTGTATATTCTAATACATTATTTAAAAGTGCTTTAACCTAAATATCTAACCACGTAAATGAACCTCCTGGCGCCATGTTTAATTCGCAACAGGAAGTTATGGTTGTTTTGAAGGTTTCTGATTGGTTGCTTTGCGCCACACTGCCCTTCTTGCAATTGGCTTGTTTAAAATAACATACAGGGGTCTATTTGTGCGGGTTCATGTGGATGAACCTGATCTGATGACCTGATGAACCAATCTGAAAATGATTGAGTGCGTATTTTTATTTTTTTAAATGATGATAATCATTTTTATAAATACCTGGCTGTGTGCAGACAAGGCCTAAGATTTGTAAGGTAAAAAAAAACAATTGACACAGCGAAGTGGAAGGAAAATTATGCAGGATTGTCAACATTTTTACAAATAATTATCTGAAAGGTCTGTCATGCATTTGTATTCAGCTCACCCTTAAAGCTGATGAGCTTCAATAAAATCTACTAATCCATTATGATTTGAGGTCACTACTGAGTTGTGAAGGACACACAGGTCTGTTAGGAAACATTAGAGAAAAGACACGGTCATGAATGCCAAAGAACTCAGTAGACAGGTCAGCGATAAAACTGTGGAGAAGTTTGGAGGGAGGGAGGTTACTAAATTTAAAGTGGGAGAGCGTCTAGACAGTAAATCTATGTTGTGCACTTCAGTAATATGAGGTCAGTGGAAGAGTGACAATGCCACTATTTAGCGAAAGCCATATAAACATGTAGATCAAACTTTCCCATGCTTCCTTTAAGGAAAACACCAAACATATGGAAGAAGCTTCTCTCCTGTCAGAGGTGACTAAACTAAACATTATCGCTTAAATGCAAAATAGTGTGAAGGAAAGCAAACATTGTACATCACTTTGGACATACTGGAGTAAAGCACAGTGATGGCAGTAACATAATGTGGAGCTGCTTCAACTTGGAAAGTCATGGTGGTCACAGTTGACGGGAAAATGGATGGAGCTGTACTTTGGACATCCGCGGTGTACAAGTTTGTAGTTGTGAACTGACAATGAGAAAGTTCAAGGTATTTGCAAGGCACTATAATCTTTTATCTTGTGTCTTTGTGTGCAGAAGAGGCACAGCTGGATGGAAATGTGTATTTGTTTTTGTGTTTGTTAGAGGCAGTGAATTGAGTAGCTCAGTGGGGAAGATCATTAAACACAGAGCTTTGCAGATCTTGCTGTGAAGTTAGATCATGTAGTGTCACTTTCAGTGCTGCTTTTCTATATTCTGTTCTGTGCTATTCGCTCTTGATAGAGGGTATTTTTCAGTGAAGTGCATTTTCTCAACTTTATATCAACTATCTTCTCAAATCTTTGAAGAAAAAATCCTACTTGTCTCAGGAGACTGGTTTGCTTGATGTAGTCAAACTCTTTTCAAGTAAATTCATGTCAATGGTAGAAACAGAAGGTATTGTAGAGCAGAAGTGAAATGTATAACCAGGTGCTCCATATTTAATCTACTTTCTGTTCTGCTTTTCTCTCTCTTGTTTTTCTCTCAGGGTGGGAATAATACCAGCATTGGTAAAATTCATTCCTCAGCTGCCTCAAAGCTGAAGCACCTGCAGCAAAATAGCACAGAGAAGACTAAAAGTGGCAAGAAAGAGGACTTACAGAAGATGCAGAGCCTGCAACAGGTATTATCTGACTATTAGTTCTGATTTTGATAAATCATATTGAATCCACGATCTAATGGATTCGTCATCTTAGTATTGTCATAACTGCCCACATTTTATTAATTTCTTTTTACAGAAGATTGGTATAATAAACCCTTCTTAAAGGCAAATTTAATGCTATGTGATTTCTATACATCATAAGTAAGCCTTGAAAGTTGTTTAAGTACTAAGATTGTGGGCATCTATTTCTGGAACCCATTGTTTTCTTTTTTTTCATTCACCACTCAAGAATAAATCGTTTCCATGACCGTTACATCATTTCCACAGAAGTGTTGCACGTTCTCGGCATGCTTTACCCCTCAGCAAGAGAATATGACTTCATATGACAGGTTTCAGCAGGGACTGAATGAATTTAAAACCATTTTTGGAGAATACACATAAGTTGTTTGATATCACAGACTGATGCATGAGACGGGACGCTGGACACAGGATTGTTGAATCATTTTGTCCAGGGAACAAAATGATTCAATTTTTAGCTCGTTGTCTTTTAGATCTTAGACCACCAAATAATTGGGGTGGGAAAATAATTATTATGAAGTCTCTCTTTGTAGGGATTTATATTTTAATTAATGGAAACAGACTATTAATCAAAACTATGAAAGTTGTACACGGTCCAGTGCCACAAAAAAGTATTTGCCTCCTGATGGATTTTTTTTATTTTGAAATTATGATTTTATTTGATAATGGAAAAAGCCAACAAAACCAGCCCAGAATTGGGTGAAAAGTAATGACTCCCTAAACCCTATCACTGATTATGTCACCATTGGCGACAACATCTTGCAACTTTAATTTGTTCTCATTAGCAGTTTTTCAACCAAAAATATCCAGTTCAAGGCATGTCACCTAGGTTTAAGTTGTAAAACTCCTTTATTTTATATTTTGGGGATTCAATTTTTTAGCTTATCTCTGAGTTTAACAGCTAGAATTATTTTAACTGTAGGATTTTCTAAAAGAGAGGTGAATTCATGGTTTTGTCAATTATGTCAAGTCATCCAGGTACTGAAGTGACAAAGGACCCCAGATCATCACCACCATCCTGTTTTACTGTAGTTATGATGTTCTTTTCATGAAATCCTGCATTAATGTTACACTAAATGCAGCTGACACATCAATCACCCTGAGAGTAATTTTGGTAAGCCAAGTTCTCCTGCGAAGGTTCATCACTCAGTGTTTTTTTCCCCTGGATTACTGGAGTTTTAAAGCCTTAGGAATGTCCTTGTAACTCTTCTCAGACTGATAGATGTTATAGACTTTGTCTTCAATCTGCTCTTAATTTTGTTTCAATGAGTTTGTGTTCCTTTTTGATATTCTGTAGGGAATGAACAGGTTGAGTATTTTTTATTCTAAAGGCCAGGCAGTAATTAAGCCTGAATGTGGCTGGTGAAATCAAATAAGTGAATTGTGATTAACAACAAATAATTTCGTGATTTAATAAGAGAAGCAATTATATTTTCACAGAAGGCCAGTTTGGTTTGAAAAGTGTTTTTCTACTAATAGAAACTGTTTGAATTCTGGATTTTAAATTTCTTAAGAACATTTTTTGATCTGATTTTAAAATAGTGTTTGATCTAAAAATATTTGTGACCAAAAAAGACCTTTCCATTGTTCTGTAGTAAATCTTCTAGTAAAACATGACGTAGCACTTAGTGGAGAAGCCTGTAGTTTGTCACCATGTTTGTTGACAGTTCTGCTTTTTTGTTAGACTGTCTGAAGATGCTCTTTTGATGCTTTGGTTGTAGGGTTTTGTAATTGTAATACTAAAAGGCCCTTCCAAAACCCAGACTTAGCATTTTTTGGTGCATGAACAAACTTACATAAATATTAGTTGGTTCAAATTATTATTTTCCCAAAGCACTATTAATGGACTGCTTTTAAGAGGTGAAAAAACATGAGTTTATTTTCTTTATACCCTTTTAAAGCTATTTTAGATTAATGTTATACTTTTGCTCAATAGTTGGCCCTAAAGGGTTTTTTCTTTTTTTATATTTCAACTTGTTAGCATTTAAAGAGGTGATGTAAAGTAAAGACCTGGACATAAGGATGCTAGATGGTCTCCAGAGGCTAGGAAATTAAACTGTTGAAGCATGTCGGTCGAGCAAAGCTGGGAGAAGATTCTTGCCAGTGCATGGGGGCAAGAAAAGCTTAATGTCGATGTAATTTGAAAAATAACAGAAGCAGTGAAGTGCACCTAAACCTTCATAACCCAGAGCGCTTTCAGACTCAAAAATAAGTTTTGTAGATTGCAGAGAAATGAATGTGTTTGGGAGAGAGAGAGATTTGGGAGATGGAGAAGTAATGAGGCTTTGGTCTCCTCAAACTGAGAAGCTTGGGAAGAACCTTTGCAGTGCTGAGTAATAACCGCCACTTGAGTCACTGGCAATCACAGATGATTTAATATGAAGAGGGCATCTCTCTTTCCGTCATTAAATCTTTTACATTTCTCCCCCTTTATGTCTCTTCTCCCCCTTTTTCCCCCTTCCTGTACTCTGCAATTTATACAAGCGTCCCCTTTTTTTCCTTTTCCATCACCCTCTGTCGGTTTTGTTCATTCCCTGAGATTTGAAGACTGAGTAGATGCCTACTCTTGTCAACTGAAAGGGAAATTAATCCTATTATTTCAGAATGACACTGACACTGCACAGTCTCTTTTGTGCATAAACTGTTCAAAACAGCTATTGTGAAAGACTCTGGATGTGTGAAAGCAGTGTCCTTAGAGGGGCTTCGGACCCTCAAAGCTAATTGTCAGAGGACAAAAACCGGAGCCAAAGCAGTTTACATACCAGTTTAATACAATTTTATGGTTAATAAAAAAATGAGAAAATTGATTTAAACTAAGAGAAGGAAAAAAGAAGCAACTATGGCAAAATTAATTTGTAGCTTTTTATTTTATAGGTGGAGAACAGTAGTTATTGTGAAGGTAAAGTAAGGATTGTTGAGCAAAAAGTATCAGAAATGTTTCTTTTGGAAAATAAGGCATTGTATCCAGTGAACTGGCAGAGTTTTAGGGATCTAGATAGGATCTCCCTTATCCTTATTCAAACCTGAATGATTTTTATTCTCCACATATCTGTCAACCCAATCTCAAAGATAAATCTGTCAGTCAAATATATTTTGGAGGATGGACAAGCTGATTGTCATCAATTCATAAAACAATACACTAGCTTGCAAACTTCCAACCAGTTTTCTATAGTAACACTTTTATTGAACTTTTCTTAAATTTGTTCTTCCAAATTGACAAGAGCAACATGCTCTTTCCACATCTTATTAATCCAACTAAAAACCAAAAATACATTAAAAAATCTGTCAACAACAACAAAAATATATTTGAGGGATAAACGTCTGCATCCTGTGCCGGAACATTAGCATTTTGAATATGGGTTTATAGTTCAAACTATGCATCAGTTCCAATTAGGACAGCATGTTGTTGTTCCACTTGCTACTTTTATCTGCCAGGTTAAACTAAGCAACTTCTTCATTGATTTCCAACACTGATGTGCAAAAAGCTCTCAACTAACCTCATCTTTTGCTGCATAAGTTGACAATAAAACATTTGGAAAAAATCTAACATATGTTTTGACAACATTCAGAAGTATATAGAAATTCCAGATGAAAAACAATTGACAAAAGTAGCAATGTCACACTTATTGGATTTTTTTGTTTCACATTGTACCTTGTATAATTTCCTGTGTGCCTTGGATATATTTATGACAAGACACAAAGAGGAACTTCAGAATTCCTCTGAGATTGGAAGTTTGTTTTTCTGCCTTCAAGCCCAATGAGGAGGATGGTGAGAGGAGTAAAAACATCTCCAGGGCTTCTTGTTAGTGAACAGTAGATCTGTTGTTTGGGGAAGCATGCCATTATAAAAGCTTTCTCTTCTATCATCACAAATGTTTGAAGTTTGCTAAATGTTACTGGAAATTTAAAATGAACCATGTGCTTTTGGCAGATTGAGCTGTAATGTTTTGTTACAAACACCCCATGTGTGTTTGGTATAAAACGCAGGATGAATATTTATTGAAGCCCCTTTTACCCTGTATTAAGCAGGTTGGAGGACCTGGGCCTTTTTCTCATTTAAAAACTTAACTTTATTAAACTACAAGGCATCATAACTATTTGCAAAAACAGAACATCTTAAATAAAAACTTGGAGGTCTGAGAAAATTGAAAATGGGAGGTTGGTAGATCATTTGGTGATCAAAACATATAGCTGATTCAACATAGACCCAAAATCAACCTTCTGCAATGGCCATCTCACTCTCATGACCTAAATCTTTTCAGAAAGCTTGGAGGGTAAGCTGGAGAGGAAATTAGATCAGTCAGAGTCCAGTCAGGACTCTGACAGATCTAGGAAGATATTTTCTAGAGGATTAGTCTCCCTTTATGCTTTCTGAAGTTTTATAAAAGTGCCAGTAGCTGTGGCACCACTGATTTTGTTAAAAACAAATTTCTCTTAATTTCTTTTCCCCAACTAAATAAACATGATCAAATTAACACAACAAATTTTCCAAAAATGTTCAGCGTGTGATTATTCTGGTGGAATTTTTAAAAAGTACACATCTCCTCCAGGAGTGTTGAGAAATGTGAAGGCACAGAGTTTCTCTTCTTCTTGAACCCCCTGTCAGTGAGACTAACGCATTTCAAGCACGAGGACCAATCAAATCAATATGCCCAAGTGCTGGAGTTCAAAGCTCCTGTTTCTCCTCGTTTGCTTTGCCACAGATCAAGGAGGGCATGACAATGGCATAAGTTTCACACCTCAAACCATCCAATTCTCCGTTTGGCCTTACATGACTCCCAACAGTAAAACAGGCTAGCTGTAGGTGATGAGCACGAAGCGGGGCTAGTGGCGACATATCATCCCGTTTGGCAGGAAGCTGTGAGAGTGCGAAACAAGGAGGCAAATCTCCTTCACAGACCAGAATAGCAGTTTGAGTCAGGTATGAGAAGAATATCTCAAGCAGAGCAAATGGAAATCTCTCAGCTGGCTATATTTCCCACAACAAAAGTCTTTGATGTGTTTTTCCCCTTCCTTGCTCTTTTGAAAAAGTAACAAACTTTCCTGACTAAACTTTTTTTGTGCCCCATCCATTCGGTGTATTTTGTACAGTCTGTGCCTTGCACGTACAGCATGTAAAAGGTTTCTGTCACATGCATTCACATCAGCGCCCGAGAAACAAAATCATCTTCAAAAATGTATTTCCCACAAGTTTCATTCTGTTGAAACAGTGCCATCTACTGGCCGAATCATTCATTATTTAAAATAAAATAAAGGTGTGGCACTGCATGTTCATCTGAGTGTGTTTCGTTTTCAAAGAATGAACATTGTAGAAATAAGTGAAGTAAAGGTAGTCAACAGTGTAATATGTGTTTTCTTCACTGTTGCGCCTTATTAGTGGGATCAGTGGTTCTGTCATCATGTATAGATGGTGGCCTGTGTCTTGGCTTTCATCACACATGCTGATATCAACCTGAATAACAATCTCCTGTGTTTGTCTCCTGTTCTCACTCCCCCTCCTCTCCCGTCCACTACGTGTTTTCTTCTGATAATTCATCAATCCCGTCCCCTTGTGTGACCCTGTGCTGCCCTTCACCTCCCGGCCTGCCCGTCTGCTGCAACCATTACCCTGCAGCAGTGAGCGACCTGTCCCCTCGTCCAGCCTCTTCAGTCTCCTCCTCCTTTTCGCGTGACTACAGAGATGCACACTTATCTGCCCACTTTACTTAACCAGCTCCTTTCACATCTCTAGTATTCAGTCCAAGTTGTGCTTCTAGGTGTGAGTGTGTGTTTGTTTGTGCAAGCATGCTTGCTTGCACAGGTGTGTTTGAATGCCCTGGTGAAGGAAGTTGCTGCAGGGAACACTGCCCAGCCACAACCAATTTTAGAACTTTTAAAATTTTTCATAATTTCCCACTTCAACCCCCTGAAAACCTCATCTCTCTGCGCTCCTCCTCCGCCCTCTCCTGTCTTCTGTGTCCCTGCTCTACTCCAAGGCCTTGGGGATCAACCGCGCCGGAACCACTGAACCGTACCTGTCTGGACTGAAAGCGAGCATTTTTTTAGGCCGAATGCCTACTCCTGCAGCAGCTTTTGCACCTGGTTTGAGAATGCCTCCCCATGAGGGGACTATGCCCTCCCTGACAGTCTCCTCCAGCCAAGCAAAGGCCCTCCTAGCGAGCCTGTCAGCCTCCGGCCTCTGCACCGAGGCCCTGCTCCTGTCCTCCGCTCTACGTCAACGCCGCCTTCTTCGGGAGCAGAGAGCATCATCTTCTCTTCCCAGCAGCCTGTCCTCCACCCCTACATCCTCCTCTTCTCCCACAACCCCTACTCCAACCCTGTCTCCTTCCTCTCCCACACCTCTTGGTTCCTTTACCTTCTCCTCTGGGGTTGTCAAACCCACCAGACGGAGACTTGACAGCCCCCAACAACTCAGCAACAGCAAGGATGGTGACAACTCTTAGTAATGAGTAATAGGAGGAGGAGGACATGGAAGAATATAATTCTAAAATTATCTTGTCACCAAGCAAGAATAGATGCATTTTTTTACACATATTTCCTTTCAGGATTCTGTAGATGCATATTCATTTTTTTCTTACTAATGTTGAATACACCAGACTCTGGATGCTTCATAATCTCACTCCTTTTTCTTTTTTGGACAAGTTTCCTTCTCTCGTCTGGCTGCACGGTCTCCCACGCAGTCCTTTTGCCAGATTCCCAAACAGAGTGCACACAAACAGTCCAGGCCTCGCTTTTCCACCAGCTGTCTGCTACAAGGTTGGTGTGTTTGGACATGTTCTCATTTAGTGGGCTGTTCGTGGTATAGTTTCCATAACTAGACTGTGTGTATGAAAATAGAGTCGCAATAATCACCAAGTGAGTCCAGTAGTTATATATGTTTAGAATAATGTTGCTCTTTCTTACCTGCATAACCTTGCAGAATAAATCTGCTGAGAAAATAAGAAAAAAGATGTGATGAATGTGGTTTTGAACTGTTTGGTGCAAAAAGGGCATTCTTTTCTTTTCTTGCATCAACCAAGTTTTAGATTTTAAATCGGTGCTATATTTTCCCCTCTGTTAGTACTCACTGAGTTTACATAATTGTTCTCCCTCCTCTGCACATTCCTTTGGGTTTCTAATTTAATGTTGCAGTTGAAATTTTGTATGTATCTCTGCAAATGAAACTCATGCATCTATCATTGTTAACATTTCTAGCCTTTTTAATCTGTTGGGAACAAGAATATTGCAGCATTATTCACAAAAGCACACTGTAACAAGCAGCCATGAATCTTCAAATTTCTGTTTGATATGAAGCAAGGAGACAAAGTTACACTGAAAGAAGAGGAAATGCAAAGGAGGGTCTATATAACCAGTGTGGATTTACTGTGTGTGTGGTGTAACTAGTTAATTGACAATCAGGATGTTTTCACTGTAGCATCTCACAGGTTGCCCATCCCAAAGAATCAAGCACGCACTTGTAAAGCTAAGCTGTACAGCACAGACACAATGTGTGTGTAATAGTTTTATTTCATTTTGTTAATCTTATACAATGATATATTTTATGCTGCCCCTCGGATGAAATTGATCACAGTGATCAGAACATTTCACCCATATAAAATAGTTTCCCATTGATATAGTTGCTTCAGGATTATATGCTAAAAAGCACCCAGATTTTATCATACAGTAGTTTGTACTTTATCTTTGACTACAAAGAAGTGATAGCACTTCATTACTGTTTGAAAAGTATTTTTAAAAAATACTTTAATCAGCACATGTTTAGAAATTATGTATTTCTTGGCGCTTGTGAGGGAGTCAGAGAAGATTATAAAAATGTAAAGAAAGCACAGTTTATTCTCAAAACACAAGATCCTTCTTTGTCAGCTTAATTATCAAATAAGTTAGGAGGCTTTAAAATGTTAATTTACTAAAAATGAGTGAAATAGGAACAATATAACTTTACAATTATTTTCTTTCATAAAATATGAATGCCAGAGTCTTTCAAACTAGCATTTAGATGCAAAAAAGGACTGGAAAACGTTCAGCCAAGAACATCGATCTTGTGAACATGTTATTGTAAACTGGTGTGAAGGTATTATTGATGTTAAACAATATACAGATGCATCACAATAAGTAAAACTCATATAGAAACATTACAAAAAGTAAAATGTATCTGGCTATTGTTTCTGTTAATTTTGATAATTGTGACTTATATATAAAAATCCCACAATTCTCAATTTTAGACAATAGGAATAAAACACAAGACAAAGAACAGAGTCAGTTAGAGTTAGTCTTTAGAGAACATTGAAGCAAATTCCATTTAAGTGTTTTATGGAGATTCGCTTGGTGGTGTGGACTTCACTGGACTCATCACATGTCCAGAAATTTCTTTAGTTAAGTTAATCTGTAACTACAGGCATAATCTTCTTCTTAGGAAAAAATGACCTGGCTGTTGTTCGGCTGTTCGATGTCCCGCTTCACATGACAGTTTGCTGGTATTGGTCCATTGAGTAGTTATCAAGTCAATGCCAGCACAGCCATCGTCTGTATCACAGCATTGAAAAAGTGAATTGAATTTTGGGTTTTTTATTAGCTGCAAACCATACCAAGATTAACAGAACTATACACTTCGATACCCTGTCTTTTAATAAATCTCTATGAGTTTCACTTTTTAAACTGAATTACTGAAATTTATTTACATTTACATGATATTGTTATCACAGAGATGTGCCTGTATTAAACTGTTTTTGGATGTCTGCAAGTTGATGCTAAATTTTAAAATCATGCTTATGAAGGAAGACTTGGTGCTAAATTGGTTTGTTGTCATCAGACAGAAATTTTTGTTCAGATGTTGCAGTAATAATAAATTATTATTGCATTTTATCCTTACTAAAGCACATTATAGGTATTTGTCAAATAACCTGAATTAGTTGCAAAAATGTCTACTACTTCAATATAGCTAATGTCTTTATTATTTTTGAAGTTCAAATTACGATGTTAAAATTATTTGTAAATTCAATAATTATGGTAATTTCCTTTTATTTTTTTATCTCAAATTTTTTTGGGAACCAGGGTTTAATTTTCACTTTAAGAACTGCATTAACTCTAATGAGCACAAATCTATAAATTACGCATTTCATCAGTCTAGATTTGACTTTCACTATTTTGGGTGGCTGGTGTTTTTCTGGCTGCTGTTTATTTACATAAAATCACAGTGGGGGAGTTTTTCTAACGTAGATCCTTCATAATGAACCATTCCATGGCCACAGGATCTCTGTGTTTGCCTGGAAGCTGCCTTGCTGTTTGTTGACAAGGTTAAACGGACAGTTGCACTTCTCTGCTGTTCTCCAGAATTACTCAAAGAAACTGATCCTCTTGGGCATCGAGATTAACACATGTGCAAAGGCGGCTCGTGTCAGAGAGTAGGCGGCGTGAGGAGCGAGGATTAGTTTGAGGACGTGAGTTTGAAGGCTACTTTAATAAGGCCAGCTTTGACTCGCCCCGTCTCCATGGAGAGTGCTGAAGTGAAAGAATGAGTGTCAGTCGGAGACAGTATTCGACTGCTTGTTCCCCCTTGCTCTCAGTTTGCGTTCGTTTTTGTGTGCGGTCTGTTAAAATCGTTTAGCTTCAGGTTAAGATGGTATGATTTCTGATGGGGTTCAGTTCTAAGCAAGATGTGCAATATGTATTTAGCATTCTTACTCTTTTACCAAGGTATTCCTCTTTGCCTTTGTCATATTTATGCCTGTTTGTCTCCAAGGACCTGCAATGTTTTTTCCTGGTGCCTGAATGATCTTGCAAGCAGCACTGACAGAATAACACTTTTACCCAAATAAGAGCTTCAGAAACCTGGCTTGGTTCCTGTTTTTTTGTTTTGTTTTGTTTTGAAAAAAAAAAGAAAACTGCTTGAAACCACAAATGTGCGAGCTCACAGCCTCATTCTTAGTGCATTCTGGATCTGCAAGGAAGATTCAAGCTAAGTTAAAAACTGAATAGAGTAAAGGAAATCCTTAAAGCAGTAACTTTCCTAGGTGAATTTGCTGCTTGCAGCAAGAAGGAAGTATGTGGTATTTTAGCCTAAGTGAAACCAGAGAACCATGTTAAAATGCCTCCTGGACTTTTTTTTTTTTGCTCAGAACAAGTGTTAGTGGGCTGTGATTTCAACAAGCTTGGGGGCATGTTGAGCACACTCTGGCAATCAGAAAAAAACCCATGCAAACTTGAAACTAAACATAGGATAACTATACATATATAAATATATCTAAGTGAGATGTTTGTGTATGATATAATTGTGAAAAAAATGTGAATATATACATAAATATTTAGGCCTAGATTAAGTTCTATGCTGTAAAATGTCCTCATATCTTCTGATTTATATATTAGTGACCATTTTGTACAGATTTTTCTTTTTTAATTCATTCAGAGAGATATTACATTTCACACTAAGATTATTTATTCATATGCAGAACATTTTTATATTGTTTAAAATATCTGTGTAGATAACTGTTAGGCACTGTAATATACTTTAAAGTTAATTTTGAAATTCTAGGGTTTTCTTTAGAAATAATGAGTTGAACTTGATGTCATTATGACGATTTAAAAAGCTTTTCCCTGAAAATGCTCGTCCAGCTTGTCTGCACCTTTGCCTCCTATTGTTAAAGTGTAAGAGGCTGGACCAGTGCCTATTAGTAGGGGCTTATTTTGCTACTAGGTCTGGGTTATTTTTTACGTGTTTTTCTTTTTCCTCATTTTATTTTGCCATTCTGTATTTGTGTTCTAAATGGTATTAGTGACACTGGAGATGGTCAGAAACATAGAACATTTAGTACGTACTGTGACTCAAGTCCAAAGGCTTCAAAAGAAGTCTTGCTGCTTTGACTAAAGCAAGTTACTTGGCTTTAATTCTTTTAATTTCTCTTTTTTTTCTTTGTTTGCATGTTAACTGAGATGGCTGAGGATTAAAAGGTTCAGAGACTATAAATGTTCATTATGTTGCTTATACTGCTCCAGTTTGTGGCTTTAAGTAGCGTTTAAGCTAAACTTTTAAAATGGTAAAAGACAGATTTATTAAGGAATCATGTGGAGAGCTATGAAGTCTTTGATTTTGCATTTGTATTTCTTTTCTGATACTTACGGTAATCTACATTCTGTAGTATGTATCTGAGATTTTTACTTGAATGTGTGGATGTTCAAAAATCTTGGCATCAAAAATAAATAAAAAAATAAATAAAATTGACTTGTAAATAGGTTGAGTCATAGAGAGTTCACCGAATTATGTCCAAAAGATAATGTTTTATTATAAACTATGATGATGGATACAAAGGTATATACAAAAACAATGCATGTATAGTCTCAAGCAAACGCACGGTGCAGTTTAGAAAAAAAAAAAGTTACGTACAGTACATGTTTTTTCAAAGTTATAAGAAACAGTCAGAGAAGTGGGTATATATGTTTGAGGTTTACCAACAGAAACGATACATTATTTTAGTATGTGTGACACGGGCATGTTCAGTCTTACTGTGAAGTTACGTGATGACGATAGTGACTGGGAATGTTGAACGTCCAGGGATCAGAAGGCTTGAACGCACCTCAACATGAGAAATCAGCTACGGTTCTCCCATTTGTAGAGTAGTGTGACATAAAGACAAAAATAACTACAGAAAATAGATCAATTATATGAGATATATAAAATTTAAATGCCTACTGATACTGGAGATAATTTTATCAGTGTGGATGCCATGATATTTTGTGAGAAATGTGTGTTTGTTTTTTTTTTCTGTGAGAAGACAGCAGGCACCTGAACCTGCCTTCTTTTGTACATAATTTGCTGTGATTGTGTGTCCAATAAAGTGCAGCCCTCTTGTACAGTCTGATCTTGCTTTATTCCTTCTGCTTTAAGACACGCAAGTCACTTCTCAGGTCATAAAGAGAACAAATCCAAAATACAGTGGTTACAAAAATGTTTACTTTAAAAATAAGTCATGATTTTTTTTAAACAGTCTTACAATTTTAGAGCATACAAGTACACTGATGGAGCGTAGAAAAGGTCAAGATTGTCTTGATGAATCAACGTTGGTGAAGTTATTGGTAAAAATGTTGCATTTTCTGTATTTACATAGCTAAGTCATACTAAAAATATAGTTAATACACAATGCCAAATGACTGACGCTGTTCATGTTATATTGTACATACATCATATTCTAAAAGCTTGATATAGTTGCTTGTATATTTGAGTGTATATCATGCATATTCATCAAAATCACTTAAAATAAACCAAATTGACTCAAGTTTCTTGGCGCTGAGCTGGGCGACGACCGTCCGAGCGTCTGTAAGGTGCTGTCCTCAGATCTGATGAAAAGCGACAAGCAAATTGTGAAGGTAGAACTTTATCTACACTTTGGTGTAAAACTCTACAGTGTTTCTTGTTACTGTACCTGTAATAATATCCTCCAGAGCACCGTCTTTTCCCTCTCGTACCGGAGATTTCACCTGCCTCTTCTTTAACTCTGCTATCAGATCCATCTTCGGCATCATGGGGCCCTTGAAAGAAGACATATATTTAAATTATACTTGAAAGTGTTTTGGGGTTTGTTTGTTTTGTTACACAAAATTACAATATCAATCATTCAGAGTAATATATTTGAAACATTTGTGTTCATTCTCATATTAACAGAATACAGTTAATAAAAACTCAGTTTCTCAGACAATTATAATCTAGAAAAGACTCTTGATTGGGTCTCATTTGCATAAATTACTGCATTAATCATTTGTTGCATAGATTTGTCAGCCTGTTATGTTGCTGAGTTGTTAAAAACAGTTCACTTTGTATTAATATGGCCTTCATCTTGTCAGTGGCTCTTAATCTGTGACTCCAGGCACAGCCCATGCTTGACAATCCTCCACCTTTGCTGCACAGTCTTCTGGTGGCTGTTTCAACAGCAGCTTTTGCTACCACACCTTTTCCTTCCACTGAACCTTTCACTACTATACTTAAATGCATCACTTTGTGAACAGCAAGCTTCTCTAGCAATGACATTTAGTTGCCTACTCTACTTATAGAGTAGGAAACTCTATAGGCAACTATACAGGATGTCACGGTCTGTCTGCTGTAAAACTGTCAAGTCAGCCGTCTCGCCCATGATGTGTAGGCATGTTCACAGCATGAAACCTCCCTATTTTAAACCTGTTTTTATTGTTATTATATGATCTTCTAATTTCCCAAGAAATTGAATATTAGAGTTTCTTTCATATTAGGTCATAATCACATAAATGACATAAACTGGAGCTTGAACAATTTCAGTGTCCAGTAAATCTAAATGTAAGATTTCCTTGAATTGCTGACAAATTTACTTCAGAGATTTCAGACTTTATGGGGATGCATTGTGTAATTAATGCTACAAGAATACTTCACAATAGGAAAGAAATACAGTACAGACCAAAAGTTTGGACACACCTTCTAATTCAATGGGTCTTCTCTATTTTCATGACTATTTATAAGGCAAGAAATCCCACTTATTAACCTGACAGGGCACACCTATGAAGTGAAAACCTTTTCAGGTGACTACCTCTTGAAGCTCATCAAGAAAATGCAGAGTGTGTGCAAAGCAGTAATCACAGCAAAAGGTTGCTACTTTGAAGAAACTAGAATATAAGGGGTATTTTCAGTTGTTTTACACTTTTTTGTTTAGTGCATATTTCCACATGTGTTATTCATAGTTTTGATGCCTTCAGTGTGAATCTACAATGTCAATAGTCATGAAAATAAAGGAAACTCATTGAATTAAAAGGTGTGTCCAAACTGTTGGTCTGTACTGTACATATTAGCAAACAAAATAATACAATCATACACAGTGCAGGAGTTACTTTCCTTGAGCTTACTGAATGGGTGTTGTTTTAGAGAAATTCTGTCGTAACCTCAAAACCTTTACTAACTAGAGCCAATCATTTTAATTCATCATTTTATACTTTTGATGTTTTTATAATTTCATGTTGTCTTCTGTGGGTTGAAAATCAATATAAAGTCTTCATAGAATAATCAATTAAATTAAAGATCTGATAGAGATTGTAAAATGTGTTATTATTACAATTGTTACATGTTACAAATGCTTAAGTACAGTGACAAACTAACTAACACTAGTATCACATTTTTGTTTCTGGCTACAATTGAAAACATTAAAAAATAAATGGTAGCAAATTGTTAAGAAATGTGGGTACACACTGGGGATGAAGTGATCTGACTCGGAGCTGAAATAAATTCAGATTAAGCAGAGGATTATACGTTACAGAATGTTTCTCGCGTATGTATGATACTGATGTGCTACTTTTATGCCAAACTTCTGTGATAACTGTAGTGCTCTTGGCAGCCCCCTGCTGTTGTAATGCTGTCTCTGTCTGGAAATGTTTAGTTTAAGACAATCTATGCTGTAAATCAGCGAATCGGAGAAAAACTGAAATCTTCTAGTCAACAACATTTCTAAGAAGGGATCTTCTTACCTTTTGTGCTGCAGGCTTGTTTGGAGATGGTGCTACTTTTTCCTCAGAACTCTCCTTTTCCATTTTCTTTTTCAGCTCAATTTCTTGCTGTGCCGTCTGCATTAAAAAGATGGATAAGGTTATTATCATGAAGTTGTAATGCTCTTTGACATTTCTTTGAAATGTAAGGTGCGTTACAAATAAAATTTATTATTATTATTATTATTATGAAGTGAGCTGTTGTAGAAATGGATGCAACAAAGACCTCACCTTATAAGCCTTTATGAAGCGCCCAAACAGCGGGAAAAACATGGAAGGCTGCGTGGTTTTGGGGTTCTCTCCAAAATACTCCACGACAGAGGCATAAGCCTCCTGGAGGGATAAGCAAAAATGTTTGTAAATATAATAAACATAATGCAAGCTGCTTTATGGGTTGATAATGACAAAATTCCAACCTGTGCCGTCTTGCTGTCTTTGATCAAAGACTCCAGGTGCTCACTGTTTGTTTTGATGAATTCCTTTAACACCGGGCTGTCATCCTGCACCAGGAACTCCTTCTTGGTCATCTCCATTCCTCGCTCCAATGACCGGATATCCTGGAGAATACTGTCCAGGGATACTAGCAAAGAAACATGATATTTTTAAAAAACACATTCAGACACTAAAAGATGTTGGCTAATTGAGGTGTATCTATGTACCAAGAGCTGCTTTGTCTATAAAGTGAATATCGGTGTGGAAGTTGACTAGGTCTGGGTATTTTTCAAGGACGATATTAGTGATGAACTGAAGTAGCGTCTGGGAGCGGTCGGTGGACTTAGTCTCCAACAGCTGAAAGGTGACAAAACTGGTTTAATGTTTAGTGCAAACACACGAGTAAATCTACAAAGCAAAGCTACTTACAAGGTCAAGACTCTGCAGCCTGAAACCGTAGGCCGCACCTCTCTTACTGCTATTCATGTAGTTACCAAAGGCGAGAACAATCTGAAAGACAATCCATGAGTTGAATAGCAAAATCTCACACTTCGAAGTCAGTGTATCCAGTTTGACTTACTTCTAAGATCTTTTTCAGTTTAGCTGAAGACTTGATGGACATGGATGCAGCAATGATGGAGTTCAGTTGCTGTGGATGAAGTGAAAACACAATAAGTCCATTTGGTTTGAGCCTATTTCAGCTGAAGTTTTAGCGCTTAAACCACAAACTGACCGGCTGCAGGCGTTTGACACTCTCTGGGAAGTTGCCCATGAAGGTAAGCGTGTTTATTCGCTGGTTTAGACGGGCAATCTTCCCGAAATGAAGAATGAATTGGTCTTCCTTAGTCAGCTCCTCCAGTGGACGGCCTTCTTTCTCATAGTTTACAAGAAGTTTCATCTCAAAGTCTGATGGGATGAAGTGTTCGAGTAATTCCAGGAAGTCTATGGACAGAGACTGCTGGTCGTACCTGTACGATAGATGGACTAGCATCAAAGAGAGCAATGAAAGGGACAAGAAGAGACTTATTCTGGGAATGATAAACAGTAATCAATAGAAGGACATACGTCTCTATGGCTGTGCAGATAGCCGATGGGTCCATTCCCCCCTTGCGGAGAGTGATGGCTAGATTTTTGGCCTTGTTTGCATCAATAAGTGATGTCTTGGTAGGAGCCTTTTGTGCCACCTTTTTCTTAACCTTGGCTAGATCTGCAGAATTCCCCTGTGCCCTTGTCTTGAACTGTTCCTCAAATGTTTCCATGTTCAGCTCCTTAGGGACAGAATGTTAGGCGGAGAAAATGAATTATTTTATTCCAGGACCAATTTAAAGTGCAAATATTGCAAGTTGCACTTGCAAATATTGCAAGTCTCACCCCTAGAATCTGTTCATCATCTAGCTCATTAAACACTGTGCCAGTTACTTGGTTTGGTTTTAAAGCCTGCCAGTTCAACAAAGGCATCCTGTACTTGGTCTGAATTGGCTTCTTAGTCTTGAATCCTGACCAAACATAAACAGGAAGTGGTCAAACACAAATCAGGTCATGAGCTTTAGTGAGATTTTTCCCATTTGTCTCGATGTCCTCACCAGATTGGGCATTTGGAGCTCCAGGAGGAGGTGGGGGTCCACCACCAGGTGGAGGAGGAGGAGGTGGGGGTCCAGCACCAGGTGGGGGAGGAGGAGGAGGGGGACCAGCACCAGGTGGGGGAGGAGGAGGTGGAGGAGGTGGAGGTGGACCTGCTCCGGGCGGGGGAGGGGGCGGAGGAGGAGGTGGAGGAGGTGGAGCAACAGAACTACCATCTGATGGAGGAGGAGGTGGGGGCGGAGGAGTCGCAGTCTCCCCTGGACCACCAGCTGTGGTGGGTGCTGAGGTTTGGATGCTTGGTTCGGTGGATGAGGATGGGCTTTGGACATACTCAACAACTTTCACAGGCACAACCTGGATGTCGAGGCCTCCTGACGGAGTGCGTCCGAGTTTGATCACCCCCTTGTGCTGCAGCTCCTGGATCTTCTGCTCTAGCTCAGAGTGTGACTGACCGACAGAGGAGCCCCGACGCTCCCGGTCCCGCTCCCGCTCCCTGTCCAGCTCCCGCTCTCGCTCTCTCTGCTGCAAAGAGCTGACCTGGGAACACGACTCACGGAGGCTTTCCTGAAGGAGGCAGACACAGATTGTCTTAACTCAGCTGTCTTCAAATAGTTTTCCATGGTTATTAGGCCAACATTTGAGATTTTAAGTCCCACTTTATTAATGCTTTCAACTAAATGTCATTTTTACTACTTTAATCTCATTAAAATGACTTAGCAAATTAATTTATACCTTCAATGCCTAATATCTAATATATTTTCTTTTAACATCAATTAATTTTTGTCAAGGGATATTCCCAATTGTAAATATTCCTCGAGTAAATTCCCACTTGCAAGGCACCATCTAATAGTGAAAACCATAATTATTTGTCACTTGATATTGACAGGAACTTGCTCTTTCTGTTGTTTTGTCAATTTTTGATTTGTACTATGTATTAAATTGGGTATAAATGCACATCTAAACTGCTCCATATTTGCTGAGACTTACATTCAGGATGTCAGAATGATTTTAAATGAATTGCATCCAAACAAAAATGTGTGTTCAAAAACATGTGGCATTTTACATTATTTCTTTAAATATTTCTGTTTAGATAAAATGCTATCTAGACTTACATTAATATGACAAGATTATGTTGCTACAGTGGCAGAATAATAGGAAATGCACAACTTCATAGTAAAAATATAACATTCATGTGTTCTCAAAGCTTAATCAGACGATTTTTCAAATTTAATATTAGGGTTATCAATGCTAATCAAGGTCACGATTGCACTCTTTGCCTCTCTGGTAGTGTACATTGTTAGTTCTTACTTTGAGCAGCTCAGCTTCCTTGGTGGCCTGCATAAACTGAGTCTCCAGTTCAGATATCCTGTCTGTGGTCTGAGTCTCCAGCTCCTCAAGCCGGGAGTTCAGCTGCAACACAAAACAAAAATAACCCTGTTATTAAGCCCCGATTTAAACCACAACCTATGCAACACAAGGGTCTCCATTACTGAGCTAAGAATTATGTAAGATGTAATATTTTACATGAATGTTGTGATTCTGCAGTTCATCCACATGCTCCAGTACTCCTCCCCTGTTCTCGGCATCCTCCAGCAGAGCGCCAACATCCAACACGTTGTCCAAGTAGGCCTGGATTTGGACTTGCAGCTTCTCACTTTCAGTCTGTTTCAGACTCTGTTTCACAAAAATGCATGAAGATTACAAATTAAAAGAGGTCATATACGACACAATAATATATGTTTTATTTATACATATGAATATTATTATATTTTTAATATGTTTATTGTATGTTCAATGCTTACAATCACTGTCATGTTTGTCGATTTGAGAAACATTTGACATCACGACATTACAATTTACAGATCAGTTGAAAAGTAAAGGGGAAATTACTTTACTTAAAACAATCTTGTAGTTATGGTCAAGAAAGTTACATGTTAGGATTAAAGACAAATAAATAGCCTCAGGTTCATTTTATAGCTCTTCTGGCAACTCCTCCTTCATCTTTAAACCCATAAAACACTGTCAATGTACATATTATTAGAAATTATGCCTTTTTCTGCACTACTGATGCATATGAAGGTCTAACCTGAGTTTTTCCAAACACTGACCTCCAGATATTTGTCTAATCCAAGGTGTGTGAACTCGTACTGTAGATGAACTCGGAAGTTCATGTTCTCCACTGAATGGACCACAATGTTTATGAACTGCATGCAGGCCACCTGCAGACAAATGTGAAAGTTAAACCAAAGTTAGTTTTACTTGGTTCAGTTAAAAAAATCTATATTAGTCTCAAAGAGAAAAGTATGTTACTTATTGTTCTAATTTTTTGACATATCAAATATTAAGAAATACTATCTAAAAGTTTCATAGCCTAAAATTAGATAGCATCATACAGTAGAGATGGTAAATCCATGGTCCTACCATGAAGTCAATGTTGTTGTCATCATTGATGAAATACTCCATCAGCTTCTCAAAGCGGTTCCTCTCTTTGCTCACCTGGAGACAATAAATATTTAGATATGCAGTTAGACTGTTGCCCACCTGGGGGCATAAGTGTATCTTTTCAGAATTTTTGATCAGCTAAATGTATTGAATTTCTTATCTGAACACTCTAAAAATATGCCAAAACCCTGCACTGCATCAGAGTTTGGACTTATGAACACACAAATGACAAGTTCACAAAGTTAGAAATGCAACAACATGGGAAGTGGACTGTGTCACTGGCAAGATGTGTCATCTTGTCAGTGACAACAGCATGCAAAAACAAGATTACTAAAGAGCAAAAATCACATGGTATTGGTTATGTTTAGAAACCCCCCCCCCACAAATTTCACCTCCTTAAAGTTGTCAAAAGCAGAGAGAATGATGTCATGCCCTCCTCTGACAAGACAAACGGCAGCCAGCAACTCCAAGACGAGAGCTTTGGTCCTGTCACGGCAGATTAAGACATGTCAGATATCCATGCAGACGGGGCAACAAGGCACATTTTTACTCAAACACAAAGAAACTCACCTGGGATTTTTGCTGTTGAGGCTGAGCGTGATCTCATTCACACAGCGTGGGTGAGTCATTACAAGGTTAAAACCAGACTGAAAACAGAAGAAAGTTTTAAAACAATCTTTAACTTTACAAAATGGTAATCTTTCATCTTTGTCAGAGGAAGCTTAAGATTTTTGCAGATTCAAAGATATAAAACTTAGTTTTCTGTTTGCAACACATTTTGATGACAATTCATGTCTGCATGTTCAGACTATTTGATATTACTCTACCTGGTAGTTCATGATGGCTCTTAAGCACATAATGCACACATGTATATCATCTCTCCGCTGGGATAAATGTGACTTCTTATGCATCCTGTTTGCCAGAGTAGAGCTTATTCTGAAAAGGAAGACCAAGTTTAAGTGTTAAATAAATAAAAGCTGTGAGACAAGGCTCACAGCTTCAAATGGTTTGCTTTTACATTTGAAAAATAGCTATGAACGGAGTCCTGTAGCTGCTAAAGTTGTCAGTCATATTACTTTGACCTCAGATAATATTTTTTCGTGTCCGACATCTTGCATCAGTTGGACTTACATTAGAATAAAATGTGAAGCAGACATTTTCGGAAAGATACAATTCTGCCCAATCATTTTCTGAGAAAATGGTTGAGTGTCTCAACATTGTGACCCCAGAGCACATGGCTTCTGCTTTGCAGATTAAATTTGGTTTTATCTGTTCGACTAAATTTGCTGCAAGTTCCTTTTCTATGAACATCTTATGGTGGTGAGAACTATGTAGGCGACCCGGCCTCTTTCTAACCACAGTCATACCACTGATCTTTTATGGGTGCAGCTTCTTACCTTACAGTTAGGGCCCGTGCAGCTCTGCTCATCCCATGCGAGTGACCCCCGCTAGAGCTCTTGGTCAAATCTTCCATTGACCGCTCTGCTGGTTTTTGTCTGTCTGACAGAGTGCCACCATTTTCCACGGTCTCCAAATCAAATCTGCAAAATGTCAAAATTCACTCGTAGTGACAAATGTTGCCACTGTCACAGAACGTAGCAAATATTCTGTAAGTACTCACGAAGTATCACTTTGAGCATGGGACAGGTATTCCACCAGGACATCCAATCCTTTGTTCTGCTCATTAAGAAATTCCTGAGCCCATCTGAAGAAAAAAAATATAAATTACATTGCCAAATAAAGTATATAAACAGGCTTAATGTAGCATAGCAAGGGTTTGTTAAGTTTTCAATCAGTTGCAGCACAGAATCCAGGATTCTATAACGGCAAACAAAATGTATTGAGTTTAGGCACCGACATAGAGGTCAGAAGTAAAAATTAATATGTTAACTTAATTTTGTTTGCATAAAAACTAGCATTAGAATTTAAGCTAGTAGCTACAGGAATTTAAAAAAAAGTAGCCCCTGTAAATAAATTATTTTGCTCACCTCATTACAGAGCTATGTTTTGTGTTACATTCAGTTTTGGTATCTAAACATTAGGGTTCTTTGCCTGCCGTCCAGATTGCTGAACTATTTATGCTCCTGCGTTATTCGTGGATGAGGATGTGTGATGGGTCATTCAAGTACAGATTATGAATCATGAATGACAACACTTGTTTTCCTTGTTCATTCCTTAATATGATCTATTTTAGATTTAGACTGTTACTTATCCAAGGCAAGTTTATTTTTCATAGCACCATTCATAAAATTACATTGTGCCACTTGACAATTTAAGAAGCAGAGATAAGACTATCACTTTAAAAACACAAAATAATCCAAAAGGAGCCACTGATATGCTATGGAGCGCAAAAATTGTGGGAATTGATTAGTCATCCAAACACCCCAAAGTCATAACTTGTTACTTTGAACTCAAAGGCACTAGAGGCAGATTAGGCTGATTGAATCTTCTTTACTCCACTTTACTTAAATATTTTACCCGATTTGTCTCTTGATTGATAGCATTGTTGTATTGAATGCAAATCCAGTTTTGTTAACGTCTTCACTATTGTGCCTTTGTATAACATTCATGCACCATACATCCCCAAGAAAGTCAATAAAAGCTGAATAAGCCTTACAAATGCAGAGGAATTGAAAATTAAAGATGGCATTCTAAATCTGCATTGGTCTGTATCTGTATTTTCATTTCAAATGATGAAATAAAAATCACACATACTGACCCGATGTGATTAGTGCGAAGGGATATCTCCAAGGCTTTAAGGACCTGGGTGGCATCTTGAATTTTTTTCTTCGACTAAGGAAGGAAAAAAATATATCATTTTGTGGTGTCTCTACACATTTTTGAAGATTAAATTTGATATTAATTCTATTATTCAGGGAGTCATGCATCCCACTGACCCTGCGGGACACCCCTCCTTGATCTTGGTAGAAGCTCTTTATCTTGGACAAGTAAGTGGAGGGGGGGCTCTTCACTTGGAAGCGCTCCTGGTGGGAAACAGACAGCAGATTTAACATATGCATATGGCGCTTCACATTTTATTAGAAAACCGGTGACGAGCACAAACGCGCAATCATCATATTTGTGCACCATTTGAAGCTATTCCTGCATGCACTACTAAACACAAAAAAAGACACTAACCACCCTTGGTTACCATAGTGACACCTCCATCAGCTGCCGCAACTGAAACTGAGCTGCAGGGTTTTGACACTGCACACACCACATCAATATTTTTTTTCACTAAATGTTTATGTACTTTCAGTCAACTCTGTCCTGGTGAAGGCACTGATGCAACAATCCTGTTCAATGTCATGACGTCTTTTGTGGTTTGAAATGATGAAACACCAGCAAAAACGCTCACCTGATCGCAGACTAATTCCCATTTCTTGTCATTGTCGTATTGACTCAACAGCTTAAGTTTGTCAGGAGGCAAATTCATGTAGCTCTGAAGGAAAGAGAAAGAGAAATAATTTTTTAAAAATTTGATAGAGAAATGTATATTTGATCCCTTTCCGATCTCTTTTGCTTTTTCTCTTTTGTTACAAATAATAGTTTCACATCATCAGGAAATTTTAAAATCAAACAAAGAATGCCTCAGTAAAAATTCAGTTAATTAAGGAGGGAACAGCTATCTAAACTAATCTGACTAAATGTGAAAAAGTAATTTCCCAATAAACCTAATAACTAATTTTGCTACCCTGGCAGGAAACAACTGCTATCAGATATTTTAAATAACTGGCAGTGAGCCTTTACATTTCTGTGGAGGGATTTTGGCCCACTTTACTTTGTAGGATGGTTTGAATTCAACCAAAATGTAATGTTTGAATGGCCTGTTTGGAGTCTTGCCACAGAATATCGAGTGGTTATATAATCCTAAAGTTTGACTAGACCACTCCAGATACTTAAATTTTCCTTTCAATGTTTGTTCTGGGTTCTTTTGTGATACTCTGAATGAGTCGTCAATGCAGAAGTAATTTTGACAGGCTGGCCACTCCTGAAGCCTCAAACATTTTTTATTTTCTCTATCTGTGGACAGTGGGTCTCACTGCAGTTCACTGAAATCCCAAAGGACTACAAAAGGCTTTGTAACCCTTTTCAATGACTTAGTTTCTCATTTGTTCTTGAATTTTCTTAGATTGGGGACATTGTGTGTTGCAATGAAGTAACATCATGAGTTACCTCATGCCAGACATGTTTTATTCAAGTGATTTCTGGATCACTTGATCCAGAAATCAAGTGATCTCTGAATCTGACAAGGTGTTGTTAAAGAAGCAGAAATATTTTTTTTAATTGGAGTTAATTCGTGTGTTTAAAAGGGGATCAATCATATTTAACATAACAAGTTGTTTTGGATAGCTTTTTATTTCAGTAATTGAAATTAAATTGAGAAACTACATTCTGTATTTATTCAGTTTGCCTGATATTAAAATTTGTTTGCTGATCTAAAACATTAAAGGGTGACAAATAAGCAAAAACAGAATCAATCCTTAAGGGAGGACAATATTTTGTCATGGCACAACAACATCCTTTATACATTATTTCCTTCCTTTCTGCTTCTTCAATTGTATGTCAGTCTAAACAGATGTATATCAAATGTCAGTAAGAAGTAAGAGGATGTACCTGTTCAGAGGAAAGATGACTCACTGTTTGCA
Organism: Xiphophorus couchianus; assembly: GCF_001444195.1. Taxonomy (NCBI): domain Eukaryota; kingdom Metazoa; phylum Chordata; class Actinopteri; order Cyprinodontiformes; family Poeciliidae; genus Xiphophorus; species Xiphophorus couchianus. The sequence continues at coordinate 7,422,546 of NC_040243.1, read as the reverse complement.
TGAGTTATGGGTGGTTGTCAAGAGCTACTTCATCTCCCAAAATATATTTGTGATAAACAGATATTCACCTCAGAAGTCTTTTTCACTGACTACCACTTTAGCTTGATAAAACAAAACAGTAAAAAAAAATGAAGGTTTTAGATCTTTGTAATGCTGCTTTATTATAATGCTTAAAATATACTTTAATTATAGGAGATCCAGGAATAAAACCTTTAATTTCTCCATATTACACATCTTGAAATAAGTACAAATATTTTCACAAATGTTTTTGGGTTATCACTGTTAGGTTGCCTTTTTCTGTTTGTGCACCTCTCATGACTTTTTGTTTTGCTACATCTTCCTTATTGCTTATTGGCAATGTTACAGCGAATCAGCTTGAGGTCAGATCAACAACATTAAAAATTTACTCCCTTTGCCCTCTTTCTCTTTTCTTTCCATATTTTTGGAAAGTCTGGTGAGACTTCGGTGTTGCATTGTCCTGTAATTAGATGGACAAATGACCGTGGAAACGTTGGCCTTAGTTTGGTTTATGTTGCAATATTTCAGGACAGCTTTCTGCATCCCAGAAGAGCACACAAGTGTAGCTGGTGATATTGATACAAGCCAGACTGGCTTTTACCCTTGTTTCCAATAACATCTGACCATATTTTTGTCTTGGTTTTTCCCAAGTCAAAATTAGCCCTAAGATAATACACTGCTGTGTGTTATAGACTTTTAATTTATGTTTTGATATGCAGTGCATCAGCAGACATATGGAGTTAGAAATAAAAAAAAATCCATATCCATACAGTTTGACTGCCTGGAGGAAATAAAAAATTAACTAAACTTATAAATCTTGTTTTTCTACTTCTGTTCTCCATAATCCTTTGGATTATTATGGTTCAGAACCGTAGAAAGTGACTGTGACAGGGATTACGACTGAAAACCCCCACCTTCGTAGGTTTTTAGTGTAGGCTGTTTTAGTAAGATCACAAGTTTAGTTCTTAGTGTTAAGAAAGGGCACAATAGAATTCAAATAATGACTGAATTCTCATATAAAAACTGGTCATTCTCTTTAAAATATGAATAAATAAAATAAACAAAAATAAATTTGAATAATTCAGCATCAAAGTAAGGATCTTGTAATTAAAATAATATATGCCTGTACAAATCTTGTGTTTCTTACTAACTTAATTTAAAATACTTCAAGTCAGATTATGCACTTTGATCTAACCTAAAACCCCAAAAGCACACTTTTACTGTCAAGACAAATAAGTTAACTCAGCACTGGGTGTGGTTTTGAGTTACCCCATACACACCCAAACAGCAACTTGGTTTTTTTTTCTTCACATTTTTAAAAAAAAGAAGAGGTTCAAAAAGGAAATGGCCCGTTGCTTTGGCGAACAAAGAACTGTTCTTCATCCTTGGCGGGGCAAGGGTGGAGCCCCTTCGTGGGTTTTGTGGTAAGAAAAAAGGGCAGATGACAATGTACATCACGCACATTGACTTACGTTGTCAATGTTTGGAAAAACTGGTGTTAATGAAGAAAGAAAATGTCCACTTGGTGCAAAATGTCTTTCTTGTTTAAAGATTAAATCTTAAGCTTACAATGGAAGTGTTCTGTTAAAAGAGGAAGTGAGGTCATGCATTCATATGAGAGCTGGGAGGGTGCAACATGCAGGAAGCAGCACATGTCATGTTGGTTCACTATGTGATAAAGTATATCACACAGATTAGTTTATATTTATCAAAATACAGTTTTGAAGAGTACATCTCATTTATTAAGTAAAGCAAAAATTATCTATACCAGAACTGTTTTAAGTCAGGTGGGTTATCAACAGCCACTGCATCTGAAGCAGATTTAAGTCCAGAATTTGGCTAGGCCACTCTACAAGGTTTTTTTTGAGCCATTCAAAGGTGGATTTCATGGTGTGTTTTGGATCATTGTCCTGGCTGGACATTCTCCTTCAGGATTCTCTGCATTTTGAAAGCAAAGAAATGTACATTTGATCCCTTTCTGATCAAATGTACATCAGAAAGTGATTACTAGTCACACTAGTGATGACTAGTGTGATGTAGTGATCATCACACTGCAATCAACGTGTTTCCCTGTCAGCATATTGTTGTTGTTTTTTTCTTTTTGAAAAAGGCTCTGTTAGTTTTACACCAGGTGTAACAAGAATGTAGCAACAGGTCCACTCTCCAGAACGTTTTTCTCTTGTCTCTAAAGTCCTCAGATTATTTCCCAAAAATAATCCGAGATCATTGAGATTCTGTTTTTGGTAAATGTGAGATGTTATTTTAATTTTGTCTTGAAACTCTTCTATAAAGCCTTTTTTTGCCCAGTTTCTTTCTTACTGTTGAATCATGAACATTTGCCTTAACTAAAGCCTGCAGTACTTTAGATGCTGTTCTGGACTTTTATAATCTGATGCATGAGATTAATTCACTCAGAGTAATTTTAGAAGGCCAGCTTGTTCCATGAAGGTTCACCACTGTTCCAATGTTTGATTCTTTTGTAAATAATGGCACTCACTGTGATTCACCAGAGACCAAACTCTTAGAAACAGCTTTGGAGCATTTCCATTTCTGTTTAAGAACTTTTACACTACTTCATTTCATCAGACATGCTCTATTTAAGTGATTCTACAGGCTAGACAGCAATCAAGCCTGGGTGTGACTAATGAAACTGAACTCAGCTTTCAAAAAATTTGGTTACTTACAGTTAGTTCTTGGTTTCACGAGGCACATACACAGCACCAGATTGGTTTGGACAGGTTTTATTTCTTCTTAATGCTTAGCCATTTAAAAATAGTTTGTTCTTTATTTACACAAGGTATTTTTGTGGAACATTGATGTTTGTCTGATGATATGAAACATTTAAATGTGACAAGAAAGCAGAAGAAATCTGTAAGAGGACAAATACTGTTTTCTCGGCCCATTCAGCCTGAGGAACATGTGTGAGACCCACATACTCATAATCTCTACAATTACAATTACATTCATGAAGCTACTTATTACAGTCATGATGGTGGATACTCTGTATTTTCTCCACCTTCGATGCACAAAACATGAACAGCAGCTCCTGGGGTAAATAATACTATATATTAAATTAATCTATGACATATGTTTGTGTAAAATGTAGATAAACAGCTATGTTAAAATGTGAAGATGACCTAAGTCCATCCACCAATCTATTCTCCATACCAGCATGCTAGTGCCTATATCCAGCAATCATTGCTTGAGAGTTGGGACATATGCTGGACAGTTTGTCAGTTACAATGGAAACTCTTTCCTATGAGCAGCTTACTAACCTATTAGCCAAACAGCTTTTTGGACTGTGGATGCCGGGGTTCCGAGTCAGAACACACACATGCTTATGGAGAACATGCAAACTCCATGCAAGAAGACTTTGGCATCAATTTGAAACCAGAACCTTCTTGCTGCAAGGCTCAAAATCCTCTGTACATGAAGCAAAAATAATGTGAATACTTTAAATGTTGATATCAAATATAGGCATCTCTTGTTAAATCTGCTTTATAAAAAAAATGCATTGCATGACTTTTACCATCTGCATGACTTTAGTCATCTGTAAACCTGGGAGACCAGTCATTATAGTAATTTAGTCATGCTTTTTTGCAATTTGATATTTTCCCTTTCATGTCTGATATGGAATTGCATTCACACATCAGGATATTGTTAGGGTTTCTTTTTTCTGATTCAATGTGTCAAATGTTGTGGCACCATTGCAGATCTGGATGTTGTAGCAGTATTTTGAGGACTCAATCTAACATCTTAACTAAATTTATGGTGCAATAAGAAACTCTTTCCACAACTAGTTTATAATATGTTGCAAAGAAACTCTTTTTACTTTGAGATTAATACCAATACATTTATTTTTAAATTTTTCATTTGGAATGTTGTTTACTCGTTACTATTTTTAAGTGAATCTAGAGAACGATAAAGAATAAAGCAAACCACTTCTTCCTGTTGTAATGTTTACATGGGAAGGCATCCTCACACTGTAAATTGCAGGAATAAATAGTCTTCATTCTGATACCGTTGTTTCTGAATTCAGCTTGTCATAGTCATGTCTCAATTTATAATCTCCATTCTTTGGATTTCATTAGTGCTTTACTTTGCTAACACCAACATAACCTAGACCAAGTGAAAATAATCTTTAGTTTCACAGATCTTCTTTTCCAACTCAACAGGTTTTGTTTTTTTTATATTATAAGAATTTTAATTTCTGCTGGCGGCTTTGTGATTTAAACAAATACTGTATGTATTACTCCTGAAGATGGGGGATTTTTGTCCCCAGCCTTGTGGGACTGTTGAAAGAATGGTGAAACTCTTGCTTTCCGGTCCTGTAAAATGTGTTGCTCAACTTCCCCTTGAGGCCAGCTACCCAGGCAGGCACTAATCACCCGCCTTGTAGACAGGCACTTCAGAAGAACCTTGAATTATTTGTGAACATTTGAGCAAAATCACGGATTATTGATCACTTTCAAGCATCCTGATAATTAGTTACAAAATTGGAAAAAGCTGAGATAAGTAGTGGAAAAAGTAATAGAAATATTGGTAAACATGACTACCATCACTTAATTTAAAGTCTCAATTGATTTGTTTTATATAGCTTCCTAGCTCTGTGTTTCCTGATCAGCTGGTCTGCTACCAAAACTTACATAATTCCTTGAGTCTGTGCAAATCTCTATAATCTAGTTTGTTTTTATGTGCAGCAAGGGTGTGTTCCTCAGCTACTCACCAGCACCACATTGAAGCGCTCCTCCAGCTCCTCTTCTGGGGGCATTGGGAGTTTTGGTGAAGAAGATTGCTTCTTCTGCAAAGGCAGTGTGGGGTCGCTCATCGCCGATACTGAGTTCCTGGCCTCTCTGCCCTCGGCCGCCTCTAGCTCCAAGCCCCCTGCGGCCGCATTCCCCATCACTAATCTCCACAAGTAATCCAGGAGGAAAGCTGTACACAAACTAATTCACCTAAAAAATCAGACTGTTCCACAGCAGAGTAGCGGAAGGCGATCACTCCAAATGACAAGTAAGAGAGTCCTGGGCCTTCAAGGTGATGAACATTAAGTCTCTCGCTCACTAAAATCTTGCTTGTCCAGTAGACACAAGAAGTGAAGAAAAAAGTTGGGTTATCCTCATGTTTGCTCTCTGATTAACATCTCTAGATACAAGATAAAAAACCCAGTCAGGTCCTGACAGAACTGAGAAATAAAACCGAGCCTGTGTCTCACCAACTCTCTGCACTGGTTGAAAACTTCTCTGCAAAGTAAAACTCAAAGGCCTATGTGTGAGAGGAAGGAGAGGGAGTGCGATACACTCTGTAACTAAGTCAGAAACCACAGAAGCACAAAAGCAGAAGAGCAACTTCCTGTGTGACAGCAACAGAATCTGGTGTAGAGGACAGGGTGGAAGATAAATGTGGCAACCGTTAGTAACGTGCATAAAATAGGTGGATGATTAGAAAAAGAAAAGTACAGTGTGGTGGTGGCTCAAAGATAAGATATAAATTCAGTCTAATGAAGTTATTACATTAGCAGTTGCACTTGAAAACTTTAACACAGGAGGAAACTGCCCCTAGTTAGTGGTGAAAATATTTGCACTGGAGCCGTTTGTTTCCCAAAACTTATGTTTTTATATGATTAAATTACCAGAGCCATTCCTTAAACCATTGCTAGTCAGGTAAATAAAGATGACTATGGAAAGAATGATAAAACAGCGCCTCAGTGTGGTAAAATCAATTGTTCAATTGTGCATTTAGGGTCATTGTATGTTAGTCAATATCCTATCTCCTGATTAGTTTAATGATTAAGTATTCTTATTGAGTAAATAGGTTAATTAATGCTATTTAAAATTTGACTTCAACTATCTGCTACTACTTTTAAGTGTATTATTGTGTGTGCTGCACATGAACTGAAATCTTAAAAGCTAGCGTCGAGTCAAAGCAACTTATTAAAATATTTACAACAGCACTCACTGTTTGTTTATTTGAGACAGCTAAGATTTCTTGAACAGCCTTTAGACCTGGATTTTTTGTTGCTATTTCCAGAGGCGCACTTGAAAGCAGTCTTGGTACTTATTCATCCTTCCAAATGGACGAAGCTGTGTTTGCTGGGTAATTTAATATACTGTATTTACGTCAGGCAAAGGAAGGTAAATGTAGCAAGTGCAATGAAACAGTGCCTCTATGTGGCAAAAGTCAGCAAAGGCATGTAGTGGTGTTACATTTAGAGTCCTCTCAGTGATAGGAATTTATCATTATCAACCTCAACGTTGATAATGGCCTATTTTGGTCTAGTGTTTAAAAGACAACATTTAAAGTATGATATAATGAATAGTGGAATAAATATTTATGAGGTAACTTGTTTTAGTTGTTGCATTCAAGTCTTTTTTTCCACCTGGCCTGTTCCATCCAGATAAATTATACCTACTATACTTATGTGTTCTACAAATGAACGGAAGAACTCATAGCTTGAGTAAAGTAGGGTTGCATCTGCAACAGGCTGACATCAATGTTCACATTTTTTAAATGTGACTTCAATCTACTGGTTAACGTTTAATTTTTTTTAATTATTTTGGCACTTTTATTTTCATTTTCTTAGCAGCACCTGAAGGCAGCCACACTATTAGTTTATTTAGCATTCCAAAATGACGGATCCAACCACGTCTCCAGAGGACCCCTGGAAAGTAAGTCACTGTTAAAGACCACTTTTCAGCTTCCCGCTCATTGTTTTTTACTGTGACATCTGTAATGTTTAATAAACTGTTTGGAAATGCTGACGTTTGAACGGCGCTGCTAATGTAGCGTTAGCTTCATCACGTTCAGTAACATTGGAACAGATGGCTAACATGCTAGCAAAGTAAACAAAGCCGACTAAAAAGAAAAAAACTCGTGTTTCTTATCTAATATTCTTTTTCTTGTGAATTAGCTTGTCTTCCATAAAGAAGAAAACTACTAATGCGTTAAACTGTATTTAAAATATCGATTTTAAGTGAAGTTGAAAGGCTTTTGAAGAGTCTGACTTATTAAATGGCCACTTCGTCTTGCTTGATACGTCTCACACTAAGCCGTTTCTTTGTGGATATTATTGTATCCGTTCTTATTATCTAATATTTATATTTATTTGCATTAATTTTAGTGTGCAAACTCTATTGCGGACGAAAGAATGTTGTAGATCTTATATTAATGAAATTTGAGCCTTGTATCGAGTTTTAAACCTATTTTGTCAAACAATATTCATTTTTAAGGGAGCTCTTAACAGTAGACAAAGTTTCTCAGGTTTTTTTTTTTGCCACCATACGCAGTGGAAAATCTGGGCTAACACAACCAAGCAATAAACCCATTGTGTTGCATTGCCCTACATCCAGCAGTAAAACCTATTTGACACATCGTTTATCTTCTGTTGTACTTAAAATGGACAAATCAGGCTGTTGCTCAGTAGGGGGGTTTAGAATGGCTTGTTGTTGCTCTTTTGTCAACATATTTAGGACAGCACATATTTTCCTCTTGTCATTTCAACCTCACACTCTATATTTTATTTCTTCTTTGCTACTTGGTGATGGCCGGGCAGACAGACGGGGCTTTCAGCGACAATGGCTTTGACACCAGTGAGTAATTCTTACATGACATATGTCATCTTTTCTCTGTGATCTCTTGTCTCTCTTGTTTTTAATTTTCTCATAACTATTGTTTTGTTATTCAGGTTTCTTCACTGATACTGCCAGAAAAGGTAGCATTGTGTCCAGGACAAACAGTATCGGCTCTACAAGTGCCTCTTCAGTTCCAAATACAGGTATTGTCTTTTTAACAGCTAACATTTTGTCTTACAGCTATTTACAGTCCATGTGTAACATGTTTAGAGTTTGCAAAGCATATACAATAGTCAGGGTTCCTGCCCAGTCTTGGAAAAATCAGAAAATGCACAGAATTAATTTCAGGTCTGGATACCAGTGGTAAAAATACAAAGTCTGATTTTCCAGACTTGCATAATTTGAATATTTTTTAAGATTAACATCTACTAAGAAAAAAATCCCTGACCTTAGCTATAAGAGCATTTAAACATATTTAAATGTTAGGTTGATAGCTCATACTCAAATGTCCAAAACCAAAAGACACAGCAAAAAATGTAGAGGTTTGATTGAATTTGGAAAAATATGAAAGAATAAATTCAAATTTGACTTAAAGGGTACTTAGTGCTTTCTGTCTTGGTGATTCATTTTGCTGATGATCTATACTACAGATATGTTTCTATAATAAAAATGAATTTGTTCCCTAACAGATGATGAAGACAGCGACTATAGGCATGAGACGTCGTATAAAGACTCATACAAAGACCGAAGGAGACAAGCACACACACAAGCTGAGCAGAAGCGCAGAGATGCAATCAAGGTAACTTCACATCAGGATCCTCCCCCCCCTTGTTATCAAATGTTTCACATATTATAGAAGTTTCTAATTTTATTCTCTCATTCTAACACCAGAAAGGTTATGATGACCTGCAGGGAATTGTCCCAACCTGTCAGCAGCAGTCTGAGTTTGCTGTCGGAGCACAAAAGATCAGCAAGGCTACTATTCTTCAGAAAAGTAAGCAATAACCAACAAATACTTTATGAATTGTGAGCCAATGTGCCTTTATGTATTCAGAAAACAGTTTCTGTTTGTGTTAAATGTAGTTTCACCCCTAACTCAACAATGTTATTGCTAAAGAAATAAAACTAAAACTGATGCTATGTTGTGCCTTTTGTAATTTTTTACAATAATATTTGTACTTGCATTGTTGTTGTTTTTTAAGCTCTGATTGTATACAGCGATACCTTTACAGCCAAAATGACTGAGTTTTATCCTCATAATAAATACTTTTGGATATTGTTATTTTAACTTCTTGAACTGCATTCCTGAACTAAATGACCTTTTCATGATGATGCTCAATTTTAAGTACCATTCAAAAGCCATATGTTAAAGGTTTAACTGATGGGAAAACCTTTTTTTTTTTAAGTTGCACACCTTTTCATAAGTTTTAAAGTTATTGCTTTTTAATTGAATTCAAGTGTTAAAAAAAGAGCATCAAACAAAAGAAGTCATATAGAAATCTTGTTATGGCTGAGTTCATCTATGAGAAATAAAAAGGGAGAAGCAGCATTGCCAACAACTCATAATTGACATCCTAGTGCTGTGCCAAGTGTTTGTTTTATTGTTTCAGCAATCGACTACATCCACTTTCTTCATAAAGAAAAGAAGAAGCAAGAGGAGGAAGTTTCTGTCCTAAGGAAAGAAGTGATGGCCTTGAAGATCATGAAAACGTGAGGAAGTGGTTTATATCTTTTTTTATTTTTTACAACATAAAATCTCCCTTCATCTAGAAAAAACATGACATAAAGTCCTGACTGCCATAAGACTTTAGATTTAAAAATAATTGTTGATCATGGGGAAAGAGGGAACATCGTTTTAGCTTTGATTGCAATTAATCTCCTCATTGAAAAGTGTAAATCCTAATAGGTTTTTTTTGTTGTTTTTTTTAAACTGTGAAAATCTTTATGTTATACCCACACAGAAACTGCAGCTGTTTACTAAATTGGAAATAAGATGCTTGTTTCCTTCCAGGAACTATGAGCACATAGTGAAGGCCCACCAGAACAACCCACAGCAGGGAGAGGACCAGGTCTCTGACCAGGTCAAGTTCAACATCTTCCAGAACATCATGGACTCGCTGTTCGTGTCTTTCAGTAATTCTGTTTCAATGAGCAGCTTCCAAGAACTGTCCGCCTGTGTTTTTAGCTGGATCGAGGAACACTGCAAGCCACAGGTAAGGACTCTTATGGATGGATGCTGCACAAAGCAAAACATCAATCTGCAGAGGGAGTGACCATGTTTCTTTTCTTTCTCAGACGCTGCGGGAGTTTGTTGTTGGAGTGCTCCGGCAGCTCAATGGCCAGCTTTATTAGTTGAGGGGAAACCTCTGGCTAACTTCCAGAAATTGACTTTTAACTTGCTCTTGTCTCCCAGGATGGAATTAAAACTTCAATCTGCCACAGTCCTCACATTGACTTCAGCTCATCAGAGATTCCTGGATTGTTGTTAGATTACCTCGTCAAACGCTATGGGGAAAGATGAAAGGTTGCCTTGGCTTGAGCAGTTAAATAGGGTTGCCTTGTGACCTCTTTACTGTTGGGAATTTACATCTCTGTAGTGTATTTTTTGCTCCATCCCAAACTTCTAAGGAACGCAGAGGAAACGCAATTTTAAGTGAAATGTGGCGTGCAGAGAACATCTAGTTATAATTTCAACAAAGCACAGAAAACGGAACGTATGAATAAAAAGCTTCCTACAAAACGACGCAGGAAGTAGTGTCTTATCAGGTCCTCCTCCCAAGTTTGCCTAGTTTCATAATCTAAATGGTAGCCATATACATATATACATGTGTGCCTACAGACAAATAGATGCTCATATCAAGTCAGTTATTCAGTTCAGAGCAAATCTACCTGGCTTACCTGAGACACCATGAGGAGAAGTCATTTATTTGACGCGAATGAAGTGATGGTGATGTTTCTGCTGCATCTTAATTAATAGAGTAAGAAAGCAGAACGGTCACAGCTTTTCTTCTCTCTCGTCAATAGTGACCATGTAGCTGGATTCTGAACGAGAGCTTTTTGTGCTGCTGCACACAAACAAGTCACTCCTGAAATTTGTTGGATTGCTATGAGTATTTCAAGCTCTTCTGTTTTCAGGAGCATGCCATATGCATGCATGCCTCAGAATTTCCATCACTGATGCTTGCTTTGAATGAACTCTTTACTGTGACGGAGCTCCATGTTTAAATAAGCGTAGCTTTATAATGGGGGCAAAGCAGAAAAACACATGTTGTAAATGTTAACCAACTGTGCCACAGCTCGGTGAACGAATTTAAGTTATTTACAGGATGATGTTAAACATCAAGTGTTGACTTTGATAAGCCTTTTTTTTTAACTTAATTATATGAAACATCACTAGAATAAGTTGTTGTAATGCTGTTATGGTAAATGTATAGATCTGCTGTGTGAGCTTTTATGATCAGTATGTTGATTACCACTACAGGTTTTTTTTTTTTTTTCCAATCACTGCTACCATAAATGTTAGACCCTAAAAATTATTCATCTGTCAAAACACTTCTGTACTCAATGAAAAACGAAAAAAAAAAAGACTTATAGATGATAAATTTCAGCCATTGAATTTAAACAATTTTGTGTTTTCAGGAACTCTATTTCAAAGGTAAATCACTAGTAACTTTTAGATACCACTGAAGTCTAATTCAAGTGCCATAAACCCGCTTGCAATGATCTCAATGCTCTCATTGAGCTTACGCTACTAATTAAGATTGTATAGAAGTAGTCGATCCATTCAAAGTCTTATTTTCGTAAACACAGAACTGGAGGTTTTATAAGGCTTGTATATGATGACACGTGTGTCTAAACATGCAGTGGATGTTGATAATGTGTTGATTTTATTTTCCTTTTCAGGAGAAAAAAAGTGCAAGGTGGCAAGAGAAAAGAAACTAAGTCAACATGAAACACTTTAATTACAATAAACTTATATACTCGTACTCTTAAAAATGTGGTCAAGCATTAGTTTGATATATCACCATCTTAAACAAAAATAAAAATATTTCAGTTGGTAAACTGTTCACAACTCAACCTGAATATGTAGAACTCTTGTGAACTCAGGTATGTTTTTGTGGTTATAAAATTGGAAAACAAACCGCTGTTGCCTCTGAGGTGATGAGCATCCCTCTATAACGCCTCAACATTTGTGATTTGTTTAGCTAATACTGATGTACATAAATGTTTTCAGCTATGTTTTCCATGTCAGAATATGTTAAACTCGTATTTATTCAAAGAACGTGTTATAAATAAAGTTTCCTCTTGGGATTAGATCGCTGTGATCAGTTTTCTTCGCTTCAGTCTACCCAGGCTTGATCTGATTCAGTAGCTGTGTAGCTGTTTTCTTCAGGTGGTGGGAAGCACCACCTTACAGTCCTCATCCGTCTCCACTCCCACCTCTTCCTGCAGTAAAATAAAAGCATTGCCAGTCAATTAACATTTGAGGAAAATGGATATAATTACTTCCTTCTCATCTTACCAGGAACTCCTTTTTGCTCTTTGGATATCCCTCCAGGATGGCATTCATCATGTCTGAAGCCTGAGAAAAACAAAACTATTTTAGCACTTCCAAAGCAATTCTCCTTTACCACAATGTGCAAATTTAAACTGATTTGTTGACAAAAATACACTACCAATCTCTTCCTCTTTTTCCACTCTTTTACATAAACATCACGCTCTTTATAGACCTAAAAATTACAACAAACACACCACATTTTACAAGAAATGCAGAACAACTAAAGTAAGAGATTAATTGAGGTTTTAAAGTGGTTAACACCTTCTCTTTTTCTTCTGGTGTTACGTGATTTGTAGCTGACTTTATCTTCTCCAGACGTTCTCTGTAACCAGAACATTCGGCTTTCAGCTCCTGGATTTCTGCCATCATTTCCTCTGTTGTGAGGGAGCTGTTCAGCTCTTTCAATTCTGGCATAGCACAAAGAAATTCATTTCAGCTGTATTTCCTGCACTGGGCTAAACAGCATAATCATGATGTCTTCAGTAGTGTTTTTTGAAATGATCTGAATCAGCAGAGCAGTCTACCTGTATCTAGCTGCCTGCAGCTCTGTGTTAGGGTCTGCACCTCTGCACTGAGCTCTGAAATCTGTTTATCCATGGCCTTCAGATCTGCATCACTCACATCTCTGAACTGAGACTGTGGGTGAGATTACAAATGGTTCAGACGACATCTCCCTGCCTACAGCAATGAAACATTCTAGATTAACAGACTAACCTGATCGGCAAAGTAAATCTTTTGCTTGCCATACATTTTCTCCTTTATCTTGCCTTCCTGAGCCAGCAGTTCCATGGCTTTGACCACTGCCTGGTGGAGCAAGTTAATCAATCTATCATCAGGTTGCAAACAATACAGCTTTAAAGATTCCTCCCTTGTGCCCTCTGTAGATTTACAATTGAACATCTTTGTGGCCAAAAATGCTTCATTACCTTTCCCTAAAACCATATTTTTAATTTCACAACTAAGGTGAGAACAACTAAGTATTTTTAAATAAGTATAAATATTTTACACTAAAATACTTATACTCATTTGTGGTTTTTGTAAAAGAAATCAGTAATTCAAATGCATAAACTGACATTTAAAGGAATTGACTACAGCTGACTGGATGTAAGGTAATTTGACCCAGAATAATCACGAAATCAAAAAAATACAAAAAAAAGATAAAGAAAGAATTGATCTCACAGTTTTGCCCAACCCATGCTGCTTCTGCAAATTACAGAAGACATCCTGAGCACTGTAGGGACGGTTCTTTTCATTTAGATAGGCGAGGATGATAGACGCTCCTGTAATGAAAAAAACTATTAAGGCTGTGCAGATAGATGCCATTGTGATAGACTTAATACACTTTTATGTTTGAGTTTGCTCGATTTCATCACATCTTATGACTCATAACCATTAGTGCCTCTTTCAGATATTCTCCCGCAACAAGCTGTTGTTCGGGTTAGCTAACGTTAGCTTTATGCTAACCTAGCTACACTTTATTTCGAAGTTTCTGTGAAACACCTACATCCTCCACGCGAAATAAAAAGTTGTCTGGGATTAAAAACAATCGAAAATAAATTGAAGTAGTTTATTTTCCTTACCGTTGTCTTTTTTGCTCATTTTCGTGTTCACGTTAGCTTTTCAGATTGAGTTTCGCGGAAACTGTGCGTCACGGAAAAGATCGACTATTTTATAAGAGGTATCACTTCAGTATATAATTCCAACTCACTCAGTCAATCTGAGATCTTCTGTTGAATTTTTAGCTGATATAAAGTGATATTATTTTGACAGAGGAACGAATAATGTTTCGCCTGTATTTGTCTCAAAGTTGTAACCGAGTGGGGTTGGCTTAGATCTTTAAGTTGTAGCTACTAAACCCGAAAAAAATAAGCCTTGTAAGACGTCTGTATCTTTAGTTGCTCTGAAAGGAACTGTACTAAGAACGCCCCCCTGATAAGATAAGATAAATCTTTATCGTCATTGTCACAAGGACAACGAAATTCAAAAGGTGCCACCAGTCAATGCACATGCCCAAAAACAAAAAATAACTGTCTCACAATTCACACACAACGCAAGAATCAACAAACAACTGGCAAAAAATAAAAAATAAACAAACAAAAAATAGTCACAATATAGAAGGAATTCACATTTTTACTTTAAATTTCAATATTCAAGTCTTAGAAGATTCCATTTCCATAGTGTTTTTTCATTTTAAATTAACAAAACATCAATAAGAATTATACTATGCAGGTATTTTTTACCTCTTCTGTCTTTTTTGGTATTTCATTGTGTCAAAGAACAATCCAAAAGACAAACTTAATTCCAAACAATTTATTCAATGTATTTTCCACTTCAAAATATATCAAAACCAGATACGGAGAAGAAAATACAATACTATGCACATTAACTTAACAGACTATAGAATATTGAGGACTTAACTTTTCATGGAGCAGCTTGACTAAACATTAACACCCAAATCTAACAAGCCAAAGAAATCCATCTCAGCTATCAATCAGTGCATTGTTTTTCCAACTTCAGCCTCATAAAGGACAATCAAGCTGTTTTTTTGTTGTTGTTGTTGTTTCATAGTACTGAAAACCTTTCTAAACAGGATACATTTTTCAGAATAAAAGAACAATTGTTTTTCTATTAAAACAGCATAGAAGATTCAGTAAATCTGAATTTTTCTGGTTTAAAGTGCCATATTTTCGCCAACATAAAGAACAATCAGACAGACCTATACAAAATCACTTTAAACCATTAAAAAAAAAGAGGGAGATCAGCATTTATACAATTTTGATGTAAACATGGTTCCAAATTAAAAAAAGGTTGAGGAAACCAGAGCAGGAAAAGGACAGGAAAATGAAAACAGCTGTATACTTACTCACATAAACAGTGAATAACTTTTGCCTTAGAACAAAATTTTATAACTAAAATAAAATATAACAGCACTTTACTGGCTCAGTTAAGACAGTAATATGGGGTAAAATAAGCCTCCACAACAACAGAAATGCTGAAGTTCCTATAATTATGTCGTGTCAAAAAACTACAATGAAATGCTGTCTCTTGAAAGATGAATAACTACTGTATTGACCTAATAAACTAACATTAAATGCTGTAAAAATGTATGTATTAAACATGGCTCAACTCAAGCAACAGGAATGTTATATTTGGTCCTATGTTAAAAAGCCCTGTTTTTATCGATTCAAAAGTAGAAAAATTTTAATGGGCACTCCTGTAAGTTTTGAGTGTAATTTTTCACTTTGACAATGCTGTTGTATCAAATGTCTCATTGTATTTTTGTTGCTGTATTTCCTATTGCTCAGCCTACAAATAAAACGTTATCACTGATCGGAGTCGAACAGGAAAGAAAAGAAAATTAGGAAAAGGGAAAAAATATGAAATACTTCACAGTGAGAAATGGTTTCCTACCAGAAGCAGGACTGCTGGAACCTAAATTTATCTCACACGCTGGTCAACATTTTAGATTCTGCCTAGCAGGACGAACACACAGCAGCACAAACTCTTCACTGTGGTTTACCAAGCAGGCTTGATAAGAAATTAGACCCCTGACTCTCGCTTCGTTTTGAACTTTCTCCTCCTCCAAATGGATCCATCTGGTTCAGTTCAGACTGATCTAGCATTTCAAAGTCTTCTGCGTCCAAGTCTGTGTCAAATTCAGAGCTGGACTGTTTGCGGTAGCTTTTGTGCTGAACAGCCCTAGGGTGGCCTGGTCTACGCTGGGCGGCAGAAGGCCGAGGCTGCAATGCCCCGGCTAGCGCCGCCTGGATCATGCTGCTGGCAATGACTCCGGCTATCTCCCCACTGAAATCTGAGGCGGGTGGGAGGCCACTGAGGGAAAGTTCTGCATCCTCCTGGTCAGAGTCCAGATGTGCGTCCACATCTAGCACCGAGGCGCGGTGACTCGCCAAGCCAGACAGGCCTAGGCTAGGTAGCCCGATGCTTGTGTCGTCGTCGTCGTCCATCAAAGTGGCGTCAGGGTTTATGGACGGGAAGTCTGGGAGGTCTTGAGCAAAAGACTCCTCGGCATCACTGTGTCTGTCCAGATCTAACACAAAAAAAAAAGAAATTTAGAGGAGAGAAGGCAGAAGACAGGGAAGATATAATGAAGATAGCTAAGCGTACCTTCAGAGCCCTCTGTGAGTGGAGTCTGACCCCGTGACAGATTAAAGGTTCCATTGTCAGTGTAGGACACTTCAGCGTCAGAGTGCTCCGAATCAGTCAGTGCAAGTTCTTTAGCGGCAACCTCATCATCAAACTGGAGGAGAGAGGCAAAGAAGATGCTTTAATGCAATCAAGCAAAACATTTTAAATCAACTAATTCACTTTCAGTCTCTGCTTGTTGTAGATCTCAAACCTTTTCAAAAATCAAAAAGCAAACTCATGAAACTATTTGCAAGTTTTTTTTCTTTGATGCTCCTGACCTCAACAGGAAGTGGCTCTGGTACGCTACTGTATTCATCACAGTTGAAATAGATGAAGTAGCAGGTACAAAAACAAATGTTTTTCTGTATACTTTCTCACTAGCTTTGATGTAAACAAAGTGACTTGAGCAGGTGCAAAGCATTTGTTACTACTCACAGGTAAGTCATTCTAGTTTAACAGTATTACAGAGGAGGTTGAAGGGTTAACAGGCTTACTTTTGGGCAAAACGCCGCCAACTCTTCCTCACTGTCACTCGCTTCATCGGAGGCTGCACCACGTATAGACCTTCGCAGGACTGCAAAGGACAACAGACAGATAGTAACTAACTATTTCCGCTAAATTTATCCTCTGGTCACCACAGTTTGTAAAAAAATCTTTAAAACAGTGAGAAAACAGTAAGAAAATTTTTATTTACGTTGTGAATTAGATGAAGTAACATCTGAAAGAAACAGACCATCTCAGTGGCTTGTAAATATCACCATACCACTGGAAGCTTTTCCCTATTTTGTCAATTTATAACCACAAATTTCAACATATTTTATTGGATTTATAGTCTGTGGCACAGTCAAATGTAGTGGAGATTCCCCATATTTTGCCAAAAGACTTGTGTTACTTGCCTTTACATAAACATTCATGGCACCATATTTTCATTAAAAAGGTTTTAACTTGTCATTGGCTCACCCTTTGCAGCTTTAGCATTGTTCTTGGGTATTTTTAAGACCAGACACTAATGTTGGGAGAGAGGCTTTGGCTCAGAGTCTCCTCTCTGTATACTCCAAAAGGTATTCTATTGGATATAGGTCAGGGCTCTGTGGAGTCAAATTGCTCTATACCAAGCTTGCTTAAGCCCTCATGAACATTGCTTCAAGAATTGACAGAGTCATGAAATTGTCCAACCTTTCTTGGTTTACCGAAGCATTAAGAGTTAATTTCACAGGAACAAAGATGCCAAGCCCAACTTTTGAAACCGCTCTATACAATCCATGCTTTGTTTCTGCACCAAACTTTACACGGCTATGCAAAGCAGTTAGGCAAGTTTTGTTCTCCTGGCAACTGCCAAACACAGACTGATACATTGTCTTGTAAGCACACCTACAGTTACACCTACAATTATTATTATTATATATAATTATTCATACACCTGGCATTTAAGTTAAAATTTATATATTGACACTTAAGTAACATGTTTAGACAGGACATCATTTTACATTTTGAAGCAGTCCAGCCACAGTAATGACTTGAATCTGATTGAGAAGCATTAGAGGAAATTACAGATGAGGGTGATGGCAACGAGGTCTTCCTATCTCAAAGACTTGGAGATCATCAACATGAAAAATGCATGTCTGAAGTTATAAGAAGAGCTTGGTTGTTTTGATGTTATTCAGTTATTCAGGTGAATGCTGTGATTTATAAGTTCTGCCCCTTTTATCCCACAATCCCAGCTGCATTCTCTGAAGGCACACAGCCTCTGATCTCAGTGAATTGACTTGTGCTTGATCTAGAATAAGTGCAGGTGGGTTTACTTTAGTGTGCTTATTGTTGAAATATGATATGAGAGAAGTTTTTTATTCATTTTTATGTATTTAGAGTTACATTTGTAGGCAAAAAATTAATAAATGGCTGGAAAATTTAGATACAACTTACACTGATTATCAATGGGCTTTGACATCATATGTCCACGAACACTGAAGTCCAGTCGCTGCAGGTATGGCTCCAGCTTGACATACACACACTGAAAAACCCGGTGATAGGCAGCCAATGGGGTCAGGAGAGTTGCCAACACTACAGCAGGAGGGAAAAGATCACCAGTCATTACAGGAGGGAATATTTCTGTTAGGTCCACGTGACAGGGGAAAAAATGTTCTCCTCAGAATTTAAATTTAGATTGGAACAGATCTGCTTTGCTGACAATCACATGCCCATTAGTCTGCGTAAAGCAACAAACTGCTGTAGATGAAAGGTGTGAAGATGCAGCAAACAAGCTGCCGTAGATTGCTCCACCCTGCTGAGCTGTGCAGCCTTCAGTACCTGAAGGTTAGCAGATTAGCCCACTCTTTGTCTGACCTCCTTAGCTCCCGTCTTGTATGTCTCGTCCCAGCTTTAATCACCTCACTGAGTGGACCCTGGAACCACGGCCCCACAGATCTGATTTCATTACCCATGCATTTTTAATCACACTGGTCAGGCTACGATTCCCAGCCAACACGACCTTATAATAGCATGCCATTTTATAGTCAGAACTAGGTAAATTGCTGAGACTTACATGCAGAGTAGGAGAGCACTAATCCAGGAATGTAGTATCCAATCATAGCCAAACAGAAGAAAACTCCACAGATCAGGATGCAGAACTGTCACAGAAAAACCAGACACATATGGCTAAAGGTCAGAGGTCCTGCAAAACATTGACCTATTGAGCATTTATCAAGAGCTTAAAGAGACTGGGGGAAGTTAATATTTTGCAGACTCATGTTAAGATAATTAATCCAAATATAGGTATTTCAGATGGCTTTTAAAAGGGGCATATTCAGGAGGTAACACATGTATTCATCAACTTATTTCAGGTGTTATCCTCACATTGCCAGGGTTTTGTCGTTTATATTGCGCCATAGTGGATGTGAAAACCGATGCGCTGACCCAGGCCTCTGCTAAGTGGTGGCACAGTTCAGGCACACTGAGGACGCCGGGCTGCACCAGTCCCCAGCTGGAGAAACAAACAATGCTTTGAAATGAGAAATACTGTAGTAATAACTTATGTAAAAGAGGATTAAAACAAACCTCTCATTTTCTGATTCTTCCAATTTTCTGACTGTGGAGAGAAAAAGAAAAATCATTCTTACACAACAAACAGTCTTACACAGTTAATATCAATATAATCTGAGAATACAATCGATACAATATATTGTGACTGAAAATTTTGTGTAATCTCTATACAAATAAAGTTAAAATGATTACTGCAAATAATTAATTCCACACATATCTGGTATAAGTCTATTTCATAGTCTGTTCAAATTATGCAAAAATATCTTCCACACTAAAGCAAAACCCAGCACCTCTAATTTTTGGCCAGATCTTATTCCTCCAGGTATCGGCAAACACAAGGACAGCCAGGCCAATAGCCAGCAGGAACAGCAACCGCAGTGACGTCAGAGCAAAGAACCTGGAGGGAAAAGCAGACACAAAATTCATCATCAGAGAAGCCTGAATGGAGAAGATTAGCTCACTTTGTGCACAATTCACTGGACCACAAATCCCTTATGAAGCCCCCTTCTCAGACTTTGACTCAGAAGAATGAAAGAATAAAAATATATCTTTTCCCCAAACAAAATGGAAAAACACTGTATAATCAGAATACTATCTTTTAAGAGTCGTAAGAGCTCACCTGACCAGAGAAGGACTGGGCACCATTTTTTTCCTAATGACAATCCTCCATGTCCTAGTTTCAAAGAACCTCTAGAACATATACGGTCGATAGGTTTTGGTGTTGCCTTAAATTGAGCACATTTGTAAATATCTGTGATGCTAAAATGTTCCACAGCAACAGCCCTCTTAATTAAACAGTTTTTAGTATTTACCCTTTTCGGCAGTGTAATAAAACATCGCTATTCACCGGAAGTAATAGTAGTCATAGTGCTATATATTTTAAGAAAATATATTCTTAAATATATTTAAGAATATATGAGTGCTATATATTTTAAGAAAATTGGATACATTCTAAATGATTATTTGCATACGGGTGAATTGACTCTGATTATTATAACAATTTGCAGTTACCAGTGAATGAAAATTGGTGTCTTTTGAATCAGTTTTCCCCCAAGTGTATTTATTATCAGAATCTGAGAACCCTTTATCTGAAATTGCCGTTCTGATGTTATTTCTGTGACTGTTTTAGCTTTAAACTAAGGGAAAGTGGTAGACTTGTTGATCTGAGGTACCGTATTAATTCTGTATTTGCAGTGCATCAATTTCAATTCTGATTTTTAACTTGAACATATTCAATCAATAAAAAGCTGCAGACTGTGGATTTAAATTGCAATTCCAACAAGAACACACAGTTTTCTCCCCCCACAACTTATTTACACTGCCGGGGCTCACAGTAATTAATCTAAGCCTCTCAATGACGGTTTAATTTAAGAACTCAAAAATGTGTTGATCCAAACAGAGCTGCAGGGTTTTGCCAACCTGAAGATTACCTTGAAGAATGTGCTGACTGCTGGGATTTAAGTGGAAATACAAGCATGATCAACAAATTAACAGTAAGTAAGAGTCACTGAGATAGACTGAAGCTGCAATGCACTACTGGGGTTTGTGCTGAAGCAATAGTTAAACAGAACAGAAAGGCCTTGAAACTGTGAATGATCTAATCAAATAAAGTCTGAATGGCTGAGCTTGAACAGCACTGTGGCCAGTCATGCTTTCTTTGCATGTAACACTGCAGCGAGTTTTATAATTCAAGTATTATCAAGGTCATCACATCTTCTGAGTTATTCACAGGAAAATACCGTAGTTATATGCTCTTCAAATTTAAAGCCAGAAATTAGTAGGTTTCTGATTTTAAGTTATAAAAAGTGTACCTAAAAATGTTAAGATCATCTTTATGACCAAAGTTGTGGTGACCATAAATAGGAGCGGTACTCTGCCACATGCTCGAAATGACAGGTGAAACACTTTCACCGCCTGTTTGCAGGCAGATTATCATGTCAGGAAATGAGTCTCTGCAAAACTATCACACACACACCAATGTGGAAGGATACACTCGTGCATATTTTCATATGAGATGGAAACCTACCAGAATACAATGTTGACAACAATGTAAAGGAGGACACTGTGAAAGGGTCTTTCCCACACTAGAACAGACTGAAGGTAGGTCAAAACGGGTTCGTAGGGTCCCAGCTTGGGCAGAAGAGCCACTCTGACAGCCCGCACAAGACCGTCTCTCTCACTGGAGCACGACCGACTCCGCAGGCAGACACTAGACCCTTGCTCGGAGGAACAATGCCCCATGGGGGAATCTTCTGTAGCCCCAGTGTGCGCCATCTTAGAGTCTGCCGTTGACAAAAACCAGCCTGAAAAATAAAGACTAAATAAAGGAAAGTGGAAAAAGGTAAACTGCTTGATGAAGCACTACAGTGCCACGGAGCCTAGTTCGCTCATAACACTGACGCTAACGGTTAGGGCTAACAGCAAGAGAGGCCACCTGAAATATCGTACTCACTGTTTAGAATTAGACATCTTCTTATATTAAAAGTAATCATTACATAAAAAGCCAAATTTGAAACATTGTATAAGACGCTGACACTTACTATTTAGTCATTTTCCCCCAGAAATGTAGCACTTCTCTTCAAAAATAGTCAATATGGCGTGTCTTGTTTTTCCGACTGCACAGCGGACCAATCAGAATCCACAGAAACAACTGCGTCATGGTGCGTTCAGGTAAAATTGGATTATATTGTTTACGATGCCTTTCAGACAACTGAAGTTGTTGAAAAGGAACACAAGTTATATGAAGCATTACAATTTTTCTTTACATTGTTTACACGTCAACTGACAATTATATTAAAATTTAATGTTCACTTTCAAAATAATAATTGTTAGTTCAATTCAAAACTGAATTGAATTATCTTTTTAAAATTGTTAATTCAATTCATTCTTGACGTGAATTTAATTAATTAAAGAAATCAGCCTTGGTCTTGTTTTTTGTGGTATATGTGGATAAGATTTTCAAAGGGCTCCTTTTTGGAGCTTAAAATAAGTCACAATTGTTTACGATGGTCAAAATGTTTAAGTATATTAAAGTATTATCGTTGTTCAATTTTCCATACATTTACCAAACGCTTACGGTCTCCATGTTCAGCATGACTGATGGTAGGTATCATGTACATGGACAGAGGGTAAAGTAAGAATTATACTTAAAAAAAAAGAATTAATTTCTTTATTTTCGGAAAAACAATGTGAGTGGGAGTGATATTAAAAAGAAGGAACGCCTAACAAGTGTCCAAAAATAAACTCTAACACTACTTCCGGTGGGCACCTATTAAGAAAATCTACTTTTCTGCTGAGCTCTTGCCACCTGCGGCACCTGCCACTTTATTTAACAATAAATACATAATTTACAGTCTAAATTTACAGTCTCCATTGTTTTTTTTTCGGGAGATTTATTTGCCAGCAAAAAAAGGGGGGAACACGCAAGTAAACTCAGAGGCTTGCCTGCAACGTCATACTCAAAGGTCCGCATCATTTAAATGTTGGCGCACCGAAATGTTGGTGGCAAAAAATTAAATAAAAAGAATGCTTCTATCTCGGTTTGGTTAGGTGCATTATTTACCAAGAAGTAATCATCAAATGACTGTTTATATTTTCTATATTTGCTTGAGATTTCACTGTCAACAATAATGATTAAAAGATTTCGAGTAATCTCAATCGTCTGCACTTGCCTCGAGGTCACGCCATTTCCCCTGTTGAACGGGAAAGGAGCGGACCCACTGCCAAGCGGGAAGGGGCGGGCTGTTGATGGCGATTCAGTGTCGAAGCTGAGAGAATTGCAGAGTCGTTATTGTAAATTTAGCTAGCCTGTCTGCTGGCTAGCTAAAGAAGGAGCAACTGAAGATTGAACATGCCCCGGGAAATTATAACCCTTCAGCTAGGACAGTGTGGAAATCAAAGTATGTAACGGAAAATAATAGCTAACTTGCTTCATCAACGCAAACTGTATTGTAGTCTATCACAGGCAAATTTTCTACCTTTTTCGTTTGCTCGTCAAAACGAAAAAATGTTTGTGCAGTATTCTAAATATTAAAGGAAACTGAAGCTAAATGTGAAGAAACTTTTGTGAAAATGTCGGTGTATCTAACGTTATTGCAGCATAGCTTAACGGCTAACGGATACTCAACTGAGATGAGTTAACGTTAGCTGCGCATGCTAAATAGATATCGGCTTATGTTTTTTTTTTCTACTTGTAATGATCTATTAAATGTATTTAACACTATTTAATGCAAGACATTTATCCATGTTTTTTGTTGTATTTTGTAGTCGGCTTCGAGTTTTGGAAGCAGCTGTGTGCAGAGCATGGCATCAGTCCAGAGGGTATCGTGGAGGAGTTTGCAACTGAAGGGACGGACAGGAAGGACGTGTTCTTCTACCAGGTAACTACACCATTAATAAAACTTATTTCGGTGACTCTGTTTTAAATGTGAAACTCGTTTAAAACATATTATATGTTGTATATTTCTGGTATGTTTCTGCCGAGAAATGTTAGTATGCATTCACATTGATACAAGAGATGTTTTTTTTCCATCGAAGGTAGCTATAGATGATATTGTAGACTTTCCTTTTTTTCACTGCTATATTTGGGCTTGGTTAGATAATTGGGGCTATGGCTAAGATTTACATTGCTCCTGTTCATAAGTAAAAGTAATTTAATTTGTCGATATTAGGAATGTCCTTAAGTAAAACAATGTTGCTGCGACACGTCAAGTAGTAATGATACTTTTCCTATTGTTCTAGTCATCTCTTTCACTCCATTCATTCACACGTTTATTGATTTGTAGCTATGCAAGTACTGATTGAACATGACAAGTTCTCTTGATGTTTTAATTATGTGTTGAGAATATGTATGCCCTGTTCAACTTGGTTATATTTATGGCCCTCAAAAGCACCACCACTATTTTCCAGTAGGTGGCATACGTGTCATATAAAAAAGTAGAACCCAGCAGTGCTGTCAAGGACAACGACTGTGTTGCATCTCTGAACTAATCCTGGTTGTTAATCAAACTCCTCAGGCTGATGACGAGCACTACATCCCCCGTGCTGTCCTCCTGGATCTGGAGCCTCGTGTGATCCATTCAATTCTCAACTCCCCGTATGCAAACCTGTATAATCCAGAGAACATCTACCTGTCTGAGCATGGTGGAGGTGCTGGGAACAACTGGGCCAGTGGATACTCACAGGTCAGTTTTGTTTAGAAATCATATCTATTTAAGCTAATTTCATTAATCCAGTTTAAATTAAATAATTTTTCACTTGAAATCTTTTTTTTCCCAGGGCAAAAAAATCCAAGAAGACATCTTTGATATTATTGACCGAGAGGCAGACGGTAGTGACAGCCTGGAGGCAAGTCCAACACGTGTAACTTAGTGTCTTTGAGGTTGGGGTCACTCTGACTGACTGTGGTTGCATGGAAACTTAAGCTCTGATTTTAAGCATAAAGGCATATCTTTGTGTGGCGGTGCCACAACTGTATAGTCTGCTGGCTAATTCAGACCATTCAAGAGCAGTGAGGCTGAGCTCAGACATTAAGAAAACTGTCGGTTACATGTTTTACAGTTAATGTGATGGATTAATTTAGTCTTAACATGTAAGAATAGCAACATGTAATGGATGGATGGATGTAAGAATAGCAACAGTTTAGACTAAGTAAGCTGTTGTGATTTGTGGGATGTTTTTATGTGGTCATTTTGTTGTCTCTGTAATCACTTTGAGTTTATTTGTGGTCATTTTCTGTCTCTCTGCTCTTGTTTATCCACATTTGGCCCATTTTTCTCTTTTGTTGTTGTTTTGTAGCTTTACAAACATTTTTTGTAGTGGTGTACATAGCCCCTGACTCTTTTCATTATAATTTTGATCATTTTAAGAGTGTTTCCTGTCTAAATTATTGTCATTGACTCAGCCTTTCTGTTGGGAATAGTGACATGGTCTACCTGACATTACTCAGGCAGATTGCTGCGCCTCAGCAGTCTGCCTGACGTAAATGACTTAATGGAAACAGCATCCTAAAATAGTGCTAGAGCCTGTCCTCTTAAAACCAGCTAAATCCCAGCCATCCCACTCTATTATTCTTAGCATCTTTATTTTTTTGTGAACCCAATTCAGCTTCCAGCCTCTCGTAAAATAACACTCGCATTTCCCCTCAGAGGTCTGCAATTTCTGTAACTCCTTTCCCATTATGAGCCCACATTATTATTTAGTGTGCGCACTCATGTGTGCACTGGGTAGGAAGGTGGGCCGAGCTGCTGTTGGCATGTGTGTGTTAGCAGGGTGTGGTGTGCAGTGTGTTTGGTGATAATAGTTGGGGCGAATGTTGAAGGCAGGTATTACAGGCCTGACTTGAGGAGGTTGTAGGAGGGGGGTGAGGAGGAAGCCCATTTGCGAGGTGGGGCTCTGCTACCATTTATATAACTGCCTAGGAAGCGAGGCGTTTGCTCACCCACACACTTTTCTGTTCTGCACCACTGGAGTCAACTGTAGGTTTTTACACGCATGTGGTGCATGCTGCAGCTCGAGGGTGCTGGTAATGAGTAACGCTTTGTCTCTGCAGGGATTTGTCCTCTGTCACTCGATTGCCGGGGGAACCGGGTCGGGACTGGGTTCGTACCTGCTGGAAAGACTCAACGACAGGTCCACAAACACTCCTCCAACTTACTTGCTGCTACTTACTTTAGATTTGGCTTGGGATCTGGTGTGTGTAAATAAAATATTTCCTGCTCCACAGGTACCCAAAGAAGCTGGTACAGACCTACTCTGTTTTCCCAAACCAGGATGAGATGAGTGACGTGGTTGTTCAGCCGTACAACTCGCTGCTCACACTGAAGAGGCTCACCCAGAACGCAGACTGCGTGGTGAGCAGCGCTCGAGTGGGAATGCCGATTATTATCCCTTTCTTTCAAGATAAAATGTGCACACAAAGCATTTCTTTCGTGGAAAGTTGTTTATTGTTTTGATTATTTCACTGTTACACTCTTGAACAGTTTCTCCTGTTGGCTGGGATCCAAAATGAAGAAAGTATTTTTAATAAGTTAAAGATGAAACTGCTCTTAGTTAATTTTATGCAATGTTTTTTTAGAATCTGCAAAATGTTGAACTTCAAATTTACAAAAGAGTTGCATATTGAAAACTAATTTTAAAAAATGACAGAAATTAATAGTGTTCATACGAGTCACACACCTTCAGCTTTCATAACCAATCGTTAATTATTGGCCAACTTAACTTTTGAATAAAGCAAACATTCTCTCAATCTTTCCATTAGCACTACAGCTGTCTCTCTTTTAATCTTCGCAGTTCCTTTATGTAAAATAATCTGGGACTTTTCTAATTTCTTGTGCAGCAAACTAATAAACAGATTACATAGAAGTATTCAGGTCTTGCAAATGCAACTTATTAAATTTGACTTCTAAATATCTGATTGTATTAAGACACAGACGCACTAGCAGTCTAATGGCATTTCCTCTTTAATGCCTGCTTCCTCCAGGGCCTTGCATAAGAACCTAATGTTGATGAAATTAGCCTGAGAGTTAATAGAATCTAGCCCTAGAATTGGTCTCCCTGTTGCGACCGTACAATTTATTGCATGTCTTCTACTTTCCTAACAATGACACACTGTGCGGCTGCTTCTTCTCTGATTACTGCAGTACCTTCTCACTCCTAAATGCATAGCAGTATATTGACTTGTGTCTTGACTTGCTTTGTCTCTATTTGCTTTCTAATTGCTCCGTCTTGTCCATCAGGTTGTTCTGGATAACACTGCTCTGAATCGCATTGCCACAGACAGGCTGCACATCCAGAACCCCTCCTTCTCCCAGATTAATCAGCTGGTGAGTAAGATGTCAGTTTCATTTGAGGTTCAGCTAATTGTCTCCAAGGGTGTTTTTGATCATCACAAAACATACAGAAACACGGCGCACTTGAAGAGACACTTGACACTCACTAAGAATTCACAAACATGTTTGGTTGGTTAGTTGTACACTAAATCTAATTGCAGCTTTCTTGGAACTGTCCCTGGCTTCATGGCAGGGTATGTTGCCTGACTGGAAAACGTTTTTGTTTTATTTTTCTTAGGATAGATAATTAATTTTTTGTCAAAGCTTTGCATTGAGATGTCTTAACATTTTAGGTTTCTACAATCATGTCTGCGAGCACAACTACGCTACGCTACCCTGGCTACATGAACAATGACCTGATTGGTCTGATCGCTTCACTCATTCCCACTCCCCGTCTCCACTTCCTCATGACGGGTTACACACCACTGACCACTGACCAGTCGGTAAGTAGCTGATATTTTACTAGATGAAATAGACTACATGAGACGTTAGGATTGAAAGCACTAACGAAGCCACGTCTCAGGTTGCTAGTGTGAGGAAGACGACGGTGCTGGATGTGATGAGGAGACTGTTGCAACCCAAGAATGTGATGGTGTCCACTGGAAGAGAGAGACAGCCCAGTCACTGCTACATTGCTATCCTCAATATCATCCAGGGAGAAGTTGACCCCACGCAGGTAGGGGAGCTGAAAACGAAAAAGTGTTATCATTTGTTGCATTAAAAAAACAAACAAATATTGTTCCTTTAGGTGCATAAAAGCCTCCAAAGGATCCGGGAGCGCAAACTTGCCAACTTCATTCCCTGGGGTCCGGCCAGCATCCAGGTGGCCTTGTCCAGGAGGTCCCCATACCTGGCCTCGGCTCACAGAGTGAGCGGCCTGATGATGGCCAACCACACCAGCATCTCTTCTGTAAGCACTCAGCACAGATTTACTGTTCCCTAGTACGTAATGATGTAAAGATATTTGGGAATTCTCATAAGCATCTGTCTGTTTTAAATGTTTGACTGTTTTTTTTCATCACACTGGTTTAAAAACTGTTAAGCTAAAAAAAAACAAATTTCTGTAACCATCTGATTTATTTAATCTAAGTTGCAACAACCACTACTTTTTACTTCATTAATAAGCCAAGGAAGTCTGCATCAGATTTTCTTTGTCTTTAAAGAAGAGAATCAAAACAAAGATTTTAAAGAAATCTGATAAGGAACTTGAATCCTTCCTGGTTTTGATTATAGTTTTGCCCTCATTCTTTGCTGTTCTAGCTCTTCGAGCGAACGTGCAAGCAGTATGACAAACTGCGAAAGCGCGAGGCCTTCCTGGAACAGTTCCGCAAAGAGGACATATTCAAGGACAACTTTGATGAGCTGGACAACTCTCGTGAGGTTGTCCAGCAGCTGGTGGACGAGTACACAGCAGCGACACGACCCGACTATATCTCCTGGGGCACACAAGAGCAGTGACCATTGTTCTGAATTTCTGCACCATAACTGGCTACAGCTGCTGTTCTGACAATTATTTATTAGCAGGTTATAGCATGTAATTATAGGTTAAGAGGCAGTGATTAATGTTAAGAACTTATTAACCAAAGTGTTTTCTGGATTGTTATGTTTTGGAGATTCCTAATCTTAGTTGATATAAAAGTTTTTCTCCTAATGAATAGTTAATTTCAAGTTATATTGCAAGTAATTACAGAAAGCATCAATTACTGTTGTCTCTAAAACATTAGCTTCCTGTACTGCACCTGTATTTTGCCAATGTTAAACAACCTGTTGCCTTGTTTTTCTCTATTTTTATACAGTTCAGTAGTTTTTTGCTTTTTTATCATTTCTAGAAGCGCCCACTACCTATAGGCTGCATAAGAGTGATGGTTAATGTAAGTTTCGCCATACCTCATCTTTCTTACTTCCACAGTGAATTGTACCATCCGTCTGCTGCTGGTTCACAATGCTCAAGTTATCACTGTTCATGACAAACAAGAATGTGGAGCTGTTCTGACTAGTGTTAAAATAACTTCAATTTAAACAGCTTTTGTCTTTTAAAGTAACAGTTTAACAAGCGTAAAGCCTCTAACTTGTCTGTAAATATGCTTCAAAGAATAGCTTGTTCTCTGAGTATTAAATGTATTGTTCCTTATTGCTTTTTGTTGGACCTATAAGATTAATAAACTTTCTATTACTGTACTTTTCTACCTTCTAAAGGCACTATTAGCTGTATGGAAATATTACTCTTCCTGTTGTCATCTGCAAAGTGATGTAACATTATTTCTCCTCTCACCTGGAGCACAGTGTACCAGCGCCTGCTCATGTAATTCAGCCAAGGATCATTAACTGCGTGGAACGCAGTGGCACTTAGCAATGCTTGCTTTAGCTGGTATTTTTTTCACACTGAACTTTTTAGGAAGAAACTTTAAGATGTACTGCTGGGGTCAGACGGCAGCATTTATCTACAAAACATAGCTTATTAGAAAAGTGTTAAAGGGGAATATTGTGTACTTTCCAGGCACAAAGTGCCATTTTATAGTACCATCAAGAAACTGTTATGTTCAGTTATAAAATTCTGCATATTTCAAGCATAACTTAAATTTGAAATTTGCCTTTCTGTAATTTTAAAACGCAGAATTCAATAGATGCAAACTCGTGGCTGTGGCACAATCAAGTAACTTATCGTCAGTTATGAAAATGCTGCATATGTCAAACATAACTTAAAAGAAATTTGACTTAGCAATTTGAAGCCCTGAAATTGGCCTCTGTCTCTTTCAGAAGCTCTTAGTCTTGCTCTGTTTTGTTTACAACCATTCTTGACGGAAAGGTAGATTGTATGATAGGCTCAGCAAACTTACAGTTCCACCAAGTGTTTGCCAATTGCTGCTGCCGCTAGTCTGAAGGAGCTGAGGTGGGAAGACATGGGGGAAGTTGGAAGACTGCAGCTCCAAGGAAGAGCTTTGTGGAAATAGGCAGCCCTTTGTAAGAATAATTGTTAAGGCAACCTCCAATAACTACCATAGGAGAGTCAATATTTCCTCAAACATTCAAGAAATCAAAGAAACATTACTAGTATGACTTTGATGAGGGAATGATGTTCTAACCATATAAAGCTCAAAGCTGATTTTACATAACATTTTCAAACATTTTACACATATTCCTCCCCAACCTCCTTTCAGGAAATGAAGCACCACTGACAATAAGGGTATTTATTTTTATTAATTACAGTATTTATAGTTTTTATTGCACTCCCAAGTTAGTTAAAAATAGTGCAATTAAATATACACATTACATAAAAAAGGTACCATGCAGCTTACAGACAAGCTTAATACTAAGCAAGAACATCTGCAGTTTTTTTTTTTTTCCTTTACAAATATCTAGCTAAGAGCTGCCTGCAGCTGCAGTGGAAAAAGCTAAAGACCTGCTTTTGAACCAAGGGTAGGGCAATGACTTGTCAAGGCCTTTCGTGGTGTAGACACAAAAGTGTTCAAACTGGTTACATTTCTAGTGTAGCAGACATGAATTTAGGATTATCCTTACAAAAAAAATACAACAGGCTCTTGGATATTCATCTTGGAAGACAAACATATCTAAAGATGATTAGGGATTCTGTCTGTTTGTTGGATTTTTCTTCTAAAAGCTTATAAAAAATATTAGTCTTTGGTCCAAGTTTGGCTTTTCAAGGAAAACTAAAAGAAAAACAGGCGCTAGAAAGAATTAACAGCAGAACCAAACAGACCTATGGTCCTGGTCACTTACAGAAAACTTAATGTAAAGATAAGTCTGGATCTACATTTAAGACAAGTTAAAAAAAATCTGCATAAATAATACAAAAGCATCCACTTGAGAAAAGTCTTTTCTTGAATGCCAGGCGACACATGGGGCACTGCATGGTAACGGTTGGCATGGTAAAAGCTTTGTGGTGTTCCTTCGTTTAAATAAACAAAGAAGCACCTGTTATCTTCAGCAGAAAAGTCCTGCACTGGGTCAGGTGTTAGGTGTTCTCCAAGTTTCATGTCCAGGACCACAGCCAAGACAAGCAGCTCAACAAAGGGAGGAAATCAGTGCATTTGGTGGCAATTTGCTAAAAACAGCTCGAAAAATCCTTTGATTTCTTTATAAACCTGAATGCATCATGAATGAAATGTTTTTTTTGTGTGATCAGATTGACACCCTGGCAGGAGGCTGTGCAGTTACTGCTGCCAGAGTGACTCAGCCGCAGAGCTCCAACATCTGCTTCCAGTTCCAAGTTCACATGACCTCTCTGCATCAACAGTTCCAGGTAATAGAAGCCCAGCCGGGATCTTATGAAAACTGACTGATGAAGAGCAGGGGGGAGTCAGGCTGTGTGTGTGTGTGTCACTGAACATTCTCAATACTTTTCCAGCAGTGCACGAGGGACGTCTGCCTTCTAGGAAAGGCAAATCCAATATGGCACCCACAGAGCAAGAGAGCGAGAGGAGAGGGTAGTGTTTTCGCTCTGAGCTGGGGCTTTATGAGGGTAGCTCTACGGCTTATGATCGCCGCAAGTCTTAATGTTTGCGGTGGTAGTAAGACTCACGCCAACATCTCGTCGAGGAGGGTGCGGTGCAGTTGGGGTTGGGTTTATTGCCGTTTAGAGTAGTAAAGATGGATGCATGGTGGGAAGAGGGGGTGGGAGGTGCAACACTTCATCAGTAACGGCACTGGTTTTTGTGCATTTCCAAGCCTTCCTTGCACCATATCTCAAGCTTTTCATTCTAAGAGCAGCTTCTTTAGCTGGAAGTCTCGAGGAAAGTTTGTTTTTATAGATGGGGATGGAAAACAGCCCTCTCTTTGTATTGGCTGCAGCACCATTCCCAGCGGAGGAGGCCGAGGATCTTCAGGACTGGGCCTGAACCTCCCCATGGGAAGGAGGATGGTGTGAAGGGGTGTGGGTAAGAGTTCCTCTTAGACGGGGTGAGAGGGCAGCTCCAGAAGTGTGGGGGTCGGTGTCGGGGCCAGGTGACGGAGGCCCACGTCTGTGCTTTCAGTAAAGGTTATGGTGTCTGCATCCTCTCCTTTACCTCGCTGGCGATGGATGGCACTGAAATAGGCGTTCATGAGCTGCATGATCTCAGTCAGCTGTGGTGAAAAGAGAAGAGAGAAGCAGAGACATAGAGAGGTCAAACTGGTGGCAGTCTCAGTGTCTGGCACTGTCACAGGAGGGTGGAGACAGATTATGTCATCTAACTGATTGAAAAATGACCAGAAGCAGATGATGCAGATATTTAGCAATTATTGAGGACATGCAGTGCACACCCCTTTATAGAAACATTGTGCAAATATATCATTAGTTTGACCAAGAGCTTTGCAAAAGTACTCATAACCCTTGAATTTGTCTTCGTCTTGCCAATTTACAATCACACCCTTCAATGTGTTTTATTAAGACATTTATGTTAGATAACCACAAAGTAGTGCATAGTTATGAAGTAAAATAAAAGTAGCTATTTTGAGTTTTTCTTTCCAAATAAAAATCTGAAGTGTGGCATGTATAACATAATCCCTTTAAATCTGATAACCCTAAAGAAAATTAGTTCAATCAGAACTCACCTAATTATTTATAGAATCCAGATGTGAAGGCAGTTCAATGCTTTTTTTGAGAATATTATTGAACTAAAAGAACTATGAACAACAAGGAACACAGCAGACAGGTCAGGAAGAAAGTTATGAAGAGGTTTGAAGCAGGATTAGGTGATTAAACAACACCTGAAGCTTTTAGCATCCCACACAGAACTGCTGATTTACCAACTGAAAGGTGGTTCTCAAACATATTAACCCAGGGGACCTGAATACAAATGCATGCCACAGTTTTCACATTCTTATTTTTTTTTTTTAATTAGGTGTAAAATTCTACACTTCTAAAACATATGGCTTTGAGTTTGTGTTTATGGGAAAAAATATCAAAGGGTATGAGTACTTTTGTAAGACACTGAAATCTGTATAGTTTGAGAGAACATTGTGTAAATTTTTACTTGGCCTAAATAAACATGACCAATAAAAACTGCTACAACAATTTTTTCTGTTAATGTGTCCCCTCAAAAGAACAGCTCTGAGTAAAATGGCCAACAATAATCCTTTCATTCAGCCTCTAAAATTGCAGAGATAATCAAATCACCTTTATGTTCTGTGCCCAGTGGTGCAAACTCCTTCCTACTGATGTCACACCACTATAAGAACTTAGGTTCATAAAAGAAGAAGTCTTACTGAGCTGCACTCCTATTTGCCTGTGAGCCCAATAAATAAATAAAAGCCACTCTTGTGCCTCATGAGAGATCACAGAGGGATTTTTTGTTCCGTGTGGGAAGATGCAAGGAAGTCAGTGTAGTGAAAGGCAAGATTTGTTCTCAACAGGGGGGAGGGGGTGTCTCTCTGGAAGAGCATCCACAGTTCTGAGAAATGTTTAGCCTAATATTTTAATCTAACCACAGCAATAAAGCTCAGCCCCGACGGCATTTAATACCAGGAAGTTTAACTTGTGGTGGTCACAACTCGTTAGACAGAGGTGGCAGATTGTGTGCCCTCGATTCAGACTGAAATAACGAGGACTTTTTAAGTCGGTCAAAGAGCTGGAAGGGAGAGAGGGGGTATGGTGAGAAGACAGTGTGCCTCTTCTCTTATACTGAAGAACGCAACTTGCTGATAAGACTCCTTGTCTCTGCAAAGACTGCAAAGGAGATGAGTAGAGTTTATTACCCTGCGTTTGCAGACTTGGGATGTGTGTGCCACCTTACCTTGCTGGTTTCAAATATTAGATCCCGATCGCCAGCTGTGATCTTGAAGGTGTTGCTGTCAGATACGCCATAAGAGCAAATCTGGCCATAAGGAAAGGACTCCAAGGCCTCTGATTCTCCCTGCTTGTAGATGGACACAGATGTAGCAGCGACACCCAGCCACAGTTTCTGAGAGAAATTCCCTTTTGAACTCTACAAACACACACGAAAAAAATATTAAAAATGAGAGAATGGAGCAATTCCAGATGGGCAAACCTCAAGCGACTCCCATCAAAATACTCACAATGTAAAAGTCCACTTCATAAAGAGTGCATCCAAAGCCCGACCACTGGCGTGCAATTGTGAGGTAGGCAGCCATACTGTCCCTGCTACTGTACCCAGCCAGACCCTTCCAACGCTCCAAGATGGCCGTCGTCACCACTGCCGCTTCCTCCTTCAGCCGGCTGCGCAGGCGCTTATCGTTCTCCATCTTTTGCTTGTGAGCGACAGTGGCCGAGTGGCTCCATAGCGTCCCGGCCAGGAGGCCTGTAGGGAACCGCTGCGTGGTGGGACAGTCCTGACCCCCCACCTGGCAGGGGGGCACCGCCTGCGGGTCCGAGAGCGACATGAGAACCCGCGTTTCAAGCATGTGACCGGGGAAAAGCTCGTCCAGAGGCGGGAAGGGGGAGTGCGTGCTGAAGTCGCCCACGAGGCTCTGAAGCCTGAGGGCCGCCAGGGCAAGCAGGTCCTCCTCGCATGCTGGAAGCTGACCACGCACCACCATCTCATGGCACTGCAGCGGAAAGACCAGGAGAGACGGAAGGACACGGCTGTTACTAATAACCTGAATCCAATCATTTTTTGGCCCACCCTGTTTTATTGCACCTTATAAATCTTTTATAGAAGTCCTCAGGAAAAAATGCTGTAATGAAGCTACCTTTCAACCCTATTGCACTGCAACCAGCACTCTTAGTCATACTTTTTATGCTTTCTATGTTCTCTCCTGCAATCACTGACTGTGACTCAATATTGTCCTGTAAAATCATGAATAATCCAACGGAGTAGGAAGAATGCCTTGCTGCAGGGCCATAAATCACCACTGGTCACTTATTAAGGTGATAGCAGAAAGAGAAAATACTGTTTTGGTTTATTGCAACATTACCTGCTCAAAGAGGAATAAATACTCGATGCTGTCCACTGATATGCTGTCAGCGTCCAACAGGCAGTAGAGCTTAAAACACAGTTTCCACTGGGATTGAGACTCTGACTCTTTGGTAGTGAAGCTGCAGAGAGGACAGAGGAAAAGGAGCAGTTAATGTAATACAGTTGTAAAGACAGCTTGTGTTTATCCTATCCCCACACAATTTGAGAGTATTTGTTGTAGAAACAATAATCAAATTAATCTTTCCTACTGTAGTTTCTGCAACTAATTACATGAGTCCTTTTTCCAAGTAGGCTGTCAGGTTTGGCCAGAAAAAACAGAAAAGGTCACATGGACTTAAAGATACAAGCAAGGATGTAGCATCTAATTAAAAGCAAAAATATTTATATATATCAAAAGAAAAAAAAGCCTAAAAGTAAATTCACCTTAAATTACTGAGCCCATTTCTCTCAGCCAACCTTCAGAATGAGAAAGACAAGAGTCCATGCCAGTAAAGTAAGATAAGAGTGTGTTGACCTTCAATGCATCAGCAAACAGCTACAAAAATAACTCCTCACCTAAACGTCTAGATATTTACAGTCAGACTATTCAAGTTTGAAACAACTTGAACTGTGTCGCCTACGCACTGTGAGCAGGACGGTTGGAACATCTTGGCAGCTCACTGAACTGCCACGAAGAGTCATCTTGAAGTCACCAATTTTCCATAACAACCATTAGACTCTCTCTGCAGGCCAACCAGTTAGATGAGAAAGATGTGCTGAGTGTTTTCTTTCCTAACATCAAAAATGTTCACTGGAGCTGTGTACTTTTGTCAGATCAGACTAAAACCCAGCAGCACAACAAATACCCCAGGTGAAAAGATGGATATGTGGGAAAGTATTTTACATCCACTGTTAAGCATGGTGGAAGATGTGTGGGTAATTTCTACTTAAAAAAAACAAGAAAATCTTAAGTGCACCACATTATGAATAGTTTGAAATACTAAAACAGTGAAAATAAAAATCTGGATAAGAATCCAACGTAAAGAAATGGATCGCCAGAAATAAAGTCAGTTTTTTTTGCCATTTCAATTTAAGACCTAAATTGAGATTGGTCAAACATCTCTCTGTATGCTCCAAGATTGTAAAATATTATAGATCAAGTGCTGTCCTACCGGTAAAAAGAAGTTGCAGAAACAGAAGTGGTGCCAGTAAATAATACTCTAGAGATCATGTATTGCATTGTAATACACAGTCTGCCTCTGCATTAGAGGCATGCTTGATTTCACAAATAGCTTTGATTTGTGACAGATTTTTGGCACTGCCTGCTTTTTAAAATGTGAAAACCACAAATCCCTTTCATACCTGGTCAGGACGTCTGCGATCAGAGAGTTTCCTGCGACTGGCTGCTCCCACAGTGCATTCTGCTCATACAGTGCAAATGTATTTTTGCTGTCTTGAAGGCCCAGCTTCTCTTGCATCCTTCGGACCACCTGATGAAAGGCAGAGGAGAAGACTGTTTGGAAAAAAGTTTGGGGTTGTTGAGGCTCTGAATCCAAGGCGTCTTTCATAATTTGAACAAAAACACATGCAAGAATCTGAAGCGCTTGAGAATGGCTTAAGCCATACAAGCTGAACACTGATAAATGCTCCCAAACCTCATTGGCAGTGGTGTGAGAGCTGATGTAGAGCTGGCAGGAGCCGGGGCCAGGGTGGTGCACGGTGCACAGCATCTCCTGTCGGTTCATCAGCATCTGGATCTCCTCCCACGATGGCACACACTCGCGGCATTTTGTTTTTTCCAAAGCCTCGCTGATGAACGATGCATAGTTATCCATCTCGGATTCAGGACTTTGGCTCTGAATTCTGCAGGAAGCAGGAATGGGATGAGAGAATGAAAATATGTTGCATCTGTGCACATGCAATATAAACTACAATTCATGATTTAGAAAGAGAGGATTTGTTAATCCTGTTGATGTTAGGCCCAATCTTTGTACCTTTTATCCTTCCACATCATCCCTTTGATTGAGCTTCATTCTTTACCTTTTCTCGGTCCGGAAATGTTAAAAGTAAATGAGGCAAGGAATGAGAAATGTTTTCACTCGACCTGTTAAAGACTTAAGAGTCAATATCACCCAGTCCTTCAAATAAAAACATAATGGTAAAGAAAACATATTTGACTTTGGAAATAGGAAGAGGTGTTTCCGCTCCTGTGAGCGGCAGTGACCTGCTGCTTCCTCCCAGCGGACTGTCCAGGAGTGCTAGGTGAAGCTCAGTGCAAGTTTAATTATTTAAAAAAAAAAAAAGAAAAAGGAGGGGATGGGGAAGAGGTGCACAAATATCAAATGGAGCCTGAAGTCTGACACTCTGTGAGCAATAAAGGGCGTGAAATATGGTGTAATGGAGCTAATAGTTCAGCCCTGTGTAAACAGAGAGAGACGGGAAAGGAAGGAAACAATAATGCTCAAACATTCATCTAAAAATCGAAACGCGCATACGACCGAAAAATCTAAGAAACTGTTTGCCAGACACAGAGAAGCACACTCATTTGCTCCAATGTCCTGCCATCTCATAACTGTATGGCCACAGGGTGGGATTTGTCCTGCTGAAACATAATCAGGAATGTTCCGCTGAGCTTCTGCGATCCTTCCTTTACTCTCCTCTTTGGCCCTTTCTGCAGCTTCCTGCTTTCTTGCCCCCCTCTTGCTCTGCTTTCTTTCTCCTGGCCTATTCCCTCTGACAGCAGACATTCCCCGGGGGTTTCTCAGGGCACCGGGGGAGAGGAGGAGGAGTGGTTTTTGGGCCCGGTGCCCAGCTCCAGACTCAGCTCCTGCCCAGCTGCAGCCTCAGCGCTGATCCGCAGAGAGAGAAAGTGCGTGAGAGCGACAGCAAGACATATCAAAACACAGAGCCAGCGAGTTCCACAGTGTTATTATAAATTGCCATTGCATGCAACTGTTCCATTAGCTAGAGGGCAATTCCCAGTGTAGAAACATAGATAGAAAACTTTGGCGGTTTGATGGCACGGTGTTGGAAAGTCTAGAGCAGGAGGCTCAGGACTGCTAACAACTTGGATAAGCAGGCTTGACAGAGGGGCTAATTCAGACCTGCAAATCCAGCCCTCAAACACTGTATCTGTCCTCAGGAGCATGTTAACAATGTGGAGCATATCATGCTACTATATCTAAACTAGTGGTTAGGGATACTGGCGCCTGCTTTATGTCCAACGTCTAGACTCTACAGTCTCCCTGCCACTACTGGTTCACCTTCATCTCCCAGCTAAACCTGTTCTGCATCGCAGGCTCCTCCCTGTCACCAGTAACCAACTTCTGGCCTGATGTCACATTCAGTTTAACTCAGCTCAGTCCAATGTAAAATCTGACAACTGCACTCTGTTACTTCAAAATGTCAATGCCAAATGAAATGTTCCTTTGTTTTCTTCTTTTCTTCAATAAAAACCTTTGCACAAAGATGAGTCAGAGATAGAAAAATAAATATAAAAAAACCCTTTATTTTTTGCTTGAAAATGCAACAGGTAAAATATGAAAGGTAATTTCTGTACATAAAGATTTATTTGATCAGTGTTTAATGTGAGCAAATCCACTTCAGAGCATCTCTGAAGGTAAAAAAAAAAGAGAAAAATCTGTAAAAACATGTTTTAGAAAAAAAAAAGGTACTGATGTCAGTCCTTGGTAAGGTTTAAAAGGTTTCAATTTAAAACTCTTAAAAGTATTTTTTCAAATCCTTCTAATGATAGAAAAAGTGCCATTTTGGCCTCAGTTTTTTCCAGTTGCATGTGTTTGGGTTGTTTTGGATGCCGGAACTCTGAATGACGTTACGGTAGAGTTGAGACTGTAACATTTCCAAAGGAAAACATTTCGTGCATTCAAACAAAATGAACATGTTCACAAAACACAAGTGCCAATAAATGCTGTAACTATATTCTATATTTGTACAGCAGCTATGATGGATGGAAGACATTGAGATTGTTGGTGAGCTTCAATTGTCCCAATCAAAACAGGGACTTCAGAAGGATTCTAAATAGAAACTTGTAAAATCTGAGCATAAAGAGAATCACTCACCATTGTCCAAACCCATGACACTGCACTGCTTTAAAACCTTTGTGAGGAAGCTATAATGCTGACAGAAGGGTTGCTAAAAGATCAGATAGCCTGATTGACAAACAACTAATATTAACATGTTATACCGTGTTAATACTTGAACAGCAAAAAGGATAAAAATTGTTCAAAATAAACACATAAAACTATTAAATTTAGTGTGTTTATTTGAAATTGTATTATTATTTCTGCAATATTTTAGATTTGATTACTTTGCATCAGGTACAACTTCTGCTCATTGGTGATCAGATTACACTCAAAATGCCAATGAGAATCTCATACCAGCCAATGTGTTTCCTTATTTTTCCAAATGTATATATAAAAAGGCTTCCAATATATTCTAATAGAGTAGAGTAAGCCTTTGAATAGCTTTTACCTTTTGAGGTGGAACCTCAGATATTTGAGCACGGTGGACCCCGGCAGGAAGGTGCAGCTCATGCAGGTGAGGAGCTGCCAGTAACGGAGATGCGCAGCGGTGTTCGGAGAAGGCGTATGGCTGGTCTGCTTCACAAGCTGACAGTAGACCTCGTCACGGAGGGGCCGCAGGTCCAGACAGGTCTGCAGCACGCCCTGGATGATTGGAATCGGCTCCCGAGCCGACTCCAGCTGCTGCAGGCAGTTGAAGAGCTTCACCGCCTCCTCACGCACTGAGCCGTAGCCCTTCCCATTGTGGTCTGAAGCGATAAGATCGCATGGTACAGATACTAAAATAAAACTGTAGCTTTTGTCATGTTTGACATGTAAATCTGCAGGTACTCACATGTGTGCTCCAGATTGCCGTAAGGGAAAGGAAGCAGAGGAGCATAGAGGGGACCCTGGGTGTATTTAAGAATGGCGTTGTGTTGGTAGATGTGTTCTACCACCTCTGGGTTGAACTTATTCTCCTGTGTGCAGACAAAAAAACATTGATCACTGTACAATATCATGTTCATTCTGTGTTCCTGAAATCAGTCGGGAGGACTGTCAGCATCTGTGATTTAGTGCGTGCTTTCGTCCGTCTGAGGTGACCAAGGTTGATCTGACCGAGGTCACAATTCGGCTCTGGTAGCTTTCAAAGCAACAGGAAGGTCAAGTGATGACCCAGCACAGCACACTTGCATGACTGACACATTATACTTTATCCACCGGTGTCAATGGGTTGACTGTGCGTGCGTTTCTGTCTTTCACTGTGTATGTAGATAGATGTCTTCCAGCAGTACAGATGGCTTCTACGCTTCTGCCCCCGAACACCTGTTGCTCATTAGTAACATTGCAATGGCTCTGGCTCTCTCCTGACTCTGCAACTACTCCAATTCCTCCATTTTTCCCCTCTGTCTCTCTCTCTCTCTCTCGCTCTAGGTCTGCCTCACTGTGAAGCGAGTCAGCTTTACCCTTCTTAGTGTGGCAAATTTAACAATCTTCCGTATATACTGTGGGAATGAGATGCTGCTCTGTGGCGAAATCAGCAACTCAGCTGTTTTTCACAGGAAATGCAGATAATAATGATAGAGTTAGATCTAGAAATTTGCGCTTTTCAACTAAGAATGTGAGAAAACACACTTCAGTCTTGCAAAAGTTAGGCTAAATGGAGCAAAAATCATTTTTCCTGACACATTACAGCCACAAAATTCAAAGTAGTCTATCTATCAGAACATGGTGAAAAGCTTTTGGAAAACATTTAAAAGCACATGTATTGTTTTCTTTCCATTTCACACCTATAGACAACTTTGAGGTGGTATACAACTTCAATAAAACACATCTAAGTATCTGACTGAAATGTGAAGAAGTGTCGCATACATACTGGTAGGTTTATTGTAAACAGATTTGGGGTTAATAAGTGATCATTATGGTTTGAAACCAGTTTGGAAAATACTGCACATCGTCTAACACAGACAAATACAAACCTAAGTCACTTCAAAGCTGCCAGTACTTTTAAGGAAAATGCTGATTGGTCCAATATACACAAATAAAGCTCTGGCAAAGTTTTTTGGATTCTTTCATTGTCTGAAAAGTAATTCAGACTTTCCATGATCAAAAGTGAATGTTTTTAAGTGAATTTTCAAAATAGTGTCGATTATCTCAATTCTTTTAATCCAGTTGCACATTTTTTCTTTGCTGCTTTGGTTATGCTTCAAAACCTTTTTCTAATTAAAATTTTTCTCGTTTTTGACTCATGCTCTGCTTTCAGTCTGCTAAACAGACGAAGGAAGAGACCTTTAAAAAGCAGGTCTCTTCTTTTCTTCTAAATGTAAGCTCGGCCCCTTCTAGCTGAACACACAGTGACAGACACAGGCAAGTAGATTAACCACTTTCTTGAAGATTAGAGACTCTCGTTGAAAGATTATGGAGACATGAGGCCAAGCAAAGGGCTGCTTATCTGGACCCAAAGCTTCTTGCCTTGCCCTGTTCCACCTCCTTTGCCAAAACTTGCCCCTTTTCTAACCCCCAAGGATGGACTGATGCAATAAAAGTTCCCTTTCTGCCAAATGAAATTCCAACACACTCTATTCTCTTTCAACTCCTCTGAAATTGTATTTAAAATGCACTGTATGCTTGGGAAAGTTATGGTTAAATACCTGGAAATACCTTTAGCGTTATGTTTTTGTATGTTGTCATAGTTTGATTACATGAAAAGAGTTCATTGAAAAGGAAAAAAAAAGGGTCTAGAGTAAACTTTGGATTCAAAGAATGATGTGGCCGTGTGGTTTCCATGATAAAGCAGGTTGAATAATGAGCAGTCCGATGGCTGTTTGTGTTTGGTGGCTCTTATCACAAGTAGTTGGCAGGAATAGTGTGCATTCTTATGTATGTTTATTTTTTCTTTCATGTGGCCCACCTCGATGTCTCGAATCAAAAGTTGTGTCGGCGTTTCCACTGGAGATTTGGTATCGATGATTTTTTGGATGGCGCAGGCCCAGTGCACTGCTTCATTGAAATGCTTGGTGTACAGCCTGTAGCAGTGCTTCCGTCCATAAACAGTAATGCTCCAGTAACCTGAAAAAAAATGAGAATAAATTACACAAGTCTAACCTGAACCTGATCTTTGAATGTAATTTAAGTTAAAAGGAAGTAGTCATACACGGCAACATCTAGACTTTCTCATACTCTCTCTGACTTCCTCTCACAGATTCACTGAGGATCAAAGGTCAGACCAAGAGAAACCTCAAGCCACACCAAAACCAAACAAGAACAGTTTTTCTGCAGTAAATCTGACCTTAGAGAAAAAACAGCAAAATGAATCTAAAAAAAAAAGAAGAATCTGCTTCCTAGTTGTGTGCTTAGTCATTGAAAAGGACTAAGCACTTATTGTGTGCTTAGATATAGCTTTTTGCTCTAACAGCAGCTACATGGCCATTACGTGACTAAGCTTAGCTTCTAGATAAAGATACAAACCAAAAATTAAGCAAAGATAATCTTAAGTAAAGCTTTCCTGCAACTGCGTATTGACAAATTTCTCAGTGATTCCAGGAAACACAAATGTATTCAGTTGTGTTTGTGACACAGCCACTGTTGAAAGCACTTTTGTACAAAAAAGTCCCTGGGTGTAATGATTTAGCAAGAAATATGTTTTGGCTTGGATTTAAGAACAATTCGGGATGTTTCAAGTGGTTTTGGTTAAGTCAGCAGGACATAATCTCCTCCACTGAAGAACATCCAGGCAGACAGACGGACTATGACAGTGACAAGAACAGGGTCATCCCAGTGTCACACAACAAAGAGTTGTCTTCTGAAATCTTTAATTCTTCTGTTTCGGTAATCTAAAAAAGGGAAATGGTGAACAAAGGCTTCCTATTCAGCCCCAAGTCATGTTTTTGGAAGAAAAAACTATTGGGATTTCTCATAAGTATGTGTATGTGTCACAGTAGGGAAGGAAGAAGGCTCAAAAGACATATCTTTGAAGACAATACAAGGGAAAACCCTATTTAATGATTCCCGGTAAAGATTTAAAGCACGTCTGGCTAAACTTTACATACATTCTTGGAAACGTAAGACTGCTTCTGCCCATTTCTGTGCACTTTCCGAGCATAAATATAAGTTTCCTGAGCTCACCTGCTTCTTTGTAAGTTTGCTTGTCTGGCCAAATGACAGAGCAGAGACTGGTGAGGACCAGCGTGCCCAGTCTCCGAGCGCCTTTCTCTGGCCCGGTGTAGTAGTCGAGGGAATCCTGGCTCAACACAAACCAGTACCGACGGTGCTTTATCCAGCTGCCACCAACCTCCCGTAAAAGCCAACCTTTTTCAACAAAAAATAAACACCAGCATTATTTGACAAATTCAAAACATACAAAAAAAAAATCAGCAAAACAATTAGAAGATTTGCTTACAGAATCAACAGTCCTTGTTTGGGTTCAAGTTACAGGTTTATATTTAATTCCCACACAAGAAACAGAGCACATTTACAAAAATAAGCCAACACACAAATATTGACAAAGATCTTATTATTTTCACTGAAGCAGCTTTAACTTTCTTAAATTTCCATGAATTCTAACTTGCTTGGGTAAAAACTGGACTGTGGTTCTCAAACCAAAGTATAACTTCAACAAGTACTTAGCATCAACTTCTAATTGATTATTTGTTAGGTAAATACAAACAAATGACAGTTAATAACTTAAGAATTATTGAAACATCTAAGCACAGGTTGTTCAAATATGTTGCCTTTTGCTTCATAGGATGCTTCTCAAAAAGGAAGTGCACTGGAGAAATTTCTGAGAACTCCGAATGCAAACTGAAATGGACGTAGAATGTTTACATTTGATGTTGGAACTTTCTAGCTCATATGTGTTTCAGTTTCATATCAAGAAAAGTTACCACGTGTCACTATTTAGTAACTAGGCTAACTGTTATTAGCAAAAATAAACAATAAAGCTAATACATGTCTCAGCATTTTATATATTGAAAAACTATTTGTACACATCTGTACTATAGGGTGTGTAAAAATCCTCAAAAAATGGCAATATGGCTATGTCAGCCATATTGGATTTTGAAGTCTGTATTGGTGAGAAACAAAATTTTTGCACTTTGAAGTCAAACTTTATGGGATTTTTATACATTTTTTATTATGGCTATAGCTTACAGTTAAAATCTTAAAACTCAGTTTCTC
Organism: Xiphophorus couchianus; assembly: GCF_001444195.1. Taxonomy (NCBI): domain Eukaryota; kingdom Metazoa; phylum Chordata; class Actinopteri; order Cyprinodontiformes; family Poeciliidae; genus Xiphophorus; species Xiphophorus couchianus. The sequence continues at coordinate 7,378,338 of NC_040243.1, read as the reverse complement.
AAGAAATTTGATGAGATAAGCAACAGCTTAAGTCAGAAATGTTATGTTATTGCCAACACAATCACGAGAAAGACTGCTGACACAAAGTGCTTTATGCAGGCATTTTAATGGAAAATTGAGTGGAAGAAACAAAAGGGCAACAAAAAACAGGTGTAACCAAAGACATAATACACAGTTTGTAATTATTGAGATTTACTTGTTGAAATGAATTGCTGAAATAAATTAAAGGAGAATCCACATCTAGAGTGATTTAGTAACACACTGAAGTGCACTTAAACAGGATACTATATTAGTCTCCAGTTTTGAGGAATTTTATCAGGAGCTTCAGCTGTCCTCAATGCAACAAGTTTGAGAAAATATCTTGGAGAGTCAAATGCTGACAAGGTGCAGATGATTTGACAGAAAATAACATCTGATGATGCTGATGTGCATTGTGTTCAACTTTTCAATGATATCCCAACTGAATAAGATGCATTCTTACTATTGCTGCATGGTGTGGCGATACTGCTATAAAATATTTCAGAACCACTGCACAAGTGGATAAAAATAAGAGCAGCTAATAGAACAGACAGTAGTTGTTGCATGCAACCAACATAATTATCGCTTTTGAGGCGGACAGAGTGAGAAGGAGAGAGTGTTACTAGAACAGAGTGACAGAGAGGAAGACAAAGAGACTACAGCAGTCATGCTTGTAGACATGCCTTCTGTACTTGCCAGGCCCGTCTCTACAATGCAATACTGTTTTGCTCCCAAAGCTCTGAGGGTTTGTTAAGACTGCAGCAAAACAGAACCACTGTTCCCAAACAGTGAACTTTTCCTCCCTTCGGCTATTTGTGCAAATCGTTCTTAAGTATTTAATCTGAGAACAGATAAATAAGTAAGTTTAGCAGAGCCCAATTCAAACTCCGCCTGTAGACAGAGTTTACCGGCAGAAGACGGCTGGTGTGTTCTGGTAGAGGTTATGGTGTTGATCAAAGTTGGAGAGCTGACAGTGAGAGCATAGAGAGCTGTCGTAAGCCACCTGGTGCAGTTCTAGGTGGTGTTTAGGAATGGCAGAGGAACAAATACATGGTGACTTCATGTGAGAGCACATGGCTCATTCAGCCCATCTTGGGAATACTTTTAAAAGGGACAATTAGGAAGTAGACTTTCAGCCTCGAACCCTGTGAAAACTAATGACGCCACGATCAGCATCACAGCTTCCTCTGTGGTTAGCAAGCTGTGTGCCACCTGTCAGCCAGTGTTTATTTCACCGGCATCTTTCTTCCTTCTGTACTTGCTCTCTTCCTATTTCCTTTCATCTTCCCCATTTCCCCTCTCTCCCCACTCTGAACCTTGATCCAGAGTTTTCCCAGGCAATACAAAGATCCCACTGCTTTGGTGCTGCTCAGAAATAAAAATCTATTGACGGGTACACCAAGATTCCCGTTTAAGGATACCTCCATATAAGAAATAAGTGTATTTTGTATCTGTATTAAAGCACCACAAATAGCTTAGGTACAAAAAAATTTTTTTTAAATCTATTTTACACCACATCAGATGAATTCCAAATCAAATTCTGGCAATAAATAAATAAAAATCATGAGCTACAGCAGGGCTGAGCTTACCAACAGGATGGATGTGGAACGGTGGAGACAGACAAGCTGTCTGGGCAAAAGCCAAGGAGAGAAGGGTACAACTGCCTTGCTGACACTCCCCCCACCCCCTGTCACACAGACAGGATGTCCCACAGCTGCAGTGCTTTTTGGCAACTTTAACCAGTGTGATTATAAAAAAAAGCAGAAAAAGGAAAAGACAGAAAGGGCAGAAGAGTCCCCAGACCCCCTGTGTATAACCCTATCAGGCTCTTCCATCTGGATCCCATCTCTGTAGCCTGCTAATGTTTCCCCTGAGGGCCACGGCTCGCCCTTAATTTGTTTCATTTGTGACCCCTGACCTCTCAGTGCCCTGCCCCCTCAAACATAGATTGAGAAAACAATCTCTCTCTGTGTATTTCCAATTTTTTTCCTCCAAACCTCCTACTGCTTAAAGAATACTGGATTTTTGTTCCACGAATTTAACAACGCATAATGTTACTGTAAAAAACAGTCATGCATTCAAATTTGTTTGACCAAGATATTTATTGGAATACCTTAAAGGGGAAACATCTATGCCAGTTTGTTTGCATTTTATTAAACTTAGGAAACATTTTTACTTTTTAAAAATAAAATTAGAGGAAAAATTTCCGACTTGCCCACAAACAACTGAAATAAATTCCTACTACTGACCACAATAATTTTTTTTTAAATGACATTTGTAAGTGGCAAGACAAACTTTACATTTGTGCAAAATAAACTCGCATAACATTTTTCTTCTTTTGGATCAGACACATCCAGACTGCTAAGCTGCAGTTTACTGGAGCATGTAAAGCCATGCATCATGTGAGGAGTAATTTTAACCATAAATCAACAAAGGTATGTCAATAAACCAATGTCAACATCTCTTTCTGTCACCACTCCATGGGTTTTACAATTTATCCTCACACCATCAGTCTATATCTGCATTGGCAGTGCCCTATTTTAGATACTGGGGCAATATTCGCCCCACGTAGCCTCAGGATGTCTAGCTGGGGGAAAAAAAGAGACATAAATATATAAAGGAAGAAAAGTGCACTAATGGAAGCATTCTTCAAAGTCTTATTGAGAAAAATGAGCAGAATTATCAAAGACCCTCAGGTGTCTCTAATGTGTCCCTCAGTGAAAATGTGTTTACCGATGCAGTCTAGTGATTTCTGATCAAGACTGCTAGTGCAGTGGTTAGAATTTTTTTTAAATGACAGAGAGGGAGGAACATACTTCACCAAGTATTCAAACCTCTTTTTTTAAAACATTTTTTCAAGTCATAACTGCTAGCTGCAACATATTATGTTGGGATTTTGCATGTAAGGTAGAGAATACCTTACAAGGTAGAGAATATCTTACATGCAAAAGGAACGATGCAAGATAATCTCCATAAAGCAGTGTTGGCACAGATCTAGACTTTGCCGAGGTTATTTAATGCAAAAATGTGCTTTAATCTAAACTATTCCCTTGTAGCGCTGTTTGGCTGTATCTTTAATGTTTAAATCCTTATGCATTCCATAACAATTATTTTCATTATCTCCCTTGTCCCAAGGTGTGATGCTGCCACTACCACAGTCACCATGGTGGTAACACATGGTAGGTCAAAATTTAAGGGTGTTTTTACACCTGATAGTTTGGTTTAAACAGGGCTAGTGTGAATGCATGCACCGTAATTCTCTATTTACTAATTAGGGAAATTCTGAAGGCAAATGGCTACAAGTGATTTTATGTAGGATGTGTAAGAAAAAAGGGGGCTTGATTTATATGCAAATCTAGATACGAAAAAGTTGCATGATTTTTCTTCCTCTTCACAGTTAATGGTTCAATTAAACACGATGTTTGCATCTCCAAGGTGACACAATGTCTAAAAGTTCAAGGGGCGTGCATACTTTTACAAGGAAATGTTTTAAAGAAAACCCAACAGTGAGAAATGAAGGGTGCATACAGGGGAGGGCAAGTCAGAGATGCATGGCAACTGCAGTCAGAATTAGGCAATCTGCTTCTGTCACTATTCCAAACAGGACACAACACATCCAAGCAACAGCATTTTACTGCTCCCTCTCAGCAGAGGTAAAAGAGAAAACATTTGTACAGAAATATCTCATGAGATCATTAATCAAAAGTGGTAGCATGGAGACAAGACCACTGATGCCAGTAGTTCTCATAACACAAACACAAGAAGAGCAGCAAAGACAACAGACAGTTTGGATCATGAAATACCTTCTACAATAAAGCACAAGAAAAATCCTAACTTGGCACATTTAGGTGTTTCTATTTAGGGTTGCAGGTTTTTATCTTGTAAAATGTAAAAAAGAAATATGTGATAGGAGTTCATCGAAACATCCAGGAGTTTTTTTCTGCAGTTTCGTCTATCAGGAATTCAGTTAGCATCAACGTAATACAAAGAAGATATGTGAAGGATTTGATTATGATGCCACTTGAACACATTGTGTATTTTATAACAACTGAATGCACTGATGATGATTAAAGAGTAAAGTAATAACTTCAGACTCACCTTTTACTATCAGATCTGGTTCTTCATCCACCCCCATCCCATACTCCTCATTGGTTGGTTTCTTCATTTTTACAGGTGACTGAGAGACAACGTGCCTGTGCAGAAGAGCAGAAAGAAAATGTAAATAACCCAGCTTCCCTCTCAACTCAAGCCTTCCTCTAAAATTGGCCGGCTACTGTAACTGGCTCAGAGACACACTGCTGGCCGTGAGACCCAACTTCCAATCACCATGCCACTCTCTGCCAACTCAAAAGCCTGTCACATACTCTTAAGTGGAGAAGGTCAGACAGGGGGGATTGAAAGAAGTGCCACAAATATCCGGTGTCTCGTCTTTTCCCTTCTCATCCTCTCGTTCCCCCCCTTCAGCCCCACCACCACCACTCTCAGCAAGCAATTCTGCGAACGCACATTGATGCACGGCAAGCCACTGTGGACAGCTCGAGTCTCTTTTATCACTTTGGCTGGCGAGCCAAACAGGCGACTGAAAATAAACTTGACAGGGCGACGCCGGGCTGACTCCCAGCCAGCCAGCTTGCTCCGGTCAGAGGAAGGCAAAAGGGTCAAGAGGTCACATCTTGGATAGTTAAAAGCATAAACATCAAAAACATCTGTAAATCTGCTGAACGGCTGCTCTTTCTGTTGTTGATCTTCCAACCATCAAGCAGCTACCACAGATAGATTTTAACTTTAGCATCTGGTCTGAAATTGGCTGGTAAAAAGTTGCTTTTTTCCCCCTTCATAAAAGTTCTAAAGCACATTTTCCAGATTTTTACTTCCAGTTTTGATGACTGTATGGAAATTTGAGGACAAAATCTTTGCAAAGTTAGGTTTCATTATCAGTTTTATCATAGACCAAGGAATGAGACATAGCAGGACAAGCTTTTAATACAGCAGTGTGGTAGTTTTTGTTGGGGTTTTTTTCCAATGACATCTGGACATATTTAGAAACAGTTGAAATCTCTAATACACGGAAAAACTTTAACTGGATTATCGTAGATTAAAATATAAATCCTTCATATGAGAGTTAACCGTAAATTTCATAAAAGTCCAAAACTGGAATTTCTGTACTTTGTGTGCCACCATAACTGAACACATTTCAAAAAGCTTGGGTCCAGTTAGAAACTCAGACATAGAATGGTCTTAAGGTCAAAAATGCAGTGCCATGACTCTTTTCTGATTTTTGATTGTTAGTCACAAAAACCAAAATGATCAATGAGTTAGACAGGAATGACCAGTTTTGTGGTAAACTAAGGACAAAGGTCCACATTTAAATATAAAACAGGAAAAAAGTTTCAGGATTTTTAGAAAATCTGTATAAATTCCATAGGTTTCAAGACTGAATAGGAACCTTGTAGTTACTTAAGAATAAGGCCAGTTTTTAGCTTATTAGACTGCTGAGAGGTTTTATCTCTCCTTGTTTATTTATCTAATAAGTTGTTTATTTTCTCCATTTCCTGGGCCGAAATGTGAGGTTCAAGACTTCCTGTCCTCCTCCCCCTCTGACCGCCTCCTGGGATTACTGATGAGACAAATAAATTGGGCCCTGCTTCCCAGAGTTATTGGCCTCCAGCCACTCAAACCTTCATCAGCTGATTTATGCCATTATCGATCAGATAAGTGCAGAGGGTTCCTCCACACGGAAGGCGGTAGTAATCAATAAATCCCAATATAGCCTTATCTGCTTAGACTCATCTTACTGAAGATTGCTGAAGTCATTTCTCAAATGATTCCCAAAGATGTCTTTTTATGATGCTTAATTTGCAGATGGTTGTTCCAGTACAGAGAATAACATTCAGATGGCAAAACGTATAAAGCCACAAAATGTTCCTTTATACGTGAGGAAATTGATATTATTCATGACACAAAAGCAGAAGAGAGATTTGGGGGTTGGTCATCTCAGGTCATATGGTATCACTACACCAGTTTCTCTGATGCAGTGGTGAACTGCTGGCTGTGCTTAAATGCATTAAAATAAACACAGAAATGTGACGACATCTCTTATTTTGGGTTGTTTATGAGCCCTGTTGCATAGCAGAGACAGCCAGACAGCTCAAACTGGATGCAGACAGTATGTATAGAAACACTCCCTGAGGGGAGCTTGTGGTCTGGCATTCAAAGTGTCCATGTTGAAGCTGAATCTCTTGACTGGTGTTTGCTACTGTTACAATGCCAAAATAGCAATTTAGCATACACAAATAAACTAATTTACTGAGGAGAAGCCTCTGGAGATGCATAATCACTAGAGTGCCAGAAACGTTTGAGCTATCAAGTAACTAATTAAGGGTGAGTTCAAAGAAGGTAAAACCTAAATGACTCTCATGCTAGAGTTTCAAGCAGACATAAGTAATGTAAAGTTACAAAAAATGAACAGATTAATCTGCACCAATGAAAAAGAAGCTAACCAAAACAGAAAAGCTCTTTGCCTACTAGTCCCGTCTATAACTTACAACCCTCATCTTCTTTATGGTCAAGTCTTCTCGACTACGGCAAGAAAATAAGGATTTTTCTAAATATTTTACCTGGATGTAAACAAGTTAATCTTTCTAAGTCAAATTTGCTTTTCCTTATGGAGATAATGAGGGATAAACAGAAAAATATTGAGGGGTTGTGGCAGGGATATAGGAGCAAAACAAACAAACTTAATCAAGTCCCAGTTTCAACCATTAACAGGACAACATGTTTGGCCTTTAAACTGAGTGCTGCTTGTTAGTCTGCTTTAGTATTGTATATAAAAAAAGCCACTAGTCAAGATTCAATTACAAAAACAATAAATAGCTTTCCTGCAAGTAACTTAATATGACATTGGGACATTGAGCACCGCATACATGAGCCTGATTGACAGAGTTAAGACCCTGATCCTGGCTCTGACTGGTTGCTTCTGACTGGGCGTGATGCATTTCTGCAGATGGCTGTAGGACCACAGGGAAAAGGCAGAGGAGCTAGTTTTTTTCACAGGTTATCTGCCTCATGTTATATTGTCTGGAAAAACAATTTAATTTGAAAAGCTACATACTGTAAGATATAAATAAATCAAATAACCCTCTTTCTATCCCCATCACATCTTATTCTGATATTAAAGTTTATTTCAGCCTCTGAAAAATACAAGTGTGAAAGATGCAAAGCAGAAGAAATCTGTAAGGGAGCAAATACTTTTCACAGCACTATACAGCATGTAATAAAAAACAGTCCTAAAGCTTAGAGCGAGTGTTTGAGCATAATTGATGCGGGGGCTTTGCATCTCCACAGCTGTCCAACAGCCCCACTACCTCAATCTAACCTCCAACATCTACTGCTACCACCCCCACATTCCCAGAAGCTCCAGCAGAGGCTGTGGTGATGAGGCCTTTAGCAGGCAACTTCCTGTGGAGTGCAGGAAACAATTTGATATGGGGATTAGGCAGCATGGAGAATAGAGTGAGCACACATCTACATTGCTCTCATCTCCTCCTGCTAACTCTTCCCTCCAGGTATAAATGAACTTAACAAGAAAATTGTTATTTTATTGCATCACCACAAGACCTGGTGGTCGAAACTCGAAATGTGTTAAAAATTATAGCTCTGTGGTTCGAGATCAGCACTCTTAGTGGTTGTACTTTGAGAGACGCCAACATGTTTGTTGTTATGCTACAGCAGAAAGCTGTGCAACAATGAAAATGACAGTTTAAGAAAGTGAAATGGAAAATGTTGGCATACAGGATCCCTGAGATTAAATCAGATGAGTAAATAAACTCCTGGCAGCTCCACCGGTTTTATAACACAGGTCAACCAAAATGAATCGCTTGTATTTGTTTAAACTCACAAAATAAAACAAGATCAGTGAAACAAATGCATCCTGAAGAAACTTGCAGGTGTGCTTAATTATATCTGGGAACCATGTAGTTCAGTTGGAACGAGATTTACTGGACATTCTGGAAACTTGAATGCTGTTTCATGTTTCTTGATTAAACAGTTTCAGGTCTATATTCCTCGAAAGATGGTGTGTGCATACATGGGAACCTGCTTGCATAGTTCCCAAGTAGGTGGGAACTATGTGGAATCACAGAAAGAAAATAAAACCTTTCCTACCATCTAGTTTGAAATATTTATAGTTTAGAGTATGTAAAAGATTTGACAAAAAAAGAGGTAAGAAACTATATTGTTGCCATTCACAATGCATGAGAAATGTAGGATTGTTTGATTTCCACTATGTGGTTAAGAACAAAATGGAAGCCACTACAAAACATAGAATCTCATACAATTTGCTTGCATCAGTGAGAGAGGAAAGCTACAGTATATAATAGTTTCTGATGTACAAGTATTGGTTTCTCTCTCTTTTCCACAAATGCAAAACAGAAAACAGTTGGCCATGATAAAGAGGCTTCCTATCCATCAAAAAAATAAGAAAATCAAAGCTTAGTGGAAGATTTAGAGAAGGGAATTTTAATTTTCTATGAACTGGGAGAATGACTGTTCTGTAGGTTTTGCGTGGATCTTTAAGAATACCCATGTGCACTAACAGTCAATGAGCCACATCAGAAATGGGGAGAAGCAAGCTAGTGTGTAATAAAGAGGCACATATGAGCATTTTCACTCTCAGTTTCACCTATAATAATGTTTAAGCCACTATTCTTATATGTAACAAAATGTGTACTGCATTACACAAGTGGTGGTCTACTGAAACTAGGTATATGGCTGTGATTGAGAACTCAAAGATATGAGAAAATAAAAACTAAAGTTCTTGACATACTTCACTGTGTCCATGGACATGAGCCACTAGGACCTTGCAGCTTAACATGTGTCCCTGTTACTATTCTTAGCTCAGCTGCATAATCACATTTCAATAGAGATGTACAGTTTTCACTACAAGGTCTAAAGGGGGCGAACATGTCCTAGTTTATACACCATATACTCGTAGGAGGAGAAGAAAAGAGAAAGAAGAAAGTTGCAGAATATCAATGTAATTTTTAAATCCTGCTCGTCTATGAGGGTAGAAAAAACAGCAGAGTTATCCTTGCTGTATTTCTTTAAAATATGGACACTAGAGCTACCCTAGAGGGGAGAAGGAAAAAAAAGTAAAAAAAACCAAAACGTTTTATAGCTGTTTTGCATGTTTGCTTATGATCAAACCATGTTTTTCTGCTATGGATTTGGCACCACCCTCTGACTTGAAGCATTATTGATTACGGTCCCAGTCGGCATGTCAACATGGTCATTTGGGTTGCATGCAGGCGTGTGCAGAGACTGGCAAGTTCAGATGATATGTGTTTGCAACAGAATTGTTATGATTCCGCTACAATGGAGGATTTGCAAGCAAGAACAGGGTTTTTAAAGTCATGCCAAATTCATGTGAATCATATTTAAATGTAGAATTTCAAAGGTCAAGGTCACAGACTGATAAACTAAAATTCTCCACAGGACTTTCTGCTAAAGATCAGAATTATTGACCATCAAACAACCACCATGTGTGATTGCTAGTATGATGCTCTCTTCCTGAAGTCCTGTGGTTTATGATAAGGCAGACATTTTTCTAATTTCTACTTTTATCTCACCAGTCTAGAAAATACTTTACTGAAAGTCTTGGAGATCATTAAAATGTCTTGGGGCAAATGTGGGAGAGCGATTTGTTCTTATTCAAAAAGTATTTTTTGCCCATTCATGGACTTTTCCCCCAGCCTCTTATTTATTGCTAAAATTATGAACACTGAGTAACTAAACTTTTTGGTCTAATTTTCTTTGGAATCTTTTGCATGACTCATCAATGTCCTTTTGGAGTAATTTTAGGAAGTACATAACACTTTCATGGTTTTACAATTGCAGTATAATACCCACCCGTGTTGCCCTGGAGACTCAAGACCTTGGAAGATACTTTCCAATCCTTTCCAGACTAACTGATGTCAGTGAATTTTGCTAGGTAATTTCTATAGATTAGGAAACTATGCATTGCTTTTTACGATCTTTTGGGCTACGTCATGTTGTCAGACAGGTTCTATTTAAAGGATTTCTTATTCTACAGACCTGGCAGTAATTAGGCCTGGGTGTGGACAGTTCAACTGAACTCAGCTTTCCAAAAAACAAAAAAATGGGTTAAATCAAAGTTATTTAGTGATTTAATGAGGAAAGTAATTATTTTTTACATAGAACCAGAATGGATAGCTTTTGCACTTCTTCTCCTTTGTACGCTATTTTGTATTTACTCAATACTTTATCACAGTGTCAATGTGTTGACAGTTCGGGTTAGGGGTGAGGGTTATAGCTAGGGTGGTACAGCAAACATCTTAGCACATGCTTGTACCTTTAAAGGTACCAAAAGCTGTACTTGGAATTAGATCTATTTCGCTAAAGATGAAAAGATTATAAAGCTGTAATTCGGATTATAAAGCAGATTTATCAGTAACAAGTTACAATAAAATAACTAGTAATAGTAACTATTTGCCTATCCTGTAAAGTAGAGGGGTTAATTTAAAAATGTCCAGTGACATACAGGAAAAGGGTTAAAACTTGAAACTTGCTGTAGCTTAGAATAAAATGAACATGTTAAATTAAATGTTTTACTTCAACACTTTGGCTGTCCAAATTCAAGAAGATAATAAAAGGCAAATAGGTTTTTAGAAAGTCAGAAATTCGGAACATGTAGAACCAATGTTTTATTGCATTTGGAAGTGAAATTAGAACAGGAAGTAAAAGATGTACTTTATAAATTGGGATTTTTTTTGTCTGTTGCTCATGTTGTATTAAATATCAGTGCTCACATTAGCAGCTAAGCTCATAAGGGAACAGGTTGTGACTGTCAAGCTGTCCTGAACAGAAGTCTCACAAATTCTCACTTCCCCCTCTGTGGTGATGAGGTTGACGACATGAAATTAGCAGCAATAGTTCCAGATTTTGGTGAGTAACTGGGTCATGAATTTTAGATGGTGACGACGCTTTTTAGCTGGGTTTTGCACAGTAACACTTCAAAACTTAGCATCTTAGATTGAATCAATCAGCTGGAAAAATCAAATACAAAAGGGCAAATTAACAGTCTATAGTTGGTTTAAAGAAGAAAAACAACTAATTTTTGCTACTGTAGCTGTATAATTTGAAAAAAGATAAACTGCGTTCTGTATTTCACAAACTCTCCCTGGTGCTGACTATGCAAGTGCATAGCTGATCAATGCACTTGCCCAAAAGGTCATGGATTGGATCAAATCAACCACACACAGGCTTTAACCACATATTCCAAATAGGTCATCACACTTAATGACTAGATTAGCAGCAGACTTTTCAGAGCCAGCACACTTTGCAATGGTAACATCAGCAGTAGTGACACACTTTAAACTTAGCAATATGCATAAGCCAATGCGTTTGTGACCCTCAATCTGGCGGTAGCTTCAGAAGTGATGGGTAATTGATTTCAGTCCAGGGTTTAATCATGAAGCAGTGACATTAATTAAAGTTAGAAAAGTGCCGTCCTTGCTCTCGGGCCACAGTGACCGCAGTTGAAACATGTCCCAGCATGCAGAGCAGAGCCTTTTAAATGCAACAGCATGCGGAGCTGCAAAAATTTATGATGCTCAGATAAACTAAAGGAATGTCTGTAAACCACATACATATATTTACATCTAGATCGTTGAAAAAGTATTTATACCCCATTGAGCTTCCCCACATTTCCTCATGTTGATACCACAGACAGCAATGTATTTAATTGGGCTTTTATATAAAGTTAAAAAAGGCACAAATCTTCTATAAGTCTTTTGGGGTATGTCTCATATATTTGAAAATGTAAGTTTTTGACTATGTTTAAAAAAAATTTCAAGCTCTTGAACTATAGTCTGGTTGCATGTGGAGAATACTTGAAAGACAGTTTCAAGCTCTTACCAATCATTGTCATTTGACTGCACCATTTTTACACATGGACATGCTTTGATATAATTTTACATTTCATTTAGGATTGTAGGTCTGATTAGTTTTGGGTTGTTGTCCTGTTGGACAGTGAACCTTCGCCTCAAACTCTAGTTATTTGCAGCTTCCAACAAGTTTTATTCCAAGATTGCCTTGCGTTTAGTTCCATCTTCCCTCCCATGTCACTTCCCTGTCCCTGCTGAAGAAGAGTGACCAGCAACATCATGCTGATCATGTGCTTCACATGACTTACTCTATTAGCATCATACACAACATATGTTGCAAGTAGGCCAAATGTTTTGTTTTGGTCTTATCTAACCAAAGCAGCTTCTTCCACATGATATTTGGGGCCCATACTAATCATGTTCTGTCAACAAATTCTCTTATCTGAGCTGTGGATCTCTGCAGCTTCTCCAAAGTTGACATCGGCCCCTTGGCATCCTTTCCGATTCATGTTCTCTATACCAAGCCTATAAGCTTAAGTGGATGGCCATACCTGGGAAAGCCTGCAGCTGGGTCATGCTCTGTTTTTTGATGACTGATGGAACAGTGTTCCTACAGATGCCAAAGGACTGCTATATTGTTTTCTAACAGGTCTTTGCTCAAAACTTCAAATCATCCCTGATCTGTTTGCTGTATCCCTTGGTCCTTATGATGCTGTTTGTTCACTAATGTTCTCCAGCAAACCTTAAGGGCTTCACAGAAGATATTTAATGTCAATTTATACTGACATTGCAAACTGATGCACATGTACCCATTATGTGATTTCTGAAGGCACTTTCTTGAACTGAATTTTACTTAAGGGTATCATAATCAAAGAGACTGAAAATTAGTATGTATGCTATTCTTGAGATTTTTATTTCTGAAAAAATATCTGAAAACCATTGATCCTTTTTCTTCCACTTTACATTTATGCTCTACTTTGGGCTGGCCTCTCATATAAAATCCTAATAAATTGTAATCATGTGGAGTAATCAGGAAGATTTGCTGTATTAGAAAAAGCACCATCAAGGGTAAATGACTAACTCCAGACAAATGTATCTTAATACAGTGTGTTTTGCATTAAAATCATTATTATCTTGGAAGAGCTACATCTCTTTTCCTATCCATTCCCTTTCTTTTCCCTCAGCAGGGCAGAGGCTAGCCAAATAAGCCTCTGCTTGAAACTGGGCTGGTGGGAAAATGGGAATGTGGTGATTAAGAGTGGGCCTATACGACCTCCCAGCTAAAAATACACTGTTTACTTAAGACCACTGCCAAGAAATTCTGGACTCTGCAGAGAAGGGAGAGGGGTAGAGAGAAAAAAAGTCATGTTTTGAGACCAGAGGCAGAGGGGTGTGTGACAGGAAGTCTGAATTTGTGAGTCCAGAAGTGTGTGCTGTCAGCAATAAATTTTACTGTAGAGAAGGGAAATAAAAACCTCCACACTGTAAGTTGTACATTAAAAAACACTCAAGAAATCCACCTATATAATTTCTATGCAAACAATTGTTTTATGCAAAGACTATGAGGCATCCAATTAAAACCATCTACCAAACCATAGCACACCGAATATGAAAATCAAGAAGAAAGACAGTCTTCAGATTTTTCATCAGGGTACAGTTAGTACTCTGCCTTGGCCAAGCCATGAGAAGGAACTTGAGATTACGGTACAGGCAAAGTGGTAGAAGTTAGAATAAATGGTGAAAATGGTTGTGATGGTGAAAGACAAATCTGAGTGTGAGCAAAGTCTAAAAACAGAGTGTGTACTAGCTACCAGAAGAAACAAGACAATCACCCAAAACTTTAAAATGGCTCTCTGTGAGCAAACCATATTAGTTTGTTTTCCATTTCAGAACAAAACACAAAGAAGATGGAAATAATCAGAATTTCCATGATCATATTCTGCTCATAGTGTTTTGTTTCCATTCATATATAAAAAAGTCAACTGGTTTCCTTAGACAATTTTTGCTAACAGGAATCTACCGACAGTCTGTACTGAATCACTATAATTAGTTGAAACAGACTGAACAAGACTGTGTTGGTTTGGATGTAGTTGGACTAGTTGTGCCTGGAATAATCAGGAATATAATGTTTTGGCAGCTTTGAGCTGGATTGAAGTCGACTGGTCGGAAAGTGAATTAAGTTGGGCAGGTTTGGACTAGGCTAATTTGGGATTGGATTTAGCTGTTCTTATCCTTACCTGGATTGGACTGAACTGAAGTTCCATAGATTGGAATGAATTGGAATTAGGATTGGATAGAACCAAATTGGACTTAACTGTGATGGTTTGGACTGGATTAAAAAATGTAGGCCTGGACTACATTGAAATAAAATGCATTGAACTTAATTAAATTAAACAGACCTGCACTGAAATAGTCAGAGAGTTGAATGAATTGAAATGGACAAGACTCGTTTGAACTGGTTTAACATGGATTTCTATTACATCCTATTAATTTAGACTAAATTATGTTACATATAACAAAACATGACTTTAATTTGTGCCTTGAAGTGACCTTTGTAGGGGATTGGCACTATACAGAAGGGCTGATTTGAAAATAAATTAAACCTTTTTGGATTAGGGCAAATATTGTCACAGTCAACATGTTAGAAGTTGCTATATACCTTTTTGATTTATAATTACCCGTATTTTATTCTACAACAAAGAACATCAGTTTGTAGGTAGAATCGAGTTATTTTCAATATGATATCCCCACCTTTTACGTGTCACCCATGATTAGTTTTATAAAAGTAAAACTATACCTAACCTGCCTCGCCTGTCAAACAGGACTTAAATAAATGAATGTGGCACCACTTGTTTCATTACAAAGTTCAGACTTATTATGGCTTTACTTGTCATTTCCTTCATACAGTTGAACGTCTGGGTGTGTCCTTCTTTTGGTCAGGTAATGACCAAGTGATACGTTCCCTAACCTCTCCTCTCCACTAGGTGTGATGATTACAACCAGGCTTTTAACACACTCCCTTCAAAACCAGTTAATTATGCTGTCACCCAAGGCCACTGCCACTACACTCTAGAAATGACATGTACACGTCCAAGCCACGCCTCCATGGGGAGTGCTAATGGGACAGGACTGAGTCACATCATCTTCACTTTTTTCTTTTCACATGTTTTTTCTCTTCAAGCCTCGAGACACAGCATGTCCTGTCTGACTGCAGCTAATGTTTCTACCAAGCCACTTCCTGAGGCGGCTCGATTTTTGTTGGGAGTTGTTGCAGACCTCCGCTTGTTCATTTGTGGCGTGTGATAGTTTTACACGTCAGGCTCAATGACTCATTGCCTGTAAGTCAGCAGATGTACAGTAGAGACTAAATGTGGAAGATGGAGGAGAGATGAGGGCATGATGCCAGAGATACAGAAGAGCAAAAGTCAAGTACATCACTGTCTGAGATCACAGACAAAAAATATGTCCCTCAATCATCCATGAATTGCTCTTTTTCACTGTTGTGTGTTGTCAAAGAATTTGTATCAAGCTTTGTCTTGATACGATGACAAAATTCAATGCATTTTGCTAGTATTTTGGATCTCGACTTTGACTGGCCGATTCTAACATTTGAATATGCTTTCGTATTCCCTGAACCATCTGTTTTGGCCCTGCTGGCAGGTGAACCTCAGCATCAAGCCTTTCACAGCTTAACTGAAGAAAAGCTTCCCCACAGCATGATGCCATCATCACCACGTTGATGTCTGGTGTTACTTTTGCTCTTTTTCACACTGGTCAGAAAGTCTGGTATCTCATCTCACCAGAGCATCCTGGTCCATATGTTTGCCCAGTCCTCCACATATGATAAAATGGACTCCTTACGGCTTTCTTCAACCATTGCTTTCTATTTGTTGAATATAATAATACTTTTCTTTTTAATAGGTCTTCCTCCCTCGGTTGTATTGTGCATTTGTTTCATGCACTTCACATTAGAATCCGATATGTAAGAAAGGTCACGAGGAATAAACTATTTTTTAAGGCACAATGTTATTTGTTAGATGCATGCAGAGGTCATGTTAACCAAATATTTTCCATCTTTAATCAGTTCACTTGGAGACATATTCCCTGATTTTAAAACTTTGGCTGAGGTGTAGCTTGTAATTCAGTCTCCAGTGTGGCAGCAGAGTGCAGATTCAAACTTCAAAACAACATCAAAACCTTCCATGAGAAATCATCAATCCAAGGCAAAAGTTCAAGACCTCATGACAACAGCCTCTGCAGCAAGACCCCCTTGATTACACACAAGCAGGCGTACAATTCAGCTCCATGCAGACCACGTTGAAATTTTGAGACTGCGTTCAGGCCACAGCAGGCAAAGCTTTCATATTTTAAGTGCAATCGTTTAATTCCATTGTTTATGTGTAATTATTTGAGCCACAGTCAGTAATTTTTGTCACTATGGAGAAAGCTTTACATGTATTCATCTACATGATGTGTGACAGCACAATGTAGACTTTCTGTTCAGCTTATTTGGGTAAAATATTAATTAAAATGAATGGAGATAAAATATTATTGAATGTTATAACTTTAAAAATTGACAAGTTAAAAATCTGAATTGTTTTGACCCCCATAAAGTCAAAATATCAGATAAAGTCTAGCACAACCTCTGGATGCATTTACATTTTGGGCCAAGGTTTTTTTCAATTCTTAAGGTGATTGACTTTATGGATATGGAAGTCTGAAAAAAAATCTAAACCACTATTATGTAGATTCAAATTGACAGACAACTGACAAATGTATCTAAATTATAAATATACCTCATGAAATGCTATTGAGGAAGTGAAAAATGAAGTACTGACAAATGGGCCAAGCTCTGGATAAATGTAGAAATCCCCGAACAGTCGAGGGGAAGTATACAAGTAAAAAGCGGAAACCATTACTTCTGAAAATTTTTTGGAAGGAATTGTTTCCCTTTTCTTACCCGTTTGTTCCATTGGTTGCACAAGTAGGCTGAGAAACTGTCACCTCATTTGGAGTCTGTAAACAGAAGACAGAGAAAAAAAAAACATGTAAATAGATTATGCAAAAGAAGTCATAGTCTGTACTTGGAACTATTCACATGTTGGAGTGATCCCTAAGTGGTTTGCCTTCAGAGTCCATGCTACAGCAGCTCATGCAGTTGTTCCTGGCAATCTAAGCACATTGCTACACTGTTCCTGTAATGCTTGGCTTACACTTGGAAGTGGTATGCTTGTGAAGAGAAATATGGCATGCAAAACAGGCTTATTTAGTGTAAGAGCTAAGAACAGAGCGGTCTTTTGTGCTACGATTGCATGCTCCCCAATCTTCACACCCCAGAATGCTTTAAGTCAGACTTGCCATTTCTCTCAGAACATTTAGCTAAAAATAACCTCTTTCAAAAGAACATAAACAGATTCCTTAATGTTTTTAAGAAGGAGACCCCTGCATTGGCACTATATTAACAGCACTTATTAAACTTACTGGTACTTTAACAAGTGAAATCAAACCCCCAGCATGCATCATAGACCAAATATTAGAAAGGAGACCATTTATTCTAAACTCCATAAACTCATTCTGAGAAGTCAGTGCTAAGTGAACTCTAAAATAGGCAGGTCATCTGTCTAAACAGCATTATACTGCCAGACAATAAATAAATAAATAAATATATATATATATATATATATTGTTATTATTGTTTGAACAATGAGCATCTTTATTCCCAATGTCCTTCACTCAGCAGAAGATAGGAGAGGGTGTTTCCATTCACAGTGATTCAGTTCCTGGAGTTTCAACCTGACCTTGGAAAACCCCATCAGACATCAGAGCCTGCCAGTGTAGTTTGGACCGATTCCCCGGTGTGCAAGGCAATGCTGTGTGTCCCCGTGGCCTGACTTGTTGTCTCTGCAAACCACAGCCTTGAGCCTGCTCCTGCGGCTGCCACAGCACAACCCAGGCCTACCTGAAACATTATCCAGGTCAGCTCTGGGCCCCTCACAGTTCACACACCACACTTTACTACTGGGCAAACTGTCCTAAGTTTAGCTATTTCACCACAAAAATCTTCTACTGCTTCTTTTTGGGTCCTTCAAAAATAACAATGTAAACATATATTGCACTTTTAGAGGCTGGTATTGAATCTTTATGTACTTTTAAAGACTAATGGTTTCTGGGGCAAATGAGGAAATGATTAGGAAATAGATAATGACATTTCACTAATGTTTAACTAAAAGGTGGTACTGCAAATGGCAAACCAGACAAGCAAGGTCAACTGAACACCGTTAGTAAGTGACTTATGAATGGAAGATAGACTGTAATCCTCTGCCCCTGCTTGTTGCCATACAGTGAAATGATTTAGTCAAGCCCACAGTCACAGAGAACAGAACTCGATAGAGCGACCAAAAACAACAAATCAAAATGAATAACATCAGGGACAGGCAAGCTGTAATTTCAGTATATAAACGGAGTAGATCATCAATAATATAGTGACTAAAGACAGTAATTTTTTGAGTCAGCCCTCACAAAACATGACAATTCACAGAAAAAAACCTGTCCAATAGACTTAATGTGGTGTGGGATGAGGAACAAAGATAGCGTGCGATGTAGAGCCTTTGCAAAAAATTATAAAAAAGAAGCAAAAAAAAATCTCCCTTTTGGATGGGCAGAGGATGAATCACCCCAGACTACAGCAGAGCGTAAAGGAAAAGAGGGAAAGATGCCCTGATGTGTTCATTTTGTGGCTTACTTCCGCTCTTGCTTTCCACAGTCTACTCTTTTGCTCTCTTTCTCTTTCCCTTCAGTTCTCCTGGGAGGCTGAGTAACCAGTAGGAAATGCTTGGGCTCTGCTAGTGTCGGCCTGAAGACCAGATGTGTGGCCTAGAGGTGGTGAGGCAGAGACGCAACGGAAACCAAATATAAACCAGCCTACCATGACACCTCTGAAGGCAGAGGGCAGTTTTGATGGTTAACGGGATCCACTCTCCCTCCAAAGCTGGACTGTACCAAAAACAAGATGTGTGGCGGTGTTCCAATCCGCACTCACAACTGCCAAGGCCAACACACTGAGCGGTAGTAGTTTACTGGTGAACGTGACTAAACATTACATAGAACTGAGCAAAGGAGTTTCAAACATGGAAAGAAAAGTGAGTGAGAGATGTCGTGTCCAAAACCAAGTGCCAAGCTGCCCAAACAGTGGAAGCATTCAGCTCAGTGGGACTGTTTAGGCAGCTGCTGAGGAGCTGCTTCTTTGAATGAGAACTGTAAACATCAAGAGGAAAAGGTTATGACATTGCCTTCTACTTTTAAGGAACAACATGAATCAACTTTGACTCATTGTTCCATCCCCAGAAAGGGAAGAAAACTAGCATATATGGCCTTGGTACTTTAAATGCCACTGATCATGACATCCCCCTGGCAGCGTGTTGGCAAACAAAGCCACTTGGGGTGAGGATATTGAAAGTCTAGAGGGGAGAAACTCCACCAGTTCTGTGGGTCAGTGTGGTCAATCCTGGGGAAAGGCCTACAAAACTGACTATTTTGGTGTTGTGAAGGCAGAGGAACAACACACACACCCACACAACAAATGCCACGGCAAGGATACCAACTTGCTGCCTGAAAATGTAGCTCTATTACCCTCATCAAACTACTGTTCATCTTCCTTTCATTTCAATGGCATAGGAAGACATCACGCAACAGAAAAATACATAGACAATCTGATCACCAGAGTCACCACATTACCACAGATGTTTTGGAAATGTCAGAAAATGCCACCCTATTAGTGGCAAACAACTCATGTATAGTCCCCATGACCTCCACTGCTCCAGAACTGCCGAAGCTGCAACACAAATATTCCCGGAAATTACCAATAACATTCCATTATTTCTTTCTACTCTGTTCAGATGATTAACTCACCTCAGGATGCTTTCGACTGAAAGTGAAAGACAAAACTTCACCTACTTCGCCCACATGTATGTTTGCAGAACTTAATGTTTTGACAAGACACATGGGAAGGCAAGACATTTACATTACAGCAACATTAACTTTGTGTGACAAGCTTTCACTCTGTCCATACCACTAAAAGAAAATGAAGAACAATTCATGACATGCAAGTCTATTGCCTTAGGGAGGCTATCTAATTATTGGGAAAGAATTGGATCTTGACAAAGTATTACAATATGTAGAGGTACACAAAGCAAGGGAAAACAGGATTTTCCTAAATTTCTGAAATCACCAAAAGCATCCAAAATTTAAAAATTAGTAACTTCCATAGCAATTTGATTTATTTATCATAAGGTTTGCAGCTCAAACAAGTACTTCACTGCTTTTGATTACCAGACAAAACAGCTTCAGTTCTTATGCTAAAGTGGTTCTTTCCATTAAGAAGTAATTGGATTAATAGAATACACCACACGACAGAAGACGAAGAGATCCATCATGAAGATAAGTATTTTATCTCTCATGGTAAGCCAATTTATATTCATGAATCTTTTCAACCATAAATCAATGTGGGGGGTCTGATCGAGTAGGTAACACAGGACAATCAAAAGACAAAGAAAAGAGTCATAAATTTGAGATGAGTGCCTATAAAAGAGTATTACCACAGTCAGCAACCTTGGACCTTGTCCAGCTGTGAGCAGGACAGAGTCTTTCACATACCACTAGAAAAAAAAACTAAATTGAACCTAAATTTGTCCTTTAATTGGTATCAACTGAGCGCAATTACAATAAATTTGCCTACAGGAGCTTCTAGCATTGTATATGAGTGACATGCTTGTTTCGCCACCATTTCTTAAATAATTTCCTCATAAGACTGAAATCAATAGTTCGAACATATTTTGATAGTGCTGAATGTTACGTAATCATTAGATTATCTCCTGAAAGCTGAAAGTCAAATGATTGTTTTTAGGTTTCATTTTGAAAAACAAAAAACTGGGTTGTGACTTGTACACCAAATCAAGTCAAGCATCACTCTGTTTAAGTTCAGAAATCTGTCTAAGCGCAGTCATTTAGTAGCCACTGTTCTCAACCAACCCGTCTACAATCCAACAAACATTAAACCGATGCTTTTGTGAGGAGCTGAGGTTGCATTTTAATGAGATCTGGGAAAATTACAGTCAAAATGAGGACGTCTTCTCCACTTAGACATCCTGAAAGGATCTTGTATTGATTCCAGATATGAGGCACAGTTTAGATTCCTCCAATCAACAATAGCCAGCCAGATGGCAGGCTAAAAGGACAATGAGGTGGGCTATACACCAACACCTCGCCAATCAACAGATGTTGCTCTTATCTAAGAGTTGCTGGTGCAGTCAAGACTTCTGTTGAGCCAATAACTGTGTAAACTTATCTTCCTCAAACGTTTTCATGCAAATAGCTATAGTGCTGTGCTGGTGGTTGCAAGCACACAAAGAGGCCAATAAACAGAAACGTAGGATTTGCTTATTGAGGCGTCATCACAGCACTAAATACTTACAGTCTGCTCATAAAATAACTGACTCTATATTTACATACCTGATTTGCTTTGCGGTGACACAGAGAAGTAGTAGGAAACATATATTGAGAGGGTGAGAAAAAAATAAGTACCAAAGCACAAAATCCCAACAAATATTTGATGGTGGATTTGTCTAAAGCACTGTACATAAACAGATACATACAGAAAGAGGCAACCTCACTGCAAGGCAACAATGGCCCTCACAAGTGAACGGACAATGCTGAACTATCTGTGCCTGATCAGATGACTAGCATTACAGAGAAGAGACAAGGCCGTAGTCTTACTTGCAACTGAGCGGATGGAGGCCAAGCACACAAGCTCAGTTCAACTCTCTGAGTTTTATAGCTTGCATCAGAGCATGTGCGAGTTTGATTGCTCAGTGTTGCACAAGCTTTGGAGACCGTGCAAATCTGAACGTCAAACTGAGCAGCAACAGTTTTTTTTTTTAACTCTAGCAAAACATGAAGAGGACATAGGGAGAGCTGACTAGTATGACAAGTTTAAGAGCTAGCATGCAGTTAAACTTCTATATTCACATATTAGAGTGAAACATTAGTAGTAGTGATGTTGAATGTTTGGAACAAAAAAAGGCATGCTCTGTTTTCGGTACAGCACTTGTCAAACATGTGGTTTGAGTAAATTTCTAAAGATATCTTAAACTTGATTAAAAAAATTATGCTGCACAAAATATATAATTGCAATCTGCTGATATGTCACATAGGACTATTTTAATGCATGTTTGAAAGGTGAATATATTTCAATATATTATATGCTCCACTAACCAAGAATATTACGGGCTATCTGAATGCACTTTTATTGTCTTATATGAACACATGTGATGTTAAATCTTTATGTTCAAGATACTAAATCTCAACCCCCACTGGTTGTGTCATTGTGATAAGAAATGTGCCAAAAATGTGTATTCGTCACTGTAATATTGTCCTTGCAATAGAAAAATTATTTATTTATACTGTTGTAAAAACAGTAGTGCAAACACTTTTTTAATTTTACTTTGATGCTTAAAATAAACATAAAAAACTTAAAGACCACCAGGTACTTTGGTGTTCACATTCTTTTTGTGCACACTATGATCATTCCTTGCTGTTTTTTCTTTAGAGTAACAAGAAGTAGAACAGACTACACGGTTGCTTAGTCAGACCATCTGCACTTATCAAACCTACAGTCAGCCAAATTTGTCTTTGTTGGAATTAAGTAAAGTGTAGAAGCCCCCTTTTAGCCAGCTGACAAGCAGAGCTCAGCAAACAAGTGGGGGAGGGGGATAACTTTACTGTATGCACAATGCTTCTTTTTCTACAATCTCAAAAGACACAGGAATAGTGACAGATACCAGTAACCTCATTACTTGTACCTATATACCAAAGATTCACTGATCGGACAGATTCACACAGAAACTAGCAAAACTTTCTATCCTTTTTCTTAAAATGCTTTGACGTTTTTATTAAAATTTAAGTTGGATAAAAATAATTAGACTGGGCTCTCTTGAAGTGCCAACGTATGACAGTATATAAAGACTAAATTTCTTATCACACTTTGAAATTCCAGTAATCTTTTTAAGAATGACGAATTTCAAGCCGGCTAATCAGTTCAAATATCCCTAAAATGCGAAAAAATAACAAGCGATAAAAAGTGTTTTTTCATCACTCATGCACATTTAGTATTAAGAGCGGGTGGTGATTTTTTTTTTTTTACCCGTCCATTGGGAGTCAAGTCCTCCTTGTTGCGCAACTCAAACGACTCTTCCTCCTCTTTCTCCCCATAGTCCCGTCCCAGCAAACTGAAGCCCTGCCTGCAGCACAAAAACCAGCAAACTCCCTGCACAGGCATTCAAATGCGGTTAAATGTGTCGTTTTCTGCTCTCCAGGTCGATGGATTCAACGTTCACGCCGCAAGTGACTCCAAAGGTTGCGAGAGAGCAGACGGCGTGCGTTCTCCATAGAGATCCAGCGAGGAAGTTGGTGGGAAGCATATAAGCCTTATCTCCCCCTTCTGGCTAACAAAAATAAAATGAATCAAAGGAAAATCTTTAGAGTCTGTGTATTTTAGCAGTCATAGTCCAACAGGGAAGTGATTCGAGGGAAACCAATCAGCTTCCTTCACGATTCCAGCTATTTTATGCAAGGCACTCTTTAAACGTCATATATTCGATACAAAACAAAAGTAAAAAGATCACTAATACTCCTCCTCCGGAGCTGCTGTACTTTTAAGCTATAACGTCTTCCTCAGCATCTTCTACGCACATTAGTTAAGAGGCTTGCAGGAGCACCTCTGCTCCACACTGACTGACTTCAGAGTTTGAACAAAAGCGTGCAGCAGCTGGGTCAGGATGGTGTGGAGACAGAGGCCACGCCCACTGACCTCAGCTCTCGCGTACGAGTGGCTGAGCAGAGACACTCCCCGCAAAGCCACACCTCCACGAGCTCCACGAGTCATGACAGCGTCAGAGACTTTTTTTTTCTTTTCTTTTCCGGGAAAAAAATGAGCAAGAATCCCACATTATCACTACAGTGTCAACACAGTGCTAACACAAGATCTTTGTTTTTCTTCTTATCTAGTGATTTAGCTTTGGTTAAATCTGCTCCTTTGGGTATTTGTTTATAAATCAGACAGTGATAGATTATAATTGAAATAGTCTCCGCAATTTAAAAGTAAATCAGCATTTGAAAAAATGCGAATTGGGATTAGTTTGAATATTTTCTTATCTCTCATAAGTGAGGCAAAGTTTATTTTATTCAGTGCACTTATAAATTCCTTTATATTGGGTAAGAATTATAAACCTCCTCCTATTTTTGTTAATTTTTTTTTTTTTTTAAACTTTATCAAATGTTTGCTGTGCTTCACTTAAAGCTTATTTTAATAGTGCGTTTTTGTGCTACCAAGATGACCACCACAGTTGGTAGCACTGTCGGTTCAAATCCTAGGCTTTCTGCATGTTCTCTCTGTGCATGCATGGATTCTCTCTGGGTACTCCACAGACCAAATTGGTCTCTCATTTAGCCTTAGGTGTGAATGTGTGCATCCATGATTGTAGAAGATGGAGGGATGATTCTGCCCTTGTCAAAACAACTCAGATCCTTTCAGCTGCCCAGTTTCCTTATTCTAAGGTAGACGGGAAAAGGAGTGCTAGGCCAACCACTCTCATACCTCCCCAAAACAAACTAACAAAAATAACAGATGAACAATAGAACTTTCTTAGCTATAAACTGATATTGGGGAATGACCTTTCTTGTTATTAAAATTACAAATTTTTCAAACTTGAATTTTTTTCTTGTGTGCTGGTGTGTTCCATTTTTTCTTACTTTTCACAGGTTTAAAGACAGAAAAAGGGAACAGAGACAAAGTGAATTGACCTAAAAATACACCTATAGACTCTTTTACAACATATAATGTAAAAAAAAATTAGAAAATGATTTTGACACTTCTGTAAAAAACAAACAAACACCACACTAGTTCTTTTATAATAAATGAACCAAACCAAGAGATATAATATGAACTGAAGATTGCACTGCAGGTTTAGAGCCAAACAAAACTGGCAAATAGTTTGGATAATAAAGACAGTGAGGAAGAATCTGGCAGTAGCAATGATTCAGAATCAGGTAAGAATTTAGGAACTTTACTTCACATTTAGCCTATAAAGTTTTTTTTTCTAATTTCTGTTACCTTCTGTTTGAAGTTTTGTTTAAGCGTTTAGTCTAGATTTATGACTAAAACTAGTCAGCACTTAAGACAATAACATAAAAAAATTAATTTCTTCTTTACTGAAGAAATTTACTGACTTTATGATCAAAAGAATAGACTTCTTAACATTTTAAGTAAAACATGATAAGTTTATAAAACTGTATTGCAAGTATTTACTGTGTTGCCATAACTTTTGTCCAAAGCAACTTACAAATGCAGAAATACCAATGAAGTTACTAGAAAGAAGATCACTAGTCAGGCTATGTCAGAGGTGACAGTGTAGAAATAGAGCGCAGGCATACAAAGGGAGTGCAGTGGGAGAGTGCGACATAGGAAATACTCTCTGAAGAGCTTTGTCCTTAAACTTCTTGAAATTAGACAGTGACACGTGGCTGTATTGTGGTAGGCTTCAGTGGATCATTCCACCACTTTGGACCGTCACATGACGAGAGTCTGGATCGTGGTGCACTCACTGCCAACCATCCCTCGACTCAGTCGTGACATAAGCTTTTGTCAGAGCATTCAAGTAGACAGGAGCATTAATCACCTTACAGGCTAATTGTTGACTTGAATTTGCTGCAGGTGGCTAAGGATAGCCAGGGGAAACTAAAAGGATCTCTTTTAGCTGATCTTTTAGGGAGAATGAAGACCAGATGCCTTTTTGTTTCTTAAACCATCAACAGAGGTTTCACAGCACAAGCTGCGAGACCAGGAGGGCTTTGCAGTAGTTAATGGTTGGTATTGTATCCAACTGGATACCACACCACTGTGATGGTTCTCACTAAAACTAGTAGGAGTCTGAAAGAAAGTATCAAGAGCTCCACAGAAAAAAAAGTCTATTTGATTTTATATTCTACTTGTGAAATCTAGATCGAGTTTCATTATTGTGCTAACTAAATGGTTAAAGTTGATACAGCTGTAGGAGGAAAGTGTGTTAGACTTAACTCCAGACACGTCTTCTTTAACCCAACAGCAACGATATCCATTCCTTTCTCCTCCCGGTTCTGTGCAGAGAGCTTCACACCTCTCAGTCTGCTGTCTTTTACATATTCCTCAACAGGAAGTTTTCTCAACTGCTGGCAAGCGCTCTACAGTTAAATGATTACTCTTAGATTTACTTTGTGTTTAGACGATAAAGACGTTTGTAGCTCAACTCCCCATCTCATCCAGGCGCAAGTCACACAAATGTGTTCTGTCATTGATTTAGAAAATGGTCTGACCTGCGTTTGTTTATAGTATATTGGAAATAGTTTTGCACAGAACAGTTTACAGGAGATATTTTTCAATGCCCTCGTGTTAAGAGTACACCAGATGCTTTCTGTCTCTGCAAAATCTCTCTCCAGGCCAGATCCTCCCTGTCCTCCCACCATATCCCAAAACAATATGCATGGGGCCCCTGCTCCCGCAGACCTGGAGGAACATATGTTTTATTTTTAGAGCTCATTCCCTCAGTGTGCACTTGTAAAGTAAAAAAGAAAGAAAGAGAAAAACCCTTTCTTTTTTATTTATAGTCTCTAAAATAACTGGAGACAGTGCAAACAGCAAAAAGCACATCAACATAATCCTCAAATATCAGTAAATCACAGGATTTATTTCTTTTTGAAATTATTTCTGGTAAAAATGAAGAACCTGAATGGAAAGACATCTGGGTTTAGTTTTCTTTCCAAAACTCTCTTTTATTGTCTTCATTCACACCTTCAAATTTCCCATTCATCTTCTCTTTCCAAGAGATGACATGTAATTCCTGATTAACACACAGACATATACACTCACATTAGTGCACATAAGACAACCTGACACACTACTGGTCTGTGTGAGACACTCAAGAATAGGGTAGAGTCTCATTGGGACTCCAAAGCGCAGGTTGGCTGTGAGCTGTGAACAAAGGTGCTTAAAAATAGAAAAAATAATTGATGCAACAGAACATTGAAATGTGTTTGGAGTTTGTTTTAGAAACTAAAGATGTGTGTTGTGATTATTTGACTTAAGCCTTTCTTCATTTCCTTAACATTGTGCCCACCTCTACAGTGTCTTGACGTTGGCTTATGGGGTTTTCAAAAGACATGAATAGTAAAACCAAATGGTGCGTGTCAGGTTGATCAGAGACAGAACAGAGTCCTGTTTGAGTTTCTGTCTCCAGGATTGTGTTTCACTGCAGCCCGCATCCCAGTTGCACACTCCCATGTTGGTCAAAATTGCTGTCAGCAGAAAGGGATGTGAAGTCTGGACTGCAAACAAAAAAAGGAAAGATTACTGAATTACTTTGAGGGTTGCCATGCTTTTTTAAGCTCTTGCAAGTTCTCTTGGTGATGACTGATTTTAGGAATACAGATGAATTATATTCAATGAGAAGGTATAGAAAACTCCGCTATTTTAACAATCTGTCTCCCCTGTAGAAGCTGGAAAGTTTGTCTGACAGTCCCAAATTTGGGATTTAGGAGAATAACCAAGCCTCAAAGAGGATTTCCTCCCCACTGTGTTCAGCATTGAACCTAAACCTCATCCTGCTGTGGTTGCATCCCCTTTACCACCAGTCCAGTGTGCTTTGGTTTAACCAAAGTTTAGCCTGTAAGTCTGGAAACAGAGGAG
The DNA here is from genome assembly GCF_001444195.1 of Xiphophorus couchianus. Taxonomy (NCBI): domain Eukaryota; kingdom Metazoa; phylum Chordata; class Actinopteri; order Cyprinodontiformes; family Poeciliidae; genus Xiphophorus; species Xiphophorus couchianus. Next base: position 7,350,645 of record NC_040243.1, on the reverse strand, counting down.
CGTTATTGGCCCCCGTAATGGGATATGGTTGCTGTAAAGCTCTTTAACTACAACACAACTTAATCTGAGAGTTTCGCAGTAAATTGTCCAGCTGTGTGGGACAGGGAAGGTTTTATGCAGAAATTGGAACAAAATAACAGTCTCCTAAGATATTCAAATGATCAAAAAGTTATTACAATTCCAGTGTACTGCAAATATGTTGGTATTCTTCTGAATCCCTTACATTATGTCAGGTTACAACCACAAACCTCTGTGTATTTCCTTTTGATTATTTTGCAGTCATAACATAGTATGCTATTGTGGATTGGAAAGAAAAAAAGACAATCTTTTCCCAATCTGTTTTTCAAAACTTTGGCATGCATTAGAATTCAGACTCCTCAACTCAATACTTTGAATAATCTAAATTTTCTGCAGTTAGAGATGCAAACTATTTATTGATTTGTTACTACTATCTTTTTCCAGTCTACTTTAAAAATAATTTAAACTCAGACAGAGTAGAAGAGTCTTAGAAACAGCATTTTTTTTGTCTTGGCATGACTTCTCTAATGGATTTAAGTTTGGAGTTTGACTAGACCATTCTAACTCAGATATGTTTGATCATAACTGTTCTATTGCACCTCTGACATTTTAGGATCATTGTCCTGCTGTAGGTGAACATCCAGTCCGATCTAATGGTTCTTCCAGCCTCTGAAAGATTTTCCAGATTGTCCTGTAGTTAGCATTATGCAGCCATTATAATGTTTCACTATGGGGATGTTATATTCAGGATAATGTTCACTGTTAATTTTCTGCTTTGCATGCAGGCCAATCATTTAATACTTTTCTCACTAGGCCAGTTTCTTCTTCCATCTGACCTGTGAACATTTGCAGCTCTCCCAGTTACCATGGGCTTTTCAACTGATCCTCTCCTTGCCATGAACTTGTAATTTTTGGAAGATGAGCTGAGTCCAAAGTCCAAAGACTGGGAGCAGAACAGCTGAACTGCAATGCAAACAAGTGGACTCTATTTAACAACTAGGGGACTCTCTGAAGGCAGTTGGTTGATTGTCTGAGTAAAGGGGGGCAAATACAAACACACATCACATCTGAAAGATTATTTATCTGTCGTTTGTGGTTGTAGAATGATGACATGTGAACTTTATCTCATTTCTTCACATTGTAATATAATAAGCTGAAGCCCAGTAATGTGTTGGTGTTGGTTGTCTTGGCTTTTGGGTACATCTGTTCATGGGGATCAGCAGCATATAATAGAAGTAACAGGCAGAGTGATGGAGAACAGTTTCAGCTTCAGTGGTGACCCTACGGCCCATGTTTTATTCCCTGTTTCCCCTGCTGGGTTAGCTACATTAGAGGCAACTTTTCACCCTTCAGAATATAGTGCACTATCTCAACCTGTCAATACATAAACTGCCTGCAGCGCTTGTGCAATGAGTGAATAATTTGTTGCAACCTGGCCTCTCAGGTTTTCAAGAAAATGAGTGATATTCTACTCCAGAGGGATCTGTTCTGAGCGCTGTAACACCATGAGAGCCATAATTGACAGCATAGCAACCAGCGTTTTAGCTGAGTCTAGCAAATGCTCAATGAATGTTCTCCACCTGTACTATGATTTTTCTAAATGGACGGCTTAACACAAGTATTTAAAACATCCTCTGCACAATAATGTAATAGGTGTATTTGAACACTCGTTAAAAGCTTTTAACCTCAGTCTGCCCTCTCCTGGAATTAGGGAAACAAACATTCTTCTACACAAAATGAAAATACTTTGCCAGAACACTTGATATCTCTAACCGTCATCAAAAGCAAAGGGAGGAGAAGTTCTCAAACCAGAATCAGGCAGACGGAAAGATGAAGAGCTCGATAGAGACTGATAAAGTGGCACAGTCAGTGAGAGCTGATAAACAGGCAGCGGAGCTCAAACTACAGCTCTAGGAAAAAACACAACAATCAACTGGTCAAGTAAACAGTTGAAATATGCCCTCTTATTGTCACATCAAAGCCAAGAAGCAGATAAGATTTTCTTTCCAAGAACAACTGATGTTTCTGTGTTGTTTCTGGTTTGCACCAAAAAAAATCTACTTGGATATTATACAAGCTTACACCTTCTGGGCTTTCCAAATAATTAACTTACAGGTCAGTGCTGCTTCTGGCTTTGATATTGTAGGTTAAATAGTGAATGTCAGAGTGAGGGGGAAGATAGTGTATTGACGGTTAGAGGCCGGGCAGCGAGCCAGAGTCCTTCAGCTATTTTTAGCCTGCTGACTGTGTGAAAGTACACTGAATGCAAAATTGATGACATTTTGCCAAAATATGAACTTGTGGTGGATTAGCCGTGCCTGTATTTGCTTTCACTTCTTTATACATATGCATGCATGAGCAAAAGTGTGCTTTGGCAGAGACATATAAGTATACGTATGCATCGAGTGCTGAGAACGCAAAACTGAGTGCAATGAAAGTGACTGGTGGTCAATAAGTAGATCTCCAGAGAGGCAGCAATGTCGGACTGATTTGCTGTAATACGTTGAACATTTGGGAAAAGTCCTACCTAGAAATGTGGGCTTGCTCCTTTTTCCTGTGTTAAGATATCAGCCTTGAGGGCAGCTCTAACCAATACAAACAGTATAGTTACTGAATAAAAAGGTACCTGCTGCTTGAACTCAGTCTGGGCAGGCAGCATCTTAACAAACCTGGGTACATAAATTCCTGTGTGTAACTAGTTGGATTTAACACTAGAAAAAACACAAAACATCTATTGTGTACATAAATGTTTAAAGAAGGATTCAAGGCAAATAAATACCTAAAATCTGTGGTTCGATTTTTATGTCCTGTTAATCTTGGTGTCACTTGAACTGAAAATTTTATATATTTCTCCAAACAACAAAATGAATAAAGCTCAACATGTATTGCCACACTATCTTATTGGTTTTACAATATGTTTTTTTTATTACAGCATCACAACTTCACCCATTTACGTGGATTTCACAAAAATCCAAGTAAAAAAAGTTATTTTATAGATCCTAATAAATACTATAAATGTGACATGATGTTTGTTTTACTTGACTGTTTTTTTGTTTTTTAAAACATATGGAAATCTTTAATTAATAGGCTACAACTTCCTGTTTCCATGGAATACAAACATGAAATGACACAGAGGGGTTTTTCTTTTAGCTTATTTTCTTTTAGCTTATAATGCCACCACTCACAGGGAGTGTCACAAAATCTATCTCGCTGTTACAGAACTACTGCAAAGAGTGGCATTGTGGGATCACCAAGCCTTTTCAACGCCCATTAAACCATTTACATCCTGACTAGTTCTAGTTATCTGGGAGGCATGCCAGGAAAAAGCCTTTTCTGTCCTATTATGTAAGATGTAAATGTCCAGAGTTCACTAAATTAAACTCATGCTTTAACTGGAACTTTGTATTTTTAAGTTTAAATGTAGCTTTTCAGCAACAAATGGTCCAAGTGAGTCTTATGTGCAACAAAGGATGAATACATAAAAAAGCACCTTAAACTTTCTGCTAAGTATGGTGCAGGATTTGGTATGCTCTGAGCATGTTTCTCTTCCAAAGGCCTTGTGAATCTTGTGCTGAGGTTGGCATGAAAACTTCGTATTATTTCAATTATAAAGTGCATAATATTATAATTGAAATATAGATCATCACTGCGTCTCAGTCCCCAAACCTCAAGCCACACAAGATGTATGGATTTAGGAGGACCCAGGACTCAGGATGATTTAAAGAGATTACAAAAAGACAAATGATCAAATATCCCCCTCTTTGACTGCATTAAACTTGTGAGATGTAATAGGAGAAGACTGAGTGCTGTCCGGGAAAAGGAGGTTCTACAGCAGGAGCAACTTTTAGATGGTAAGTGTGGTACCAGTGATTTTGTTCAAAACAATTATTTATGAGCATTTTAATTTTTTCTCTCACTAAATGAATGTAGTATAGTTAAAGGGTTTGTTATTTCAACGTAAAATTATGCAAAACAAAAAACATGATTTTATTTTCAGGCTTTTTACACATTTTAACAGTGGTGCCAATAAGTGTGAAAGACAATGTCTATAAGCTAACTTTAGAGTATAGACCTAGGAGAAATGGTCAAATGCGCCATACAATAAAAGCTGTAACTAGATTATCAAATAAACATATTGCATATTGTTTTCAAAGATTATCATTCTAATAGTTTGAAAATGTCTCTGCCTGTTGTTTCTTTTTTTGCATTTTTGTTCCTGTGAAGGCTTCATAGCTGGCAAAAAATAAATGCAGTAACAGAGTAAGTTAATTATCTTCGTATTTAAGAAATGCATTTCCCAGCACAAACTGTGTGTGTGTGTGCGTAGGTGTGTGTATGTGTGTGTATGCCTGTGTGCTGTCTCATGTTTCCTTCAGGGCTTGATCCAGGCTGTTGCTAGGTGCTGTGACCTCCAAGAGCAACATTAAGAGAGGGTGAACTGTGTGAGGAGGAGTCGGGCTGTATTTTATTTCTGCACCTCCCCCTTTCTGCAAGCACCCACTGTACACCACAAACTTCCACTGGGCCTGGCCTGTGACTGGGCTTGCTCACTAATGGTTCATCATCAGGAACAATACCCATGTTAGTCACAACTAAATGAGCTCCCATTCTCTCCTTTTAACTGAGGACATCAAATTGGTCTTCGAGTCAAATGATTCTTGTTTTCCTATTTCAAAAGTTTAAGATTTAAACGCCTTGTACAGAAAACAACCTCAGAAGAATAAGATCTCCACTCCTTTAGCTGCCCATCATCAAACTCCCTCCCGACCTGCACTCTGCAAGTGGAGGGGGGCACAGCTTTGTGGGGACACACTGTTCTCAAACCTCACTTCCAATAGCTGCTTAACTGGAGCTCAACGAAGGGATACAGCTTGCATGTCCTGTCAGATATTTCAAAATGGTATAGTTTGCATGCACTGTGATACTGCAGTATTTTTGAAATACAAGGAAACCATCCTTGTATTTCTGGTACAAACACCCTCCTGTTTATCCAACCTAACCAACCGTCATACTTTGCGACTTGGCACAACTCTTTTTATCCTCACTCATCGTCCTCCCAGCTGCAACTTCAACAGCTCACTTCAAACAAAGCTCAAGGCAGGGCAACAAAAGAAAAAAGACAGTGGGCAAACAAACTAGGAAGCAGACTAAACTGTGGCTTGTTTGCTGCATGAGGAAAGCGCAATCTAGTGACGTGTATGTGTGTGTATGTGCCACTGGCTATATGTCTGAACTTCCATGTATAGGTACTCAAACATTGGAAAACAAAAGTGTCTAGGTTCTATGCATGTCTAGAAGACCACAGCTGTTGTCAGTATTCAGACTCCATGCAGGTGTGTGAGCGGGTGTATTTGTAGAGCTGTCGTTGTGTGTCTGCTTCACATAAATCAAGTTTGAGAAGCAATATAAGTGTGTGTCTTTATTAATGCTTGTCTGAGTGTGTGGAAAGAGGTTTTACATTAAAACTCTTCTTTCAAAAAGAATGCTAAATGTAATTAGCATTTAGGTGCTCAGAGACTAAGTACAATACCTTTGTAGTAAACCTTGTAACAGAAGTGCAAGTATGTGTTCTGAATCAACCGTTAGGTATCATAAATACTGATAGAAGGAGAGGATTAAATCAGGCTAAATTAAATGAACTTCTTCAAACAAAGATTATACCAAAAATGATATTTTCTCAAGGAACTATACTGCAAAACAAATTATTTAACCAATATTTTGCTCTCTCCTGAAATATATAATTAGTATTACCAAAGTGCTTGTAAAACATACATATAAAACCACCCATCAACCAGACTTGTAAGGTATGTCTAATTTTATTCCAGAGATAGTATGTTTTGAAAGAGGGTTATTATATAAAATCAACTTTTGTTTTAGCTTTATATCATGTGATGAAGTTATTTCCCAATCAAAAAAAAACCTAGAGTGTTGTTTTGATTCTTTATTTGTTTGAGGAGTCCTTGGACCTTCCATGGGGGTGCCTAAATGCTTGCTACTAGAAAGAGCAGCCTATTCACACAAAGCCCCTCCTTGGAGCTGTAGCCCTGGAAACTGTGCGACGGCTTAGATTAAAATACAAATTATTTCTGAGGCCAATGGTTTTAAGAAAGGCTGTTAAAAGTTTAGTGAAAAAACGATGTTGTAATGACATACTAAAGGGGGAGTGTCAGCAAGAGTAGAAGCTTCTTAACGAGACAGAGGCACAATTTCATGGCATGAACTTACAAAGTCAAATTTCTTTTAAGTCATGATTGATATATAGGAACCTTTTTAAAACAACAACAAAAAAGAAAAAACAGCTCAAGGCAAAATTGTCCCTAAAATCTTATTTTAGTGTCCCAACTACAACACATACTAAAGGCCATTAAACAATAAAAACAAAAAAGAAATAGAAAACTCCCATTTATTGCCCTTGATCTTTGAAAAATTAACAGAGCCTCTGAATTCCACATGGTAAAGCTGACAGCTTCTCACCAGCCTCAACCTCAGCGTCCAACTCTGCACTAAAAATCTCTTATCTATACTTCTGATCTTTGTATCTCATAACGTTTTCAGACACTCCTTTTGTAAAAATGTTGGAAAATGACTGGTTTTTAGCTTGTATTCCTCCTGGTGGTGAGTCTGGGCAATTAACACATTAAAAAACAAATCACACAGGTGATTCCAGGTAAAGTTCTGGGGTTTGAACTTGGACCTGGAAAATGGGTTGAATTGAAGTTGATGTCTTAAATCTGAATTAAGAGGTAAGTAGAACACAGTACAAAGTAGACACCAGCTCTTGTTTATGGCTCACTTTTGTCTGCTTCAGTTCTCTGTTGACCTCTTCACTTCTGTTTTTGAAAACTTTGGATGAAACACAGATCAAAATGCTTAACTCACATTTAATTTCATATTTATTTAAACCAAAAAGGACTTCTGAGTCCCACTAAAGGCAGCTCACACATCATAGTTTGAGAACCATGTTTCCTGGGCACTAAGAGTGAATGTAGAGAGGTGAGATGCTAATTTGCACATCCCCTGCTAAGGTTTATTTTCAGCTGCTGCAGGGAATCGTAGTAGTTTATGGACACCTGACAGGAGGCTGTTCTGTTGACTGCAGCTCCTCTACAACTACACTTAACATTAGGTTCCCATTGGTGGTGGCCAAAATAAACAGTTGTCTCATCAGCAAGCCAGCAGGGACAACATCTTGCTGAATTCGGCAGTTTCCGGTTCCGATTGTCGCTGTCAGCATTATATGCTTTTGTTTTGTGCTTGACACATCAGAAACATGAAAAGAACCCACGTTCATCATACAAACCTCCACACAATTCATCATCCATCTTCATGACAAGTGGCACTCATCCATGACGACAGATCAGCATAATGATTCCTCTGTACGTGTGTTTTTGCTTGCATATAGGCACCATACAGAATGCAATCTATGTTTTCATGTTTGTGGTAAAAGCTCAATGGCACCCCTATGGAAAAAAACTTGACATTTTACTAGGAACAAGCCAAAATCAGATCTGATCCCAGAAAAAACAAAAACAAAACAAAAGACAAAAAACAAAAATTTTCTGTGAGAAAAATATGTGTCAGCATGCCTTGTTTGAATCTACTTCATTAAAAGAATGATTTTTACTGTATATTTTTTGCTTTGAGTCAGAGTTATGTGGTAAATTGATTTTACACCTTGTACTTTTTCACATTTTGTTACACTTAAAAAAACACCAATGTATTGTATTGTCAAAAGAGATCAATGAAGTCCTGTGTGTATTTGCAAATACCTTCTGTGCCTTAAAGGTAAATCTCCCACAATTCAAGACCAGCCTGGTAGCAGTTTCATTCAAACGTAAGACGCAGAAACCTAAGTGTGAGCTTTAGCTTCCATCTAGTGGTGATTTTTGGAATTGAATCTTCTGTTGAGGCAGACATCCTTATCTGATGACTGAAAGCAAGATAAGCATGCCAAAAAAATTGTCTTCTTTTCTCCTGGGCTATAAAGAAAATTTAAACAACATGATAAAATGTAAACAACGCGATAAAGTTTATTATTATTATTATTATTATTATTATTATTATTATTATTATTATTATTATTATTAAAATGCATGTCAAAATAGTGTAAGACATAAAATGACATATTAAGTCACAAATTTAATAAAAATATTATTATTATTTTTAACATTAACAGGCATGCATAGTTTTTATCACACAAATAAACACATTAATAGATCACAATAATAAATCAAAAAAGATTTTAGGTTAATAAGATAATATCTGTCTCTGACTGCTTTCATTAATCAGCTTATTATATTAAACAGTGAGCTGTTGCAACTGCATTAGGTTTCCTCTAATGGTCTCTATGGTTTCCACAAATACAGATGCAAAGAGCCAATAATGAAACAGATGCCTACCAGCTCCATCCATCCATCCATCCATCCATCCATCCATCCATCCATCCATCCATTTTTGAACCTGATCTCTGGTCTCTGGAGTAAATTCTGTTCTTTCACTGTTGTAAAGTTGGAAATTCCAGGATCCAGTTCTGAAAAATTGAGTCGGAAGAAGAATTATGTTTTCCCACAAAAAAGGTGAATGAAACTCTATGAGAAAAATGTGATAGGATTTATCAAGAATGATGAAGAAGGGACCAGGCATTTCCAAAGGGCCATTTACAACCAGAGACATTTAGAGATTTTCCATTAGTCAGGGGGTAGGGTGACCTTGGCTAAAACGGCATTACTGAATGTGGCACCGGTTTGCCAATTGATGTCATCATGCTTTCCATTCTGGTTTAAAACAATGATATGGATACCTTTACATAAATTATTCTGTTTGTTGGCTTATAAGTTTGTAATCTTTTCTAAACACACTGAGCTTTCACTGTAGAAATCACGCGGAAAAGGCCTGTGACATAGCTTAAGAGATGGACATTAGAGAATAATTATTTCTTCCCTGACTGTCTTTGTTCACTTAATAGTCTTTGAACCTTATCAGTTAAATAAATCCTAATGTACTTCCCGGCCAATCCGATGCGGTGCCATTATTCCCTGCAGATTTGTTGGCCTACTTTATGCTTTCTTCTGTATTCAATTGTGTTCTCTTCTTGCATTAACAATATTTCTATACTCTTATGGTATTTCATGGAAAAAACCAGAGGCAGGGAGCTTACAAGCTGACAATCTGATTTGATTGGAAAAACTCTGCAAATCCGTCCCTGGCCCATGCATTCAATCTCACATCATCAGTGGCACACAGACGCTACATAAACCCCCTCCTTAATCCCAAAGCCTTTTTTTATTTTATGGTCAGTGTGCCACCCGTTTGCACAAATCCCTCTCCCCCACACACCCTGCCCCCACCTATGTGTGCGTCTGAAAGGATGAGTCTGAGGTCAGGCACAGCTGGCATCATCATCCTGTAACTTTGTACTGCTGTGGGCACATTTGAAAACGTGACGGTTTGAAAAGGCATCAGGACAAGGTTGGACGGACAGACTGGAGGACCTTGCAAACTGCTTGAAGGATGTGACTGCCTTCCTCTTTGGCTGTCCATACCCCAGAGGATGGGGATTTTCTATTTTGGGGATAAGATCTGATCCGCAGTCCTGGAAAGAAAGACATCTTGATCATCCTTCACATCAGCAGTGCATGCTTGTGCAGCCTACTAAAATGAAACTGTGAGTGGAGGAAATGAACAGAAAAGAGCAATGACAGAAAAATATATTTTTCTGTATGAATATTACTGTCTACATCTCTACTATTAAGATTTAAGAAAGCTAGTAAAATACCTAAGTCATCTAGAAAAATGCTGCCAGACTGCAGTGGACCTAAAAAGTTTTGACATTCCTCCCCCACTGCCTCCTCTGCATCTGAGAACCCAGACTCTCTTGGAAGAGACGCAAAGGAACCCCTCTCCCACCTTGGTCAACAAGATTCCCAGCGCCTTTTAAACACTTTTACCGAAATGTCAGACGCCGGATCAACAACCTTACGAGATTTTCCTATAAACTGAGCAATATAAAAGACATAAAAAACCAAAAGGCGCGCTCTCGGTGAAGCTCAGCATCAGCACCATCAGCAGCTGCATCCGAAGCGCGTCCCCGCCCCGGTAGAGGCTGCCCGAGATCCCGGGAAGAGGAGTTGGAGCTGTGCGAGTTAAAGTTGGGCTAAAAAGGGGGTGAGAGGATGCTGCAGAGGAATCTTCGATCTAATTAACATAACCTATGTGAAGAAACGTCTTTCTAAGTGAAGGATGACTTGCAAAATATTGAGCATATGCCTCTTGTTTTTGGGTTTTCAACATTGCTCATCACGTAAGTCTTGTCAAACAGAAATTATTCATGTGTAATCGCTTGCTAGTGCATAGGTGAATTATGCGTATTTCAGAGTGCATAGCAATGTCTTACCTAGAATCTGCTTTATGTTGGACTGATGTAGCTGGAAAAGTTAAAGATTGCATCCAGAGGCACAGCAGTTATCAAATAGCCTACTAATGGAGGGCAAAGCCAGAAATGCTGGGATGTTTGAAGGGCAACACACATTGCAGTCAAATCAGACATTGTGATAAAAGCCGGATGATTGCGTTATTTTTTTTACCGCTTCTTTTGACTGCTGCAGTTTTAAAGGCGTCGGTTTGCGGAATAACACATAAAAAAGTGCGCTGGCAGACCGCGTCTGTCCTGCAGAGGGTGCGCATGGTGGTCCCTCTCCAGCACAGGACTGTCTGCATTGCAGTGCTTTCTCGCAGGCAGCACGCAAGTTTTTTTTCCCAGCGTGCTGCACATCTTTACTTTCATAAGGCGCAGCGTCACTTGTGCTCATAAAACAAGATAGTATCTATATTTATTCAGATATGTTTTAGAACCTTGCTGCTGAAAATCTCTTAAGCGCATTTGAATGAGGATGGTTGAGAGACAGCGGGGCTCTGTCCTCACCAGGACCAGCCCACTGCAGTACTTTTGTTTTGGGGGTAGCCTGCGTGGACCTGCATGGGGAATCATTACATTCATAGGGTGGATTTGGCGACAGAGACAGGGGTTGCGATCCATCAGAGGTTCAGTCCTACTGACAAGCTGCCTTTTTGATTACCGGCTATGACCTCATCAGTTTAGGAAACCCTGTTGGGGTGTCAACCAAGAGCTACAAAATGTGAAATATTGAGTATGGAAACAAGTTTATTATAGTAACACGAATAAACTTTACATATTTTTCTTGCACGTTAGTTTTAGAATTACTTATAACACCATATTTTTTGTGACATAACTGCTAAAAATATTTCAAACAAATTTTAGGAATTAAGAAAAAAGTTAACATGTAATCTATGGCAGCCTGCTGTTTGCCAGATTCTTGCTACATTGAGCTAGCTGAAGATGTTTGGTTATATAGATTAATCACTGCATATATCTGCCTGACAAAGGTTTATGGAAATAATGCTGGATATTATCGTATATGGGTTGTGTATTCATGGTGGAGGTGTGTCAGACTCAAATGGATCATCAGATCCTAAAGCTTATAGGGTGGGGCTGCAAAGTTCCTATCAGATGCTTTGCAAAAAATTTGAAGTGTTTTTATATACTGTTAATATTAATGGTGCAAAGAAAACACAAAAGAATGATGCACAAATAAGCTATTTTGTTATATATTCTATCGGAGTCAAATTCTGAATATGCATGCATGGGTTGCAGTTTTGTGTCACAGGTCGTACTCTAGCACACCCTGCTGTGAAGCCTGATTCAGCATAAATTATTTAGTCAACCTGCTTCAAAAGAAAGGTTTTGATTAGCCTTTTCTATTTCCTCTTCTTGTTTCTGGTATACCATTGGCATTGCAGCAATGTGTTAGTGTTGCTCCTCAGTTGTCTCCCGCATAGTGCCAGCTTTAAGATTTGCCTCAGTGCATAATGGATGCAACACTCAGAAGTGATGTCTCAGCCCAGACGGAGCAGCCTATGTCTTAAAAGCAGACTGATGATTCAGCAATAATGGTGCTGTGGTCTCTAAGAGTTGCACTGATCGTCACAGAACCGTTATACATGCAGAATGTATAAATGTATTGTGATATGATTAGAAATAGAGGAAAATATGTAGACTGGGCTCTCCACCCAGGCATCAGGTATGGTCCACTTTAATTGCTGTGTCATAGCAACACCCACTTGGGATGAAAGAGGCAGCAAAGCAGAGGATTCAGATGCAACACAAGAAAATGATTGGGATGCAAGGTTATTTTTAGAGTTTGGATGGAGATAAAGACAGAGGAGTGAGAGCAAGGAAAAAGGAAATGACACACCGACTGGGTGGAGGTGCAGAGTACGTGTCAAGCTTGCAGTAAGGAGGAGCTAAATAATCTGAGTTAACCTACTGCAGTCTAAAATAGAGCTAATTTTCTTTCACCTAATTTAGAGCTAATTCACCTAAAATAGAGCTAATTTTCTTGGAAATGTATTCCACCTTCACAGCATCACAAAGAATTAAATCAAAACCATTTGCAAAAAAAAAAAGAAAAACAAACAATTGTGAAAGTGGGAGTGGACAGGGCTTCTTAATATTTCTGTGGAAATGACCAAGTTGCAGAAAAGAGCTGATGCTGTGATGGAAATTGAATCTCTTATTGATAACTTGCAGCCTAGAAGGGATCTCTGTGTGCTAAAACAAGTGAAGGTCATTTGAGACAGAGGTCACTTTTCACTTGCTCAGCACGTTTCTTCCACCTGAATGTGCAGCATGTTTGGTCATAAAAGAGGACAGAAGTTCAGCTTGTGTGAATAACATATTAAAGTCCCAGTATATCTCAGTGCAGCATACAGAAGGGTGTGTTCGAGGCATAGTTTATTAGCCTCATGGCTGCTCTAGTTCACATGAAAACATTTTGCTTTCTCATGTCCCTTCGACACAGGATCTGCTCTCATTAAAGTCCTCCACTTCACTGCAATGTCATTTTGTGATTTGACACCACATTCTACTTTATACTTGCCTTTTTGCAGACTCCATAGTTTTGCTGTTATCCTTAGTCTCTAACCTTTCCTTATGATCTCTGCTAGCATAATAACACACATACAAAATGAAACTTCCTCCTTTTCCAGTAAATGCACCGTCTAAGGACAAAGAAATTCTTAATGAAAAAGTGAATTTTTCTAAGTAAAACCCTGTCCTTTTAGATATAAAGTCTACCTACGTATATTAAATCTTTTGAGACTATAAAAAGAAATATTCTGGCACTTAAAAAGGGACAGTTTTCCTTCTGCAGCTGAAGTTGAGGGCATCAGACATTTATTGTTGTTTGTGACAGAAGTGAGGTTAGGGAGAATTACGGTCACCTTTATTAGACCTGGGCTAGAGAGCAGATTGGGGACGTTACTATCAGTCTCACAATGACGTGCAGAGCAACCCAACATGTTAGCGATGTGCTCTCAGTTTTACTGTGACTTTCTACCTCAGAAAAAGCTTCTGTTCTTATTGTAAAGTGAAGTAAAGGCAGAGAGATTTATGTGTCACTCCAATGTTTTTACCATTTAGCAAAATTAAACTACATATACGTTTCTCTTTTTGTAAAAAAAGGTCTGGAACTGTGTGATATGTCTGAAGATGCATTTCAGAGTTAAATTTAGCCTTTAGTTGTTTATAGTTTGCCCCAAAATAGTGAAGGAACAAAGATGTAAGCCAGACATGCTCTCTTAGGAGATCTATGGGCAGTCTGTTAGATTTATGAGCTCAGCTCCACCTGCTTATGGGTCTGTGCTTATTGTGAAATATATTAGTGCTTCACACAGCCTGAATCGACCACTTATTAAAGTCAGACTGGGGCTTTTTACAGCGGCAGACTTTCATTGCAGCATAATGAGAAGTAATTTTGGTACTTCCTGACTGTCATTCATTTGGTTTCTGCAGGAGAATGTGTTGATCCACTCATCTCTGGGCTCTATGCCTCCTCATTCCTGGCCTCTTCAAGATATAATTTTCTGTACTCTGCCAACTTTGCAAAACTTTATGGTAAGTTCCCATTCATTATCTCCATTTTCTCCATACACTTGCTATTCAGCTCAATCCTGGGTAGCATTTAAAGTCTTAAAAGCAGAAATCTAAAGTGTGACTCATAACATCAAGGAAGGCTTCGTTCCGCTTATTAGCACCTGATTTTATGCTGGTGTGTATGGATGTAAAGCAGTACTGCTCCCTTTAAGGATTTACCCACCATGTTGTTGTTTCCTATTTTTAACATGTTACTAAATTCCCTTAAAGGAAGGGATAATCCTTAAAGGGTTGAAACCTTAGAATTTGATTGCTGTATTGAGAATGACAGGCTAATTTAATTTAATTTAATTTAAAATATTTTCACTAAATTTCAGCCAAAATGGTTCTGCACATACATTACATATAAAATATCTTCGTTACAGGGTTACATACCTGCATTGGGCATTTCCAATCTGAAGGGCATCAAATGGTTGAAGAGACCAAAAACATAGGATTGACTCAATATCAGTGGCAAAAAAACATATTCAATTTGTCACATAAAACTGAATAGAATCTTATGTGTTATTTTAAATAACAATTGCATAGAAATGAAATTAATTTCTCTACAAGAAAAACATCTACACAAATTAATCTAAGCTAAATTTCAGTTCTGTTTACTCCTAAAGCAGAAAATCACAGGGATTTCATCAGTGTTTACACAAAGATAGAAGACAATATGGTGGTGTAAGAATATATTTTTTTCTACTGTGACCTTTCTTTAATGTGGTCTGTTGGGAGCAATAATGGTGAGGCAGATAACTTCTGACAGGACACCCCTGAGATTATGCTTATTGGTGCTTCTGTACTGAGATCTACCAATTACTAGAAATCTAATAATTTATGATCAATTTAATGTGATTAGTAAAAAAGGAATTGATGCAATCAAATGAACTTCATCCAAACCCAGACACTGCAACAAAAGGGTTTTACTCACCGCTCTTTTTTAGATAGGTTTATAATGTGGCTTAAATGTCAACTATTTAGCATTCCAGCCACTATTTCACGATATCTTAAGCTGTCACTTTCTTCTCTGCCCTACAGGCAGCAGCGGCTGGTCCCCGTCCCCCAGAGACAAACAGCCGTGGCTGCAGGTTGATCTGGGCAGAAAGTACAGACTGGTGGCAATCGCGACCCAGGGGACGTTTAATTCTTATGACTGGGTCTCCAAGTACACACTTCTCTATGGAGACAGACCAGACTCCTGGACACCCTACATCATGAAAGGAGGAAATTCTGTAGGTGTCATGAGCTAAAGCGGGAGGGGTAGAATGAGGGACAAAAAACAGCTGAGCCGAGGATTAAACTGTCATAATAACATAAATGTAATCTTTATAGCCGATTTAGGATATTTTGGGGTGGCTTTGTTATATTTATTGCCAATGGGGCTGAAACAAAGTCAGCACGGCATAATATCTGTCTTAATAGTGCCAAATCTAATCTCATCATCAGTTCATCTCCAGTCTCCAAATAAGGCATTAACACCAAAGACATTAACGCAATAACTCTCCCTATCTCATCTGTGTGCAGACCCTGCCTGCTAACTGGAATTACTATCAGGTGAGGAGGAATGTCTTCCATTATGCCTTCACTGCTAAACACATTCGTCTGTTGCCTCTGGAGTGGAACACGGAGAATGGAGGAAAGATTGGCGTCAGACTGGAACTCTATGGCTGCTCTTATGGTAAAAATCAGTGATGAGTGGAAAAGATTTACAACAAAAAAATATTAATAATTTCTATCATTCAGTTAGTAAGAATAAAACAGAGATAAGAAACAAGATGTTACTGGTTGAAATTCTTATGATCTAGTTCTTAAAATTGCCTTGCTTCCAGATTCCTATGTGCTGCAATACAACGGAGATGATGCAGTGGTCTACACCTATCCAGGAAAAAGGTCGCGTACTTTGGTTGACCACATTGCCATAAACTTTAAGACTCTGGAGCAAGATGGTCTGCTGTTACATAGCGAGGGGATTCAGGGAGACCTATTGACCCTGGAGCTAAAAAAAGGCCGTCTTTATCTGCACATCAGCCTTGGTGAGAAATGAGAGGGAATTTAAGATTTTGTGAATTAATGTTTTTGTCATAGTGAGCAAAGAAAACAGACTCACTGAGCTTAAGTATCAGTGGCTTTACTTTTTTCAGTGACAGTAAAAAGCATCTCTTTATGTTTTAAAAGCCTTTTTCAATTTTTCCTTTAGGAAGCAGCATTATACACAAAGTCGATGGCCGAATCACTCTGACAGCAGGTAGCCTTTTGGATAATCTGCACTGGCACTATGTCACTATCAAGCGCTATGGTCGACAGGTGAACTTTACAGTGGACAGTCAGACAGTGACAGCTGTTTGTAAGGGAGAATTTACTCACCTGGATCTGGATGATCAGGTAATGAAAAATAAAAAATCATTACATGGATGTCCAGAATGTCTGATAAGGTTTCAAGCTGAAAACTTGAACTGAATGTCATCTAGATGTACGTTGGAGGAGTAATAGAGCCAAACTTGTCTCACCTTCCTACCATACCGAATTTCCGTGGGTGTCTGGAAAATGTCTTTATTAATGGAATCAATGTTATTGACAAAGCCAAGAGAGAAGACCCTGATGTTCGTATTCCTCGAAAGGTAAAGCTTTGTATTAATAGTAAAGAATTTGTTGAAAATGTTTTATCCCAACTTGAATGGTCTAATTTCTCCATTGTAACAGAAAAAGATGCATTTTGCCTGCCGAGACATTCTGCTTAGACCAATGACGTTTGCCGGACCCAACAACTTCTTGCAAGTGCCGGGGTTCTTCGGTAGGCCAAAGATGTTCGTCAAGTTTAAGTTTCGCTCCTGGGACTACACTGGGCTGCTGATGTTCACACGCTTTGCTGATAACCTGGGCGCCCTTGAGTTAGGTCTCAGTGAGGGTCAGATCAATGTCACCATTTTCCAGACGGGAAAGAAGAAAATTCAGTTTGGTGCAGGTGGGCCTTAGGCATTTCTTACAAGATTTAAACTTCTTGTTTATGCACTGCAGTTCTTGAAATCCCTGTTCTTGTTCCTCAGGATACCGGCTCAATGATGGTTACTGGCATACTGTGGATTTGGCAGCCAGAGACAACCTACTGACTCTAACCATTGATGAAGAAGAAGGTTCACCACTAAAGATCACCAACCCCTTCAGCATACGGACAGGGGATCGCTACTTTTTTGGAGGTGAGTTGATAATTTTAACTTCTGCGAAGAGCTCTGTTATGCTGATTGTTTGATTTTATAATCACACAACATTTCTTTTTATGCTTTCAGGTTGTCCAAAAACCAATAACACATTGTTCAAGTGTGAGACCAAACTGAATCGCTTTCACGGCTGCATGCAGCATATATTTATAGACAACGAGCAGCTTGATATTGACATTACGCTGCAGCGACAGTGGGCTCGATACGAGGAGCTGTTGATAGGGACGTGTGGGATTACTGACAGGTATGAAATGACTGAAAGCACTTCAATAGTGTGTTGGAGACATTTAATTCTGATTTTCTCTGATCATCTTGGAGAATGATTAAGCTTCTTTAGCTATATTTAGTCTCATAAACCAACACTTCAGTTGATGATTCTGATCCTGATTTCATTATTTGTGTCATCAAGACATACTTACCAATGATGCAATGAAGAACAACATAACAAAGATCCTAACCCTGATTCTTATCAACAAAGTGATAAAAAAGGGAATCAAATATCTGAAATATTATCTAAAGTGACAAAACCTGAATCTTTATCAAGTTTTGTCTTTGTCAGTTTGTTGACCACACTCCAACAATAAAGTCAGTGTTTTTGTGCCCTATTTTTCAGTAGGCCACAAAGCTCGAACCTGAACTGAGAGGGGTAAAAAGGGAGGAATGACCTGGACTCCTTAGTTTCAGGACCAGAAATGCCACAGCAGAAGGAAATGTCCAAATCATTAATCAGTTTTCTGATCACGGTTGCATCTCCCAGCTCAGTTTATGGAGATTATAAGAATTTTTTAATTTACAACTGATCCTAGACTTTCATTACATTCCTGAAAAAAATAATAATTTATACAAGAAAAATTTTGACATATATTTTCAGGCATTCGAACTGACCTATATTTTTAAACATAGAAATTCAGTAATATCTGTTTGGAAGAGGAGATTATTTTGGCTAGCTAGAAGTTCAGCAAGGAAAATCTAAAGCAACCTAGAGAAAAGTAGTTAAGGTATGGTTTTCGTGTACTATATACTTTAGAAGTGTGAAAAAACTTACAAAAAAACAAGTCTTTTATCTACAGATGTACTCCAAACCCATGTGAACATGAGGGCAGATGCATCCAGTCTTGGGATGACTTTATCTGCATTTGTGAAAATACAGGCTACAAAGGAGAAGTATGTCACATGTGTAAGTGGTGTTCAGTAACCTTCTTTATTGATTTACACTTAACTTAGGCACAATTTCTTGTTTATATTAACAAATCGATCATACATTTCCAACAACAGCGGTTTACAAAGAGTCATGCGAGGCCTACAGACTCAGCGGCAAGTACTGGTCTGGAAACTACACTATCGATCCTGATCTCAGTGGGCCGCTAAAACCATTTGAGGTGTACTGCAAAATGAAGTGTGAGTAATCACTGTTGTTGCTAAAATGCAGCTTTATCAGCATTGTGTTCAGCCTTCATGAAAACAGATGGGCATGCTATCTGTTATGAGAAAGGAGGAGGAAACTTTCATGGTAAAGTAAGAGGAGATAGATGCTGCAATGTCTCTGTGTTGAAAAGTAATTGCTTTACTTTCCCACTCTAATCTTTTCTGCTTAAAAAAAATCTTTGCAGCATATAAAGCTTGGACAGTGATTATGCATGACCGAGTTGAAGGAACCAGAGTGAGTGGAAGCTCGATAGACAAGCCATATATTGCAGATGTGAACTATTGGAATGCTTCATGGGATGAAGTCAGTGCTCTTGCCAACACCTCCATGTACTGTGAGCAGTGGATCGATTATTCATGCTATAAATCTCGTCTCCTCAACACCCCTGGTGAGTGAGATCAGTCAGTCTGTATTCCTTTACTTATATCTGAAGTCAATATTAAAGACTTTAGTGACTCACGTGCATATCTATTTGAAATTAGATGGAAGGCCTTTTAGCTACTGGATTGGTCGGAATAACGAGAGTCACTATTACTGGGGTGGGACATTCAGGGAAGTCCAAAAATGTGGCTGTGCTATCAACCAAACCTGTGTTGACCCCAAGTTTCAGTGCAACTGTGATGCTGACTACAGGCAATGGTAAAAGACACCACCAAAAACCAAATTATTTGACTTGTGTTTTTTTATATTGACATTCATTTTATCCTTCGGTGGCTTTCCAGGTACTCGGATAAAGGCTATTTGGACTTCAGAGACCACCTGCCTGTGAGGAGATTGGTGATTGGGGACACGAACAGAACTGGTTCAGAAGCTCATTTCACAGTCGGTCCACTCCGTTGCCATGGTGACAGTGAGTTCAATTACAATTTGATTACTGGCTTTTCATTTCTACTTCTTTCATTTTGGGGGATAAGAATACATCTTTTTTTCTTTCAGTAAAAAAGCCAAACATTTTTAGTAAGAAAATAGCCAGTGACCATAAAATAATTCACAGCACAATCTTACAATTCAGATATAATCAAAACAAGCATTCACCAATCTGTAAACTCACTAGCCATCACATGCCATCACATTGTTAAATAACAGTAACAAAAAAAACTGTCTGGGCTTCAGTGCTCTGTAGGCACGTCACATTTTTTTTTGCAAAAAAAATGACACATTTTTTGTCATTTTCACAGGAAATATTTGGAACACGATAGCTTTCACCAAGCCCACCTACATCACCTTCCCCACTTTCAGGCCTGGATCAACAGCTGACATCTCCTTCCACTTTAAAACCTACCGTGCACCTGGCGTCTTCTTGGAGAACTCTGATGACCAGCTTAGAAACTTTATAAGAATAGAACTGAACAGTAAGTTAACTTCACCTACCATCTTTGCCTTTTCTGATCGTATTTAAAGTTTTTCATCTCTCTCTTTTTTTCTTGCAGCCACCCACAATCTTGTGTTTGTGTTTATGGTTGGAGATGGCATCCTTAATGTGACTCTTCGCTCGCCTGTGCCACTCAATGACAATGAGTGGCATTTTGTTCAGGCTGAGATTAATGCAAAACTGGCACGAATCAAGGTCGATTACCAGCCTTGGGCTGTCAGACGGTTTCCAGGTCAGACCTTTGTCACCATGAAGTTCACACACCCCGTCCTTGTAGGTA
The DNA here is from genome assembly GCF_001444195.1 of Xiphophorus couchianus. Classification (NCBI taxonomy): domain Eukaryota; kingdom Metazoa; phylum Chordata; class Actinopteri; order Cyprinodontiformes; family Poeciliidae; genus Xiphophorus; species Xiphophorus couchianus. The sequence continues at coordinate 7,330,338 of NC_040243.1, read as the reverse complement.
GGTTCCTCAAATAGAACTTATTAAAATTCTAATTTGAAACTAAAAAATCTGTTTTTCTTTTCTAAGCCAGTTCTCTAAACAATGGCATGTGCATTATTTCCACTAGGTGCAGCCAACCGCACCCTCAGACCTTTTTTGGGGTGCCTTCGAGGATTACGCATGAATGGTGTTCCTCTTGATTTGGAAGGAAAAGTAAACGAGGAGCAAGGTATAAGGAGGAACTGCACTGGACAGTGTCTTAATACCACCATACCATGTCGAAACAGCGGGCAGTGCATTGAGGGATATGCAGCCTACACTTGTGATTGTAATAACACAGCCTTTGATGGTTTCTACTGCCACAAAGGTAATTCCATGTTTAGTTTGTTTATATTGTGAATGTAGCAGGTATCTAATTCTTTTTGTGTCTTTTCCTAAGACATTGGAGCTCACTTTGAGGTTGGGTCGTGGCTAAGGTACAACATACGAAAGAAACCCATTTCAGATGAGGCAGCGTGGGCAAACTGGATCGACCCACACTACGACAATTTCAGTCTCGGGTACAACGACACGTCAGATGACATAGAGTTCAGTTTCAGCACTGTTCACAAGCCAGCTGTATTGTTGTACATCAGTTCCTTTGTTCAAGACTACATTGCTGTTATCCTCAAGGTTGATGGTAGGTGAAGCAAAGCAAAATAAAAGTGTACTTTTATCTTTTTAGCTCTATGGTTATCCCACAAAACCTTTGTGCTATCCCTGTTTTTTCTTACAGGTAGTGTAGATCTGCGGTATAAGCTCGGGCTCATAACACACACGTACCAGCTGACTCATCGAAACCTGGCAGATGGATACCCTCACTATGTGAACATAACCAGACACAACAGAACCGTCAAAACACAGGTTCTTAAACTCTGTACAGTTTACTCTGTATAACATTTGATGTAGTGTTCATAACTTTCATGTCTTAAAGATGCTTAATATGTATATATATATAGCATTGTTTTCCTTAGTCTCCTCTATTACTGATTTGGCATTATGCTGAGGATCATTGACCAAAGAATCATTCATGGTCACATTTTCACTTCCTTGCTGATGTCTTAAGATGGTGTATCAAAATTTCCAAATAATTTATCCTTCTTATGCCATTAATTTAATGATGTGCATAATTTCCTCCTGCAGCAAAACCACCCCGGTAGCAACAGTCATTATGGTCAACCACTTCAATTTTAGTTCCATCAAACCACATGTAATGACTCCAGATTCTAAAGGCTATGTCCCAGAGTGTATTTCCAAGTTGTGGTTTCATTAGGTGCTGTTTAACAGTTTTGAAAATGGATTTATTAAGAAATAGTATATGTGCTTGGATGAATTTACTTCTTATGAGTAAGAAAACTTTAATAAAAGTTATATACAATCATAGGTGGATTACATGGAACCCATTGTGGAGAAGATAACCCTTGTGGAAGATGCTAGGTTTGACTCTCCAAAGTCCATGTTCCTAGGCAGAGTTATGGGTAAAAATATTGCTTGCTGCTTATAAAAAAGAACATATTTGATCAAATAAATGTGTGTTTCTTAGCTTGTGTCTTGTTTTGCAGAGGTTGGTGACATAGACTATGAAATTCAAAGGCACAATGCTCCAGGCTTCATTGGATGCGTTTCAGGAGTGAGGTACAACATCTACGCCCCTCTGAAGGCACTGTTCCGTCCAAATGAAACAGATCCGCCTGTAACAACGCAAGGTTTTGTCTCTGAGTCCAATTGTGGGGCCTTTCCTCCTGTTCTGGGTTATGTGCCTTGGGAGGTGGACCCCTGGTTCACTGGCATAGGTGAGTGTTGAAAACCCGGCATCATTTCTGTAAATTGAAGGAATATATATTTTTTTAACAATTTACTGTTTCTTTTTATTACAGAATATTTTTATATCCATGATGATCTTGGCCTCTTCTGGATAACTTGTAAGTATTTATAAACATCTTGGCATATTTCTAATCAGGCATTGTCTTAAATATAATTATTTTCTTGCCACTGAATACGTCTTTTAAAAATAAGACCAATACTTTGACAAACTAAGAACGTAGTTGATGTTCCTGATGAATCACTGTGATTGTGTTTTTCTTTATATGCTTTAATCCTTTATAGCAGAAGGGTCCTTAGATTTGGAGCAAGCTTTTGAGGATCAGTAGGGCATCTGACTGCAGACTGAATTTAGATACAGTAGACAGAAGCCCCTCTGTCCCATCACTGAAATAAATCTATTTATCATTGATTACTTAAATGAGAAATTGCTTGAGTTTTGATTTTGATGAGCATTTTACTATAAATAACAGTTAAGTTTTACTGTTGATACAAATATGTGAGTATTCTTTTGTTAAGTTTACATGTGTCTGACTTGGGATTCATAATCTACTAGACATCAAGTTAAATATCAAAAACAAACAATGTGCGACTTAAATGAATAACAGGCAAAGGGCAAAAATGTCTCCCTGCTCAGCAGGCCAAGCTGAAGTATCTGGATTAAACTACAGCAGAAACACCCCCTCTGCTCCACCTCTGTCTAAGACCTTCACCGGATCAGTCTATATTTAGCCCAGCAAGGGCGCAGCTTGCTGTTCATCATTGGATGTTTCGGCTTACTAGATCACTTAGCCTCTGGGATATTATGCAAATGCAGGACATCCGCATATTATTAGGGATTGGTGCACCATTCAGGCAACCAAACAATAGAACAGCAGACATCTTTCTGTGACCAATATACTGTTGAAGATAACATCTGAATGGGAAATTACACTTGTCTTGTTTCAAATATAATTTATCCTATGACTGTTTGTTGCTTTTACCTGTAAAATTTGATATCAAATGATAAGCTTTTAGCAATACCTTATTGTTGTAAATATACCTAAAGCCTTTCAGAAACCACCGTAGATATTTACTATTCTAGTCTATTCTTAAACAAGAATCCAATGGTCTCTGCTGATGTATAAATTTGACCTATTACTGGAGTTAAATTTACACTCCCCATTTTCAATAATGTCAAAAAATTAGCAGATGGTTTCTCCTTGTCTCCCTGTCCTAACTGTGCTATTTTTATCCTTCAGTTATTGTCATTCTGGCTTTGCTGCTGCTCTTGGGAGGTTTGTATGCCATCTACGTCTATGCTTACCAGCAAAAAGGCAGTTATCACACCAATGAACCCAAAAATCTGGAGTCTCCAAGCAGCTCCAGGCCACTGACAGAGACCCTGAGGAGGGAAAAGAAGTACCTACCAGAAATTGAAGAGGAATTCAGAAGTGGCTAGCATCATAGGATGTTTTGGACAATGGGTGGGGGTTGGTATGAGTTTGGATTGAGGGAACTAGCACTTAAAAAAACCACAGATACCTGTAGTAAGTTTTCTAATTGTTTGGTTTTATTTTTTATGTTTAGTTTTGTGTTTTGTTTGACGAACGAGGGTCATAAAACACGCCCCGGTGCTCTGTTTTACACAGTCCTTGTTTTAGTAAGTTTAAAGCTGAAGTCAAGCCCCATGTTGCATGAGTAGCCAACAAGTCTCACACTGTATTGCAGGGTGAAATACTGAAGTGCCTCATCTGAGCAAGCTTAATCTGACCGCATATTAGTTTCACCAGAGAGCGTTCGGATAAGACACTGTGGGTAAAAAAAAAAGGAATTTCAAGGAACATATTCCAACTTTTATTGATTGATTTCCTGTCTGAGCCATTTTGGAGCCTGATGAACTTCATCAGTAGCTTTCTATATAGACCAATTGCCATATTAATTATACCTTTCATGGACAATCTCAGATGAGCCAATTCTGAAACAACAGCTAGTACTCCTAGAGCTTGACAATGCACATATATAAGAGCTGGTGAGCTGCAAGCATTCAAATCCAAGTAAAAAAGCTGACGATTACGGACTTGATCCATACAAAGATTGTAAAAGAGACATTTGCTTATATTTGTTGTATTACAGCCTATAATAGGGCATTTCCAATACAGAATAGCACTTGTAAGTGGTTCCGATTTGCCATAGCATTGCTAGTTTGCTGTTTTGTCGAGTAGCCTGCTCAGATTCGCAACACATGGCGATGTGGAGTGAGAATATTAAGAAATAGTACCTCAGACCGTGGAAGCTTGTGGATTGTTGGTGTAACTCCGGAGTCAAAGTGTAAAATAAGTTTTCTGGGTACAAAGTGCCCTGAAGTTTCCATTTCTTCTGTCTTCTGGTCCCTTTTACTATGGTCAGTCTGTCAGCAGCTTGGTGCTATATTGTTTGACGGCTATCTCTACTTACAGAATTATACATATTAAAAATCAGTCCTTCCATAATTCTTTGATGTTTAGTAATAGACTAATTTAAGAGACACACTGCTCTCTGGCCATACAAGAAGCATACACAAAAAACATTTTTACAGAGGACCACAACAGCACAGTACAGTACTATAATTTTATCTGACACTGCAAGGAAATGTTTGCTTCACATTCTAGAAAAACAGTTATTGCTGCTACTGCTTGGTTAGCTGCTTTCGTTAAAATAAAAGAAAATCCTAACTTTAGTTCAAGTGGATGTTAAGAAGAATTTTATTTGTTGTGTGGTGCAACCAAAAATTAGAGCTATCATCAATCACTACTGCTCTCCTTAACACTAAAACACTACTGTGTATGTGAAATAAGCAGTTAAAGAAGTAAACATACTAGCTATGCATATGTAGAGCATGAGCGCACTTTGCAGTAAAATGCAATAATATAAGCTTCTTCCAGTCACTAACAGTTTTTTTTGGATTTACAAATGTTAAATAGCAGATAGGATGTCATGTAAAAGTGTATATGTGAACCTTTAATACTGTACTAAATGATTTTTTTTATTTCTAGAGTTTATACACTTTAAGCTTTGGAGTGCTCTGAATGTAAATCCTTTGACTCTGCAATGTATGAGCAGACACTACAGTGAAGACCTGCACTGACTGCTTAGTACTGAAAGTATCACATAGATCGCTCAGGTTAAAGGAATGCACAGTACTCTGCTGTCTGTAGAGCTAATGCACCCCAGAACACGACATTTATGGGTTTCTTCCATTACAGAAGGGCGGAGCTGTGCAAAATTATACAGGGAAAGAATGTACAGTAGATGTAAAAAAAAAATAAAAATACTGTACAGCAAAGACACGATTTGCCAATAATGTATGAAGCTGTACAGATCTGAAAGCTTGCATTTGCAAAGCTATATTTTTGAAAACGTGTTTGTAATGCGTTGACTGAAAGCAAAAGCTGAGCAAATGGAATGAAACTGTTGGTTTGTTGGTGATGCAAAGAATGGTTTCTGTTTTTGTTACATGGACAACCCCACTGAAAGTTTAAATGTGAGATAAACTTAGATCACATATGCTTTGCTGCTTATTATGAAAAAAAGAAAAAAAAAAAGAAAAAATGTTTTACCTAAATGTAAACACCTCACTAAATCCATCGTTAAATGGACATCCACCTTAGCAGTGTCACATTATTTTCACCTTACAGCAAAAAACATATGTGGTCCCTGGAGTGTATGTGTGTGTGAGACCCGACCTTTTGATGTTTGTGTATTTGTAGCTTGGCCACCAAGACTGAGTAAATCTGCACAGATGCCAACAATCCAATCCACTAAATGTAATACAGTAACTCCAGGTTTGCAGGGTTTGGTCTACGGATGACGTCAGGAGGATTACAGTAAAATGGTCAGTAGAGGGAGCTATTCAGCCAGATGTCAGCACTGACAGGGTGTTTGCTTTATGCTGGAAATATGAAACTAACTGAGCACTATTTAATGCATCCTCCTAGAGTTAAACTTTAAATAACAATTTAAAAAACATATTTAAAGTATTCTAAAGTAGAGGGATTGTAATATGGGTATGATTTGGCTCCCAGAAGCAGATTTTAAAACCTTCAAAGGAAGAAATGCATTTTCAGACACCCTGTCAGCCATGATTTGCTTGAGATGGATGATAAGGCACCAAAGCAAGCAGGAGGCATGATAAGACCAGCTCAGATTTCTCTGCACCACCAAACAGAAGCTTTCTGAAACAAGTATTAAAAGTTTGGATTCTTTTTGTTGTTCCCCAGCTTTGTTTTGTAATGATTTCACTGTAAATGACCATTACTGTGTAAATTAAGGCAAACTGTCATCTCAATAAAAAAAAGCCTAAAAATGAAAACTGTAGTGTGTTAAGTGAAGTGTTGACTGGATGTAATAAACAGGCAGGAAGCAATGATACATCCAACATTCATAAAGTATAAAGTTAAACCTTTATTTTTATAGGCATACACTATACACAGCATTAACCTTCATGTTGTTCAATACTACTCAGGGAGACCTCATTTGAAATTAGCAAGCTTTCAATGAAATACATTTACAGTGCATTGCAAATATATCCACGCTCCTTGTAGTTTATTTTAAGATTCAAAATTTTTACAGAAACAAATCAGTTTATAGTCATTTTATGTGATAGACCAACACAAAAAGCATAAGGAAAAAACATAGATATTCATTTTACAGATAAAAATTAAAAATGTGGTGTCTTTGATAATCTGATGTCCATTATGTGTGGAGGAAAACCCCCAATTACCATGTAGATTGTAAAAAAAAATATGGAAACAGGCTTTCCTGTTTATTCTGACAGGAAAAGAAAAGAAATATGTCTAAAGAAATATGAAAAATTAAAGCATCTTAAATACTGACTTGTGGCAAGTGGAAGTTCACTTTTCAGCAGACATTAGGTCAGTTGTAAAGTAGATACAGTGCTTAAATGTTTATGTTCAACATTTTCCTCATTCAATCTCAGCTTAAGCTATTTTCCAGGGTGGAACTGATGAAAATATCAATCTGTTTATGTCCAAAGCTGATGGAGAAATACCCCAAAAGTGGCCTCTGTTCATTTCATTGCTACATCTTTTAGATGTACAGTACAGACCAAACGTTTGGACACACCTTCTAATTCAATGGGTTTTCTTTATTTTCATGACTATTTATAAGGCAAGAAATCCCACTTATTAACCTGACAGGGCACACCTATGAAGTGAAAACCATTTCAGGTGACGACCTCTTGTGGCTCATCAAGAAAATGCAGAGTGTGTGCAAAGTAGTAATCACAGCAAAAGGTTGCTACTTTGAAGAAACTAGAATATAAGGGGTATTTTCAATTGTTTTACACTTTTTTGTTTAGTGCATATTTCCACATGTGTTATTCATAGTTTTGATGCCTTCAGTGTGAATCTACAATGTCAATCGTCATGAAAGTAAAGGAAACTCATTGAATTAAAAGGTGTGTCCAAACTTTTGGTCTGTACTGTACATGAGTCCAAATAATTCAAATGCTAAGTTGTTTCTTTTCTAAATTGTGGATTATTTTGTATTGATCTATTACATAAAACCCAAAGCCCGTAGTTAATGTGATAAAACAATGAAAGGAGAACAAATAAAAGCAGAGTGAAAACCTTTGCAAGACACTGTATAATAATGTGGACTTAAAAAAAAACATGGTAAATCAAATGCTATACAATGGGTAATTTAGCTTTTTCTTACTTAATAACCTTTCTCTGTTTTATTATACAACATATCACATGCAAATTATATGAGCTTTTTAGTGAATAATCTTTTGGCACTTCTTTTAAATGTTAAAGGAAGACACTTACTCTTACTATTTTACTTTATTATCATGGTATGATGATGTTTATATGTCTGCTGTATATACAACGATCTGAGTACCAATTCTGGAATTTTGTGAGGTAAGACCTCTTCTTTGCCATCTAAAGTTACATTCAGTCAGTCGGTTTGTCTTCTAGTTGCCTATTTTTGCAGAACATTGATATAAATGAGCTTATTTCATGGCAGAAATGTGTTAATGATGCAAGCTTTTCAGTGGAACAGTCAGGGTATAACGTTATTATCCACAATACTACATGACCGAACAGGAAAAGCATCTGACTGAAGCTAAAGCACTTGGCTAACACGTTTAGTTGGTGATGTGTCAAAAGACAGCACATGCACTTCACTGATCTACATTATGTATGCTGAAAAAGCTTGCATAACGCACAGAGATGGTGAATGAAGGCCAGTCTATAGATATAGCAATAAAGCTAAGTCATGTCCACTTCCCGCTCTATTCCCACGTACTTCAGAGCATCAGCTTGGCTGTATCTGTGGGTGGAAACATTAAGTCAAGAAGCAAGTAATTGAGCAGGTAAAAATGCATAGACTGCATAGACTATTTTTCTCTAACGCTACATTTGAACTAATGTAGAGTCACAAAGAGGCCTGCAACCCCACCTGTAGTCAAAGAAGAGCTCTTCCCCCTGCAAGATAGCTCGCTTGGCGAAGATTCCAATACGGTGGTCTCCATTAACCATCACAACTGCATTGGCAATAAGAGCAACATCAGTGAAGAAAGTCTTAAGAAAACCTTGAATTCATTCTGCCAATGAAACACTCACCTTTAGCATAGCAGTTGGGGTTAACTGAATGATTTGCAAATCGAATTTTGTTCCCCTTTCGTGTGGCATCCACTACAAAATCTGTAGAGACAGAATTAAAGGGTTAGCTCAGGACTTTTCAAGACTTGTAGAGTTAGACTTGTATAAGCAGTTCATATCTTTGCAGCAGAAGATAAATCCGGAGTACTTATCCCTAAAGCTACAGTTAACAGGAAGAGAAAAGTGAGCTTCTATGATCTTAAAGTCTCAACAAATCACGAGAATTTATGTGAATTTTTAAGTACCATTAAAAAGATTTGCATGGGAAGATTATTAATGAAGAAACTGATTTATTAATTACATTAGAAATGGTGGTTGGTGGAGGTATGCCACCAATGATCTTCTTGGGTCAAACATGAACTGAGAGCGGAACATAAAAAGTGTTTTCCTTCTGACTAGCCAACAGCTTCAGAGACCAGGTGTAACAAGGTTTCATGTATACACTAAGTGAACGCGCTATGAGTTTTCTCTACTCCAATTTGGTTTCACCTTTATAAGCCTTAAACAGAACATCACTTCAAACTACCATTCAAAGCAATTTCTGATTCCAACTTAAACAAATGGTAAAGCATTGCAGCAAGAATAGAAAAAACCCGCCGTTGTTCAAATTGAAAAGGAAGCTTGACATGTATTTATCGTAAATCCTTCCTCGTCGGTCTGCCTCATCTTGAGAGATCAGCTGCAGATAGAAATGAAAGAATTAAAATCAATCATAAGAAACTGTGAAAAAAGTCTAATTAAACTGCATGGACTTGCCTCTCCACAGTACTCAGAGATAAATTCATTCTTCTGCACAGGCTCTTTGATGAATGTTCCCCAACCAGCAACATCTGATGGAGCCAGCAGCAGGTGCTGAAAGAGAAGCCATAAGTAGGCGTTTTCTTTCATGATGCACAACATCTGAATATCGGACCATTAGTGTGGCACTATTGTCTGGAACTTTCATGAACCTTTTTAAGGCCTCTTTGGATGCCGCAGTTCTTACAGGACACCACTTTGCTGTCCCAGTGGTCGGCAGCTCCACAGGTCATGCAGAGATCTGGGTCACACTCTCGTACGGCCAGGTAGCATGGACACTGCTTGGTGTTGCACTGGGTTTTACATCGGCAGCCCGGGAAACGGTTCTGGCCTGCAAAACATTTAGATACAAAGAAACTGCTTGACCAGGTTCTAGTGCAATTGCTTGTTAACACATATAGTGACAGTCAATCACATCCACAGAAACAAGATAAGGATGACTTGGTGAAGTTCAAACGAGTATTGAAAAGGGAATAAAACGGATTTAAGTGACTTTGTCCGTGGCAATTTCTTTGACGCAAGACAAACTAGTCTAGTATTTCAGAAACTGCTGATCTACTGGGATTTTGTGCATTTTGGGGGGTCTATGGAGGACAGTCCAAAAGAGAAAAAACATCCAGTGATACCTTGTTGATATCAGAGATGAGGGAATATAGATCAGACCAGGTTGAGACTACAAAGGGCAAAAAGATGATTGCAGAAAATTATCTCTGAACATACTAGTCAACCTTAAAGCAGATAGAATACAATACAGAAGACCACACAACAGGTAACACTAAAAATGAACTGTAACAGATTGGAAAAATATTGCTTGGACTAGCGGGTCTTGATTTTAGCCACAACATTCAGATGGGGCGTCAAACTATGGGATAAACAACGTGACAGCCTGCATCTGTTTTGCCTGTGGGAGCGGTGGTACAAGGATGTAGGGGATATTTTTTGCACATTCTTGGGCACTTAGTAACAAATGAGCAACTCTTAAACACCACAGCATACCCGAGTATTGTTGCTGACCATGTCCATTCCTTTGTGACCACAATACACCCATATTCTGCTGCTATTATACAAGTAAGACAAAATATATCTTATTAATATTTGATACCTTGTTGAATAGTTGAAGTAAAGCCTTAAGGAAGTTCTGAAAGATAAATGTATCTAAATCTGTGTACCTAATAAAGTTGTTGGTAAGATCATATAAGAGCCCTCTACTGGCAGAAATGAAGACATACAACTTTAAAGAGCGCAACATCCTCTGGGCAGAAAAAGTAAAACCTTGAGCAATGATAACCTAAATGTTTTATTCATAAGAGAAAACTATCTATAACATAAGGCCCAGACATATTTTTGCTTCTCTTTGAGGTGCTCTTTAATCCCCCATTTCTTTCCTCTTTGGGGTTTATGTGTCAAGCTTTTTCAGGCTGGAAGAGTTTGACTCATACTGATGATGCTGTATATCAGGCACAGAGCCTCTGACATCCCTTTGATTCTTTTCCAAGTCTATGGAGCACACACATGTGGAAAAGAGAGCTGCTTCCTGTTTGGCAGCGGTGTTCCTCTGCTACGGGAAAAGGCGGCGTAACATGGAGAAGGGAGGAGAGTGAACAAGGGAATTTTTTTTTTCTTCCCAACCTTTCCCTTTATCTGTTGTTAACCCTCCAGAGGACGAATTGCAAAGCTGATTCCACCACCATGTGGTCGTTTTGGGAAAAGCTTCTCTGGGTCACACCTGCTGTAGTGAAAGCCTAATTATAAATGCAGCTTTGTGGTAAAACACAACCATCTATTCCCACCAAAAGACGATTTGCTCTCTGACCACTGCCAAAATACAGTTCATATTTCACATTCTACATTTCTGCTCCTTTGTGACAAGAGGGACTCAAAAAAATAATGCTTTCAGCGATAACCATGGTAATGACCTGGAAGAGTAGACTGAATGCAACCACTGTTTACGAGCAGCACAAGTAAAAACACCCATTTTCTGACAAACTCTTGACAGGTGAAAAGCAAACGGTGACACTCACACTCGTGTTCGCACTGACAGAACTTCTCACAAAAATTCTGGGTCATCACACAGGGGCAGGAGCTGTCGCACGGGTGGTCAGGGTGGTCACATGGCTGATAGTTGTACACCTGATTGGAGGAGTTATCTGGAGCAACATGGGGAAAAAGCAGAAAGATCAACGCTACAAGCTGTGCTAAGTGTTCCAGGTCAAGGAGAAGCAAAAATCATAAAGATAAATTTACCTTTTTTCAGCTGAATCTTTGCCCATAACCTACAAGAACAAACAATTTAAGGCTCTTTACAAAACAAACAGATCCTTTTTATACAGAAAAATACAATCATCAAATAACAGACTGATTAAGAGTACATATACTAAAATTTTATTCTAGTTATTAAACAATGCAGTCACATTTACTTTATTAATAAAATTTGTAAAATGTTTTCTATCTAAAGAAACTTTACTCTTCCTGAACGGGCTTGTAGGGACAGTGGATAGTCGATTGCATAGAGTTATTAAATTTGCTGTCATCATTCATAACAAGCATGCATGTCATGCCAGTAAAAATTAAAGACTCCCATTTAACAGTAAGAATCAGTGGCTGTGACTGAATGGGTTTGAAAGGCCAGATCAGCAACATAAAAAACCCTAAACCTTATTAAAGAAAAACTAGAGTTAATGGTGAATGATTATGTTGTTTATGATAACTGGATAGTATTTTTTTTTGTGCTGCAAATTTGCCGTTACTGACAGTCTCTTTTTCCTGTTTTGTTCATTTTCACCTCTCTTTGATGATGGACTATTCACTACTTTGTCTTAGTTTATTACCTACAATTTAAATAAATTGCTTTTCAAGTTGGGTTTAAAATGTGACCAAATGTTGACAATCACAAGATATTAAAAAGCACTGTCTCATAACAGACAAACTTGCCTGTGTTTCCTTTTCTTCTTTTGGGGTGAGATGCCTCCATCTACCAAAGGGACCCGGTGGATCAGAACCTCTTTCGCTGCAAACTCGTAGACCTGTGAGAAAGGTCAACAACAGCCAAGTTAACCAACAAACCAATCACACATACACACAATTACACCAACTTTGTCCTCATAGCATGACATTATGCAATATTGTGCAACCTGTGTACATTACTAAATAATCTGTGACAAAATGTCCTGCTTTGTTCCATCTTCTGCTTTCACAACCAGAGCGCAGCAACCAGATGCAAGAGTGTATCTGCATACACACTGAAATATGCACACACACAAACCACCTCTGGCTGCCAAAATCCAGATTTGGCCTCTTCCCCAGGACACAGACATGCATAACGGTGCAGCTGGTTTCAGCATTTTCACAGAGTGAAGCAGTAGGCGGGACATTCGCAACATAAGCAGAGCTGTTACAGTCCAATACAGATATAGTTGCTTTCTGACAAAAAAAAAAAGAGACCTCCAGAAGTAGAAATGAAATAAAGAGGCTGGGTCAATGTCTCTGACATGGATTGACACTGTAACACTGACCACTAATACAACTAAGAGAACAAAGAAAGAAATATTAATAGCAGCCCAGAAGAAACTAAAATGACAGCAGCTCTGTTGCCTCTTTTAAAACTTGCATTACATGTAACTACGAGAAATGTCACATCTGGTAAGAATCCCTGTTTATGGGGCCACATCCAATATAATGTTTTAGTCAGTCCAATTAGGCGCACCATAAAACCATCAGCTCACTATGCATCTGCCATTACATAGGAACTAACTCAAATGTAACAAAAAAAACCCATCTACAGTATGTTTTTCACTTTGTGTCCAAACAACCATGTGTCATTTTAGGATAGACAAAAAACATGTTTCTTGGATAATTGCTATGAAACAACAGATGTTAGATGTTAGTATGTTTCTTTATTATACTGGTCATGGCTCTATTTATTTTACCTATTCTACAAAAACATTTAAGATGGGCTGTTTAAATACATTGAAGCAGAGCCCACTTAACGAAAGATGATGTTCCTTGAGTCATTTAAATCTAAATTTAGGTTTGATCTCGACGAACCTCTGTACAACTTTTTCCTTAGTTCAAATCACTTAATCATAAATATGCATAAAAGTCTCCAGAAACCTTGAGAAACAGACTCATAGCTTGACAATGCTTTTTTTTTTTTAAATTATATTGCTAAAGTTAAACGTACTCATCATAAAAATCATGTAAAAAGATTTTCTAACATTTTCCTTGAAGCCCATAAAAAACCCTAAAATGCCTTTAAGGGGCTTAAAGCAAACTCTTACAGCTGTTGAAAGCATGTGTCTATGCCATACAGAAAGGAACTGCAAGCTTATCTTTCATAGGAAGTGTAAAGAAACCTTTGCTCTGTGTGAAAAAACATTAGGATTAAAGTTTGCCTCAGAGAACACCAAAACTCCGAGATTAGCGCTCTTTGAACAAAATAGTCTAAAATTGGATTATTTGGACATTAGAACAGAGGATATACAGTATGTTGCATAAACCAAATACAACTCCATAGAATCCATCATGAATTCTACGGTATGTGTGGGAAAACAGGAGACAGTTTGTAAAAAATTAATTTAAAAAATAGTAAACTAAAATAGAGTTGGACACATTTTTGTTTAATGATTAAAACAAGGTTATTTTTTGTTGTTCAAGTTCAGTGAAATCCCTTTCAATTGACATGTGAACATTTTGTAATGAAGAAAAAAATGTTTATATGTAATATGAGTATGAAATTTGTACCTGTTTGCAGTTCTTGGTACCAATGAGACGTGCAATGGAGCAGAAGTTGTTAAAGTATGTGCCGTGCAGCACCCTGAAGAGTGACTCCTCGGCCCCACTCCACTGGACCACACAGCACTCCTGCTGCTCCATTTCATCTTCACCTGGACGCAGCTTGGTTGGAGTCTGGCAGCGAGAATTCCCCTCTATTACACACACACACACACACACACGCACACACACACAGGCAAAAACATGGCTTTGTGAAAAGACAAGAAAAAAATTGTTTAATTCTTTTTGGAAAACTGTTTGAAGATCTTACCTGCCTTTAAAACACATTCCTTCTGTTACTGCTGAATATTGCATCGTGTTAGGCCCACAAAAGCCAGTGTATTAAATTTGTATTTTATGTGAAACACCAAACTTTTTTAGTTTTCTAAATTTTATTTGCAAATAAAATGGTACATTTGTCTTCTGCTCTGTTGGGTTAATAGCTTGTAGAATCTAGAACCAACTTTCACTGCAATAACAGCAGCAGGTTTTTGTGCTTATTAGATTATATTACATTACATGTTCACATGCTGCATTTTGCATGTTGGCCAAAAACCTCGATGTTGTTCTCATTTTCTCATCACTTTTTTCACATAACAAAATCATTTCTGAATATTAAATTATGTAGAGGTGGAGATTATACACTATCAATTGACATTTCTGGACAAGATGACTGTCTTTCCATTGACAAACACATATATGATGGAACATTTTGGATATTCAAAACTGATGCTCAACATCCCGAGGACAAGCTGGAGAGGTGAATGTTGCCTGGCAACAGGCTGAATGGAGCACTACTGTCGCCATATGCTCCAGTTTCTTCATGCTCTGCATCAGTCTGCTGAACAATCTGTTTTTCCACATTATCCTTACACGTGTGACAAAGTGTGCTGAGTCACTGGCTAAGCTCCAGCAATTTCCCACACCAGCTTCAAGAGAGGAACTGATTGAAAAGAAGATGAAAGATTCAGGGGGGGAAATTAAAACAAAAAAGCCAATGGACGATTCTCTTATTTCCTTCCTTCCACTCTTTACATCAAGATGTAAGCAAGAAATGTAAAAAAAAGGAAAAGAAAAGCATGGAGATGAGGAGAAGGCTGGGTTTATATGAAGGCTGATTTATGCAAAAATAATGGTTGGTATATTTTGGTTGGCAACAGACAGCTGATATTGGGAAAAGATGTGAGGAGAGAGCAGGATATGACTTGAAAGCTGTAATCTGCAGCCAAATGTTCATATTTCAGACAGAGAGCAGTGAGTTAGGCAACACAGTCATGCAGAAGCTAGGAAAATGGGGGGAAGTTCATGGTAAATGATGCATCTATTGAATGACTCAGTGAATCAGGTTTCTGGAAACAAATTGTGTCTGTACTGTACAAACCCACAGAGCAGACAACTTTAATTGCCTAACTATAAACACATTATCACATTTATTTCCAAGTGACTGCAATTATGGATTTTCCCCCCCCGCTTTTTAAAACAGAAAAAAACCCAGTCGTTCAGTAAGAGGAGTGCAATACCTGAGGAGGAAGTGGTTTCATGGTCACTTTCACCCTCCTTGCCTTCCTCAGCAGACCCAGTTGGTCCAGAACCGCTGGAACCGGTGGGTCGCTGCTGCCTCCGTCGCCTCCGAGATCTCTGCGACCGTAACATATTCCGATCTACGAACTCTTTAGCTCCTTTCTGCACAAATGAAATGTTGATGGGGGGAAAACGCAATGAGCACTGAAATGTAGAACATATCCTGAGCACAGAGTTCATGGACCGGGTATACCTGTAACAGGAAGCAGTCTTCCCCACAAGGTTCAGTCTCCATGCGGATCTCCTTACTCTTCCTCTTGTAAACATTGGGTGTTGCATGAAAAGCTTCATGAACAGAGACAATGCATTCTCACTACCTGCTGCATGAACTGCAACATTCAATGCAAACATTAATAAAAATATTTCAATTGTAATATATTGATCAGAGTCTTAAATCAAACAAAGAAAGGGCTATTACGGTGGAGGAAACAGTCGTATTTGAAGCAACGTCTACAGAAGAGTGTGTGGAAGGAATGCAACGACTGCTCCCTCTGCACAGACTTTGCAAAAGGCCCATCTAAGTTGGGAGTGCAGAGGGGGGGGAGTTTTACTGGGCCTGGTGGCTCCTGTAGATCCTTGTACCTGTGAAGAATATGGGAAATATGTCAAAGCTTTAAAGAAATAAGAGATGCACTGATCTGATATTAATATCTGTGACGGTCCAGATGTTGAAAAAGGTCTATATAGGTTAGCGGTGACAATTTGCCCAATCCATAAACTTTGCAGAAACATAATTATCTCTGTTGCTAATTCATGAATTAACTGCTATTAACCCAATTTTTAAGTCACATTTTCACTTTGTACAGCCTGGCTGAATTACTGGCTGACTTGCAGAATTAAGACAACCTCAAATTGGTGAAAAGATCTCAAAACCAATACATCATCCATTAATCTAAAGAAATTAAAAAACAGATGAGACATCATAACCTAAAACATTTATCCACAAATGGAGGACATATAGAAAAGTGGTGACCCTTCTCGAATCAACAAGGGTGACCCAGAAGAACCCTGAAGCTGCATATATAAAATTCAATGGTGAAAACTTGAAGGAAGGAAGATATACCCCATTACATCCAGCGTAAAACTAAGAACATTTGTCTAAAAATGTACATCATATGACAAGCACAGTGGGGTAGTTTCCTGGTCTGGAGCTGCGTTGCTGTTTCAGCAGATGACCATGAATTATGCTCTCTTTCAAAGAATCCTGAAGGAGAGTGTTTGATCATCAGGTTAGAACTAACCAAAAAAGGTCAAAGTCTGGAGCTAAATATTAAAGCAGGTTGCTGGAATTCAAAAAACTCTTCTGCAAATCAGAGTAAAGCAAAATTCCTCCACAGTGCTGTAGAAGAATCACCACCTTCTATTGCAAAAGCTAGATGTGATTTGTTGCCGCCAAGGTTGGCACATCCAGTTGGAGGAGCAATTACTTTTTCACATCTGGCTATGTAGCTCTGTTTACCTTAACAAATTAAATAACTGTTTGAAAACAGCATTTTGGGCTAACTTTCTTTTTTTGATATATTAATTCAGTATTGTTAAATAGCCATTTGTTCATTCAGGCTGCCACAGGGTGTACTAACTTTTTCACATGACTGTAAGGAACAGAACAAATCTGAAATACTTCTTATGCCACCATAGATGTTTCTAAGGTCTTTCAGCTCCTGACGCAACTATCCTTTGAGTATGAGAGCC